>NC_140078.1:41419864-42619864 GCF_964194135.1 Talpa europaea
GGGGCACTGGAGCTCTTGGCTTTCGGTATTTTCTTTGACAGAGTATATCACCAGATAAGAGTACTAGAATTGCATTCTGCATGGAGGGATGGGAATGCAAGACTTTGCAAAGGACACTGTGTAACAAGACCTGGGGGGAGCTTAGAGGAGACTAGAGGACACTGGCCTTTATCCCACAGGTGTGGGAAGTTGTGCAAGACTCAAGCTGGGGAATGACTTGGTCAGATTTGGGTTGTGAAAGAACAGCGGACCTCCATGTTCACTGCAGCACTGCTCACAATCCCCAATAAGTGAAAGTGACCCAAGTGGCCAATGACTCAAGACTAGAAAACCAAAAATGTGGCAAATACGTATAATGGTATCTTCAGCCTTAAAAAGGAAAAGACTTCTGCAGTATGCTTAAACATAGATGAATTCCAGAACCTTAAGCTGTGAAACACATCAGTCACAAAAGGAAGAATACTGCACGAGCCACTCATGTGAGGTCATAGTCATGAAAATCATAAGAGACAGAAAGTTGAGTGGTGGGTGCTGGGGGAGGGCACTGGGAGAATGAGCTGTTGTTTAATAGGGATAGTTTCTGTTTTGCAAGATGAAAGAGTCCTATACACATATTGTAAATGGCCTTAATACCATTGAACTACACACTTAAAAATGGTCAAGGCAGTAAATACTGTGTTGTGCATATTTTACCACCATAGAGAGAGAGAGAGTGAGAAGAGTGGAGCTGAGCAGAGAAGGCTTCAGTCCAGTTAGACTAGCGGCTGGGAGGTGAAGAGCCAAGTTCAAGCAGTGTTTTTAGAGAGACCCTGAGTGTCTCCAGAGGGGTGGGTGAGATCACGAATCTCTCAGGTAAGAGTCGGCCAAATTCCAGCTCAGCTCTAATGGCACAGCTGCCTTCTGTTGCACTTAAACAAGGGGTCTGTGCAGCTCTGATCTTGGGACACAGAGTCTGGAATTCTTTTCAGTTTTTATTTTGTAAATAGAAGCACCTGCCTGCTCTCTGTTGCCCTGTTGAAACTTTTGGAGGCCTCATTCTGGTCCTGTGGCCCCAGGAAGAACCACAGTAGATATGGGGGGGAAAGGAAGGAGGGAAGCACACAGCAGGGAGAGGCCTGGCCTTCAGCTGAGCAGGGCAGGAGACTGGAGGAGGAAAGGAGAAAGCATGACTGATGAAGGAACACCTAATCCTAATCGTCAAAAGGAATTATGGAAGAAATGTCAAATTTCCTCTGTAGAAATGTTCAAAGGCTGACAGCTGCTTGCAAAGCATAGTCCTCCCCTCTCCAGTGCAGGGTGGGGTGTGTGGCAGAGGGGTTAGGGGGGACATTGCATGCAGGGAGATATCTGTGGAGAGGCCTGGATGATATGTCTCAGGATTTGTGCTTCAGTAGATATCATGAAGAGGGAAGTGTTTTAGTGACGAAATCCACTGGGACTGGAGATTGCAGTAATTCTGAACTTTCCCCATACTAAAGATAAAATGAAATTCTATTCTACTCCTGTAGTTTATAAACCTGGCATGGAACTTTCCATGGAGATGTCAATGATCATTATTTCTATAACCAACGTATAAAGATCAGATTGATGTTTATAATGTGGATGGATTCACAGTTTTATTAACCTAAGTAAAAGAAGTCAGGTAATAATTGTGTTGCATTAGTAAGACCAAAGTACTGTTGCTAACCATACATACTAAAAATAAATAGCACTTCCATTACTTTAAAGGATTGGAAATATGTAAAAATAGCATTTTTAGTTCCTAGTTCCATCTTTATGTATCTGTGCCCCCTGACCTTAAGACATTTCTTCTAAGTGAGATTACACTGATTGGTTTCTGTCATCCTCTTACAGCTGGGTTTTCCCTAAATGACTTTCTTCCTTCTGGTGTTAAAGAAGCAACAGAGGTCTAAATATCTAGGCTGGGTCCTAAGTCTCCACTAACTTGGTCCATGTTTTTCTGACTCAGTTATCTTTGGAGCACAGGGCCTGAAACCACTCAGCTCTGTAAAAGCCTGTGAGAGCACGAGCCGATTCTGGTTATGCACTTCCACCAATCATCAATACAAATACTGATGCAGCACTTTTTTTTTCTAATAAAAGAATTTCAAACTGCTTTTCAAAATTCTTGTCAAAAATAATAGCATGTTATTCTTGTGAGTATGTGATATTGGGACTTGTTGAATATCACTCATATCACAAATATAGCATGCTTACTTTTAATATCATGGGAAAGTGAGGTGGATAAGCCTTAGACACAACATACATTCATAGCAGAATGTTTTCCTTAAAAAAAAATAATATATATATATATAATGTTTCCCAGAAAGGTATACTGGTTAGAATTGACACAGTAATAGGCATTTGAAAAAAATGTAATAAGACTCTTGTAAAATTTAAATTTTAAGCATTGAACTGATTGAAGCATAGCTGAGACAGCTCACTATCAACTATATACAATTTGCAAAATTAGGTGACTCAAAAGAGAAAGATAACAAAAATTTGCTTTGGGTTGACTTGAAATAACAGGGTCATGCTTTGTACATTTCATAGACACTATACTGGCTGCTGGCTGCTGCCAGCATTGCCAGTGTACTTGCAGTGAAGATTTAAATTGGTGGCTCTAAGTTCAAGCAACAATGGTCTGATGATTTTAATCTCAATTTTATGCAATAATCCAAACACTGGCCCATAAAACCAAAGTTTCCTGTCTTGGTTCAGGTCCTCTGAGTATCCTGAAATCAGGGCAGTTGAAAGTGTGAGAAATAATTACTAACAGAGACTGGGGAGCCTTGCTGGGCCTTGGCTTGGTGTGTCTAACTTCTGTTTATACCACTGTTCACTTGTGTATAGTTTTCCATTAATTCATACACAGCTCATATTTGATGTGCAGCTCCTTCATAAATATTTTATGCTATTTTAATATTAAAGTCATTCAAAAGAAAATGTATTCTAGGTGAGTGGGTTTAATTTTCTTCTTATTTGAATTCTCAGTCAGCTGCTACTATATTTTCTATGGACAGTACCATAGAATCTCCATGAACATCCATACCAAGCTGTGAGCACCATCCCATTTAGTGTTCCAACAGAGGCAAAGGCTCTACCCTCATTCCTAAGCTGAGGAATCTGATACTTGGATGATGGCCAGGGCCACACAGCTTGCAAGAGGCGCAGCCCAAGTGTGACCCAGTCAGTTTGTAAAGAGCTGCCTTTACCCACTGAATTCTACTGCTCACGCGAAAGTTTGCTAATCAAAAACAGACAAAACCACTTGAAGAGCATCACAGAAGAGCCTACCTTGCCAAAGAAGATGCAGCTAACCAAATTATTTGCCTGATAATTTATTTGGGTTATTTCTTTTACTATTATGTCTTAAGAGTTCTTTGTCTGTTCTGAATATAAATTCTTTTGTCAGATACCTGATTTACAAATAAAAAGAAATTGAAGAAGATGCACATGCATTGGCAAAGGTAAAGTAGTGATGTCCAAGGTCACCCGAAGGCCACAGGGCAGCTCCAGCTGTGTTTACCTAAACTTCCCCAGTTTCATCAGTGCTTACAGCCCACATTCCAGGCAAGCCCAGGGCCCCACTTGCACAGCTTTACACAATGCACATGCTTGTCACCTACTGCACACACCCCACCCCAGATGGACATGTCACTAAACAAAATTTTTTTTTAAAGATTTATTTATTTATTTATACAAGAACTGGGGTATAGGCCAGATTCACGGGAGGGTGAGAGGATTCACCAGAGACAGAGCAGGGAACAGAACAGGCAGACTGACGAAATACACTGCTGAGGGGAGCAGCGGGTGCGACAGGAGAGGTCTGCCGCGCCATGCAGGACCCTAGCTGGCCAGCCAGAATTGAACCGGCGCTGTAGAGGCAGCTTCACAGTGCGGCGCTCAACCCCCTGTGCCACCAAGGTAGGCCCTTAACAAAATTCTTATAAAACATGTCTCATTACAGATTGAAAACCAGTGGACTAAGCTATTTTTTTTAATTGTATTCCTGTTAGCAAAAAAAAAAGCTTTTTGAGAATATTCCCCTGATAAATGATTAGTTATTTAACTATAATGTACACATATAGTATATTAATATATTATGCATTAAGAAATAGAAAATAATGGGGTAAAAATTAAAGAGAAGTTTCTGCTCCCCAGGGGAATATTTTCCTAGTTAATGAATATGTCAGGAATTTTCATTTGGCTGATTATTTTCTAACCATATGTGTATAAATGACACAGCACACACTTTTCCTTTTTGAATGCACCTATCACCTCACATATTGCATTTTGTGTGTAGTTATTAGAAGGCTGAAGTCTACTCTCTCGGCAATACTTTGAGTATATAACACAGTATTATTAACTACAATCACCATGCTATACATGAGATCATCAGAACTTACTCATCTTATAACTGGAAGTGTGTATCTTTTGACCAACATCTTCCCATTTCCTCCACCACCCAAGCCCTGGCAGCCATAGCTCAACTCTGTTTCTAAGGGTTCAATTATTTTTTTTAATACTTCACATGTAAGTGAGATCACAGAGTGTTTGTCTTTCTCTATCTGGCTTATTTCACGTACCATAGTGCCCTCCAGGTTTACCCATGCTATTTTAAATGCCAAGATTTCCTATTTTAATGGCAGATTAATATTCCATTAAATCCATTTCCCTTGCACATTCATCTGTCGACACGTCTATTGATTTCATATCTTAGCTATCCTTAATAATGCTACAATTAGCACGGAAGTAAGTGCAGTAATCTCTTCAAATTAATAGTTTCATTTTCTTTGGATAAATACCCAGAAGTGGAATTGCTAGATCATATGGTATTTTTGGATTTTTGGATTCTGTATTTTTGGATTCTTGAAGACTCTCTATAACTGTTTTCCATAATGACTGCACCAGACCACATTCTCACCAACAGTGCACAAGGGTTCCCTTTTTCCATATCCTCATCAGTAACTGTTATCTTTTATCTTTTCTAATGACAGCTATCCTAACAGGTGTGAAGGATATCTGATTGTATTTTTATTTGCATTTCCCTGATTATTAGTGATGTTGAGCACTTTTTTACTACCTGTTGCCCATCTGACTGACTGTCTTCTTTGGAAGATGTCTATTCAGTCATTGACCATTTTTAATTGGATTATTTGGGGGTTAGCTATTGAGCTACATCAATTTCTTATATTATTTTGAAATTAACTATACCACACAAAGATTTTTTTGACCCTTCTACTTACAATCTTTTAAAAGGAGCAAGTCAGCTTCAAGAGTATACATAATGTATTTTTCATTTAAAACCAGTTTGATTAAATGCATTAGTTTTTTTTTTCTTTTTAGACCCTTTTTAAAAAAGTGTTTCTGCGTAACAACACTCCAGTAATGCAGACTCCTCTAAACCGATATTTTCAGTAACTAAATGTTCTAGCAGATACTCCCAGAGATAGCTTTGTGTACAATGATTTAGGAAACAATCAAACCAGGTGTGGAGTTGAGACCATAGCCTGGAAAGGACTTCCCTATGGCCAGGGTTTCTGAGCTGGTGAAGGGCCTCCCTTTCCTTAGATTGAACTCCTGCACTTTCAATGTTGTTGGAATAGGGCCTCCCTGGTGGCACAGGGTTAAAGTCTCAGGGTTATTATTGCCAGCCACTGTGGGGTGGCATGAGTTTGATCCCAGCCAGGGAGCTAACCCACATGGTGCAGCAGACCTCTCCTGTCTCACCCACTGCTCCCCTCAGTAGTGTATTTAAGTAGATCCACCTGTTCTGCTCCCTATTTTGTCTCTGGTGAATCCTCTTACCCCCTGCACTTCTGGTCAACATCCACTTCTTGTATGCATAAATAAATCTTTAAAAAAAAAGTTTCTGGAATGGCCATATCATATTGTGACTCTCCCAAAATGCCTCAACTATTTTCAGGGGAAACATTGATAAAAATAAACATAAATTTAAGACCTTTTATAAAATGCTTCCTAGAGTTACTTATCTAAACAAGGCATTTTTTTTAGTATCTCTTGACAAAACAAGAATAACAATTGTATTTTAACTACGTTAACATACTTACAAAACACCAATTATGCTATTTCCTCTTCACTCTGCATATTTACCAGTGATATCTTCCAATAGTAAGAGAGATCGGTAAGAACAGACTCAAAAACATTTGCAGAACAATTTGGGGGACCTTTTTTAAAAAAATATTGACTTATATATATTTTAGGTTATTATTCATTTTTGTACAAAGCATACTTTCTCCTCTCAGGTGTACTTCCCATAAAGTTCTCACCACCAATTTACCCGTGCACTATCACCATAGTCCCTTGTGCTCTTGCCTACTCTGTTTTGATCCCTCTTCCTCTTTCTTCCCTTCCCCTGCAAAATTTCTCTGTTTTATAGTTGCCAGTTAATTTTGCTTTTTTATTTTTTTTCCTGATCCCTTACTTGGGTGCCCTATATTCCCCTATAAATGAAATCATCTGATATTTTTCTTTTTCCTTCTGATTTATTTCATTGAGTATTATCCCTTCTAGTTCCATCCATGTTGCTGTGAACGGCATTAGGTTATCTTTTTGATTGCTGAATAGTATTCCATTATGTATATATACTGCCTCTTCTTGATCCTGTCATCTATTTTTGGGCATTTGGGTTGTTTCCATATCTTACCTATTGTAAATAGTGCTGCAATAAACATAGGGGCACAGGTGTCCTTTTGAATTAATGTTTTGTGTTCTTGGGTAGATTCTTAAGAGTAGAATTGCTGGGACTAGACTACTACCTCACACCATGCACAAAATCCAATGCAAAATGAATAAAAGAATTGCACATAAGACCTGAAAACATAAAATATATGGAAGAAAATATAGTTAGAACACTACAAGACCTACATCTCAGCAATATCTTTAAAGACTCATTCCCCCAAAACAAAGAAAGTAAAGGAAAATATAAACAGCTAGGATTACATCAAAAAGCTTCTGTACAGCAAAAGAGACATTAACTAAAACAATGGGGGTGGGGAGGACTTTTTAGCAATCTCAGAAAAGTACAGTGGCAGATATCTGTACCAGCAGGGGTTTATGTTCAGTTTTCCTGGGCATCTACCAGCACATGGTCGCCAGGGCCATACAAATCTTGGGTCATGAAGCTGCCTTTTTCTTTCCATCACAGAACTGTTGTGGACCTTTAGTTTCTTTGTTATATCAGAAAGCTGGGTTAAGACCTCCTCAATTCTTAGCCCAGGTGTTAACTCACCAAGTATTTATTGAGCACCTGCGCTAGGCCAGGCACTGCTACAGGTATGACTCTGAAGTTCAAGAAAGTGTAGTATTTTATGGTTTCACAGAATTTATAGGGGAAGAAATGATATTGAATGTAGGCTCACAACCAGAGCTGTTTTTCAAGGTGAGCTGTAATTCTAAGGACTCTCAGTCACCTGTCCTGCCCAACTGCCAAGGGAACGTCCCACAGGGTGTGGCCCTGTTCCAAGACTCTGTCCGCTAACTCCCTCTAAGTGTAGCCAAACAGAGACTTCTCAGACTTGTTGGGGATTTTGGTGCTGACACTAGGACCTCTGCCTGGCAGGAAGCTTGCTACCCCTATTCTACGTGCAGCGATCTAAAATCTTTGCACAAAGAGCATTGTTTTAAAGTACCACAAAACAGAAATAGATATACATGTACTACTCACTTGTATAATACTATTAAATATATTTTCACTCTTGGGCAGGCTGCTATCAAGAGAAACTAGATTTCAGAATGAAGCAGCTGCCTCTTACCATGACAAAAAATGGGGCTGAAACTAGTTGGTTTTTCTTCTGGTTCTAAGGGAGCGCTGTGATGAAAGATTTCTTTACCTAATGGCATGCTTGCATTGCCAGGAAGGGGAGGAGAGGAGAAGGAAAAAGAAAAGCACGTGTTTTATGTTAAATTTATGTTGCTTCTAGAACAGCGAACGGCCCGTTTCTAACTCCACATGGATTCCTTCTTAAGCCAGTTTATGGATGGGCATAATTACGGAGTTTCACAGGACGCTGCTTTCACTTGGTGAGTTTTCAGGTTGGACAAGCTGGTGCAGGTCCGGTGTGTCAGGAATGCCAGCTCTCTGCTGGCTGGGGTGCTTTTCAGCACAAACAGAACCAAACAAAGGAAACACTAATTCCAAAACAAGAGGAATAAAAAATACGAGTGTATTCTCATGCAATATTAAAGAAGATGAAAAAGAAAAGGCTGAATGTGGCTGACTTGGCCCCAGTCTGGCTTTCTCCACTATGCACTACTAGCATTCTCTTACAGGGATCATTGCTTGTCGTGGGGCTATCCTGTGCAGCAGAGAATGCTTTGCATCATCCTTGGACTCTATCTGCCAGGCTCCAGTAACACACTGCAGGATGAAAACCAAAAATTTCTCCAGAAAATGATAAATGGCCCTGGGGGCAAAGAGTGGGGATAGTGATGGCAAAACTGTCCCTAGTTATGAACTAGTCTACAGCTCTATATTCCCCAAGTCTACTAGCCAGGTTTTAGACTCAAGTCCTGAGCTATGCTATACTTTGAGCTATACTCAAAGTACTAACTCTGAGGCCAGTGCCTTGCATGTAATACATGGTCATTAAATGACAGCTTGCGGGACAGATGCCATTAGATTGGAAATAGGTAGAACACTTGCCAATACAGGGCTGTACTTTATATTGCTAAAGGATATCAGTTTATCACAATATTAGATATGTGATATTCTTATTTTGAAAACAACAAAAGAGAACTCACAGTCACAAGTCTAATTTCCACTACCAAAGGTAAAACAAAGACCACTCCTAAACTTGTAAGTCAAAGTCAAGACCAAACTCTTCTCCAGACTCCTGTATGCCTGCAAAGTTTGCCTGTTGTTGTTATTTTGTTTAAATACTTCTTTTGGTTCCCTCTATTTTATGTCTTCTGGTTTGAAGATCTAAAAATTCATATGGTAGATGATTCAGAATGTTTTATCATTGTAATTTCCTCTTACACAGAGTAAATAACATTAACCCCTTCTCACCACACCCATGCCACATGGAAAACAGAATGAAAACTGGGAAATCTTGCACTGAATATAAATACGTATATGGTATTTGGGATATAAGTCACAGAATTAAATGAACTTTACATTCCCTGTTCTTGGAATTCAATTTTATTCCACTGTTAACTCCTCATTTTGTACCTGTGGTCTTCTGACCATCATGCCAACTCTGGGCAGATCCAGACAGAAAGGACATGACTTCTGTCTTTTGTCATTAATCAATAACCAGCAACTATTTGACTTTCATGACACTTGGCATGGAGCAAGTTCATTGCTCATACTGTTTTTCAAGGTTACAGTTAATAGCTACTTCCCAGGAAGTGAAAATCAAGCTTATTTTTAATTCAATATTTAAGTGTTCTCATAGTCATAATATTTTTATGCACATAAAATCACTTTATCATAGTCCATGCAAAAATAATTAGTTGTGTTTTTGATTACCGAGGGACTCTGAATATCATATATTCTCTGACCTGCCTGCCAACTTCTTAAAAAAAATAGAAGTCTATAGCCCTGAATTTTCTGGATAATGATGAATACTGCAGACAATTGTTAGACTCTTAAATATGAAGAGGTCTAATCATGATTGCATTAAGATACAGTTTGCCTTGACAACCATTCATTTTAATCCAACCAAAAATTCCTTAAAAATATGTTTTAACCAACATATGTTCTCTACTTTAGAGATGAAGTCCCTGAAAAGCAAAGTAAGTAAGAAAACAATCACCACACTCCTTTAAACATACTTGTTTTCCCATGTACTCCAAATTAAATGTGAAAAAAGTAGTGAGAAAATCCAGGAATTGAAATTAATACGATTTAATCACTTACTGGTATAAACAAAGTCTTTTTTTTTTCTTTTTGTAAAACATTCATGCTTTCCAGTTAATAAACAGATGTGTTGGGATTTCAGAAGTCTATTTGAAATGCAGTCACACCTTAGATATTCAATTGAATGCATGCTGCTGGTATTTACTTAGTGCCTGCTGTGTCCATCTCAGGGTATGGGAATCACAGGCTGACTGCACCATAAAGCTACTTTTTGCATGGAACTCAAAGTCTAATGAGAAAGCTCTATCAGAACATAAATGATGGTAAACAATTTAGAATGACAAAAAAGAAGTACAGAGGCTACAGGTCCACTCCATGTTTTCTATAACTTCTACCCATAATCGATGACTCTGGCACCCTGTAGTCACTACATTAACTACTGAGGGCCCAGACTGAATTTACTAAGGGCTTCTCACTGCTGGAAACAAGTCAAAGTGGCCTTGTTAATTTGGGTGAAGATCGTGAAGTTGTCCAGGTTTCTGTAGAGATTTCCAAGTAGAATTACATATGCTTATTCTTTCTCATACAGCTAATTTGACTCCTAAATGAATAAAAAAATACCTTCTGATATAAATGCAGTAGCCTTCACCTGAAATTTTGGAAGTTTATAGTGAAATTCTAAATGTTCCAATAACCTCTTACCTAGTTTACAGTGTAAAGTATATACAAAGGTTACCAAATTTCTAATGCTCCTGTAAACAAGATTGGATAAACATGCAGTTATTTAATGTTAACCTTAGATTTTCTGGGAAAAGGCAAGCTGACTCCAAAACATAGTAGTTCAAAGTTTCAGTAGACACTGAAAAACAGATATAAAGTCTCTCTCCTATTTTTTAGAGACAAAGATGAAACACAGAATAAAGAAGAGTTGAAGAAGGCACTTTTAAGTGCTATTTTGTAATATTTTACACAATTCTGACATAAAAACAGCAGTGAGTAAAATAAATCACGAAGATCTAATCCACCCATTTTGCATTTACCTGAACTTCTCTCTAATGGAAAATTTTCCAGTTATATCAAACAAAGGATTTACACAATATACAATCTGCCAAGCCCACCATTTTATTAAGTATCTCTGAATTCTACTTTGAATTTAGCTGAGTCTCAGGATGAATTATTTCTTTGAAGAAATTCATATAGTAATTGTGCAGAAAGTTTATGGGCAATATAGATATGAAGAGATAATCTGCTCTTTATATTTTCCTGGGTGAAAAAAAAATCATTCTTTGGGTTTCCCCCAGGTCAGATTCCAAACCTGATGCAGAAAGCACTGGGTTCCTGCAAAACAAAACTTTCTAATAAGCAACTTTCCTTGTTGAGACCAGATCTAATGGAGACAGCACTGACTCTACCTATACAAAACTTGTTTAAACACACTTGTTTACTCTCAGTGACACATTCATGGAATTCTGGATTTCTGTTTCACCGGGAGTATATGAGCTACGAGGTCAGAGGTTAGAGCTTACTTAATTGGACTTAGAAAAAGGTGTCCGATAAGAGTGAACTCAGAGGTCCATCTTCTGGATTTTCCATCCTTAGACCTCAGGAATGATCAGCTCCCTGCTTCTCTGTGCTTGTTATGGGGTACCAGGGGTGAGGGACTGCTTTCCTTGCAATTGCTGCGATGACACAAAAGAATTATTCAGCAATCAAAAAAGATAAACTCATGCAATTTGCAGCAACATGGATGGAGCTGGAAGGGATCATGCTCAGCGAAATAAGCCAGAAAGAAAAAGAAAAATACCAGATGGTCTCACTCATAGCAGGGATTTAGAAAACCTAAATAAGGGACCGGGAAAAAGACTAATTATAATAAAGTAAAAATCAAAATCAACAAGCAACTATAAACCAGAGACACACTACAGGGAGGGGAGGAGGAGGTAGGATCAAAACCAGGGGGGTGGGAATTGTATGGGGACTATAACCAAGATAAGAATGCATACACTGCACAAAAATGAAAATTGATGTAAATATATATATATATAACTAATAATAATAATAATAATAATAATAAGGAATGTGAAAAGACATGATACCCAAGAGGCATTCACTGGTTGATGTTTTTCAAATTTAACAATACATAGGCCCTTTTAATAGGAAAACAATTTCCATGGACCCCAACTGTGGAAGAACTGCCTGTGCAACTAAGTTTTTAAGTTATAAAATGTCATCCACACACTTTTGCTTCAGAACATTACTGAGTAATAAGTGCCAGACTCTCTTCCTGCTATAAACAACAAGAACACTGAGCAAAATATTGAAAGGACTATTTTCAGGCAATGGACAATGGCAGCACATGACCCAAGAGAAAGGAAATCATGGTAAATATGTATAGTTGATAAAACCAAAACTTCTTTCCTCCTCTCAAATCCTTAAGCTACAGTGACTGTAAGGGGTCTCCCTGGTGGCACAGGGGTTAAAGACAGTGCTATCAAGCTATTGCCAGCCACTGCAGCACGCGTTCACTCCCTGGCCAGGGAGCAACCCACATGGCGCAGCAGACCTCTCCTGCCTCGCCTGCTGCTCCCCTAACCAGTGTATTTCAGTAGATCTGCCTGTTCTATTCCCCACTCTGTCTCTGGTGAATCCTCTCACCTCCTGCACCTCTGGTCTGCATCCCAGTTTTTGTATGCATAAATAAATAAATCTGAAAAAAAAAAAAAGGCGACTGTAAGGTGGGGTTGAACACACACACACACAAACACACACACACAATTGTGATTTATTGCTACCACATGGCTTAGTCTGTGGGTAAATTCAAAAGGCTCCTCAATGGGAGAACTAACTTTAGAGCAGTTCCATCATTGTACCAATACTACTTAATAACCTCCATGGGGTGGTATGGGGTGGGGACATCAAATACATTTCTGCATCTCAGGAGCCAGTTCAAGTTGTGAACACTGTCAATGTTCAATAAATGTATAAATCAGTACACCTTCAGCACTCACTACACATTTTCTTTCCTATTTGTGCTGGTCTTCTTCTGGAGCTTCATATTGCTGCAAAGCTTCATATGCTGCAGGCTTCATATGCTTCCTCCAGCGCCCTTCACTCATCATTTTCATGCTCCTGCCTTCTGATGTCTTTAGACTCGGGTTGATGATCAGATAGGAGTGTCTCTCTATGGTACATGGATTTTCCAGGAAGTAGGGCACAACAGACAAACTTCCAGCTTCTCACTGTCTATATTTTTTCTTAAAGCCAGATCATCTGGGGTTCTCATTTACCTCCCTTTTCACAATCACCTTGCTCACCCTCTTCAACCTTCAGTACCCCAGTCTTCAGAACAAACCTCCCTGGTGCCAAATGAAGAGGTGGTGGTGCAGAGGTTTGTCCAGCACTAGGGTTCCAGATGGCTGACTGCCTCGCAATTGGCTCCCATCTCCCCATTGTGTCAAAACATTCACCTCTGAAGAGGCATTCAGAGCTGAGATCTTGGGGGGAAAGTATTAATGTTTTGGGGACAGAAAAAAAGAAGTCAGAATCTTCCAGACAAAACGAAAATGGGAGTTGAACACCTGTTTTGACAATGAGGACCAGCTCTACCAGCAGGCTGAAATTACATCTCTTACAATTACCAAGCTTATTAGTAAACAATTCAGATGTCCACTGAGAAATGTGAATACCTGTATTTTTAACTAATTCAGGTCTGCTGAGAGAATAGGTGCTGAGACTTGTCCACTGGTCACTCAGATGAAGAGGAAAGAGGGAAATGAGGCTGGTTTTCATGTGATTATTCAAATAAGACAGTGAGTAAAGGCTTTGATGCTGTTGTTTAGTGAGCCCAGCTTGGCTCCTTGTGAGCACCTTCCCATTCCAAAGAAGTCATAAACCACATGAGACTAAATTTTCACTTTTGGAAACGTGATGAGTTGAGTGGGGCTCTGAATTCTAGGCTCCTCACAGGCACAGACCACACGCTCTGTCCATGTAACTGGCAGCAGCAATTTTCTGGTCCACAGTAAACATGTGATACTGCCTACGAGTTGAACTAAACTGAAAAGTGAAAGTGGACAGGCACACAAGATTCTGCCTAATTGCACTAATCTATTAACACAACCTAACACCACTGAAACTGCAGAGTTTACGGCTGTGCAAGATAACAAGCATGGAGAAACGAAAAGCTTTGGAGACCACTGACCAGAGGACCCCTGAATGTGGACACATCTGCAGTGTGGACCGGGAACATTCCTTCCAGGGGACAGGTTTGCTGTTCTCTTTCCCTGTATGGATCTGAATATAGTGTCAGAGTGGGAGAAAACAGGCAGGAAAGTCAGCTGTTACCCCCAGTGACACTGTCTTTCTGCAAAGATTCTGCAGCTGGTTGACACCTGTTAGATGAGGAGTCTTTCCTCAGAGGGAGCTAAATATATGTAAAGGGGTAGGAGTGGGTCACCTGTTGCTACCCACTTTCAACCCTATTTTAAAAATAATTCGTAATTAATGTAGAGTTAATTGAAGTAACAATAAGAGGAGTCTCACTTTGAGTAAAAGAGATCTTTTCACTATCTAAGATGCCAAAGAAAGAAGCACTGCATTGACTCTGAAGTGCAATATCTTCTTGGGGATCCTGAATTTTCTAATACAATTTTGGCTTTCTCTGTAGGTTTTTAGCTTCTCTACCAAGTGACTGTGAATCTAGTATTTAAAACTTACATTACAGTATAACATTCATGTAGAAAAGTATACAAATCAAAAAAGTGTAGTTTCATGGATTTTCCATCTGATCATTTGATCAGGAACATGACATCACAGCATCTGAAGACCCTTGTCTCAGGCAACTAGACTTAAACTAAAGATAGCAAAAGAGGCCAAACAGATGAAAATGAACTTAGCATGTGCAAATTCATCCCAAAACTACAAGGGGGCATTTGGGTTATGCAACCATTCAATTGATCGGTTTCTCTAGCTCCCTAATTCTCTATTTGTCTGTGTCTATCTTCTCCCTCTATCCCTTGTTTCATTTTTCTCCTCATGCCTTCATAACCTCCAAATGTTACATACCAAAAAAAATAACTTCTAGACAGTGTTGTGAAGGCTATGATTTTTATAATATCCCTTCACTAGCTAAGTAAAACAGTGATATTTTAACTTAGGTTAATACTAGACTTTTAGCCTAGGTTAATACTAGATAAAGATGTCAAACTAAATATTTAAAACTTCACTAAGACGTTACCATTAGGGGAAGGTGGATAAGACCTCCCAGTGCTTATTTTGCAACTTCCTGTGAATTTATAGTTCTTTAAAGATAAAATAGTTAACAACAAAAATCTCTGCTATACAGCAATCTACACTTCATATTTCTATAAGGTACTCAATGTTTTGTTTTTACTAAGATCTAAGAATTATACAATAAAAAATCTGCTTAACTTCTATATTAAATAAAATTATTATTGACAAATATAAGATCAAAACATTGAGTTCCAACTAATATCTACTCTAAAAGGTGTCTTGAACATGAAGAACTTAATGCTTAAAATCATGATGGAGGGGAGGTACAATAGTTAACTTTCTGGGAAGGCAGCTGTGCTCACTATTATGCCACCAATGCAATAGTTAACTTTCTTAATCCTTCCTTCCTAACACACATTTTTTTTCTTCCCTATCTAACTTTTTTAAAAAAATGCTAACCATAAGTTAATATTCCAGACCCCAACATGACAGACCCTTCACTTTGTGCCTTCCATGTTTCAAATGGATAGCCGCCAAGCAGGTCACAGCCCCATGAAGGCACCACGTGGGTCCACAAAACTCACGAGGGTGTAAACCACACAAGGGCTAGACCACCCTTTAGCCTATTTGTAAATCAAAGATCTCATAAATTCTCTCACTGTTTAAGCAACTATCCTGCTAGCAATGCCTCTGAGATAAATGATCATCGCTGAACTATTAGCTTTTTCATTTTTGGTGTTTCTTGCAGCAAAAGCAATTTAGTTTTGCTAGCAGACTTAAAACAAGTTTAAAAATAGTAAATCTCTAGCATATGTTAATTCATGACAAGTCTCTCACCTTGCATATTCAAAAATAATGATAGAAGAAATAAATAATTTGTAAATTTTCCTGGTTCCATATAAGCACCTGCCCTCCTATTACAAACAAGGTGGAGAGTTAGGAAACCGAAGGAGGTTCTCAGGTGGAGCCCTGGATGGAAACAACCATCGCTAGCAACAGCGTGGTGGCTTAAAATCCATCACAAGTGAACTTAGCTCCAAGTGAGAGAGCTCAATTAATTTCACATCAAGTAATAATTGAAAGGAAAAGCTCAGATCCATTCTCTTGTCCCTTTAGGGAGCTTAGGTATTGCTTAAGCGGCCGAGGTTCCCAGGCAGGGTGACTGTCTTCTTCCTTGTGAGATGGTCAGGCTTTCAGAGGACCACAAAGACATAAAGTCTGGGCTGGAGAGGTGCATTTCCATCATTTCCACATGTGCTTTAGTGATGAAAAGAGAGAAGGGATAAGCGTGATAAAAGAGGCAAGAAATGGAGACTTCACAGGCACAGGAGTGATAAAGTCCTGATGTGAAAATAGAACAGGAATATATCATCAGTTTGTACAAGTAAATGAGGAGCACTTAGCCAAAGATATGAAAGACAAAAGCAACAATCTTTTGAGTGAAAGTAAGGCCCTAACATCAAATAGATAGAGATAGAAGGCTATTATTGTCTCTTTATACCAAAAAAATGAATTGACCATATTGAATGTTAGTGATTATTCCCAGAATCACTAAAATTATAGGAGTAAAACAAAAAATCACTAAACTTCTAGGAATAGGACTTTTAGCCTATTATGATAAAGTTCATACTGGCAACATCACTCACAGACTTGATTTTGGGCATACTCAGACCCAAGAGAAGTTTACAAACATCCACCTGGTGGAAACTTTTGTTTTTGTTTTTAATTTCTATTATAAGTATTATTATTATTATTATTATTATTATTATTAACTACATTCTTTTATATATTTTTACATCATTTTTCATTTTTGCACATTGTATGATGCATTTTCATCTTGGTTATATTCCCCATACAATTGGTCTCACTCATAGCAGGAGGGATTAGGGAAACTTTTGTTTTGAGAGCTTTCATTTTCAAGACAAGACTCTGAATGGCTTGGTGCATGCTCTTTATCACAAATAAAGAGGAGGATGTCTTTGTTGGTGCCTTGATGGTACCTTGATCACCCATTTCTGCTGTGTGTATAGGTGGGGGTTTCCCTATACATCTAGCAAGCAATTCTGGGACACCAGCTGAGTACCCTACAGTTTAACTGAATTCTGACACTATCTACCCAAAAACAGTGTTGATCCCACAGGTTAAAGGCTTGGTCCTACAAGAGACTGCTCCTCCTTTTTCCCTCCCCTAACTTCAGGTGCCAAGTCAAGGTCAGGTTGTTACCTGACCAGCTAGGTACAAATTGGAGGTCCCCATGACCCCCTTCTTAGACTTAAGGTACCAGTTGCAAACATAGGTTACTATATTAACGTGTGCTTTAAAATTCAACCTTGTAAAAGGTGTTCATAAATCACCCAGACTTTTCCCTAGACTACAAACTTGTGTTCGTCACGCTGGCCTCATCACCTGTGTTTTCTGACTCATCCAACTTGTCTTTTTTCACCTCAATGAGAGAACACGGGCCTGGAAAGAAACAAAGTCCAATCTCTTCTCAAAACTTAGTATGGGGGTGGGGAGTAGGGAAGGGAGCCCAAAAACCCCAAGAGAAGAATATACTATGGCAAACCCCCCCATTTGGCTTCCCATTTCCATTGGCTCCATTACAGGGTCCCCCCATTTGGCTTTTCATTTCCATTGGCTCCATTACAGGGTCCAGGCTACACGTTCATGGCTACTTTTATTCTTGGCTATCATTTGAATGTTTTGTTTTGTTTTGTTTTTTTGTAACAGGGTGACATTATGAAGAGTTAGTAGCCATTGCCCAACAAATTTAAAAGCCTAATTTTTTCTAGCCAAGATTTCAAGAACAATACAGTGTCAGGAGGGAAGATGGACTCAGATAACCACCCAAGTCTCCCATTTTTCTGGAACTTTTCTCATTCAGCTGCCTATCCCCCAAACCAGATACTTCACTGAGTTTGTGGTGAAACAAAGAGTTTCCAGTGGGCAAAAGTGAATTGACTCTTTATATTGCTTCATTTCACCAAATTGCTCAACTTTTGACTGCCTTGGCAAACTTTTTTTTTTTTTTAAGATGTATTTATTTATTTATACAAGCACTGGGTACAGTCAGAAGCATGGGAGGGTGAGAGAATTCACCAGAGCCAGAGCGGGGAACAGAACAGGCAGACTGATGAGAAATACACTGCTGAGGGGAGCAGCGGGAGGCAGGAGAAGTCTGCATGCCATGTGGGACCCTCGCTGGTGGCCGGGGATCTAACAGGCACTGCAGAGGCTATGGGCAGCTTTGCAGCCCAGCGCTCAACCGCTGTGCCACCAGGGGAGGCCCTTTCGCAATCTTTTATTGATGGAAGGTAAAGTGAGATAGCTTTTGCCCAACTAACTTTTGTACAACTTAGAGGCCCAAATATTAATGGTACCTGAAATCAATACAAGTTTATGTCCCAGGCATTTGACACACAGGCTCTAACAATCCACAATCCACATGTCTGCTCAGTGATCATCTCTCAATCTGCAGCACACAGATGACAACTGACAGTGCATTTAATTAAGTTTACATACAGAATCTTTTTCTGTTTCACTTTATAATTGTGAAATACAAATGCCTTTGGGGGAATTTCTGCTGGAATAATGAGGTGTTCACTATGTTAAGAAGAAAAAATAACCAAAAGAAGTTCTTTCCTTCCTACTGGAGGGAAATGAACACAATTTCGAAATTCCTTTTGAGAAAGGTTTCTCCCCATCAATGAGCAATCTACTCACCATCACATGCCATATTCCACACATTCAATCAACAAGCCTGCTTTAAGTGGATAATTTTGAGCTTTTATAATAATTTTTCTTTAAAGTCAGAGCTTCAAGTATAATGGCAGTCAGAATGACTTCTTACAAAGTGTGTATTAAAGAAAACCAGCAATCCTGGAGTGCCACTCTATTGTCAAATTCCTTTTTTTTTTTTTTGAAAGGTGTTTACACATCCTAAAGAGTTTAAATGTGTGATCTCTTTTAATACACAAAAACAACTCTTCATAGATCTATATAAATGAACTAGCATATTTTGCCACAGGTATGTGCTAACTGACTTAACTGCTACAGCAAATTGCTTTTTCCACTTTTTTTCCACTTTTTTTCTTCACATATTTATAGTCCTGGCAAATGTATGAGTTTATGACACAACTTTATTGTATTTATTTATTTTTAAAGATTTATTTATTTATACAAGAACTGGGGTACAGGCCAGATGCGCAGGAGGGTAAGAGAATTCACCAGAGACAGAGCGGGGAACAGAACAGGCAGACTAATGAAATACACTGATGAGGGGAGCAGCAGGTGGGACAGGAGAGGTCTGCTTGCCATGTGGGCTGCTCCGAGGCCGGTGGGGATCAAACGGCACTGCAGAGGCTGCAGACAGCTTCACAGGGTGGCGCTGAACTGCCTGCACCACCAGGGAGGCCCTATGACACAACTTTAAAAAGTCACACTTGTAATTTCTAAAATAAATGTTTTCAAGCCTCACGAATTCATTACCCTTTATTGTAGGAAACAGGCACATAATACACATAGAAGAGACTAAATTCTTAAAAAAAAAAAATACTTTATACAAAAGAAATTTCCAAAATGGAGCAGAACAGAAAGAAATTGTTAGGGGTATTAAGCATAAGTAATGCTGATGGACACTTCTATTAATCTTTTGATTCACAAACAGGACTAAGAGAGATAGGATGCATTAATAACTGTAAACGAAAGACTTTTCAAAGTGGGACATTTTACACTGGTATTGGGGGCATCTGTCCCACAGCAGAAAGAGCTCTTAGCATCTAAATTTTGATCAGCCAAGTGACCACAGCCCAACTGCAGAGTTGCTGTGAGCCTGTGCACTATGATCCCTCACCTCCAAGTGCAGTAATTATCCCTATCCTGTGGGTTGTTGGGCTCGGAGAGAGATTGTGTAAATTGTAAAGTGCAGTACAAATGCAAGGTGTTATTATTATTATGACATCAATGTTTTAGCATCTAAATTATAGGGATGGCACACTTATTAGAAACATGTCTAAATACATATCTTGCATGCATTTAGATTTGCTTTTAATTTCACATATGTTTCCAGCAGAATGATCCTTAGAACCATTTAGCTTAGTTGTTCTATGGAAGTTGTTGGGAAGGTGGGTTCTAACCTGTTTTATCTTCCCCTGTAACTAACAACAATTACAGGAAAAATTATATTAAGCTATACACTAAGGAAAACTCCTTTAGCAACAGTTTTCAAGGAATGATACAAGTGTATGAATATTTGTGTTAAAAATCATAAACACCTATTGTCTTTGACAGTTTCTAATTTAAAAAAAATTACATAGTGTATTTTTGCAGTCCTTTGTAAAAGGTTTTTATTTGCAGTGATTTGTCAGAATTTTCTTTCCCTGCAAAAGCTTATTCATAACAGCTTGCAAAACAAGAATGAGGAAGGTAGGGAAGGCGGGAGGGAGGCTATATATAAGGCAATACATTATTCTCACTCATAAATAGAACCACGCATAAATTCTATTAAAGTACCAGGAAATGGCAGTAGAGATAAGGAAATCAAGAAGTAAATACAAGGATAAGTTTTCTGATTTTCTATTAACTTTGTAACAAACCAAAGCCAAGAAGAAGTTGTGAAATGAATCATATTTAAAAGCCCCCAAAAGTCAAAACTTTAAAAACTAACAATAATTCTTCAATGATCTACTTTTGTTTTCTGTCATTCACATGGTATTAATCAAAGGTAGATGAAACTGGGGATTCTTCATTTCTTTTCTTGTAAAAGAGATAATTATTTAACTTTCTAATGTTATCTGAAAATATTTTTTAGTTTAAAAAAGATATTGCAGGTTAGTACTAGATCAAACTTAAAATTATTTGCCAAATTATCTTGCTCAGCACAGTTTTGGGCATTTATGACACTCAATGGATAGGAATGAAGCAGCAGTTACAGCGTAAATGCAGAGAAGCCATGGGATGGATTCTTCTATAATTTTCAGGTATTCCATAGCTGCTGACAAACAAGTAAAACCAGGTTTTTGACAGTAAAGCAAGCTTTCTGAAAAACTTTCTAAAGTCCTACTTAAGATATTTTTAGGGCACACTTACCTGTCACTAAGGGTCTGCACAGATACAGTAACTGATTTGTTTTTATTCCAGACAATAAAACAGGATGAATTTATGAGTATAGGCAAAGAAGTAAAATCATGCACTTTTCCACAGATGCCTGGTTTGTCATATCAGAGATTACATGCGATGCATCGAATTTCTCCAAAATCTACAGTAAAAGGAAGGAACCTAAGCAAAAAGTCTTGAAGATCTCAAGGATCGTGCAAGGATATACAATTGTAAGGATATACAACTGCTAAAGCAATTGTGACAGCACCACCATGTGCAGGCATGTGAGTCTGTAGTTGTAAACCGCCAGGAATCACATTTCTGCTTTTAAAATAAAGTCCTTCACAGATGCTTTTCTAAACAACTGCTAAATAGACAGTGGCCTAAAAACCACTTCTCTATTTCTTTTCACATACAGGCACGTACATAACGTAGCACCAGCCATGAAATTTTATCCTTCATCTTCTATGACTCTACCTGTTTGTTTCCAAATGATCTCTTCAAATAAACAGGCAAATCTGTGCAATTTTCAACAGCAAATTAGGAAACAGACGTGCCAAGTGGCAATGCTCTGGAAAGATGTTTTCTACTTCAATATATATTTATTGTGTGTAGGGTTATGTGGGGTTATGTTGTCTCTTGTTTTTATTCTCTCCTTTCTTTAGCAGGAGTTAGATAAAGGACGTGAAACTACACTTTCCTTTTTCATCACGATACTGGGGTAAATGCCAAACTGTCAACTATAGTTCAAACTTTTGCTCAATTCTTCACAACAACTGTCACTAAAAAAAAAGAAAAAAAAGAAGACCATTTTAATTTTTAAATGTGTGACCCTGGGCCACTGTACTTGTGACACTGTCAATTTTCTCACGGTTATTTACAAAAATAAAGCAGGGGATTCTAAAACCTTAGCATCTGCTATAAAACATTCAATTTTTTTTCTTTTTTTATTTTAACATTTATCATTTTTTACATTTTTTAGACCATATTTTCTTCTCCCCCACCCCCTCACATTGAGTCCCCATAGAATCTCCTTCCCCAAAGCACCCAATCACCATCATCACAGTCCCCTGTGCTCCTAAAACATTCAAATATTTAAAACAACAAGAAATGCGGGATTTTCTAAAGCAGCACAGGCCCACAGTAATTTTTAATTCATTTCCTTTGGCCTGGAGAGCTGACAAAATCCCATTCTTGTGTGTCCAGCTCAGGTATTTCTTATGGAGAGCCTAGCCCTATCACAGATATCACTCTCTTTTCTGGGTTCCCACTGAAGTCTCAGTTGCAACTATTACAATACATTGTGTTACAGCAAGTCATTCAGGTGTCTCCCTGCTCAGTCCCTACCAAATGGGAGTCCCCTGCAGACAAGCAGAGCTGTCATGCTCCTTTAGTGTATCTGGGACCAAGCTAGAGCTCAGGGGTTGTTTATCAAACCTCCCGCAGGGCTGGTCCCTTCACCCCATTGGCATCTTATTCAGAGGCTGGACTGGGAGTCCCCACCTTTGGAAGCAATGCTGGGAGCCACCATGGTGATATTTCATGGAACAACTCATGGGGGCGGGGGGAAACAACTTTGAGGCTGACTTACTAATGAAATACTGTTCATGGAACTTGAGGAAGCTCAGACAATAAGAAATGGGAGTCTGAGAACAAAGACAAATTCTCTTCTCAGCCACAATCTACACACACCACCTAATGTACTCATCAGACTCACTCAGGAGTTTCACACAATGTATGTGGCAGTGCTTCAGCACCCAGAATTTTTGATTCAACTGATTTTTAGTGCAGCAAGGTATCTTCTTTTTAAAAGCTCCTAGGTAATTCTAAGGTATGTTCGAGTTTCAAAAGTTACTGCTTAGAAAAACAAAATAATTTTCCACCTAGTTTTGGACTGTTTGTACATTGGTAATGTACTAAACCAAGTAATCTGTGCTGTCTTAAATAAGAAATAAGGAGAGAGGGGTGGTTCCCATCTGAGGATCTATTTACATATAGCATATGTACTGACATGTGCAATGTGTTTTATTATATACACTGTTAACCATAGCAGCCTAAGTCAGAAAGCAGCTGGTAATCCAGAACCTGCCATGGCTCAATAAGGACGGTAACAGTGACCATAGATAGGCTGGGGCAGCTAGTTCTACAGCCAAAGACAATGCCTGCCACTGAAATAGCTAATACAATGTCAGGTCCAGGCCATATTGCTCTCTTGGGCTCTAGACATGCATCTTTTACTCCTCCTGGACTTTTCCATCTAAGTACTCATACCCCTGATTGACCCTGCTTTGCGAGCATCACAGCTGCCGTGAATCAATTCAGTATCAGTCCAGGCTTCCAAGTCGGAAGCCCATGTGTCCTCTGGGAGTCTCTATTTCTTATGCTTGTGACACAGTTGTCAATGTGTTCTGCCTCCAGGTCAGCAGAGTCACTTCTGTGCCCTCACTGCTCCTGCTTCCTCATCGCTCCTGCAGCAGTGACCCATCTCCCCATTTCACTGCTGCCTCGGCAGTCCATTCCCCATATTACTGGCAGAGCTGTCTTTCTAAAATGCCACAGTGAGCAGTTTCTAAAATGCCACAGTGAGCATAGAAACAATGACAGCTCCTGGCCTCAACTTCCACGGTGATCCCCTTTTTCACAGGAGGATTCGAAGTTCTCAATGACCCACATCCTCCCCATCTACTCCTTCTCTTCTCATGACACTCAAACCCATTACACAGAGCTCTTCCTGCTACTGCCAGAACTTCTCTTGAAATGCACTTCACATCTGAGGAAAGTTCCAACAGCTCTTTGCAGGCTCAAATGAATTCCATCCATTTTGGACTTTACATGAGCCCTTCCTCAGGTGGAACTAAAAGCAAAGATTAACAACAGAATCTTCTTTACCCTGAAAAAATCTTACCCTGAAGAAATCTTCTTTACCCTGCACAGAATCCGATCATTGTTTCTATGACATTGTTTCACACTTGTTATCTACAGATCATTCTTCCCCTAATTGACTGCCAGTCTTTAGGGAAAGTACCAAGTCTGATTCATTCCTACATCTCAAAATATGGCTGGAACAGTACACACTGCTCACTGTGGCTCCAACATAAAAAAAAAAAAAAAAATGCAAATAACAGCCTAAGGGGTAATAGGTAGCAATACTTGTCCTTATACTCTCAGGGCAAACAATAGTGTTTAACTTATGTAATTATTTGAACAGGGCCATGTGAACTGGCCCCTAGTAATGTGGTACAATTGTGGTGCTTTATAGTCGTGCACTAGGCATTCCCATATAACCATTAGTCCCCTGAAGTGTAATTTGAAATTCTTGTAATGAAAGGTTTCAGCAATATTCAGAAAACAATAGGATTCTCTGGGTCTTCCCCTGAGAACCCACCACAATGTGATAGGATATGGAGCAAAGGGAAATTCTATCTGTTCCCCTCAACCCCACCCATGCTAGTTTTTTTGGTTTTGTTTTTTAAAGATTTATTTATTTCTATATAAGAACTGGAGCCAGAGGTGCAGGAGGGTGAGAAGATTCACCAGAGACAGAGCTGGGAGCAGAACAGGCAGACGACCGAAATATACTGCTGAGGGGAGCAGCAGGCGCGACAGGAGAGGTCTGCCATGCCACGTGGGAATCTCCCTGGCCGGCCAGGAATCAAACTCGTGCTGCAGAGGCTGTGGACAGCCTCACAGCGCTGCGCTCAACCCGCTGCACCATCGGGGAGGCCCCATGCTAGTTTTCATTTACTACTGATACCTTCTGAAGCAAGATGCTGAAATTTGGTAGGAGTAACATTTATTTTAAGCATATGTGGTTCACAAATGCTTAGTCAACAGGGCAGGCAAGTGATATTATACTTCAAGGCCTTCGGAGATTAAAATGTCAAGTCCAGCACTCAGCTTCTAACAGGGCTAAGCAAACAGTCACTTATGCTCACTGGCCCTGACCACTCCCCCTACTCCCATCTGGCTTAGGAAACTTTCTAGACAACTGAATAAATTGTGTCTATCTGAATGTGCAGAAATGAAGCTTTCCCAAGTGACTCTGAAAAAGTGAAATTTTCAGTCAACCTGATTATCTGACAAAAATCTGAAAGCTTGAACCCTTGCCTAAAGTCAAACTAACCAGCTTATGCCATAGGTTGATGGCAGATGATCCTTAGAGAAGCAGAGCCAACTGTTGGAATTTTCTTAGAAAAGATAACCTTTTCAGAGGAAAATGAGAAAGGATGTATGGGCCAAAATTATGACATCAAATGGAATAGCCAAGCTAAGAAGTTTTCTCAAGTCCACACATGCATGCTAATGGTACAAGAGTAAGTCAGGACTAAATAACTGAGAATAAAAGCATTTATTATAATAATTTCAAATTTCTCAAAGTGACAGAAGAAACAAGATGGGATCCATTCAATACAGGGTCTCAGGAACAGATTCTAGTTTTTAAATAGCATCTACATGGAAACAACGCATGGACAACCATAACTTAGATCCTTGATCTTTTCTCAGTTAGTAAAACCTAACTTTAAACAAGCCCAGTCCTACTGTGTGTACCAAGTCCTCATAAAACTCACACACAAACACCCCACACTTTCCACAGCAAGTCACACGGTGTGGGTGAAGTAATCTACTGAGTGTCCCCAACATTTTGATCTTATCTCTATATAAGGGCCTGGGGCACCATGATGGGATTTTCTTCCCTAAACACCCATAATCATCAATCTAATATTAGAGTTGGTTTGCCATTCCTTTCAACAAAGCTTCAGACACTAGCTGTTGGTCCTGGAGCTTGAACCAAAGGAAAACAAGAATATTTTCTTATTAAACAGGGTGACGCTCCCTATAAAAACATCTTAGTAAATATTAGTGCTATTGCACAGACCAAATCTAGGTATGTAGTACAATGTATTTTGGCAATCAGCTTCTTCAAATTTAGATGTTTTTGAAAAATTATGGACTACAAAATAAAGGTATGGAGCCAGAAGTGATAGTCAACTATCAGCCAGTTACTGCTAGACAGAACTACATGAGGGTGGATATGGGTCGGGCACACACCACTGGCTTCCGTCTCAGATTTGAAAAGCAAATTCTGAATACTCAGTGAGTGACTTAAAGATCCATACTCGGGAAGCAATAATAGAAATCATTAAGATTCCTCCCTACCCTTTTTAACTTGAACACTCAAGAAATATCCACTGGATTCAGTAATGAGGACACGAAAGCCTGTGGTAGTAGGTGATGTGTCACTTCACCCAGAGCTGGGAGGAGAGGACAAGCCTCCTGTTTCCAGCTAGGACTAAACGTGTTCCTCTGGCTTGATCTCCCTGAAGAAAGAAGAGCCATCACTTCAAATACAATTCAAAAACTCAATGTTTGTTTCTCTCAAAATGGCCCAGTTTTCCTGAATCAGGAATGTCCTTAGAGGGTGAGGCCAAGGCAGTCTCATGTGGCTGAGAATTCCTGCATCCTTGGAATACCACCCAAGAGTTCTCTAGAGCAACACCTTTACCTTTCCATTTTGTAAGAGCAAAGGGCTTGCTCAACATCCCTCCAGCAATCTCCAAGTTCATTGTTGATTTGGTGACCAAGCTTACCTCCACGCATGGACAGCAGATGGCTCCAAGTCTCACACAAGGACCCTCCCAATGCCCTGGTGCCTTTCTGTCCCCTCCTATCATGGGACACAGATGCTCATGCACCTGAAAACCAGAACTCACACAAGCAGCAGAGCTGGGGGTTAAGAGGCGTTCCTGACAGAGAAGGCTGGGTTTGAATCCTGCTTCTGCCTGTTACTTGCTGTGGGAAAGTCGATTTACTTCTCTCTGCCTCAGTTTCTGCATATATAATGAGAATGCCCACTTCATATGCTGCATGGAAGGATTAAAATGACACTTAAAACAGTGTCTGCCAGTAAGTACAGTATGAATAGAAAACACTGTATTTTAGAACCAAACAAATATCTCTATGAGTAAGTTTTCTGGAACAAAACTGACTGGATTGGTTGATACAGGATTTCAACATTTCTTGTTAAAAAAAAAGAAATCAATTCTTATATTTTTAATAATTTGTTCCTTACTATTTGGTCTTTTTTGTTACTTTAATAAAATGGCATTTGTTTGCCTACTCTCACTATTTTATTCAGGAGGAGTCTATTTTAAGCAATTACAGGACAATCAGGCAAATTAAGTGGTATTTCTATTATTTTTTTTCTCAGAAACAAACCTGCAGGCATTAATTCTTGTGTTCAAAGGGTAGTATCAAAAACTGGAATATTTCTGCAGTGAGAAACGGGATGCTTTTGCAATAGTCTAAGAGCTTAATTTAAAGTAAGTGCAGGGGTCCCCTGCAGCAGAAAGGCAGTTTCACCACATGCCTCAGAAGACCCCACTACCAGCAGATTTCTGCAGCAAAACCAAGCCTGCCAGCTCAAATCAGAAAGGAGGAGGCCCCTCTCTGGTGGACAGAGCAGGTAAGCTTTCCACTAGGACCTCAGAAAAGAATAATCCATTATTATTCAAATCACCCTGCCCCTTCATTCCCATATATTGCAAGGTTGTTAAGATGTTAAGGATGTTAAGATGTTCCAAAAGAGCTCTTCACAGTGGCAGGTAATCTTTCTGGAGACTCTACCAATCTTTCCTCTATGTAGATAATTTCCAAACCTGGCTGTCCAATTGAATCATGCAAAAGTTTTAAAAAATCCCGAGGCTCACATCACACTGCGGACCAATGAAATCAGAATGTCTGGGGGTAGGACCAGACAGGGTTTTTATTTATTTATTTTTTAAAATCCCAAGTGATTCTAACATGCGACAAAGTTTGGGAACCACTACATTACACCTTAAAGCTCCCCCAACAAATGCTCTCAGCACCAAACTAAACTCTGGCACCAATGACATCAACGGCAAGCACAGACCTGACTCTTGGAGCCCTGCTGCTCGATTTTGAAATTGTGCAATTAAACTTTCTGAGGCATGTTTTTCATGTCAAATGGGTTTATGGTCGGTAGTCACGAAGCCAGACTCGCTCATGTTCAGTCTGGACATTTTGGCACATGTGAACCATGGACATCAATCGAGTATTTTTTAAAAAATTAAGTTTAAAATTTTGGTTGGCCCAATTTCAAAGCCTTCCAAAAGCTAATTGAATCATCCCAAAGAGAAGATCTCGGAATTTTGAGGAGGGAGTTTTCTGTGAGCCCTGGATTAAAATACGGTCGGGGACTAGGCTAGAGGGGAGTCAGGCACTGGGGCCAAGTCGTCGCGCCGCGGCGGGTCCCCGGCCCCGTTCAGTTTCACTGCACAGTCTAGAGCCAAGACCAAAGGGTCGCAGGTGGGGTGCAGGTCTCAGGAGTGCCCGGGAAGCGACCACTTAACGAGACCCCACGGGCACGAGGGGCGCAGGCGAAGGAAGGCAGCTGCGGGCCAGCGGGAGGGCTCGAGCCGGCGACCCGCTGGGGTCTGCGCCTACGGACCGGTCCGACCCCACCCACCCTGTTGCCAAAGAGGAAACTAAGTTCTCGCCTCCCAGCAGCCACAGGTAGTGACAGAGACGAGTTTTCGGGTCTCACAGTACGAGGCTCCACGCCCGGGAAAAGGCTTGCAGAGACCTGCGGGCGGGGCCGGGACCAGGCTGGCCAGGCGGGTTCCAGCGAGCCGGCGTCGGGGTGAGCCACGGGTAGAGGGAGGAGGCGAGGGGGTTCTTGTCGGGAAAACGCCCGTCCCGGGCGGTGGGGGCGGGGTGGAAGTCGGGAGCCGAATTTCCGCCAGTCCTCCTTCAGGGGTCCTAAGTCCCCGGGGAGCTCGCCCCCGGTCTGGCCAGGCCTTTTGGGCCGACAGCGCAGGGCGCACGTGCTGGAGCGCTGGCTGGCCCCGTCAGAACCCTAATCACCCGGCGCCAAAGCGCACGGACCCGGGTGCCAGAGGAAAGTTAGGAAAGAAAGTTGCGAGGACTGCGGGGGCGCCGAGCTCCTGGGGTGGCGGGTCCCACACCCCGCCCGCAGCCCCGCGGCCCCGGGCCCCAGATCGCCCCTACTCGCACCTCCCGTCGCCAGACTCGCCCAGCCTGGAAACGAAACATCCAGTTCCTCCCACGGTCCCGGCCAGAAGCGCAGCCGATCCTCAAGGAAACAGGAAAGGAGGGGCGGGCGGCGGGCCGGTGCGGAGCCGGGCTGGGCCGGCCGCGGGGCGGGGAGGCGGCGGGACCGGCGGGCGCGCCCTTACCTTTCTTCTCCTCCAGCGCCGGGCTCGCCTGGAAGCGCGCGGCCAGCAGCAGCAGGAGCGAGACCCCCACCGTCCCGGAGGGTCGCATTGCTGCCCGAGGCGCTCTCCGCTTTCCGCAGTGGGTGCGCGCGGGGCCGGCGCTGTGCGCTGTGGCCGCGGCGGGCGGTGAGGCGGGGACTCGAGCGGACGCGGAGGAGCCTGTCCGGGCGCCCGGTCGGGGAGGCGGCGGCGCGCGGCTCTGGGCTCGCTCCGGACCCGGTGCCTGTGCGCCGGCGAGCACACCGTGCTGGGGGCGGAGGCTGCCGCGCCGGGGGCTGCCCAGAAGTCTCGCTCGTGGGGGCGGCGGCGCGGGAAGGCCGGGCTGGAAGGAGGAGGGATCAGGAGGAGGAGGAGGGCTGGGGAGGAGCAGAGGAGGAGCAGAAGGCCGGGAGGAGGGAGGAGGAACCGTGGGTTGGACAAGGCAGGACCGACTAGACGCCGCGGACCGCGGGCGGCCCGGGACTGGAGCGCAGATGGGAGCCGGGCTGGCGACGGTGTGCGGACCCGAGCGGGTGTCCTCACAGTAATTTCCGAGTGGGCGTCCCCTGAGCTGTCCCTCCGGACCGGGGTCTCGCTGACTTGCTTTGCTATGCAGGTGACCCCACCTCTGTCCAGGCGAATTTGTGCCATCCTTTCTTCTCTCCAAATTACGGAGCAGAATTTTACCAACTCCCGGCAAACAGTTTCAAGACAAGATGTTACAGAGGGGGATCCATCCCCTTTATACTGGCCCTCAGCTCCTCCATAACACACCGGGATCCCGAAGGCTAGCGCCTGACCTGGTCCACGCTGGTCCTCCCCACATCCGCGTGGAAGGAGGCCCAGGCACCTGAGGTGGCTCTCAAGCACCAGTCAAGCACCCTCGAAATCATCTGAAGTGAGGGCACACAACTCCTGGCACAAACATGGGCCTTAAGAAATGCTTGTTGAATAAAGTGTCTGGGAACAAAGGGAGCCTTCAGCATTTCACCTGCCAGGAACTGACCAGGGATGCCTGAAAAGTGAATATGTGCTGTATATTACTTTGCAAAAGTTTGGTGCTAAGAATAAAGATTTGACACACTAGAGCAGATACTCTTAGAAAAGTTGGTACCCCGGTATCCTGAGACAGCCCTGTGCAAATCCAGTAGGAGAAATGTCAGGATAAATCACTAAAGATTTGATGAATTACCAAAAGAAGAAGAAATTAGACTTTCCCCTGCTGCAGGAGCGTTAGCTAAATGCCAACACTCACTGCTCCTTTGCCTACAAGACAAATGTATTCTGGCCCCATTCTACCACCAGATCCCCTCCTGCGAGCAGAAATCACAAACTTAGAATGAGCTGAACCAGTCCCTTTTCTATGGCTAGAGGAGAAGACTTTTGCATTTCTCTTTTCCATGCAGCAGTGCAGACTGAAGCTCTCCTTCCTACTGGGAGGACCTGTAGTTTTTCCTATGAATTTAGAGTTGTTGATGTTTGTTTCTTTTGTTTTAACGGATCTGGACAGCCACTGAGCCCTCTGAGTTTCTGATGAAGAAATCTGTAAAGATTTTGCAGGCCACGTGTTTGGTTCTCTCCACATGCTCCAAACAAGGACTTGTAACAGTTTGGAAAAAAACCACATCTACGCAAGTAACACATATTAAGGAAAGTCAAGGAGAAAAATAACAGTGGATGTAGGATGAAGCTGGGAGTGAGTTGTATAGAACATTTCCATAGGCTCCTGTGCACTTACTAGGTGAGACCAAAAACTTGGCTTTGACCCCTTTATCAAGGAAATACAATGGCTGGTGAAAGTCATATTACCCATCAATTGGAGCGACAACTAACTTCTCCCATGTGTCCCCAAAGCAGGCAAGGTGTGAGATTTCACGTTCTCACACCTGTCTATTAGAACTAGATAGCTGGGACCTCCATAGTATGTTATCCTTTGATAACATCCTTTGATTTGATCTGACAGCATCTCAAAAAGTAGAGCTTTATGGCGACAATGCAGGAGGGAGGGTGATACTTCAGGTACACAACTCCATACTGGATGATTCCTGTGACAGAGAAGAATGGGTAGGCCCAAGAATGGGTGGGACACCTATGTGAACTCTGTTTCTCCCCCAGATCCTGCTGGGAGGGCTGACTTTCAGGATGATGCATGATCTTTGACAGGTGTTAAACTGCATTGCTATCCATGGTACATGTAAGGAAAAGGCAGTATGGCCAAGATGGCAGAAATGCTTCCTCTTGAGAGGACAGCATTTTGTTTACTCTGGGTCCTGAATGATGGCTGCTTGCCACCTGGGTCTCTGCAAGATGATCCCCAAGCCACATACAAGACAAAGGCATTGTCACACAGGAACACAAGAGCAAACTAATTCCATAGTCCCAAGTACTGATCAGAAATAAGCTCCTCTCACCACTCAGGAGTTGCTACACTTTTTTTCTGCCTTTACAGCAAGATGACACTGTGGCTTAGAGAGGTGCAATAATTAACTTGCCCAAAGCACACTAGCTAGTTAATGAGTCCAGCCTTGAAGCCAAATCCTGACCATGGTCTTCATCACTCTCATACTGCAACTTTTGTGACCCTGAGCAAATAGGGACTTCAGGACTCCAAACTCATCTCTTGGAAAGATTTTAGAGAAGGTAGAAGCAAAATGTCTGCTGGTCCAACAGATTCCTGGATAAAGCATCCAGGCATACTATGTTTACAAATATATGCTGAAGCTCTAATGCTTCCTACATTAAAACTCATAAGGTCTATTAATTTTCATAACACAGGCTATTCATTCCCTTTGCTAGACACAAGATGGAGATATTTTTTTCTCCTCTGATGAGCAGTTTTCTTCTTAGCTTTCTGAGTATTTTAAAAAGAGTTTAACCTTTCCTAGAAAGAACATGGCAGTGAATCCCCTGACTCTATATATGTTGTGGGATAGGAGGAAAAACAGGTTGTTTGCTTAGGTTCAGATGAAGTTTTAGCTCAGATGAGTGGCATTTCACCACCTGTTTTCTCTGGCCTTTGAGGTCAAAGCTAGTGTTGATGAGAAATACCAGGGTGGCAGATTTGGGAATTTCAAACATTATTTTCTATAAACTACTGGAGCTATCTATTAGTGGACTAAGTTGCCTCCCAGGAGAAAGGCTTTCTCCATCATCAGGAAAGTTGTTAAGCTGGAGTAGTGCACTAAGGGGGGGTGTGGACTAGGGACTTAGGTCCCTTCTAACCCTCACATTCCAGAAGAACAGACATTTCTAAATCAGGTCTCTATTTCAATGTACATGCACTCAGCTTTCCTAAAGAAATGTTTTGAAATGACACAGCTATGTGGTGACAGGGTTGTCTCTTCCTCCGGGAAGAAAATTTGGTAGAATCAGGTAGCTGGCTATCAGGAGAGACTTATCTTTCAGCTGTCCGTCCTTTGCAGTTTCTTGAGGGGAGGATCAGTAATGGGCCAGACACTGAGGCTCCTCAGTGCCCCTGGGCTGACTTGGTTGCCTAGCCCATCTATTCTCTCCCTCTGAGTCCAATTGCAGTAGTTCCCCTTTACCCAAGATTTTGCTTTCTTCTGTTCCAGTCACCCATGGTCAATATTGTTTCTTACTTAAAGCGAACAATTTAAGGCATAGTTTCATTAGTCATTTGAAATCTTTGTGGACAATGTCATTTCATAAAAAGGGGAAAAAACCTCAAATGAAATTTCATATATACATATTTATATATATAAAAATTCAACCATTTATATATCTATTGAAATACACACACACACACAATTAAAAATGAATGGCTGGGAGAAATGGAGTTCTGCTATAGAACTGAGAACAAAGCCTTGTCCATCACTGTATGGTGCATGTGCAAACACCATGTACATGACCTGACCTTGAGCTGGTGTGGGAGGAAATTAAGCGTGGTAGTAGAGGTTTATGAGGATGAGTGAATTAAATATCATTGCTTATTTTACAAATCAGCATGTTTATTCTGGCTTATTTATTTAAAATAATTGTCTGTAATAAACTGCAATGCATGGTAAAATGTGTGTTTTATTAGGAAACAACTAAGGATATATTTTGGGGGTATTTTATCCATTTTACAATTTAATAACTTTAATAGACTTTGTAATAAAATTTATATTGTAAAGATCATGTGGCAAAGATCGCTTGTCAAGCTTACATTCTTTTAAACAGGAATTCAAGGTACTGCACAAATGGAGAGATAGTTCTATCACCTTATTTTTCTTCACACAGAATATAGATGCAGATAATAGTTCTCTCATGTTTTATTGGAATTTCTTTTTTTTTTAATAAATGGATATGGTATAGAAAGAGTTAAAAGACCAGTAAAACTACTATCTTAAATTGTTATGTAACAAAGTACTTCAGAAGAGATCACTTTTCAGAAAGTCTTCAGAAGTTCCAGTCAAGTAACATTCTTAGACGGCGCCAGGTATTCAGGGACCACAAGGGGGAGAATATTGTTGGTTTAAAATTATCAGCAGGGTTACAGATATTCGAAATAAGTGGGTTTTTAATTTCTGCAATTGAATGGTAAATTTGAAATTCTTGTAGTTGTTAATTTTGGAGGAATGAAACAAAAGAAAGCCTGAGTCGCTGAAACTCAGATGGGGAGAAACCTCAGACTAAAGCCCTGTATTTCAGAGATGGCAGGGTAGGCACCTGCTTAAATAGAATGTAAAAAAAGAGAGATATCTTAACAGCAAATTTTATTGTTAAAATAAAATGCATTGTTTTCAGACTTGTTAGATATGTTATTAACCTTCAAAGATGGAATAAATGATATTTACTCCCCACTCACTTATTAAATCTTAGTGAGTCTAAAGTGACTGAGAGACAGAGACTTAAAATCAGTCTGTAAAAAAGGTCACCTGACCAGGATGTGTGTGTGTGTGTGTGTGTGTGTCCTTGCATGCTTGCAGGTGTAAGGGTAAGAACCATTCTCATCTTCTTTAATTCTCATCTCCACTGATTTCTCAACACCATCAAAAAACAGGGTGTCAAATATAGCTACAGTTCTCATGCTTGCATTTAGGAAGATTACTATGTCACCGGAAATTAGTGAGATTTTCCGACAGTGACAGTAGTTCTGTCACCTGGTAAGATCACTTGGCAAGTGCTTGCCTATCCTTCCTAGTAATCTTGCTGGAGACCTATTAGTGTAGTTCAGTAGAGAAATGTAGAGTGTCACTCAGGACCTGGCCCCCAGAGGGTGGAAATTCTCTCTGTCTCTACAGAATCCTAATGGGAGGAATCCATACATTTCACATCTGGGCAGAGGCCTTCAGAAGCCAGGCATGCTTCTCTCTGTCTTGTTGGCTGGTGGTGTTCGTAGTGTGGCTTCCTCCCTAGTCCGAGCTAAGGTGAGGGTGATAACAGGAGCAGACTCCTCAGTGAGACATGTAGGTGACATTACATGATGCATGTGAAAAAGATTTAGACAGGTTTCCAGATGCTCAGATTATTTCTTACTTCATTACAACCTATCTTAATTTGTAGAAGAAACTAACAACCCCTTGTTAAATATTTAAATTATTGTATGTATACTATATGTTAAATTATAGATTTTGGTTGATATTAAAATTCATGCAGGACATATCTTATAACACATACATACTAATATTATGCATACATTGTGTATCACACACATAGTTGGAGGGGGGACATGAAAGGGAACTGAAAATTGTCATCAACTAAATGTGACTTTGAGTACATTTTATTCTTCTAATCTCTCAACCAAACTGCCAATTTTTTTCCCTTTGTAGGTTGTAGCACATGCGACAGAGGACTGTTAAGACTTGGAACACTGTAGATGAGGCACAAGCACACAGGATTTGACAAAAACCACTTGCGCATGTGTTTTTTGAGGCCTGTGGTTGCATATATAACATTCTCCTCCCACCCTGAGATTTCCTAGCTTTATTATATGCACCCAGAGCAATAAACAAACCCAGTTCATGAGCTCACCTCTGAGTCCAGCTGTGAAGTATGACCCATTAGATTTCTCCTTCAGTTAGTCTTCAAGGTCATATGAACAATCCAAACATAAAATTAGTCTTAATTTTTTTTTTTAAAGAATACTCCTTTAGTCTCCTAATGGCACAACTAGCAACAGTGATTTTTTTTCCCCCTGTGATTTCTAATTATGAACCTTGAGGACTGTTGTTGTTTCTTGCCTTTAAAAGAACTGCTATTTGTTGTAGCAGCTGCAAGGAAAAAAGGGCCATGAATGTCCCGAAGTGGGCTGGCACCTCAGCGTGTGCTCACACTGCCTGCAGATGGACAGGCTAATAGGCCGGCCACGCATGCCATCCACTGGCACGCTGGCCTGGCTGCAGGGCTCCACAGCGGCACCACACAATAGCTCCCAATTGCCTTTCTTCAGAGGTCGCTTTGAATCTTGCTTCCCTTCCGGGGTGTGGGGGTGGGGAGAAGTCTTTAGCTCCAGACTAATTTTGGGATTTCAGTGCAGCTGTTTAGGTATACTTTAGCTGTGCTGGTGCAGTAGAGATTTTGAGGTCAAGTGCAGAAAATGGTGGAGAGGCTGCTCCGTGCTCTGAGGGTCATTGCAAAGACCAGAGGCAGAAACCCCTGGAACCCAGGCCTACCCGTCCCTGGGCACTTGGCCAGCATGAATGAGGTTTTGACCTTGTAGAGTTAACTCTACTTGGGAATGGCTGACTGTTAACCCTGCTTCTGTGCCACAGAGGCTGCAGAGTGTCAGAAAGTGGTTATTGGTTTCTGATTGGCCCAGCATTGATTGCTTACCTCTTTAAAATGTGATTGTGCTAGTAAAGATTTGATGTAACTGCTTTTTATAGTTTTGCCGGTTTTTCCCTGAGGAGTTTTTTTTGTTTTCTTTTTTAATCTTTCCTTTTTAAATGTGTTAGCTGGGGGAGAATTGAGTTTTCCCTCATCTTGGTGGGTTAAAGGAGAGGAATATTGGTGGCTGCCCCCTCTTTCCTTTTCTGAGATTTGGGAAGTTTTCTTAAATTTGCTTTCATGTTGTTTGGCCAGATTTCCCACAGTGTTTTTTTCCTAGCTCCTGCCAAAGGAGAGAAAGGCCCCAAAAGTCTCTAGGTATTGCCGTGGGGGCTTCTATTCCTACTGTCATGGACAACTGTGGTGACTCCAACAACCTTGAGAGCAGCAGTTGAGCTCCCAGCCCTAACGCGCAGGCCTGACTCTTCCTCCTCCTACAGGGCCATGTCCTAGATGGGTGGCTTCTCAGCCAGGTGTCCATATTCCTCTCCTCCCTAATATGTGCCTTGCTGAGGCTTGCCTTAGACTGAGCCAGGCTCCTGGTCAGCCTGCTCTTGGGGCGGGGCTTAAGCTTTCTCCACCTGAGGATCTTTCTTGTTTTACTGGGACAAGACACCTTTACTTGGCCTTATGAGAATAGTAATCCCAGGCTTAAATAAAGATTAAGATAAATTCTGTGGTGTCAGACAACTTCTACTTCATGTTGGGCTCCACTTGCTTGTCCCTATAAGACCTCTCCTACATGTCACATTCCTGGCCCTGAGGAAAGGTAATTATGCCTTCTCTGTGAAGGGACTGTTGCTTAACCAGGGCTGGCTCCAAGCGGGGTGCATGACTTCAAGGTGGCTCCTACACAGATATCACCATCTTTTCTCTTCAGCAGCAGCAGGGATGCTTTGGCCACTTCCCATTGATTTGTCACCCCTCCACCAACTCTTGGGTATGGACTAGTTGAGACTAGACCTTTGTGCTGTTTCCACATGTCGTTTGGGCCCAAGGAGAACAGCGAGTAGAGTATGGCCATCAGCAGGTTCCAGTGAAATGTGAGATTGTCTGATGTATGTGATAAACTCCGCAGTCATCAAACTTGCACCTGTGCTCTGCTGAGAGACATCTGTGATGGGCAGTGCTTATTGTTCAATCCCTAAATTGTTGGGACAGTGCCTAGCACACCATCAAAGGCAGAGACTGCCAGGAGACAGGTGTACCATCAGGTCATTGCTATTTAGAGTAATCAAGTAAGGAAGAAGAGTAAGGACCTGTGAGGCTCATGGGAAGGAGGCAGTTGAGTGCATGGAAGAGGCAGCTATTCAAGCAGGGGTCTGGGAGTGGGGGCCTCAGATACCTGGGAGGCAGCCCTGTTATAGGGAACAGCAGGGAGGACAACATGGCTAGTGTGCCATGGGATAGGGGCAGGAGCTAAGGTCACAGAGGAAGGGGACTGCAGGGCCTTGGAAAGACATTGTGATATTTTCAGCTTATACTAAAACCAGATGTGTGGAGATAGCAAAACTTTGAACAGTCATTCTTGACTGGATCCCTCCTATGTCTGTCTGTGTCTAGAAAGCGTTGAAGGCAGATAAGAGGTTGTGGGTGTAATCCAGGTGATATGTGAGTCTGGCTGGGAGCTGTGGGCATGGTGAGACATAGTCAGATTATGGATGTACTTTGAAGAAAGGGTCAACACAAATTACTGAAGAATTGTATCTGAGGCATGAGAGAAAGATGAGGGCCAAGGAGGACCTCCAGCTCTTGGTCAGGAAGTAGGTGGTAGTTTTCTTCACTGGAATGTAAAGTGGAGTGGGAGAGGTTTAGAGGGCAAAAGTCCAGGAATTGGATTTTGGTCCTACTAGGTGTGAGTGAGATATTTAAAGGACTTCTCCAAATGAAGATATTGGAGAAGGAATTGGCTATATGAGTTTGAGCTTCAGGTCAGAGGTCTAAGCATTGGGATCATCAATGTATGGATGCTACTCACAGTCTTGAGATTGAGATTATAAAGGGATTAGAAAAGAATATAAATGGAAAAGAGAAGTGATTAGAGTCCTGAGCCCTGGAGCCTCTAATGTGAAGAGCCCAGGAGATAAGAGGAAGAGTCAAAGATTGAAAAGGAGGGGTTGATTTACTGTCCTGAGGCAAGTGAAGAACAGGTTTCAAGAGGAGGTTTAATCAGCTACATCACAAGCCAGAAATACCTTGACCTCAGTGGAAAATGGCATTGGAATGTTGTTGATGTCCTTACCAAGAAAAAATTTCACTGCAGTGGTGGGGCAAGTGTCTCCTTGAAGTGAAGTTTTAGTTAGAATCTTATTTTAAAGATTTATTTACTTATTTATTTATTTATTTATTTATTTATTTATTTATTTATTTATACAAGTACTGGTACAGTCAGAAGTGCAGGAGGGTGAGAGAATTCACCAGAGCCAGAGCCGGGAGAGAACAGGCAGAAAGACCAAAGTACACTGCTGAGGGGAGCAGTGGGTGGCAGGGGAGGTCTGCGCGCCATGTGGGACCCTCGCCAGTGGCCGAGGATCGAACTGGCGCTGCACAGGCTTTGGGCAGCATCTCAACCCAGAGCTCAACCGCTGCGCCACCAGGAGTGGCCCAAGTTAGAATTTTAATACTTTTTTATGAATATTTAGGATGTATTGACATCTTTAAAGTACTTTCTCTACTTCTTATATTAAATCTTCACATTTAGGAGAAAAAGTCTCCCAATTTATATCTTTTTTTTTTTCATATATTTTATAGGTAGATGTCACAACTTTTATATTTCAGGAATAGCAAAGTGATCTGTGGAAAGAGGATGGAGGAGCAGTGCTACTGTTAGTGTGCATATTGAGGGGCACCCCAGTGTCCCCAAACCTGCATACTCTAATGAGATTCTGCTATCTGCTGCTTAAAGACAAAACATACTTTTAATGTGAAAGCACTGAATAGAATGATGTGCAGAGAGAGAGACACAAGATGTAAAGGACAATAATTTCCCAACAAAACACCCAATGTTACCTAATGGTTGGGCCAAGCCTGGTCTGATGAAGTCTGAAATCTTGCTGTAAGTCTAAGGTGCCTTCTGGTCAGGAACCACAGGACAGGGGCAGGAGGGGCCAGCAAGCAAGTCTGGGATGAAAGGGACAAAATCAAAGCACAAATCAAAGTAACGGCTGCCCTTGTTAGCCTCCCAGTGGGCCTCCCCATGGTTATCTCATCCAACTGTCTTTACATGTCTCAACTGCAAGTTTCCTTCCATATCCGTGGTGCAAATCCAAAGCTGAGAAGCAAGTGGGACTTCTTTAGGTCTCTGCTTCACAGCCCTCCTCCAAGTCCTTTTCCAAGTCATCTCTGGTTTCCCATCTCTGCTCAACTTTACCCTTCATTAGGTGGGGCAGGGAATACAGAACCTCCCCTTTTTATGGAGACACCTCTGTGACACTACTGCTTTGGATACTAGAGAAAATGTTCCTAAGGTCAGGGGAGAATGAGGTCACAGTGGAGAATAAGGAAAAGCAGGAAGGAGAAAGAGGGAGGGGCTGGACTCACACACTGAGACTGGATGAGATGGGAGGTGGAAAGTCAAAGTACCCTTGAGAAAAGGCCTTGATTTTTTTTGGATGCACTTAAGTATTAAATATTTAAGTGTTAAGAGATAACGTGGAGTATTTTTTGTGTCTGCCTATATAATTAATTTAACTTAATTTAAATGTAAATTACTTAATAAATTCACATGGTTTAAAATAGGTAAGGTTAGTACTGTGTAGCATGAAAAGCTCCTTCCCACCTCTAGTCTTCCAGCTTCATAGTTTTCTCTAAGGAAGTAGTTGGGCTTCTCATATCCTTGGAGTTTTTCTCGAATACTACATATACAGTGTTCTTTCTGCACTTTTAAAGAAAATATAATGATCCATCATGGAGGTCATTCCATATCAGTATTTAAAGTTCCTCATTTTTGTTGCCATAGTATAGTATTTCTTTTTATCTATATACTGTAATTTATTTACATAGTTCCCTTTTGAAGGACAGTAAGAGTATTTCCAAATAATGCTAAATGAATAACCTATAGTACTGATTTTATATATTTGCAAATGGAATTTCTGAGTACATTGCTTCTGATTTAAAAAGGATTTTCTTTTTTTCCTCTTTTGAAGATTTGTGCTTTCTGAATTGCCAAAGCTCTCCTACTAAAAAGGGGGAAAATGGAAGTATCACACTTCAGGACTTTAAACTATACTAAAATCTTTAATAATTAAAGCAACTTGGTACTGGTACAAAAACAGACCACAGACAAATGGGATAGAATTGAGAACCTAGAAATAAAACCACACATTTAGGGGAAACTAATATATGACAAAGGAGTGAGGTATATATACTGGAATAAGGGACGATTCTTCAATGAATGATACTGTGAAAATTAGAATGCTAATTGCAAAAAATGAAACTAGACTACTATTTCACACCATACATGAGAATCAACTCAAGATGGATAACAGACTTAGAGGTAAGACATGAAACCATAAAATACATAGAAGAAAACATAGGCAAACACTTTTTGACATAACTTCACAAACATCTTTGTGGGCTCATCTCTAGCAGCAAGGAAAACAAAGGGAAAAATAAACAACTGGGACCACATCAAACTAAAAATCTTCTGTACAGCAAAAGAGACAGTGGCCAAAACAAAGAGACACCCTACTGAATGGGAGAAAATATTTGCCCAACATATACGTAATAAGGAATCATATTAAAGATCAACAAAAAGCTCATACAACTCAACAAAAACAACACAATGAAAAATGGGCAGAACTAAATAAGCACTTCTTCAAAGAAGCCATGCAAATGACAAAAAAAGCATATGAAAAAATGTTCATCAGCACTCATCATTCGGAAAATGGAAATTGAAATCACACTGAGATACAACCTCACACCTGTGAGGATGGTCCATGTAAAAAAACCAAAAATAATAAAAATAAAATAAAGACAAAAAGTGCTGGTGAGAGGAGAATGGAGAAAAAGGAACTCTCTTACACTGTTGGTGGAAATGTAGACTGGTTTAGCGCCTATGGAAATTAGTGTGGAGGTTTATCAAAAAAAAAAAAAATGTATCTCAATATGACCCAGCAATTCCACTCCCAGGTATCTACCCATCCAGGAGGGGAGGGGGAGAGAGGGCGAAGGGGAAGAAATCAGGAGAGGAGTGAGCATAATAGACTAAGGAAGAGGAGTATGGGTGTTTTAGTGGTGGGAAAACTATGGTGACCACACCTAAAGGGTGAAACAAACAAACAAGTATGTAAAAAATGATACATTATTAATAAAAAAATTAAAAATAAAAAATGTAATCCAGAAACTTAGGCTCAGTGTAATGGGGAGGGTCTCTATGTTTTAAACAAGATAATAGAATTAGAGGTTTCATTACTCCCATATCTTTAAAAGCAAATACATAATTCCTTAAAAAAATCTATGCTTTCGAAACTTAAGGTATAATTTACATGCATGTATTCAGTGGGCTTTTTTCTATGTCTTAAATTTGCATTTCACTATTTTCCATTGAGCTTTATTTGGTGTACTTATGTACATTTATGTAGAGTGTTGGACACTGACTTGTCTCCAGTTCTTCTTAGTTATTATCAATAGCATTAAAGCAGCTGTGAAAATTCATGTCCAAGTCTGGATGTGGATATGTTTTTATTTCACTTGGGTAAATATCTCAAGGAGCAGAATTGCCTAGTTGGAGGGCAAGTGCACAGTCTACCTCTCCTATTCTTCTGCTGATGTAAAATGTTTGCCTTAAAGCTGCTATATTCTGGTAAGATTGCCAAGCATTTCTGCCACAATCACTAAGGAATAATGATTTTAAGGGAAATCGGATGTTATTTAGATGTTGACTGCAGAGCTAGTATATTCCAAAGCAAACACTGTGGTTATACTCACATCTCTCTTCTAGAATGAAGTGTGGCATGCTAAGAGCTAGGAAGGTGAAGGAGTTGGTGACACATTTCTCTAATCAGTGTGTATTTTAGTAAAGTCTAAAAGCTTAGCATAGCAATGATTTTATTAGTATTTCAGACTTTCTGCACGTTTTCCTTGGGCAGGATGTAGGGGTAGAATTGAATATAACAACAGTTGGAGCTCAGGAGTGTGATGTTCACTGTTTCTTTACCAAGATACAATCTGTAATCCAGAAGACTTGATTCACAAACAACAATATAGCATGAGTCACTTGAACTTTCTAGAAACTCGAATCTCTTGCCTAAAGTACATTTCAACATTGAAAATATTAACCAGCAAACTAAAGTTAAATGAAAATACTAATAAAATCACTCAGAAAAAATTTAGCTGTAGCTGAAATTAAAATCATAGAGATGTTAGAATTTCCAATTAAACTAAGAAAGATTAGGAAAGGTACATTAATTACCAATCTAATGGTTTCATTAATATTCCTCATAATGAGATTGTAAATTAATATTTTGATAAAAGTTTATAGTAGACATATATGTCATTTACAAGTCAGCTAAGGTGAAAATGCAAAGAGAAAAAATGCAATATATACTCAAAAAATTGACAATGGGAAAATATAGCAGAGACAGATACCCAGAGATAGGTTAAAACGGGATTATAAATGATAGTGAAGAAAAAGCAAAACCATCAATGTAAGTGGACTTGAAACATGAGTATATGAATGTGTAACTCAAATAGGATTGAAAATAATTTTCAGTGATTTTTACACATATATATGTATGTATGTGTGTGTGTGTGTAATGCTAGAGAGTTCGGGATAAAACTGAACATTAATTCCTAGCATTCTAAAATTTTGAGAGCAACATTGAAAAGCTTCAGTATCTGTAAAAATGTTTATGTTCTTGGAGCCACTCAATTCATTCTTAAAGCAACAAAAGATCATATAGCTGGTATTCAAACGCCATTATAAGGTATGGTACAAACAGATAAGCGCCAATGTCTGCAGTCCTCATCTGGCCTCTGAGGGAGGTGTGCCAACCTACCCCTCTAGTGAGCTGGCCCTGTACAGAGAAAGGAACAGCTTTCAACTCTGTGAGACTTGGGGACTTCGCAGTAGACACAGCGGAGGCTGGTGTCACTCTCCTGGGCCTTCTGGTCCGGGATGAGACCTCAGACTCCCAGATTTCCTGCTGCTTGTTCACAACTTCTTTTTGACTCTTTGGAGACAAGAGGAGCTTGAATAGCCTTTAAGTGCTGTAGAAACTATAAAAGTGACCCAATGAAAGAAACTGCAGTATTTATGAGATTCAGGACTCTGGCTGACCAAGGCTGCCGCTGCCTTTGCTGGCTGCCCTCCTGGCTGGATGACTGATTGTCCCAGTGGTGGGTCAGACGGGGGCAGGGGAGGACTTTGTAGAGCCGTGAACCTCTTAGGCCCCACAAGATGCAGGGTCTCTTCACTCATGCATGTGCTATGCTGACTGGAGTAAACATCTGTAGTTAAAAGTTAGGAATTGATGTTTAATAGAGGGACTTGTAATGTAATTACTGTTTTTGGTTTTGGTACACCCATAAAGTGGATGAGCAAACCTGTATGATCTGGAAGGGAGATTATATGACAGTTTCTAAATCCAAGATGGAATTACTTAATAGAAAAAGGAAATGGGAAAGGAACTCTAATGGTTCTCAGAGGCTGATACCAAGAAATATACTTTAAGGAAGCATTTCTTATAACATCAAGGAAGTACCCACAATCTTTTGCTTTCCATGTGAGGGAACTACAGTATTTGTAAGGAATGGTACCACTAAGTCATGGTCACCATGAAGACTGCCCAAGCATCAGGAATGCAAAATTATAGGTGAAAACAAGCACAGTAATTTGGTTGCAGTGACTGCCACCATGAAAGTGTAAAAGTCATCGCCCTCAGAGACAACATACAAACTTGTAGGGAGTAATTTTGTTATGGTAGAGGGACAAAGAGTAGCATATCATTACAAGGTATTTATTTATTTATTTATTCATTCATTCATTCATTTATTTAATTTGGGCAAGAGTGGACCTAAGATGACAGCCAAATTTGTGTGTGATATAATATTGAAAGCAATTTTGCATAGAATCTAAGCATTGATATTTCCTATGCTGGCCTCCAGCTTTTCCTTCTCCAATCAGAGATTTCTTCAAAACATGAAACTCATCCCAGTGAATTTGGATTGCGCTCAATAGTACTCTGAGAGCAGCACCTAATCCTACCACCTTACTCACCACCTCTACTAATCCACTTCCAGCATGGAGGGCAAAAGATCCCAGTCTGGTTAGCCCCTGGCCTGATACACAAATGGATGCAGTTCACAGACTGCTGTTTTTTTAATCCATTACTTAAATTTCAGTTTAGTTTGCCTCTCTGAGTACTTCAACTATCAACTTTAGGATGCGCATTGTGGTAACAAAATCCATTTCCTCTTCTCAAAAGTCACTTTAAGCATGTATTTCAAACTTGTAGAGTATATGACTGGGTTAATTATTGGCATAGAGATTGATTTATAGAACTTATGTTTATCACCCTTTGTTTTAAATTAAAAGATCAGTTTTTTAAAACACCAAGAATCAACTTAATGACTAATAAAGAAGTAATGGGCAGAAAGAGAGAAAAATGGAAAATTGAGACAGACTTGAATGAGGGGCAAATGGATGAAGGAATTGTTAAATATACTGTCAATGTTATATTCTGGGCTGGTAATACATTCTACCTGAGACAATGATGAAATTATTAATATCAAATTAATCAATACTATATTTTCTAGTTTGGAGGGCTCAACCTGGCAGATCAAATGCAAATATACCATTCTCAAATAGGTTCTTTCCATTAAGTTTCAAGCTTTTAAGAAAACACACTTACAGGACCTCCCTAGTGGTGCAAGGGGTTAAACACAGCACTATGAAGCTATCCAAACAAGTTCAATCTCTGGGAGATACCCACATGGTGGCCAGGGAGCTACCCAAATAGTGTGGCAGACCTCTCCTGCCTCACCCGTTGCTCCCCTCAGCAGTGTATTTCAGTCAGTCTGCCTGTTCTGTTCCCCACTCTGTCTCTGGTGAATTCTCTCACCCCCCGCACCTCTGGCCTGTACCCCTGTTTTTGTATGCATAAGTTAAAAAAATCTTTTAAAAAAAGAAAAATATATTAAAAAAAAGAAAACACAAAAAACTGCTTTATTAATGTTTAAATGAATAGTACATATTGGTGTTGAAGCAATAATTCAGTCTCACTTTCACTAAAATTTCACAACTAAGTTACTTTTTAAAATTTTAGCTAATATAAAGAGTTGCTTAGAGTTTCATTTCCATTAACTCAGCTAGATCTCCTAGCTGTTTAGTCTTAGAAAAGAAAGAAACTGAATCCTAGGTACAAAATCTGTGGGTTAAGAAGGTCAGGACTCTTTCTCTTACAAATAGCAGGAAAAAAAAAAATCCCAAAACACTGATTGATTTAAGCCAAAAAAGAATTTACAAGCTCAGTTTATTGAAAAGCTTAGTGAGTGTTGGCAAGTACAGACCGGGTTGGGGGGGGGGGGTTAAATCTGACAGATGGCCTATTTTAAAGCCAGCAAACTGAAATTAGTTTTTACCAGCCCAAAGAAGAATACTTGGGGGCACATAAAAATTATACGCAGTTCAAATTTTTGCATCCATAAATAAAATGTTATTGGAACATAATGCTGCATATTCATTTACATATTGTCTGTGATAACTTTGGTATTATGAGGTCAGGTGCATCATGATAAGAGACCAGAGGCCTAACATCTATACTAGTTGGCTCTTCACAGAAAATCTCACTCACCCTAGAAGCATAATGGCACCAGCACTCAAATCATGCCCACTGACATCGTCTCCCTGACCCCTCTCCTCCTTCTCTGGGTGTTGAGTTCCTCCTCAACTAAAGAGGAAAAGAGCAGAAAGCGATGCTCATTTGCTTCCAATGCTCTCATCCAAGGAAAGAGATTTCTCTTCTCCACTCAGCCCCAGGAGCCAGCATTGAGCTTCACTGGCCTAACTGCATCCATCTGTGTACCAGGCACTGTGGCCAGGGGCTAACCAGACTGGGAGCTTTTGCCCTCCATGCTGGGAGCGGGTTAGTAGAGGTGGTGAGTAAGGGGTAGGATTAGGTGCTGCTCTCAGAGTACTATTGAGCACAATCCAAATCCACTGGGATGAGTTTCATGTTTTGAAGAAATCTCTGATTGGAGAAGGAAAAGCTGGAGGCCAGCATAGGAAATATCAATGCTTAGATTCTATGCAAAATTGCTTTCAATATTATATCACACACAAATTTGGCTGTCATCTTAGGTCCACTCTTGCCCAAATTAAAAAAAAATAATAATAATAAAAACCTTATCACAGGGCCTCCCTGGTGGCGCAAGGGGTTAAGCACCACACTATGAAGCAATCCACAGCCTTTCAAGCATGAGTTCGATCCCCAGCCAGCCAGGGAGCAATCCACTTTCCTTCCTTCCTTCCTTCCTTCCTTCCTTCCTTCCTTCCTTCCTTCCTTCCTTCCTTCCTTCCTTCCTTCCTTCCTTCCTTCCTTCCTTCCTTCCTTCCTTCCTTCCTTCCTTCCTTCCTTCCTTCCTTCCTTCCTTCCTTCCTTCCTTCCTTCCACTGGGTACAGTCAGAAGCGCGGGAGGGTGAGAGAATTCACCAGAGCCAGAGCGGAGAGCAGAGCAGGCAGAAAGACCGAAGTACACTGCTGAGGGGAGCAGCGGGCGGCAGGAGAGGTCTGTGCGCCATGTGGGACCCTCCTCTGGTGGCCGGGGAGCAGCCGGGGATCGAACCGGCGCCGCAGAGGCCGCGGGCAGCTTCGCAACCCAGCGCTCAACCGCTGCGCCACCGGGGAGGCCCAATAAATAAATCTTTTTTAAAAAAACCTTATTGCTAATTTCTGTAGTGGAAATATATCTTAAGTTCTGAATTGAAAGGTAGTGTGGAAATAGGATTTACTGAAATATCAACATTCAAAATTCATTAACTATTACTCAGCTTTGTGATGTCAAATAAATGTAAATATCAAGTCAAACATTTATTGCCTAATAAATAAGTGACATATATTCTCCACTGATAATACCATCCTACCCTCACTGTAAGCAGACATGCCTGGCACTGACTGACATATATATAAGCCATGAACACTCATACTCACAAATCCCCTTAGGACTGCTTCCCCTGCTCCCCCTTCCTTTTTCCCTCCATCCCTTTTTTCACTTGATAAATCATCTTTGTGCAAACACTGTGCTGTTTCAATGATGAGTGATCTCCTTGGACCCTGCTCCTCCAGAGCTTACAGTTCATTGAGAAAGACACTAATCAAATTATATAATCTGTAGGGACCTATTAGGGGAACTTGATCTAGTGTGTGTGTATGTTGGGGGGGAGCAAATGATTCCTAAAGAAGTAGCTTTTTTTGGGGGGGTGGGGTGTTGGTAGGGGTGAGAACATTCTGGGCAGATGGATAAAATATGTCAAAACCCTGAGGCCAAAGGGGGCATGGATAGGGCTACAAATTGAAAGGAGATCATTGATGCCTAGAATCCAGAAATTGAGGCTCAATGTAGATTGAGTGGGGCCTACCAATTAAGGCAGAAGACAGATAGGCTCAAAATACATACATACACACATATATACATACATACACACATGCATATACACATACACGACAAATTGAGGGAGAGGGATGTAAAGGGATCACAGTAATCTTCTGCCTTGTTCAAGGTCATAGATGACTCATTCATCAAGATTGAAACTATTGAAGAAAATCAGGATTGAGATGATTTTATATATGAACATATTACATTTGAGCCTTTGAAAATCTAAATTGCAATTCCAAGTAGGCACTTAGTAAGTGAAGTCTGAAGCTCAGAAGTATAGTGTAGGATGGGAAATAAAAATTCAAAGAGTCATTAACCTTTAAATAACAGTTAAAGCCATGGAATGGAAGGGTTTACCTAGAGAGAGAAAGACTGAGAGACAGAAGAGAAGGACGTCTCACCTTGATCTCGAAGAACCTCCACATTTATTACCCAGGTGGAGGATGAAGTGGCAAGCTAGACTGAGATGACAGGAAAGATAGGTAGGAGGAAGACCAGGCTAGGTAGAGGGTAAACAATGATTCACAAAAGAGGAAATGGTCAGATGCCAAGTGCTACAAGAAGTCATGCACGGTGAGAAACAAATATGACCCATTGGATCTGGTGATGTTGAAGTCATTTGTGACATTAGTGAGAGTTGTTTGGGAAGTTTGGGGGGGGGTGGAAGCCAGATTTAAGTGGGCTGAAGAGTGACTCAGATCCTGTTTTCACAGGACTCCTAGCTTTTGATTCTGTCCTTTTATAATTCCATGTCTGCCCTTTGAACCTGGTCTCCATGTCTGGACTCTCAGACTTGACTCAGCCCCAATCTACAAGACCTTCCTCCCTTTCTAATTAATCCCTTTGGAACTCAGTTCTTGGTTCTGGCCCATCCAATGTTCCAGACTATGCATGAGTTGCTCCTTAAGTGAAGATAATTGAAGCCTTACCCATCTAAGTAATGAGATGTGGACCTTGGGCTTGAGTCCAGACTTTACCACTAATTGCATAAAATTGGAAAGTTGCTTAATTTCATTTCCTCATCAGCGAAGTGAGGACTAATCATACCTATTTTACTCTGTCATTGTGAGGATTAACGTTTCTGGTACATGATGGTTGCTCAATAAATGCTGGTTACCTTCCCACACCTTTCCTGTCCTTTCAGGAAATAACATCCCTTTAACTATCTTTTTAAGGAGCATTGCTAAACTTAAAGAAATGATTTGCAAGTGATACAATCCAGGAATGCAGATGTTCCTTTAGGATGATTTCTTTATTTATCCAACACTTACTTATGCAGCTTCTTACATGTGACAACACAAAGCAGGTAGAGAAATGTAACAAAAAGTCAAGTTGTAAATAACACGATCAGAAACTGGTAAGTGCTGGGTAGCAAAGATAAAAGATGCTGAAAAATAGAACGATAGTATCAGGATGATTCAAGTAGAGACGCTAGAGGAGGATTTGTCTGAGAATTCGAGTATGGGCTGCCATCCGAAGGGTATGGAGGGACCAAGGATACCCATCATTCTTCAGCTTCATCCATAGACTGGGCTGGGCTGTGATGTGGCGATCCCTGAGAAGCTGGTGAGGTATGTAGATGTATTAGCCTCTGACCTGAACCCATATCTAGGTGGCTGTGAGTTGATTAACTTCTGGTGGTATTTTCCCCCCATCCTTCACCATCTATCAACTTTTACATACTTGCTATTTTTTTAAGATTGATTTATTTATGCATACAAGAACTGGGGTACAGGCCAGAGATGTGGGGGGTGAGAGGATTCACCAGAGACAGAGTGGGGAACAGGACAGACGCATTGACTGAAATACATTGCTGAGGGAAGCAGCAGGTGAGTGAGGAGAGGTCTGTTGTGCCATGTGGGTAGTTCCCTGGGTGGGCATCGAACTCCTGCTGCAGAGGCTGTGGGTAGCTTCATAGATTGTATCTTAACCTTTTGCACCACCAGGGAGGTCCCATACTTGCTATTTCTAATGTAGTAGAGACTTCCTATGATCATGGTCTTAGAGAAACATGTAGGTGAAAATGAAGTTGCTTTTGCATGAGGCTTCTCCATGAATCAAGTTCTTATACCTCAAAGTCTGAATTTTCCACCAGTTCAATAAGTTTCAAGGGCCCCATTTTGCTCTTGGGTTCTTGACTAAGATCTGACAAGTGGCGGTTTGGGCAAGTGACCCCTGGATAAGTGAGGTGATGCTGTGCAATTCTAGGCAATTAGGACACATTATCTCTGTAATAGGTCACTTGAATGTATGCGGAGTCCTCATGGCAAAGGATATTCTGTGAGCCTGATAAGACCCAGCAAAGGAACTGAGTGACTCCTTTGCTGCCTTTGTGGTTTTCTGTCTCTCCACCGATGGTTGTCATTTCTCCCACGTGACAAGGTGTCTCCACACTGGGACCTATGTTTTTTACATTCCCTTGAGGCCCAGCTTCAATTTTGGAAGCAGGTTGAGAGGCATGCCTTAATGCTTCACCTCCTGAGTTAAGTTCACTCTGCTCACGAGGGGTTGTTTTAGGTGCACAGGGATAAGCTCTGTGCATTTGAACCCAAGTGGAACTAGACACATAGAAGAGAAAGGAGAAGATTTCTTATAGCAACTTCTCTCCCAGAGCTTACATGGCTACATTTGTTATTCCCTTTCCCTATTTGTAAGCGTGAGGATAGGGAAACGAATAAAAAAGGCAGCAAGTCCTAAAATGATTTTCAATTCTTTTTTTTTTTAGTTTTTTTTTTTTTTTATACAATAGCTGGTGTACCGGCCAGAGGTGCGGGAGGGTGAGAAGATTCACCAGAGACAGAGCGGGGAGCAGAACGGGCAGACAGACCATAAGCACGGCTAAGGGGAGCAGCAGGCGAAGCAGGAGAGGTCTGCTGTGCCATGAGGGTATCTCCCTGGCCGGCCGGGAATAGAACTGGCACTGCAGAGGCTGTGGACAGCTTCACAGCGCTGCATCCAACCTGCACCCACCGGGGAGGCTCAATTTTCAATTCTTAAAGAGAAATGGGAAATTATTGTGTTCTGACCTTTTGCTGAAATATCTCCTTTATAGGATAACTTTTCACCTTTCTAGATTGTTTCTTCTACTCCAAGAATACCAGCCCTGCTTCAGAGAACACCAAGTCACAGTCAAACAGAGAGATGGGGGAAAAGGATAGATAAGATTTTGAGATTTTATTCTTGTTATGGAAATGCTTTTTTTCAGTTATATAGCTGAACTATAGAGCATATCTCATTCCTGTAGTTGAACTACAGAGTATATCTCATTCTTCCAGAAAATAAAGAGCTCAGCACCAAAGAAAGATCCAGAGTTATAGATGTTTGCATTTCCTATAATTTCAAGTCAGAACTGTAATATTCACATATATTTTCAGTTATAGCTTTCCAAAAAGCTAATCTAGCCTAAGAACTGAGGAGTGAGGAGATCCAGATTCACCTCTATAGGATACTAATTTGGGTGCAGATGATTGACAGATAGAGGTGGTCTAGGAAGAACTGAAGAGCAATTTGGAGGCCTGAAGGCAATGATTGACCCAATGATTGATCACTGGGTAACTTTGAGCAAATAGATATATATTTCTTTATTTTAAAAGCAATATTACACTTTAACAATTGTTTTTTTTAATTTTTTTTAAATAATAAATTTTATTTTTATATTCCCCATACAATTGCAACCCCCCCATTTTGACCCCAATCCCTCCCCTCTTGCCACCCACCCCCCCAAAGCTGCCCTTGAAGGTAAATAAGGCATCTTTATATACAGTGAACCTATGGAATTCTGGCATTTATTTAGATATGTTAAACAGAGATTCTGTAGCCCAGATAGCAATGAGTAGATGAGAAGTTAGGTAGATTAGAGGTGGTATCTGCCAGTGATTACTATGAAAATATTTCCCAGCTGATAGTCATTGCTGCATGAATTGTACGTAGAATTGATGATTGATGATAACTATTTAAACAAGATCTTTTACAATATAGGGAAATAGAATGGAAAGAAATGAAATGCATTCCTTTGAAAACACGATTATATTTGGGTGATGGAACTAAGAAGTGTTTTCCTCACTATTTCTCTGCATTTTTCTGTTTTTCTTTGAGTATGGATATTTTATGATCAATTAGCATTATTTTATTTCGAAATGTTTTGCACAGCACAAGGTGAGTTTCTTTTATGCACAACAATAATAGCAGCAAAATTGTTTTGCTATCCTGGCCATTTTCAAGAATCTTGAGAAATGCTTCACATTTATCCCTAAAAATTTGCATTAGCTGTTTAATTTCTATGGAAAACTTTTCATTTTTAATAGAAAAGCTTGACACTAAGAGAGCATTTAGTTCCGTATTTTTCTCAAATATTTTAATGTAGGTGACTTGTTTGAATTTAATAAAGCACAGTCATAAAAGAAAAAGAAAATAGGAAAACTCTTCTATTTAATAGAATTGAGGAAATACCAGTCTTTTGGAAATGGTAATGTCCAAAAGAAAACTCAGCAGTAAAAATGATTTGCTGGAATTTTGGCATCAGACATTCCACGTCATAGTTTCTTTTATAGAATGAGAAATTGGAAAAAAGTCTCAATTCTTTCTAGCAATAAAAGGGTCATTAAACCCTACTCTTGGTTTGAAATTTCTCATTTTTTATTTACATTGGTTCTTATTCAACCCTTCTCTCACTCTAAATTGCAAATAAAGCTAGTTCTTGCTATTCTAATTTTAGCTCTAACCGGCTTTCCTGCCCCAGGCTCTACTAACATGTGAAGATTGGATTTCACTTTGTTTTCAGTTTTGAGCTGAAGACCCTGCTGACATCTGCTAGCTCCCTGGTTTTCTGATGGGAAAATGTTTTCCTCTCTTGGAAGGAAATATATTGAAAACCTCTCCACTGTTCCCACAGGGATATTGGAGAGGGTGACTTTTGGGAAAGAGAAGACTGCGTTCTGCATAGAGAAAGCAGCCCAGATGTTTAGATGGGGCTTCTTATGGAGGCTCCCCCGTGGGTGCTGGCGTGAGGACATCTGTCATCAGCATCCATCCCGAGGCCTCACAGCTCTAACTGCCTGCAGATGCAGCTGTTTGTGGATCAGAAGCTACCACCATTTGGAACTCAATGGTATTCTCTGCGTCTCGCCAGCATCTCACCTTTTCAGTTCATTTGTCACATTCACAGTGACTGGAAGGCTTCGTGCTGCTCTGCGGCAACCTTAGCTTAATCCATGCAGAGCCCCATGATGGTGGCGACCTTGAGGCCAAACTTTTTTGATGAGTATCATTTCTTTGTTCATTCTTTTAACAATTGTTCACTGTTAGATAAGTTCCTGAAAACATGAATGATGAGCATACCTCAGTAAAAACAGTGGGTTTGGGCAAGAGCTCTCTTTGGAAGTCCGATGGAAAAGCCCTGGCTATTCTTTGGGAAGAGTGGGGGACTGAGAATTGTCAAGACCTATGAGGCACAGGTGATGGGGCCCATGCACAGCAGAGGCTGCCAGGGACATGTGCAGGCTGACACCCTGGTGACACAGCTTGTTCTTGAACACCTCTGATGCCCTTAGGGCTTCCCTGAATGGATTAGGTTGAGGTAAGTGTGCAGGTAGCTGCGACTCTAAGAGATACAATGAACATTGGAGGATTGAAAATTCTGTCAGTTTGGTTGGTAAACGTTTAGGGAACAGTGAATTTTTGTTTTGAGTCCTAAACATTGTGCAAATGAAGTGTGTCATACAATAGAGCATTTAACTCTCTAAAGTGGGATTTTATTTCTTCCTGAAAAAGAAAATGAAACTAGAGAGGTCGAGCAATTTGCTCAACATCACAGAGCAGCACTCTTGCCCGTTGTCTAAGGCAGAATCTCAGCATCTTGGCTCAATTTCTAATTCTCTCTCCTTAATGTGAAGTTGTTGAATTTCTCCTGGGGACACAGTAGTCAATTGTTTGGTGATGAAATTCAGACTTTGTTTAATGAACAGACACAGCAAGTTTCTGTAATAATATTTGTATAAAAATGTGGTTTTCAGCAACCAGTTACTATAGGGTGAAATGGGTCCTTGTTTCTGTACCCATCCCACTATATTTGTTTTTCAAAACCATGAAAGCAATGAAAATATGTGAGCTCCAAAACCCAGGCACATTTACATATGCAATCAGGAAATAGGACATGAGGTTTTCATAAACATTATTTGCCCATGTGACATGTCTTCTGAGTTTAGTACCCCACAAACATCATCACATCTGGTCTTCAAAAGTGACATATTTTTAATGTGGTATCTGGACAATTTTGCAATTATATGTTGCTTGTGAGTAATTAACTTGTGAAAGTGGTTCAAACCATATTTTCATTGTTACAATAAATGGCATTAAGTGCCTACATGTGTAATGCATTGTTCCAGATGCTGGAGACTATAAAATTCATACAGGCATTGCCAGGGAGCAGCTTATAAGCAATGGTGGGATCTAGCCAATATTCTACCAGGTGACAGTGGAAAATGGAAAATTAGTTAAGAATTGACAAGATTAAAGATATCAATAGATAATCTACTAAAATATGTTGATATGTTCTCCCCCCATCTCCTCCCTCAGAATTCATGCTCGTCATTGGGTATTCACTGTGTAACCACCACCTCTCTAGAGTTGAGTGAACTTTCAAAAATATCTATTTTATCTGCAATATTGATAAAATAGATACAGGTGTGTTCAGATGTTGATGGCTGAGCTGCCAAAAATTCACAAATTCCTAATGTCTAGGTTGTCAGAACAGCAGAAATCCCACGGATTATTTTGGGTTTTGTTGTTGGAGGTGGTATTTTCTGGATTCTATGATTTATTTCAAGCATACATCAAAAGAAGCTCCATCAACCTCTTTCTTCTTGTAGGTACTCGAGATGCATTTTGTCATTTACCACCTCAAATGTTATCTTGAACACCAATAACGATTAGTGGAAAATATACAAGGTGTGTCTCTCGAGTCATGAGATCATCCCTGCAAATATATTTGTTTAGACTGTGAAGAACTCTGCAATCATGGAAAGTGACCTCCTGGTGAATTGTGAGTTTCCTTCATTGGAAGTGCTTGAACAGGAGCTGAGTGACCATGTCAAGAGAGCTAGTATTGTGGGTAAGATAGATGCATGCCCAACTGTGTTTTTTTTATGGTGGCCAATTATGTAATTACACAATTAAACTCTGTAAATAGACGGCAACATACAGTCACCTGTACAAATATTAGACATAGATCCAATGAAAGATCTAGATTATGTATCCCTGCTACTACAAGATTTTTTTGGTGTGGCACCAAGTCTGGAGTAAAAATATATGAATTGCATGTTTAGAGATTAAGATGAAATGGAAAATTAATAACTGTCCTTAATGATTGGGAAAATTTCCAATTAATTATAAAAATCAAGCATCTGAATGCTTTAATTTATCTATTAATGTGAAAAGTAGGTTGTTAGCACACTGCTGTGTTTGGCTTTAATAGTATCTTTTACAAAGAAAAAAGAAAAGAAAGTCTGAAATTATAAAAATTGAGTTTTGAAAATATCTTAGTTGATTAAGGTTTTACTTATTACAATTAGTTCTCGTTAAAATAAATAAACATCTTGACCTTCATTCATGAGCTATTCCACTTCGGTTTTTACCTTTTACAAAGTCATGTCAATAACTTAACAAAACTAACCAAGGTGGATTTACAGTGGAAAATCTGACTTGCAGCAGCTTTTACCATTATGTGCTTTTTCCAGGCAGAACTTGTTAAATTACTAGGCAATGACTGTTTTATAAATCAATATTGTAAATGCTTCACCACCCTGGACAGTTTTCTTTCATTCTGTATCTTTGGCAGCATCAGCTACTTCTACTGTGATGCTACTTCTGCTTTCATGGAAATGCTGAGCCTCCTTTTAATTTTTTGTCTACCTGCTTTTCATCCTACTGGACAATAACCTTTTCAAGGTCAGGGACTCCCATTTCAATTTTTCACATTGTTGTTGTTTGTTCAGAATTAAAAAGGGCACATGCACAAAAATTAAAAATCATATAAACATCGAAGTTAAAGAACTTTTTCAAATCCAGATAATGAGAAGTACTATTCTTGGCTTACGTGCACATTTTTCTAACTCTCTTAAGTTGTAGTTACACCTTAGTTTCTATCGTAGCTCCTATAAAGATAGAAAAAATGGGCAGAAAGAATTAAAAAAATAGAAACAAATTGCATGCTATTTCTAAATAAATTACATTTCATTTTATTTGAATTAATAAAAACACAAGTAAAATGAAAAGAATTATTGTAATTTATTTTTATCACAATTTTAAGTAAACTTCACAATTAAAAAAGCTTGGAAAAACTTTGAAAGACTAAAATTATTAGCTGGGTTAACTAAACGTTTCAACATTATGCTTTAGTTTTTTATTCTACCATCTCCACATCTTCAAAAATTGCAAGAAATAATATACCAAGGAGATACCTTGTCTACCTTCACCCAGTTTCCTTCAAAGATGACACTTTGCGGGCCTCCCCTGGTGGCGCAGGCAATGAGCTCTGCACTGTGAAGCTGTCCACAGCCTCTGCAGCGCTGGTTTGATCCTGGCCGGCCGGTGAGGGTCCCACATGGCGCAGCAGACCTCTCCTGTCTCGCTCGCTGCTCCTCTCAGCAGTGTATTTCATCAGTCTGCCTGTTCTGTTCCCTGCTCTGTCTCTGGTGAATCCTCTCACCCTCCCGCAATCTGGCCTGTACCCTGGTTCTTGTGTAAAATGAATAAATAAATCTTAAACAAAACAAAACAAAACAGATGACACTTTGCACCTTGAACATGTCCAGTATCACAACCAGGAAATCAGCATTGATGCATCACTCTTATTGAGATTTCACCAGTTTGATGTACACTTGTGTATATATGTATTTTTATTTACTTCTATGCAATTTTTATCATGTGTAGATTTGTGTGACCACAAATAGCCCAGACACAGAATAGCTTAATCACATGTATCTCTCAAATCCCTGCCCCAAGAATGTGTTTCTTATCTCTGTAATTTTGTCATTTCAACAATATTGCATAATGGGTTTGTGCATTATGTAAACCTTTGATGCTGGATTTTTCACTCAGTATAATCCTGTTGACATCCATCTGAGTTGTTACATGTGTCAGCAGCTTGTTCCTTATTTTCACTGAGTAGCATCCTATAGTATGGATGAATCCTAATTTGTTTAACCAGTCACCCATTGAAGGATGTTTGGGATTTTTCTAGTTTGGGGTAGCATAAATAAAGTTGCTATGCACATTCACATATAGGTTTTTAAGTTATCATTTCTCTGGGAAGAAAACTCGAAAATGCATTATTTGGGTTATATGGTAAATATTTGGTTAGATTTGTAAGAAGCTGGTGTACTCCAGAATGGCTATATCATATTGTATTCCCACTCACAATGTATCAATGATTCAATTACTTTGATCCTTGCAAGCATTTGCTGTTATCATATGTCATTTGTAAGTGTCCCTGGCAATACATTTAAATCTTTTCTTATAATCATCAGTCAGCACAATCATTTCTTCCCATAATTATATACTTAAATATGATCAATATGCACCACAAAAAAATGCCATATTTGGACTGGTGAATGATTTCATTAAGCATTTTTGATATTGTGCCTTGTGTTTAAAAATCTCTTAAAAAATTCTTTTTTTTTAGATTTATTTATTTATTTATACAAGCACTCAGTACAGTCAAAAGCGCGGGAGGGTGTGAGGATTCACCAGAGCCAGAGCGGGGAACAGAACAGGCAGAGTGACGAAAAACACTGCTGAGGGGAGCAGCAGGCATGGGAGGAAAGGTCTGTCATGCCATGTGGGACCCTTGCTGGTGGCCGGGGATCGAACCAGTGCTGCAGATGCTGCAGGCAGCTTCACAGCCCAACGCTCAACCGCAGTGCTACCAGGGGAGTTCCATCTTAAAAAATTCTTATTGGTGCAGTCATGCCTGGATTCTTACATGGTTAAGAATGTTTTTGGTCTTTGTACTTGAAGGACAATTTGAGTATGTAACAATTTTGATGGGCAATAATCCATTGTCTTCTGGCGTTTGATTATTACAAAGAACCTGACTTCTCCCCAAAAATGTAACTTGTTTTTTTTGCTTGGTTTTGCCCCTGATTTTTTTCCCAGTGCACAAAAATTTTTATTGTTATTATTATTCTTATTGAGGTAACATTGGTTTACAGCACTCTATTTGATTCAAAGGCATGGGATTGCACCTCCTCAATGTATGTCTCTACATCACCCACCTTCAAGGTAACGTCAGCTCTCTACCAGTCTATCATGTCCCTGACCTTCTCTATCATCCCCCTCCTGCTCCCTGTCTTGTAGCCTCAAGTCCACAGTCATATTGCTATTTATTTGGTTTTGTCTGACCCTTTGTTTTGTTTCTCTATAGTCCACATATAAGTGAAATCCTCCAGTTTTTGTCTTTCTCCTTCTGATTTATTTTGCCTAGCATTATCCCCTCCAGTTCCATCCTTATTGTTGCAAATGGCAAGTTCATCTTTTTTTTTTTTTATAATAACTGAGTATTTTCTATCCTTGAAATATAGTAATTTCACTGTGTCTTGCTGTGGAATTTCTTAATGTATTTATTTTAGGTCATTTACATCCTTAAATATTTATTTTATTTCAGAAAAGCTTTTTTGTACTTTTGAATATTTTCTGTTTATTTTTTTCCTGTTATGTTTTTAAGAAACAACATTTCATTTTAGCTCTGGCAAGTTCTTCTGAGAGGACATAGAAACAGCCAATGGCTGCAGCTCCTCTTCCCCAGTACTCCATGGTACTGCTGCAGGTCTGCATGGGGACTGTTGTGCAACCATCCCAGGCTAGGTAGCTTTACTATGGGTTTGGGCAGCTTAAAAGAGAACCTTGGAATCCTTGGCATCATCCCCACAGGTTTTTTAATAGTAAGCAGGGGAAACACGCCAGCAGGGGCACAGCAGCTTGGGCCCCTGATCTCTCTATATGCTCTTTCCTCTGGCATTCTCTCCCGGTCTAGTCCTCTTATAGCTATTGCTCATCCTTTCATAGTCATTCTCCTGTAGTTGTCTCTGAGTAATGTCACCCTTATATCCCTGACCTCTAGGCTCAGTTGGGCACACTTGCACATGAGCACATACCATGCTCCATGCTCGGCTGTCCATAGTCAGGCATGCTTGCCCTACGTTGTTAATGTGCCCCCTACATTAACAAGATCAAGGCTGCAGGTGATAGCCACAGAGGAAACTGGCATAAAAGCCTGACCAATTCACTTACCCTACAATGACCTCCTAACTGTCCCCATGGCCTTGCTCCATCTTTCAGCTGTGAGCCCAGTGCTATAGGGTTTGGAGGGAATCCTCACTTAGCTCCCATGCTTGTGTCCAGGTTGTTTTTTGATAAGCAGTTATGCTTCACTGCTTGTTGCATTTGGTTTGGGAATTTCTTTGGCTCATAAAAACAGTCCCTCTTACCCACATTAGCTTTCATATTGTTTTGGGTGTTTCTGAAGGATTTGAGGGAGGGGGATGAAGCAAAATACTCAGCATGCCCATCTTTAACAGGAGTCTTCATTACTTCATCTTCACCTAGTTCTCCTGCTCTGGCAGTGTTGATAGGAGTTGGATAAACCTTATTGGATGACTAAACAAATGAGTAAATTAACAAATAAGTTGTATTAAGCAGAGGTCAAAGAAAATGATAGTGGCTGCAGTCAGCTAAAATAACCAATCCTGGCTCCAGCAACCATGACTGAATGACCCATTAAAGAACTCATCTGTTATTTTCACCATTTCCTGAATTGCCATATGCTAACAGAGTAGCTGAATCATGAATAACCCATTTCCTTTGTGAAAATAGCTGAACTAAAAAGATTATAGACAGTACTTTTACTTGTAAGAATATAGCTATCTTCATTAAGCTTCTAGGGTCTGCCTGATTTAATCATAGTAATTACTATTGAGGTTTCATGGGAAAGAACAGGAAAGAACTTTCAGGTAGCAAGAACAATCTTGATCACCACAACATCAGATCCTTCGGATTTTCTTATTGACCCTGTTTTTTGTCTTCAACACAGGGTTGGGCACGTAAGGAACATTATGAGAGTTCTGGCATTCTGAGGACACTAATAATATCCTGGTAAATAACTACAAAGTTTAAAGCTCAGAAATATGCAGAATTTAGGTACAAATATTCAAATAAGTATTTATTAATGTGCATTAAAAAAACAAACCTAAATAAACAAAGGAACTAGGAAACTTCTGTGCTTTGTTGGTGAGAATTAAAGAGGAAACTATATAGTGCAGAAGTATTGGAGGTGAAATCACTAGACATGTGGACCTTCTAGTCACTAATTCACATAAAATAACGAGTGCGTCCCCTAGAGAATGGACGGTATTATCATAAGTGCTAGATGGTGTACCTTAGACTAAGGAACTCAAAGATTTCTAAAAGTTTTCATAATTTTAATAATTTTAAAAGTTTTCATAATTTTAATTTTTCTTTCAACTCTTCTAGAACATTGTGGGTGTTAAGGACAATGTAGTTATTAGTAAGGGGTAATGCCTTCTTTTACGTGGTTTTTATAAAGTATGTACTTCAGTCAATTGACATAAATAGCACAAAATCAAGCAACATTTTAAAAACTGTTAAGGGATGTAGCTTTTTGGTGAGTAAATGCTTCAACCTATCCTGAAAATAGACATGCAATATCTCAAACATATCAAATCCCATGGAAGGTGGTAGCTGGATTAAAGCCATATAAAGAGGAATGCTGAGACTGAGCTTTTGCCATGTCCCATCTTTACAGTTTCTCCAGGATTGTATTATGGACAGGTGACACATGACCATAAAGTAACCTCATCTGTCTTTTTGTAGTTTTCCCCCAAAACATTGATTTAAGATACCAACCATGTTGTCTATTCCAGGATGAGTAATTTCATGGAAAAACTTACCATCTGTTGCTACCACAGAGATAGTACAATCAGGTTTATTTCTATTCCACTTGTCAAAATCAGGGAATAAACACTGAAATTTTATAGTGACCTCTTTTAATTACTCTAGAGATTTATCCTTTGATGGTTTACTTAAGACCATAACCTTGGGTAAAGGACTGTTCTGCATAATGATCTAGGGATTTTCTTTAGCTTCCATATTATCTTTCTTGATGTGGAGCCTAACCTTTATAATAGTCACTTCTCCGGGAAGTAAAAGTACATCTAAAAATTCTTAATTTGCTGTCCATTTTTGATGGGATTCAGAAGAGATGAGAAACCATCTTTGTTTCCAAAGCACTCAAGTTATGTACTAACCCCCAAAGTGTATCTCTTAACTCTATGTATGTTTGCTCTTTTGTCTTTGCATACTTGACAAGCTTAGTGCATGCAGTGGTTCTGCCACCTGGCCTGACTTAAGCTCAGGTTGAAGACCACATATTAAAAGAGATATTAGATAGTAAAATCATGTTCTGCTTGATGACCTCCAGTAGAGTTTTGAGATATGATCTATCATCAAATAATATTAGGTCACTATTCTCCATTGGAGTCTCCTATATCTGAATGAGGGACCATGAGTTCTCTAAGATTCACTAGACACCACTTATTCTGTAGGGCCTGGGGATGGGCATGATTGAAGGTGTTGCAGCAATGAACAAGAGAATACTGTGAAAGAGAATAATGGAGTTCATAAAAGGTTAATCAGTGGGCTAAAGAGGGTGTGTTCTCTGTGAAGAACCAGGAGATGAAAGAGGGCGCCTAGAATTAGTTCATCAGAAGCATCAGTGAGCTTTGCAATGACAGCTCTTACCTTAACACAAGAGGCATAAGTCACTTGGCCCAGGAAAAGGGAAGTAGACGTTCTTAATTTGATCGTTGGAGTTGAGACGTGCTCAATCACTCATGCACAAATAGAAATAAGGTCTTCAGAAGGGGCCGGTTGAAGACCTTCTTCAGATTCCATAGACCTACCTGCTTTTGGCTCCCAGAGCAGAGGATCTCTTATTGAGGACTTAACCAATTCTTAAACATGTGCCAAAATCTTAGAAAAATTGGGCCCCATTATCTGCAGCCCTCTCCAATGTCATTTTGTGAGGGTACAGAATAAGTTTGGAGAGTCTTTAATCTATCAAAAGACTTTAGGTGGATCATGTTCTAAATCATGGATTATATCGGCAAAACTATAATTGAAATTTATGTCCTTTTTAGTAAGGCTGGGAGCAAGGGAATGGAATTTTTTTTTTAAACTGGTTTCCTTTTTTTTTCTGAACAAAGTAGAGATCATCTACACATGGTAGCTGAACTTAACCACAGGGGAATTTAGATCTTTAAAGTCTTGATTAAGGCACTGGGAGAAGCAGGAGGGTCTAGTAAAAACCCTCAGCATGTTTGTTCAGGTGAACTATTGCCCTACCCAAGTGAAGGCTATGAGGAGCAAAAATTTGTCAATGGCCTGAGGTCTTAAACAAATAAATATCCTCAATTTGCTTCCTTTAATGGCAGGAAAGGAGTACTGAAAGGGCTAGTGCAAGATATGAGAAGATTGGGGACATCAGGCTTTTAACTATAGGTGTGATCTTTTGCTTCGGTTTTAAAGGGCAAGATGGGGGAAACTTAGGTGATACCTTGATAAAATCTAATTGTTTTTTAAAAAATATTTTATTTTATATAATTCTTATACCAGGAAAAAGACTAAATATAATAAAGAAAAAATCAAAATCAACAAGTAACTATAAACCAGAGATACAATACAGAGGGCGGGGGAGGAAGGAGGGATTAGGGCCAAAATAAGGGGGGTGGGAATTGTATGGTAAATACAACCAAAATGAAAATGCATACATTGTGCAAAAATCTAGTTGAATTTTGATAGTTTCTCCTCTAATTATTTTTGCCTATTTAGTGGAATTTTCAGCCCATAATCAAATACAGTGTCAAGATCCTTATTTGAGATATACATTAAGTAAAGTAGAGAAATAAGGGCATATGCAGGGCAGAAACAACTGATTATGAATAGATGAGTCCTCTGGGATCTCAAGAAATAGTTCCTGTGTTTTAAATATTACAATTATGTTTGAAGACTAAGTCTCTCCCTATTAAATTCTCAGGGATGAGAACACAGAGCCAGAAAGGATGTTTTAGTCAGGAGCCCAAAGGTTAAGGTAAGGGTTGGGAGATAGGGGAACATCTGTGAGTTCTTTGAACTCCCAGCTTTGTAGTGTTTACTCTGAAGAAGAGACTGAGCAAAGGTGAAGATTTAATGCAAAAAGAGCAGCACCCTTGTAACTGATGAGGATAATCATCTATAGCTACAGTTAAATCACTTTGAGTGTTTAAGAATATAACCAGATATTGGGCACTTTCCTTCCTCCTTAATATGAATTGAGGTATTTTTCTTTCCTTGATTTTTCTTTCTTCAAATGTGACAATCTTTTATTTTTTCCAGTGTCCCTTCTGTGTGCAGTGAGTGTCCTTGTCAGTAGGTGGTTTGTTGGGAGGGGCCACCTGGCTGTTTGATCTTCAGGGCTAAAGTTTACTTTGGGCCCTGTTTTGTTTTTGTTCTAAAGCTCTTTCAAAATATTCTACCAGGTGTTATAGTTCAGCTAAAGGGGTTATTTCTCATTTTAATTTCTGTTTTTGAATTAGGTTTCCAATTTCAGGTTTAACTCTTTGACAGTGAGATGAAAAAGCTGTTGTTATACCAGCACCTTCTTTAACTCTCAAATATTGGAAAGAAGGTATTCTCTACTCAATGCTCAAAAATTCCTATTTTTCATTGCTTTTTGTAAGTTTTTTGCATGATGGAATAATGGTCTTGTTAATTTTTATTGGATTATTTTCTGATATGCCATTTAGGATTCTTTGGTCTACTTTTCTTGCCTTTTTTTGACCCATAGCTTTATTGCAGAAAGAGGGATCTCATGAAATCCTGCCTGGGTTAACCCAATCAGTTTTTCCCCTTTGAGATAGCATCTGGGGTCTGACAAATAAATGAATAAAATGGTATATTTCAGGTGCTTATGGATTGTATGTATCCAAACAAATTCTAAATTCTTCTAAGAATATTTTCTAGTCTTCTTTGGGTTTAGGGAATTATTTAACTATAGCTTTTAATCTGGTTTGGGTCTAAAAATTAACTTCTGTAGTTGCCTGCAAAACTGGCTCAAACAGGAGAAATGGATCCTAAGAGGCAATTGGCATTTTTGGATTTTAGGAGAGTTGTTGGGAGAACATAGTGGGTCTGAACAAAGGAATGAGGACAGAAGAAGTGCATGAGGAAAGAGAGCAAAGAAATAAGGGGATAAGTGGGAGCAATTGGGTGACAAAGAGGGGGAATAGGGTTTTCTAGGAAATGATTCCAATTCTTACTGAGTTTTTCAACTTGCTTGCTAATTTTGGGCAAAGGCTCTTTTAGAAAAGCTTTTTTGATCCAGAATTTTCTTTGGAGTCTTTATATACTAATCAAAAATGCTGCTCACAGGAGTTGTAAAACCTTATTCTCTTTTTTTCGAAGGCACCTATTAAATGCAGCATTTTGTTCAAATCTAATGGTCCCCAGAGTGACAACTGAAGACCCAAATCATCCTCGGTGAAGTTATGTCTTTTAGAATGATAGGCATAATATCAGGATTGTAGCAAGAATACTTAGAAGATGCAGGGATTTTCCTGGTAGAGGAGAGGCTATAGATGTATACAACCAGGGAGAGCTGCTGATTTTCAGTAGGAATGTACCATCATGCACCTTGGGCCTTGGGTCCCTAACCTGGCTGACAATTGTCCACCGTCACCTAGATCTAATAATCTGTGCCTTTGGCCAAGTGGAAAATCAGAGAAACTTATGTTTCTGGATCAAAGCCTACTTCACAGCTTAACATGGAAGGAGCACCTCATCCAGTTTTATTGGTCATGCAGGGCAAACCCATGTTTGTCTAAGTAGATATTGCTCACTATAAAACCCAATGCTCTCTGAAGCTGGTTTCAACAGGAGATTTACAGGGTTTTGCTTGTGGTTTACTCTGATTTTCCTTCTCATGAGAGCCACAAATGGTAACACAAATGACAGCAAAGCAACAAACCACCTACTGACAAGGACACTCACTGCACACAGAAGGGACACTGGAAAAAATAAAAGATTGTCACATTTGAAGAAAGAAAAATCAAGGAAAGAAAAATACCTCAATTCATATTAAGGAGGAAGGAAATGCCCAATATCTGGTTATATTCTTAGACACTCAAGGTGATTTAACTGTAGCTATAGATGATTATCCTCATCAGTTATAAGGGTGCTGCTCTTTCTGCATTAAATCTGTCACCTTTGCTCAGTCTCTTCTTCAGAGCTTGGTACAGCTCGATTCTACCAAGGATGCCAGAAATATGGGAACAAATGACTAGGTAACCAAAGAACTCTGCTCAAATATCACAGATTCAGACTAGTCTTAATGGACTGAGCAAACTATAAGCAGAGGGAACAAGGGGTCTCTGCTGAACCACACCTGGTTGTTAGCTAGGGCCACAGTGATAGACAGCATAGGCTAGGTTTCATTGTGGTCACCATGATTAATTGTAGGGAAAAGTGAAGGTCACCTGCATGAGACTAAACAAAACCTATTTATTTAGAGATATAGCAGACTTTCTTTCTTTTTTAGCAGAGACTGAAAGGCATGCAAGTCAAATGGGAACACTTTATCATGAAAAAAGGGAAGACCCAGGTGTGCCCTGGTTGGGTAGTTGGCCTGTGAATACTGGAAGCAGGTGGTCTATGTGGCTGGTTAAGAGAGAATATCTGATTTTCCCTGGTTGTTCCTAAGTTGGTGCTAAGTTAGAAGCAGGAAAAAAAAAATAGGGAAACCGTTTCTTATTGAGTCCTGACCATTATTATGAAAGTTATTGTTAACTTCCTGGGTTTTTACTAGAGATAGCAGTCTAGCTTCTGGCAAATATGACAGAGCAGATTGGCTTCCTGGGATGATTACTATACATGGGACGGCTATAGACTGTGGGTCTGAGTCTGCTTCATATATGGCATGACAATTATCTTTATGTATACTCAATTCCTCACCACCAAGGGCCAGAGAGGACTCAAGGCTTTCCAAGAACCATGGATGGTGCGTCTTCCCACGTTGAGCATTGAAAGGTGGAAGCGCTTGCCAACACCTGGAGTTGCAACCTAATGAAAGACTCTTAGCCAGAAGTTGCCAGTTAAGTAGCAAATTCCTGAGAATTTATGAGAATAATAAGCTACTATATTTTGAGGCAATTTGTTGAGCACAATAGATATTTTGACACTGACAAACAGATGTCATATTGTTTAAAAAAATGAAATCTTCTATATTTTGTTTGAAAAGAAGGACAAAATAAATGAGGAAGATATTATATCCAGGAAATAGATGGGGAGGGAGGAAAACATATTTCTGAAAATTAAAGATACATCTATTTGACTTTACTGACTATATGATAATATTTTAAAAAGTAAAAGTTATTCCTTATTTGTTACATTATAGGTGACTTTTGTTTTCTAATTTTTCTTGAACTGAACTTAATATTTCTGATCAGAAATACAACAAAATAAATTGTAAAGGAAAAGCAGACATGATTACATCTACTATTATTTTCTTATTTAAAACTTGTTGTTTTCTATTATCATAAAGATAACATGTTTATTGAAAAAATTATAAAAAGAAATGTAAAATCAATAAGGAGATGATATTGAAAGCCATAGGTAATTTATTAAAATATTAAATATTATATGTAAAATAAATTCTGTTGAAATAATATTCAAAACATTCAAAAGTTTAAAATTCAGGGCCTACTGGTGGCACAGCAGTTGAGTGCTGGGTTGTGAGGCTGCCAGTTTGATCCCCGGCCACCGGCGAGGTCCAAAAAAAAAAAAAAGTTTAAAATTCAATAAAAATAAATAAAAGGTTGTTCCAATGATTTGGGTATAGAGAACTCCATAAATAGGGAAACACAAGTGAGCACAAAAGAAAAGCATAGACTTGGAGTAAAGGGTTGGCAAAGAATCCTAAAAACAAATGATAACTGAAAAAGGGAAGGAATTAATTTCTTCTATCAGAAGAAAATAGACTTCCAACTTAAAAAAAAAATAACAAGATACAGGGATGGCTATTACACAATGATTAAGTAATCAATATTTCAGGAACATAGCACTCACTAATACATTGGCATCAAATGAAGGAGCATCTCTCTATATCTATGTAAAACCTAAAAGCAAACACTTATAGCAGCATAATAGTAATAGGGAAATTCAACAAACCCTTTAAATCAGGAGACAGACCAACCAGAAAGAAATTAGGAACAAGGAAACAGCCGCCTGAAATGAGAAATTAGACCAGGTGGGATTAATACACATTTGTAGGTCATGGCACCATCAATAAAGCTGAGTACACCTTCTTCTCAAGTGCAAACAAAACATTCTTGAGGATAGATCACACTGGTCACAAAGTAAGTGTCAATAAACTCATGAAGACTGAAATCATATTAAGTGTCTCCTTGATCTCTAGGGTACTAAACTAGAAGTCAACCACAAAAATAAAGCAGGATAAAGCTCTAATATATGCCACCTCCCTGGTGGCACAAGGGGTTAAGTCACAGTACTGTGAGGTTATCTGTAGCCATTGCGGCATAAGTTTGATCCCCAGCCAGGGAGGTGACCCACATAATGCAGCAGACCTCTCCTGTCTCGCCTCCTGCCTTCCTCAGCACTGCATTTCAGTGGATATGCCTGTTCTGTTCCCCACTCTCTCTGGTGAATCCTCTCATCCCCCACATTTCTGGCCTGTACCCCAATTCCTGTATGCATAAATAAATTAAATTTTTTTAAAAAAAGCTCTTATAATGGAAAGTAAGTAATATACTATGGAATGGCTTCTGAGTGAATGAGGAAAAGAAAGGAGAAATTAAAAAAATCTGGAGAAAAAAATGAAAGCACAAGCTTCCAAAAGCTATGGAATGTAGTAAAGGCAATAATAAGAGAGAACTATATAGCAAGACATGCCTACATCAAGAAGTAAGAATGATCTCAAATAAATAATCTGACATTACATTTTAAGGAACTAGAAAAAGAAAAGAATTGAAACCCAAAGAGTGGAAATGAATGAAAATGAAAAAAAAAAAAAAAAACAAAAAAAAGCTTACGGGAATGAAATTAAAAGCCAGTTCTTTGAAAAGATAAACAAAATAAATAAGACCTTAGTTAGGCTAAAAAAAAAAAAAGCAAGAAGATTCTAGTAAATAGAATTAGAAACAGGATAAGTTATGTCATCTGAGAAATTCAGAGCATCATAAGAAACTACTATGAATATCTTTATGCCCACAAAGTGGATAACCAAGAAGAAATGGAAAACTCCTACAATAAACAACCTTCTGGACTGAATCTGAAAGAAACAGAAATGCTGAACTGATCACTTACAAATAAGGAAATTGAAACAATGATCAAAAGTCTCAAAAAAACCACAACACACTACGTGATATGCACATGAAAGACATCTTTACAGACACATCACCCAAAGCAGTGACAGTGAAGGCAAAGATAAACAGCTGGGACTACATCAAATTAAAGAGCTTCTGCACAGCAAAAGAGACAATAACCAAAACAAAAAGAAACCCCACCGACTGGGAGAACATTTTTGCACACAACACTAATGATAAAGGACTAATCACAAAAATCTGCAAAGAGCTGATGAGACTCAATAACAACAAAAAATGGGCAGAAGAGCTAAAAGAGAAACTTCTCTGAAGAGGAAATGCAAATGGCCAATAGGCATATGAAAAAATGTTCAACATCACTTGTAATCAGGGAAATGCAAATCATGAGATACCATCTTACACCAGTGAGAATGGCACATATTAAAAAACCTAGCAACAACAAATGTTGGCGAAGGTGTGGAGAAAAAGGAACTCTCCTGCACTGTTGGTGGGAGTGCAAACTGGCCCAACCACTATGGAGAGCTGTGTGGCGATTTCTGGAACTACTAAAGATAGAGCTTCCATATGATCCAGCAATTCCACTCCTAGATATTTACCCAAAGGACAAAGAAACATTAATTCCAAAGAACATCTGCACCCCTATGTTTATAGCAGCACTATTTACAATAGCTAAGCTTTGGAAACAGCCCAAATGCCCAAAAATAGATGACTGGATCAAGAAGATGTGGTACATATATACCATGGAATATTACTCAGCATTCAAAAAGATAAACACATGCAATTTGCAGCAACATGGATGGCGCTGGAAGGGATCATGCTCAGCGAAATAAGCCAGAAAGAAAAAGAAAAATACCAGATGGTATCACTCATAGCAGGAATCTAGAAAACTTAAATAAGGGACCAGGAAAATGAATAACTATAAGAAAGTGAAAATCAAAAAAAAAAAATAACTATGAACCAAAGACACTCTATGGGGGTGAGGGGCGGGGAGGGGAGGGATTGGGGTCAAAATAAGGGGGCTGCAATTGTATGGGGGATATTAAAATAAAATTTATTTAAAAAAAGTAATGATATCAATAATTACTAAATGAGCAATACATTTCTTTGCATGTATACACTTATAAATATGAATTTTAAATATAACTATTAAATATGAATATTATGAAATTAAAAAAAAAGCCACACAATTTCACTAGTTAGTTCTACCAAACATTGAAAGACAAACTAATGCCTATCTTTCTCAAATACTTCCAAAAACAGGACATAGAGGGAAGAATTCCAAACATACTCTACAATACCAAAATTACTTTGATATCTGCATCAGAATAGAATATTAAAGAAAGCTATAAACTAATATCTCTGATGACCATATATGCAAAAATCTTCAATGAAATCTTAGTAAACAAAAGTCAACAATACATTAAAAGAACAATACATCATCACCACATGGGATTTATACCAGAGGTGCATGACATTCAATTTAATTCACCACATTAACAAAAAGAACAATAAATATCATGGGCTAATATGCATAACACTTGACAAGAGTCAATATCTATTTATTTTAGAAACCTTCAAAAATTGGGGCTAGTAGTCCTCAATGTAATTAAGATCACATATGCCAAAACCACAACCTATATCATACTCAATGATTGGAAACTGAAAGCTTTTCCTATAATTAGGGACAAGTCAATGGTGGGTTGTAAGGCTGCCCGTACCCTCTGCAGCGCCGGTTCAACCCCCGGCCACCGGGTGAGGGTCCCACATGGCGCGCAGACCTCTTCTGCCGCCCGCTGCTTCCCTCAGTAGTGCGATTCGACCATCTGCCTGTTCTGCTCTCCGCTCTGTCTCCGGTGAATTCTCTCACCCTCTCGCGCTTCTGAGTGTACCCCAGTGCATGTATAAAAAAAAATAAATAAATCTTTAAAAAAGAAATAAATAAAGTCTTAAAAAAAAAGAAACGAGAAAAAGCTAAAATAAATAATCTACCTCATCTTGAGGAAAAAGAAAAATAAAAACAAACAAATCCCGAAAGCCAACAGAAAAACAAAACAACAAAAGTCAAAGCAGGAAAAAAATGAAATAAAAATGAAAAAGTCCAAAGGATTAACAAAACAAAAAGCTGGTCCTTCAAACAAACAAACAAACAAACCAGACAAACTTCAAACCTCTAACCAGGCTCACCAAAAAAATACAGAGGAGAATTCTCATTCAAAAGTGAAAGAGGAGATATTAAAACCAAATGCTTCAGAAATTAAGAAGATTCTTAAAGACTATTATGAATATTTATATGCTACAAATTCAATAACCTAAAAGAGATAGGCAAATTCTTTGAATTATACAATCATCTGAGACTGAATAGGGGGGAAACAGAAATCATGAACTAACTAGTCCATGCAAGGAAATTGAAACAGTGATCAAACCTCTCCCCAAAGACAAAAATCCAGGTCCAGATGACTTCACAAGTGAGTTCTACCAAGCCTTCAAAGATGAACTAATTCCTAACCTGAAGCTATCCGCAGCCACTAAAGCATGAGTTCAATCCCCAGCCAAGGAGCTACCTGCATGGTGCAGCAGACCTCTCCTGACTTGCCTGCCTCTCCCCTCAGTAGTGTATTTCAGTCAGTCTGCCTGTTCTGTTCCCCACTCTTTCTGGTGAATCCTCTCACCCCCCACACCTCTGGCCTGTACCCCAGTTCTTGTATGCACAAATCATTCAATCTTTTAAAAAAACGTGCAGGTGCCCTTTTGAATTAATGTTTCTGTGTCCTTTGGGTAAATACCTGGGAGTGGAATTGCTGGATCACATGGAAGCTCCACCTTTAGCAGGCTGAGGAACCTCCAGACAGCTTTCCATAGTGGTTGGACCAGTTTGCACTCCCACCAGCAGTGCAGGAGAGTTCCTTTTTCTCCACACCCTCGCCAACATTTGTTGTTGCTAGGTTTTTTAACATGTGCCATTCTCACTGGTGTAAGATGGTATCTCATTGTAGTTTTGATTTGCATTTCCCTGATTACAAGTGATGCTGAACATTTTTTCATATGCCTGTTGGCCATTTGCATTTCCTCTTCAGAGAAGTTTCTTTTTAGCTCTTCTACCCATTTTTTGACTAGATTATTTACTTTGTTTTTGCTGAGTCTCTTTAGCTCTTTGTAGATTTTTGTGATTTGTCCTTTATCATTAGTGTTGTGTGCAAAAATTTTCTCCCAGTCGGTGGGGTGTCTCTTTGTTTTGGTTACTATCTCTTTTGCTGTACAGAAGCTCTTTAATTTGATGTAGTTCCAGCTGTTTATCTTTGCCTTTGCTATCACTGCTTTGGGTGATGAGTCTTTAAAAAAAAAAAAGAGATTTATTTATTTATGCATACAAGAGCTGGGGTACAGGCCAGAGATGCGGGGGGTGAGAGGATTCACCAGAGGCAGAGTGGGGAACAGTATAGGCGGACTGACTGAAATTCACTGCTGAGGGGAGCAGCAGGCAAGACAGAAGAGGTATGCTCCACCATGTGGGTTGCTCCCTGGATGGCAGAGGATGGAACTCATGCTGCAGAGGCTTTGGATAGCTTCATAGTGCGGTGCTTAACCCCTTGCGCCAACAAGGAGGCCCTGGGTGATGAATCTTTAAAGATGTTGCTGAGGTATATGTCATGTAGTGTTTCGCCTATATTTCCTTCTATATATTTTATGGTTTCAGATTTATGTCTAGTTCTTTAATCCATTTTAAGTTGGTTTTTGTGCATGGCATGAGGTAGTAATCAAGCTTCATGTTTATAGCAGCACAATTTACAATAGCTAAGCTATGGAAACAACCCAAATGCCCAAAAATAGATAACTGGATCAAGAAGATGTGGTATAATATATATACACAATGGAATATTACTCAGCAATCAAAAAATAAACTCACACAATTTGCAGCAACATGGATGGAGCTGGAAGGGATCATGCTCAGTGAAATAAGCCAGAAAGAAAAAGAAAAATACCAGATGGTCTTACTCAGAGTAGGAATTTAGAAAACCTAAATAAGGGACCAGGAAAAGACTAATTATAATAAAGTAAAAATCAAAATCAACAAGCAACTATAAACAGAGACACACTGTGGGGGGTGAGGAAGGAGGGATTGGGGTCAAAATAAGGGTTGTGGGAATTGTATGGGGAATATAACCAAGATGAAAATGCATACATTGTGCAAAAATGAAAAATGATGTAAAAATATATAAAATAAAATTAAAAATAAGATGCATTCCCCCCCAAAAAAAAGAAATTGTAATGATAATCTTCATTAGGTGTAGCAATTGGTTTAAAAATAAAGCAATTTTCTGAAGAAAAAAAAAAGCAGAAAACTACAGACCAATTTTCCTAGTGCAAACACATGCAAAAATCCTCAATAAAATAATAGGGAAACCAAATCCAACAATGTTTTAAAAGAATTATATACCATAACCTAGTGGGCTATAAACCAGGACACAAGGATTGCTAAACATGAAAAATCTATCAATGTAATTCACTACATCAACAAAAGGAAAGATATGATAATATGAATAGATTCTAAGAAAGCATTTTCTAATATTCAACATACATTTATGATGAAAACCCTCAAAAATCTAAGGATAAATAGAACATATCTTAGCATAATACAAGCCTTGTACAAAAAACCCACAGCTAACGTCATTTTCAATGATGAAAACAGAAAGTTTTTCCTTAAGATTTGTCACAAGACAAGGATGTCCACTCTGACCCTTACTATTTAACATAGTTTTGGAAGTTCTACTTAAAGCAATTATGGAAAAGAAAGATATAAAATGAATTCAATTGGAAAAAAAGAATATCATTTTCTACAGATAAATATAATAGAAAAAATAATCAATTTAGCAAAGTGACAGGATATAAGTTCAACACACAAAAATCAGTTGTCTTCCTATATACACTGAGCTAGAAAAGGAAGAAATTAAGAAAGCAATCCCATTTTATAGTCACACACACACTAATACTTAGGAGTAAACCTAGCAAAGGAGGTAAAAGATCTATACAAGGAATATTATGACATATTAAAACAAAGGGGAGACACAAGGAAATTGAAAAATATTCCTTGCACATGGATTGGAAGAATTAACATTATTAAAATGGTCATCCTACCCAAAGCAATATATAATGCAATTCAATTCAATCTCAATAAAAATATCAATAACATTCTTCAAAGAACTGAAACAAACACTACTTCAGATGCAATCACAGAAGACCTTGAATAGTCACGAATAGTCAAAGCAATCTCAACAAAAACGAAAAAGAATAGAGGTATCACACATTCAGACTTCAAACTTTACTATCGATTGATAATAATTACACAACCTGGTACTGGAACAAAAACAGACAGTAATTGGAATAGAATCAAGAGCCCAGAAATAAAACCACACCTCTCTGGACAATTAATCTATGACAAAGGTGACAATGACAAACACTGGAGCAAGGAAATCCCCTTCAATAAATGGTCTTGGAAAATCTGGATAGTCACATGGAAAATAATGGAACTGGACAACTATCTCAAAATATACACAAAAATCAATGGCTAAAGGTCTGGATGTAAGACCCAATACCATAAATTACATAGAAGAAAACATGGCATAACACTTTATAATATAGGGATTTGTCCCCAACAGCAAGGGAAAAAAAGGAGAAAATAAACAACTGGGACTATATCAGACAAAAAACTTATGAACAGTGAGATAAGCTGTAACTAAAATGAAAAGACAACCTACTGAATGTAAGAAAATATTCTCACACCATACATTTGACAAGGGACAGATACTGAAGATCTACATCGAACTCGTACAACTCAACAAAATGAAAACAAATAACCCAATCAAACACTGAGCAGAATAGATAAATTGGCACTTCTCCAGGCATATAGATGGCAAATAGACACGTGAAAAATGTTCATCATTGCTTCTTACCAGGGAAATGCAAATCAAGACCACAATGAGATACCAATTCAGTCAGGTGAGAATGGACCATGTTGAAAAGTTCAGAAGCAGCAAGTGCTGGTGTGGATATGGAGGGAAGGAAACCCTCTTACACTGCTGGTGGGAATGCAGATTTATCAGCCTTTATGGAAAGCAGTATGGAGGTTTCACAAAAGATTAAAAATGGATATAGTTATGGTAAATTATAGTAATTCCACTCCTAGGCATTTACTCCCAAACTTCAAAGATACTAATACAAATAACTTTGCACTCCCATGTTTATTGCAGTACTGTTTAAAATAGCCAAACTCTGGATATAACCTATGAGCTGAATAACAGATGAGTGAATCAAGAAGAGTGGATCTAATCTACACAACACACACATATATATATATACACACACACATATATTAGAATATTACTGTATAGAGTATATAATATATACTATAATGTATAGTATTATATGTATAGTAGAATATTAGTGATGAAAAAAGATAAATTCATGTCATTTGCAGCATGGATGGAGCTAGGAGGGATATTGCTAAGTGAAAAAATTCAGAATGAGAAAAACAAATTATTAGAGGGTGTCACTTATGGGTGGAATACAGAAAAATCAAATTAAAGGTCAGAAAAGGACAAGCTTATAAACTAACCCTTGATAGTCAACTATAGAACTGAAGCATCCAGAAGGGAAGAGGATGAGGGAGGATGACAACAAAGAGGGAATTGAGCACAATGGAGTGGACTATGGGTGATCTGGTGGCAGGTGCACTGTAGTGACAATACCTGTGTGTGGGGGGATCCTTTACTTCAAAAATGCCAACAAATAATATAAGGCACTGTTACTTCAATAAAAAATAAATAAATGAGTGAATGAATGAATAAGTGAATGAACGAGCAAATAGATCTACCATATGATTCAGCAGCTCCACTCCTAGATAGATATCTACCCCAAGAACAAAAAAACCCTAGTTCAAAGGAATACATGCGCTCCTATGTTTACTAGAACACTGTGGTTTTGCTGGGGCCTGTCACATCTGTGCCTTTTTTTAAATTTTATTTTATATATTTTTACATCATTTTTCATTTTTGCACAATGTATGTATTTTCATCTTGGTTATATTCCCCATATAATCCCCCCCCCCCTTATTTTGACCCTACTGCCTCCCCCCCACCCCCATAGTGTGACTCTGGTTTATAGTTGCTTGTTGATTTTGATTTTTACTTTATTATAATTAGTCTTTTTCCTGGTCCCTTATTTTGGTTTTCTAAATTCCTGTTATGAGTGAGACCATCCCACCTACAACCCTATGTTTATAGCAGCACAATTTACAATAGCTAAGCTATGGAAACAACCCAAATGCCCAAAAATAGATAACAGGATCAAGAAGATGTGGTACATTTGTGCCTTTTGGCAGGCACTTCTCTTCTTGCCAGAGGCCAGTGTCTGGGCTACTTTCAGATCCTGCTCTGGGGCCTACAGAGGTGAAGTCTGCTTTGAGGACCCTGCTTGGGATATGTTCTTGTGTATGGACCGACTACAGTGGGAATACCCAAGACTCATGTTGGGTTTGCTGGGGTCTATTTGGACCTTCCACATTCAAGTTGTTTCAGTTCCCGTCTAGGGGCTTTTTGGGCTCTACCAGGGAACTGCTGCATTAGGGCTGCTTGCCATTCCTGCTTAGTTGCTTCTGCGGCCTCAGGTCACCTGGGCTGAACTTGGTTGGGTTACCCCCTTAAGCCATTTTACTGCTCACTGGGAAACCCTCCCCCGGATGTTGCTCCTAGTGCTATAATTATTTGTTTTTCCTTCAGGAGTTACTGACTTTGTTCTGCGGGAATCTATCTGAGCATATGGAGGATGTAAGCCCAGAACCTTCACTGTGCTGCCATCTTCTCAATTTATATGTCTATGAATCAATGTTATTCCTTGTGAAAACAGTTCATTCATTTTCACTGCTGCACAATATTTGGTGGTACAAGTATATTTACATTTATTTGACCATATTTTTTGTCTAAGGACATTTGTATGACTATTTAACTACGTTTGTGCATGTGCTAGTAGATGCACAAGATTTATCTATCTATATATATATACCTAAGAATTGAATGGTTGGGGCCTCCCTGGTGGCGCAGGCGGTTAAGCGCCGCACTTGAAGCTGTCTGCAGCTTCTGCAGCGTTGGTTCGATCCCGGCCAGCCGGCAAGAATCCCACATGGCTCAGCAGACCTCTCCTGTCTCGCTTGCTGCTCCCCTTAGCAGTGTATTTAGTCAGTCTGCCTGTTCTGTTCCCCGCTCTGTCTCTGGTGAATCCTCTCACCTTCCATGCATCTAGCCTGTACCCCAGTTCTTGTATAAATAAATAAATCTTAAAAAAAAAAGAATTGAATGGTTGGATTATAAGATATGTAAATGTTCAAATTTACAAAGCAATAAGTATCAACTTTTATTCCAAAAATGATTGCTTTAATTCATATACCCATTATGAAATAGAAGTTATTATGAACATTCCTTCTAACACAGGACTACATGCTATATTAGACATTTTAATTTTTGTCAATTTTTAGTAGGTGTAGAATGGCATAATTTTCTTATTTTGATAATAATGTTTTATTATGGTCTTGCTTTTATAATAAAATAACATTTTCTTAACTACTATTAAGCCCAGGTAATTTTTGTTTCTTTTCTTTTTTTTCACCCTTTCTTTTCATTTCCTCCCTTTACTGCCATTAGAAATGCTTATTTATATAATTTCCCCATTTTTTCTACTGATTTTTTCCTTTTCCTATTGCTTTATAAACATCTATATATTTAATAATTAATTCATCCTGGGATATATTATCATTAATGCCTTCTCCCAGATTGAGACTCTTTTTTATATTTTAAAGATTTATTTATTTATTTATAAAAGCACTGGGTACAGTCAGAAGTGTGGGAGGGTGAGAGAATTCACCAGAGCCAAAACGGGGAGCAGAGCAGGCAGAAAGACCGAAGTACACTGCTGAGGGGAGCAGCGGGCGGCAGGAGAGGTCTGTGAGCAGCTTCGCAACCCAGCGCTCAACTGCTGCGCCACCAGGGAGGCCCGAGACTCTTTTTTAAATTTCTTTAGAATGTTTATATTTTAAAGGCTTCTAATTTTTGCTTTTCACATTTTAATCCTTAATTTACTAATTTTTTAAAAATGTTTCTTTAAAAAAAAATTTTTTTATTTATTTATTTATACAAGAACCAGGGTACAGGCCAGATGTGTGGGAGGGTGAGAGGATTCACCAGAGACAGAGCAGGGAACAGAACAGGCAGACTGACTGAAATATGCTGCTGAGGGGAGCAGAGGGGCAAGACAGGAGAGGTCTGCTGCACCATGTGAGACCTTGCCAGCTGGCTGGGATAGAACCTGTGCTGCAGATGTTGTGGACAGCTTCACAGCGCTGTGCTCAACCACCTGTGCCACCAGGGGAGGCCTTTTTTTTTTTTTTGGTAAAGCGGGTATACTATTAATTTTTCCTCCAATAAATAGCCATTTTTCCTAGGTCTTTTAATTCTACAGTCTTCTTTCTTAATAGTGTGAAATTCTACCTCTCTCATACATGTTTTCATATATTCTTGATTCTGTTTCTGGAATTGATATTTTATTCTACTGTAAATCTTTATGTTTCTGTACCTATAACACATTATCTTAATTTTCGAAGTTTGTAGAAAACCCTGACATCTGGTGGGGCAAGTCACCCCTTTCCTACCTCCTCTATGTTTTCTTCTCCTCAGGGGTATGTTGGCTAATTTATTTTGTTTTATTTTTTTCCAGTTTAAAAACTAAAAACAGCTTGTAAAGTACCAGAAAAAAGCCCGTGGGATTCTGATGGGAATTTCTTGAAAACTATTGAGTTTTCCTATGTACAAATATAAATGCTTGTTTTCTTTAATTTTTCAGTGAAAAAAAAAATAGTTTTTGCATATCTTACATTTGATATTTTCTTATGTAACTTAAGGATTTAATATTTTATTATATATTTGATAGTAATATACAACTAAACACATATAACTTACATAATGATGTATATGTATATAGGTATACACATCTAATATTTGCAAGCATTGTATCTTTTAAGTTATATACTTTGAAATTACTTGTTGATGATGACACATATAATGCAATTACCAGGCAACTACTTAGTAAAATCTCATTATTTATAATTGTTTTCTGTGTATTTGTTCGGTTTTTATATATAGAAAATCATCTTTCAATAAAGGCAGCTTTGCCTCTTTCCACTTTATATGAATTTCTGTATCTTGCCTCACTTCAACACATTCACTACAGCAAACTGATGATTAGGATGTGGTCAATAGGTACATTAATTTGCTCCTCATTGTTTCAAATAAACTGCCATCAAAGATTTATGTTTTCTGTATGATATTTGGGTAAGAAATGTTTCAGGTGAAGGAAGCTCCTTTCTAGTCTTGAGTTTGGTAAGGGTTTTTCTCAAAAAAATTATGTACCATTGTGAATTTATCAAATATTTGTTCTTTATCTGTTGGTAGTAATATAAATTTTATTCTTTAATTATTTAATGTGTTTAATGACAGTTATAGAGTGTTTTAATGTTAAGTCACTTTGCTTTGTGGCTATTGCAACTTGAGCATGATATATTTATTTTCTTTCTTGACATTATTGGGTTTAGTTGTTAATATTTAAAATATGGTTTTACTCAATATTTATAAATTTTAGCTAAGATTTGTTTTCATCTTTGTTCCTAAAGATCAGTTTTTAACTTTTTATACTGTTCATATCTGGTTTTATTTTAAAGTATTAGCTTCGCATCAGTTATAAAGTTTTCTTTTTTCTCTTTTTCATGAAGTTTTATTGAAATAGCTGCTCCTTGATAGACTGTGGAAGCGATCTGCAATATGTTTTGGACTTGTTTTGTTTGTTGGAATATTTCAAATGCTTATTTAATTCCTCTATAATTATAGAAATATTTATTGTTTACATTTTGAAACAATTTTATTTATATATTTTATAAAAGTTTATTCACTTCATTTAAGGTTTCAGATTTATTAAAATATGGTTATTCTTAGTACTTTTATAATATGTTTCCTTTCTATCTGCAGTTTTGCTAACATTTTCATTCCTAATACTACATTTGGGTCCAATTTCTTGGTTAGCCTCAGCAGAAATTTACTTTTTTAGTTAGTTTTTTCTAAGATCCTAAATTTTTTGGCCTTACATATCTTCTCCATTTTATCTGTCTTTTCTGTATGTGATTTCTCCTTGTATATTTAATCTCTCTTCAAATTTATTTGTATTTTTTCCAATTATAAGCATTTAGTAATATACATATTGGCATACATGCATGTATGCTAAAATGTTTAGTCTTTTTAGTTTAAAATCATCTGTACTTTTATGATTTGGATAAGCAACATAGAGATAGATTAGTTTTATTTTTTATTTATTAAGCCGGTCTGACATTCCCTGCATTTTAGTGGGAGAGTTTGGCCATTTATATTTATTATCATCACAGATAAATTGAACTTGTCTCTCTCATTTTATGGTTTTGCTTTCCATTTGTTGTATTTTGCTGTTTCTTTTTACTGGATTTATATTCCATTTATTCTTTAATGTGTTGGAAGTCTAAAATACTATTTCAATTTTTGTGTTAAATTTTAAAATGTTACCGTGTATATCTAAATAAGTCCAAAGTTAATATTTTAGCCTCCCTACAAAACGCTACAAGAACTTGGAACATTGTAGCTTTCATTGCCACTTCTTCCTTACATTTATTGTTGCCCAGCTTTTAAGTTCTTTTTATTTTTAGGCTTCAATTTAGACATTTTTTTTTCTATAATACTATAAAGGGCAAATTTGTTTAGAGCTATATGTGTTTACTAATTTCCTTCCTGTCATTCTTTTTCACCTTATAGCATTTATCTGGGTTTATTTTTCTACTTCCTGAAGAACAGTCTTTAGAAGTTCTTTAATGTAGACATATTGATGGTAAACATTTTAGCTGCTACTTGTCTGTAATTTTTAAAATTTATCCTGATTCTTATAATATGTTTTTTTTTGGGGTTCACAATTCTAAATTAGTTGTTGTTTTCTCTTAGCTTTTGAAATATCATTTTGTGCCTTATTGTTAAGACCTACACTGTTAGTCTTACTGTAATTTCTTTTTTTAGGTGATTTCTCTTTTACCTCTGGATAATTAATTTTTTAAATAATTTTAGTATTTTATAGTTATGCTCCAATATACCTGGGGGTGAATTTTTGTATGAGCCTTGATTCTCCAGAAAGCAGAGTCTGAAATATACACTTTGGTTGCAGGTAGTTTATCTGGGATCAGAGGGAAAAGAAAAATGGGAGTAAGAAAGTAAAACAGGATGTACAGAAGCCAATGCAGGGGTATCTCATTGGTCTCAGTCTGCTGTTGAACATGGAACTAGGAAACTACAGTGCTGTGGAACTGGGACCCTCTGAGGGATGTTTTAAAATGCTCCTTGTATAGGCTATGTAAGGATGTATTAGGGGAACACTTTTCCAACAGTTCCTATTCTCCACTAGCTAAGGATTGTTCCATGACATGTTAATACCCTTAATGTTTCAACTGATGCATATGTGGGTGTCTATCAGGTTCCTACTTGTGACAGAGAAGTGCAGAGGCTCAAAGTTGTGACTTAAGAAAGGTGTTTCAAGCTGTACCTGCATGTAGGTGGACTGTTGCAAAAATGACTGGAGATAAAGTGGCCAAGAAGATTGAGACAGGGCGCAAGAAGTATACTATGCATTTTATTTTGTTTTTCTCAGTTTTATGTATTGTGTGCATCCACATATTTGCTATTCTTTGACTATGGATTTATTGCCTAGTCTTCCTTTGTACAAGTTCTATAAATTAAATTGAGGATATGTTCAAGCATCTGCTCTGTGTAGGCACTAGGGAGGACTGCAGACTCTGGGACTATGGCAGGCAGAATAATGGCCCCTCCAAATATTTTCCATATTCTAGTCCCTAGCCTATGAATGTATTAATCTTACATGGTGAAAGGAAATTTGTGACTTGATTAATCTTCAGATGCTGAAGTATGGACATTATTATGGATTATCTAGGAAGGTCCAATATAATCACAAAGATCCTTAAAAGTGGACAAGGAGACAGGAAAGTGGAATGGCAGGAGAACAAAAAGGCCTTGGCCTGACATGCTGGCTTTGAAGCTGGAGGAGGAATCTGTGAAACAAAGAATGTGAGTAGTAACTGGAAGTCAGAAAAGTAAGGAAACAGATTCTGCCATAGAGACTCCAAAAGAAACATGGCCATATTGGAATAGGTCAAGACAGACCCATTTTGGATCTCAAGAATGACAGAATAATAAATTTGTGTTGTTTCAAGCCAATGAATTTGTGTTTATTTTTTATATTGCTATGGGAACTGATTACAGGGCCTCTGCAGCAACTCTAGTAAGTCTTATGTCTCAGGAAACAAGGTCATCTGTCTCACCTGTCCATGTACAGGAGCTTGACTGCCTGTGAAGATGGGCATGTACCCCCAACTCTTACCCATCTACTTTGCCCATTAATAGTCACTCCCAGCTCATTATTTTTCTTTTATATATATATATATATATATATATATATATAGGTAGCTGGGAAATTTTCTTCTCACTAAAGAGCCTAGAAATGAGATGTCAGTAGTTTTATAGTAGCCGCAGTACATCTGGTGCACCTGCTATGATTCTGCATAGTTCCCTCTTCAGTATTGCTTATCTGTCTCATGGCTCTTCTATTCCCTTTAATGCTTTTGAGAGTAAACATTAGGAAATATTTAAAAGTGTTCTTCTATAATTCATAGTAAATATATTTAAGGAAAATGTTACGGTTTTACTGTTTCTAACATAGTCCTCTTATCTTTCATTTCTGTGCTTTTATTTATAATATGTATTTCTTTTCTCAGAAGTACAATTATGCTGCTAGATACTTTTGCTCTTTTCATTTTTTTCCTGAAACAATTTTATTCAAACTTTTTACATGTACATTCAACATCAATTTCTTCTTCATTCTCATAGCTATTTTATATGTCTTCTGAACTTTCCATCCAGGTAGTTTACATGATGTCCATATAAGTAAGAATTATGAAGAGTTCTGATGAAGATTAATTAAAAGGGGAAATTCACATTTACTCTGATTTACCGACCAAGTCAAAAACTCATCTGTTTGGAAGGAAAAATTCAAAGATATAAAATAATTATCAAAAAGAGGACAAAACCAAATTTTTGAGAATGTAACCTCTTGTATAAATTTGAATTTCAGATTTCTGCACCTATCACTAATCAATAAGTTATCAGATGTTAGGATAATGAACCTGAACAAATGTCCCAGCATGAGAAGTATGGGATGAGGAGGGCCTTTGGCATATCTTCCAGTGAGGCTTATTTCTGTGGCTTCCTCTTGGTGTTCTTGGGAAAACAGTCATTGTAGCATTGACATTTTTTATTTTATTTTTTAAATATATTTCTTACATCATTTTTCATCTTTGCACAATGTATGCATTTTCATCTTGGTTAATGCTATACAAACTTGTTCAAATTTTAAACCTTTTCAGGGCACTGGCAAAACCTCCATCCTCCACCAATTTTCTTTAGATACTGTTCTTCAGAGGAGCTTGTAGATTCATCCTTTTTCCATTTCATATAGTCTCATTTTTATTCCATAAATATTCCTCAAATGATTTGTCATATTGCTCATTTTCACTAGATTTTGTAGTATGGGAGTATAGGCATTACATATACCTCAACTAACTAAAAGATCATAAAAATATAAAAAACAAATATACGAACAAAAATCTGATCAAAAGGAAAATGAAAAAACAAGTTGGAAAATATATTCAGCTAGTATGGGAAAATATGTTAGTATGTGCTGTTATTTAAACTAATGAGCACCAAATGAGACCTCCAAGTTTAAGTATTCACCAGTAACTTGGTAGAGAATACCTTTGATATGCAAATAATGGGGAACATTGTTATTTTTGAAATAAATTATGTTAAAAATACTGAGGCAATACAATATGTTTATGTTTAGTGGAATGGCAATGTTGCTGGTGTATTAGGTATGATGGAGTTGCACTCACTCATACATACATTAATGTGACATACATTAATTAAATATTTCATACAATTGATTTGAAACATCTACCATGAGAAAAAACAAAAGGGAACATATATACTGACAAGTGAAAATATCTATTGATTGTTATCTTCCTTCTGGGAATTTAAACTAAGGAATTTAAAAGCAAAAGGATCGTTGTTGTAGTATTTATAGATAATAATAAAATAATGACATTAACCTTAATACTCTATAATAAAGTAAATGGAAGTAAATTATAAAATACAGAACTTAAAAAGCTAATTATGGAGTTTTATGCAATATAAAAATGCTTAAAATGAAAAAAACATATAAACTTATTTCTATGTCAAAAATACAACTTGGTAAGAGTTTTTTCTTGCTACAAAAAATAGTTTGGCATATTTAATAGCAGCATCAATCTAATTTAACAACAATTAAGCAAACATTAATTTTAAGATGTACTATTATTAAATGTTGCATACATAATATTAAAAATGCTTAAATTGCTTATGAATAATATTGTGGTATCCCTATAACTAGTATTGTGGTACTAAAAGGTTTTTCTAGTGTTCACCCTTGTTTCTCCCAACCACAACCTGCAGGCTCAAACCTTCTGAGCCTCTATAATACCTACCTGGGATACTAGCAATTTCCCCCACAGTGAAGTTTGCAAATGGTTGTTGCCATGTGCCTGGGAGGATGGCTGGGCAGTGCCTACAGAGCAGAGGGCCAGACTCTTCTCTCCCAACACCAGTTGTTGTTCAGTTATGTGGTTGACAATCAACATGCCCTTACCAGGTATTGGTTTACACTCCAAGTCTCACTGGAACTGGTTTTTGTATTTGTTGTTGCAGTTCTCTTCCTAAATTCTACTAGATTCTTTTTGTGTCTGCAGTCAATTATCATTCCTCAGAGAATTCAGATAAACATCTTGTCCTGGGCTGTGACTGCCACTGCTCCCTTCTCTTCCACTTGTGATCACATCCTCAGTACCGAATCTAGAGAGGTCTGGAGTTTGTGACATCCTTGGAAATCATTGACCTATTATGAATAGACACAAACTGCTCTGTCCACCCTCTCCAAGGAACTCTAACCTGGAATCTGCTTCTCTTAGCTCATTTATTTACTTTTTAGCCTCAGTCTGAATCATCTTTATTCATGCAAGTTTTACCACATGACCTGAGATGGAGTTGATGACCCAGGAGCATGAGATTGGAACATGTTTAAGCAATAGGACCAGGGGCTGTTTTGGTTCATGTTTGTGAAAAGATACATGGGCTGAACTATGGAGACATAGTTGGAATAGTTGGCATCTGTTTATGACTAGCACATTCCAAGGACACGTTCAGGTGTGCATTTGCCTGACTTGTTGCAATGCTTGAAATGGATGTTTGGCTGGAATTAGAATAATCTCAAATAACACAAAGTGCAAACTTCTAATGAAGCAGAACTTTTTTCTGGACCCCCCACATAAATGTTGAATGCCAAACTTTTTTCCACAAAAACTAAATGGATAAATCTAGTTAATAGATGAGTAATCAACAAAGCACTTTATACCAGAGCTATACGAGAATTTCACTTGTAATTTAGGTGCTTATCTGAAAGTTGACATCTTAGAACTGGAAGGGAAAAACTATGAAAAGAATGCTTAATTTGCTCCATGTCAACACACTTTAAAACAGTTTTAATAATCTATAAACTTGACATTTTGAGCCATTTTGTTAGTTAAAACTCTTACATCTTCTCAAACTTGTTTTTGCATTGCAAAAGCAACAAGCACCTAAGCACTTAATTATAGAGAATTATTTATTGATCTGTCATTTATACTTTTAATATTATCACAGCTGGCCACAACTAACTGTGGCCAGTCAGCTGAGCAATTTAGATTTACCTCATTTAGTCCTCATGATAGTTTCATGACATTGTTACAATATTTACTTGAGTATAAAGCTTGAAAACTGACATGTAGAAAGGCTTTTTTACTTTAGTAAGTAAAATCCTTAGGAAGTTCTAAGGTTTAGTAATCTTCAAGCTGAAACCAGATAACTTAATTCTAGAACCCACTCTGTACTTCACCCTATACTATGTGCTATAAGAGCAACACAAATAAAACTTCAAAAAGTCAAAATGGAGGTCATATCATAGCACTAAATTTCAATTCTTTTTCTCACTATCTGATACCCTTATCTGCCTCCTACTTTGTCCCTTGACATAATGCCTTGGGTAGTGGTAGATATTTCCAAAGGGACAGAGCGTTGTGTGTGTGTGTGTGTGTGTGTGTGTGTACCTGGACACAGCTCACTGTGTCTCCTCTCTCTCTCTCTCCTTTTGCCTTTTCTATTTTAATCTGTAGTTCTTTGCACTTTATGGATATAAATTCTTTGTTGGATATTTGTAACACAAATAGCTCCCCCCTCTGTGCAGCTTTCAATTCCATCCTCTTAATGACGTCTTTTGATGGATAGATTTTCTTAAATTCACGTAGCCCAATTATTTCTTTTCTCCTTTTAATGTTTAGAGTTTTTTTGTGTCCTGTTTAAGAAATTGTTGCCTTCTATAAGGTTTTGACACTTTTATACTTTCTTTCCTTTTAAAGGATTTATTGATTTTTCTTCCATATTCATCTATGATATATTCAGAATTACCAACTTTGTGTGTGATGTGAGAATTGATTCAATATAAATTTTTTTTCATAAGGGTATCTCCTATTGACCCTGCTCCAAGTACTATAATGAACTTGGTGGTTGTATTTGTGGCATCTGTTTTCTGTTAATTCCATTGGCCAATTTGTCTATCCTGACACCAATTCCATATTATCTTAATTACTGTGGTTTCATAAAATGTCTTGACAATTGACAGTGTAAGTCTTCCAGCTTTGTTCTCATATTTTAGGATTGCCTTATCTATTCTAACCATTAGGATTTCCAAGTAAGTTTTTAGAATCGGGTTTTTAACTTGAAAGCAACAGCAAAAACCTGCTGAGATTTTGAATGGAATTTCTTTGAATCTATCAATCAACTGGAAGAAAATTGAAATATTTACAACATAATACTTTTCAGACCATGAATATGACAAATCATTTCATTTATTAAAGAGTTCTTCATTTTATAACATTAATGTTTTGCTGTTTATTTCTGTAGAAGTATTATATATATTTTGTTAGATTCATTCTTAGGTAGTTGATGTCTCTCAATGTTTTTAAACATGATATCTTGTTACAATTTTTATTTGTTTGCTGTTTATAGAAACTTAATTTTTCCTAATGCTTATTATGCAAATATTTAAACATATGGGCCTTCCTTGGTGGCACAGCGGTTGAGCGCTGGGTTGCGAGGCTGCCTGCAGCCTCTGCAGCGCCAGTTCGATTCCCGGCCACTGGCGAGGGTCCCACACACAAAAAAAATATTTAAACATATGTAAAACTTGAACAAATTATCAGTGAACAGAACATTTCTATGCAACCAACTAGATCCTAGTATTAGTGTTTTAGTGAATGTTTTTCTGCTTTTACTGTGATCATATAAATACATAATATGTGTATTATACATATATAAGCAACTTTATATAATACAGAATATCTATCATTTATCTATCTATCTATCTATCTATCTATCTATCTATCTATCTATCTATCTATCATCTACCTACACACTGAGTGAGAATTCCCAAAATTTGTAGTCAGCAAGCTGGAGATCCAGGAGGGAGAGTTACTGTTGTGAGTGCCATCCAAGTGAGAATCTGAAGGCAAGAAACCAAATTTCAAACTCAATGACAGTGGGGCAGAAAGAATTCTTTCATACTCAGCTTTTTCTTCTATCGGTTCAGGCCTTCAGAGAATTAGATGAAGTCTACCCATAATAACATACAGATGTTAACCTCATCCAGCGACATGCTGGAAGACACACCTCAAAGTGATATTTTTAAAGATTTATTTTATTTATTTATGCATACAAGAGCTGGGATATAGGCCAAGGGTGTGGGGAGTAAGTGAGAGGATTCACCAGAGACAGAGTGCAGAGCAGAACAGGAGGATTTGACTGCTGAGGGGAGCAGCAGCGAGACAGGAGAGGCCTGCTGAGCTATGTGGGTTAGCTCCTTGGCTGGGGATTGAATTTGTGAACTCTTGCTGCAGTGGCTGCGGATAGCTTCATAGTGCTGAGACTTAACCCCTTGTGCCACCAGGTAGGCCCCAGCACCCCAAAGTGATTTTAACTAAATTTCAAATGGGAAAATGAACTATCATAAAGCAATAAGAGCACAGTCTTTGCTTGTTTTCCCATTTCTGACTATTTTAGTTTCTTTTCTCTCAAATTTTATTTATTTTTGGTCATTAACATATCTGTGTAACTTTATAATACATTTTGTATTGGGCATAATACTTATGCATGAAAAGCACAAGCTTTGGAAATGAAGTAAATGGTATTCAAACACTTACTCTGCGATTATTAACTATGAGACCTTAATCATTATCTTTATTTGCTTTACAGATTACAATTCAAAAGTTTTGTCCTTATTTATATTTATTGGGACTTTAACTCCTAACCGGAAATGTGAATTACAGTAACATACCCCCTTAGGTTTTGGCCCACCATAACATCAAACCACTTTATGATGAGTCCTTTTTATTAAAATATAAATCACTTTATGATTTACTATTCACATTATGATCACCTCAACTAGACCATGTGGATGGGGCATTGATGTGTGAGGCATTTGAATAACTTTTGGCATATGAGCCATTCAAGGTATATTTATTGGTTTATGATCTTTTGTCACAGGGTCCTTGGTTTTATATTTTTAGTATAGAAATGTTTTTATTTTTAGACTTTATGTATCCCATGGTTGTTGCTGAATCACTTAAAAATATTGTATTAAAGTGTATTCATTGGTCCGAAGAGTGTATTAAGAAGAAAATTTCAATTTTCTCTAAATTGAAACAAGAAATTATAAAAAACACAATGATGGTGTAAGAGTTAGTGAATTAGTACAAAAATGTGTTTTTTCACCACCCCCTTCATTCACAAACTTTAAGTGATTTTGAGATAACCTTTTCCAATTTAAGATGCTCAGCTTTTATTTTATTTAATTTTTGCAATGAATAAAAATGAAATCTCAGTATTTTTGTTGTTTTATTGTATAAACCACAGTCTTATTTTAGCTTAACTATATACTCCAAACTTCAAACTACATGGTTTTAGAATTATACAAGATCAGTGTAATATTTGGTTCACATTATAATTTTCTCCCTATGATCATATCTATAAGAATAAATTAGTGGGCCGGGCCTCCCCGGTGGCGCAGCGGTTGAGCGCTGGGTTGTGAAGCTGCCCGCAGCCTCTGCAGCGCTGGTTCAATCCCTAGCTGCTCCCCGGCCACGGGGTGAGGGTCCCACATGGCGTGCAGACCTCTCCTGCCGACCGCTGCTCCCCTCAGCAGTGTACTTCGTCAGTCTGCCTGTTCTACTCTCTGCTCTGGCTCTGGTGAATTCTCTCACCTTCCCACGCTTCTGACTGTACCCAGTGCTTGTATAAATAAATAAACAAATCTTAAAAAAAAAAAAAGGAATAAATTAGTGGGCCTCCCCTGGTGGCGCAGCGGTTGAGCGCTGGGCTACGAAGCTGCCTGCAGCCTCTGCAGCACCGGTTCCATCCCCGGCCTCCGGGCAAGGGTCCCACATGGTGCTCAGACCTCTCCTGCCACACCCACTGCTCCCCTCAGCAGTGTACTTCATCAGTCTGCCTGTTCTGCTCCCCTCTCTGGCTCTGGTCAATTCTCTCACCCTCCCATGCTTCTGACTGTACCCAGTGCTTGTATAAATAAATAAATAAATAAATAAATAAACAAATAAACAAATAAATAAATAAATAAATAAATCTTTAAAAAAAAAAGAATAAATTAGTATGGTAAAGTGGGTGGTCAACTGTACTGGTGTGTCCTTTATGCCAACAATTTTTTGTTCTAAGAAGTCTGATGAAGTCAAAGAACTTGGAGAAGTTTATTACATTTTTGGGACATTTCAGGTCCCATATTTATTGCTGTTGGACAAGCCTTTGGTTTATTTTTTACCTATTCCTGTAATTACCATGGAAATAACTTCCAGATTAGTGTAAGTCTTTCAAAAACAGTATCAACACTGATGAAACTACTGCCCAACTTTTGAAAATCACTTCACAGTTTAGGTTTCTCAATTACCTGTTGTTAATTGGGGAGTGGACAGGTCTTAGGAAAGGGAATATAGGGCCTCCCCGGTGGCACAGGCGGTTGAGCACCATGCTGTGAAGCTGTCCGCAGCCTCTGCGGTGCCGGTTCCATCCCCGGCCACTGGCCAGGGTTCCACATGGCGCAACAGCCCTCTCCTGTCTTGCCCGCTGCTCCCCTCAGCAGTGTATTTCATCAGTCTGCCTGTTCTGTACCCTGCTCTGTCTCTGGTGAATCTTCTCACCCTCCCGCATGTCTGGCCTGTACCCCGGTTCTTGTATAAATAAATAAATCTTTTAAAAAAGGGAATACATACTATTCCTTCGTTTCTTTTGATCCTTTTGCAATGAATCTCTTTGGGAGTTTGAGGCCAGTAGTGCTATTTTTTTGCAGCTCACTTTCAAGCTGGTAGAGATGTTGCCATGGTCCTAGAAATTTACCAGGAGTTGGGCAATTTTTCTGTATGTTGTTTGCACCCTTAATACTGTGCCCAGGAACAGGAGGCAGTATAAACAGGGTTGGGGGGCACATTGCCAGGGTCAGGTGTCCAGTCTGTCCATCATACAGGCATCACCTGGTTTACCAGCTTAGGGTTGGCCACTAAATCATTTTAAAACCCATAGAGCTTCATTTTGAATGGGGGTCTTTGTTTTAAAAATCTTACTTATTCCTAGAAAACTATGAGATGGGAAATGCCATCTTTATATATTTATATCATATATAATATATATCATAAAATGGTATACCAACCCCCATACACACACATAAATCCCCTCAAGAGCCTAATGTAATTTGCCTTAGTGCATCCTTTTGGCAAGACACAGAGTTGATGTTAGAACCCATGTCTTTTCAGTCCTTGCTTTATGTGGGGATAATTTCATATTGTTGTTTTGAATTTACTAGAATTGTTCATGGGATTTTTCTTGTTAGTGTTAATCTTTTCCACCACACAGATAATTTTTAAACTCTCTGCCATAGTTCCTGAAGCCCACCCACCTCTGCAACACATGCTGGAGTCTGTGCTCAGGAGGCTGGTGCCAGGAGACCATAGTAAGGCACAGGTGTTATCAGAATCTGCTCTTCAGAGCTGTCCCATCCTACTCAGGCTGCTGTTGCTCCTGCTGACTGACACTGCCCTCACCAGGGATTTTACAGTTCCCTTTTTTGTTCATTCTTTTCCCCTCCCTCTGGTGTTTTTCATGTAATTTCAGGTGGTTCAACATAGTTCATCATGGAAGAGCCAGTGCCCACTTCCCAGTGCCTCCTTATCCTAGGGCAGGTTAATTTCCTGGAATGGAAGGTCCCAGTTGTGTCCGTTAGCTGGATAGTCAACTTCTCCACAGGGAAGAGACTCTCCTCAGGGAGCATGGAGGTGTAATAATCAGGTTTAAATAAGCGTGAGTCTTCACTGACAAGTGCAATACTGGGGGTTGTGGTAAGGAGCCTAATTTCATGCTATTGTTTTTTAGTGACCTTTTCCTGTTCTTTGTCTTACTTGGTATCTTTGTGACATTTGATACTAAAGATTCTTCCTATTCTTGATAAATTTCTTCCACTTGGTTTCTTTGTTGTATTTTCTTTTTTTTTTTTAGTACTTTAATTTTCCTGTACCTTCCTGGATGACTACGTCCAATTCTGGCAGAACTACTTTTTCATTTATTACTATCTCTCCAAGCTAATGAAAAACAAAGAAAGATTGATAGAACTGAATATCAGGATATTTTCAACTTTGATGAAATATAGTAACTAGGTAGTGAGTATCAGTGTCTGTTAATACCAGAAAAAGGCAGGCAGGCAGACATTACGTGGCTAGTGACAGAAATTGGTAGTATCACCAATGTATTTTCTTGCTAAAAAGTTGAACTTACATCTGGTCAAACATCTAGATTCAATTACCAGCTTTTAGAAAATACAGAAACTAGTGCATTATTGGAGTGCAACAACAAAAATCTAAATGCAAAGTTTTATAGGATAGACCACTCACCAGAATTAAAAAAACATGAGATTCAAAATAGAAGGAGTTCAAAAGATCAAACTCAATAAATGAATGCAAACACAAAGTTCTTCAAAATAGCTTGCTGTGTGCTTCAGGAGCATTAAAAATACTCAAAATTTTAAAAATAATTACACATTTAAATATATTTCATAATGAAATTACTAGGAATGTAAATAATATCCACATAGTTATTCCTACACCATGGAATATTACTCAGCATTCAAAAAAGATAAACACATGCAATTTGCAGCAACATGGATGGCGCTGGAAGGGATCATGCTCAGTGAAATAAGCCAGAAAGAAAAAGAGAAATACCGGAAGGTCTCACTCACAACAGGAATCTAGAAAACCTAAATAAGGGACCAGGAAAAAGAGTAACTATAAGAAAGAAAAAATCAACAAACAACTATGAACCAGAGACACACTAAGGGGGGTGGGGGGGCAGGGAAAGGAGGAATTGGGGTCAAAATAAGGGGGTTGCAGTTATATGGGGAATATAAAAATAAAATTTTTAAAAAAGGAATGAAAAACACACACACACACAAAAATAAAAAATATCAAAATCAACAAACAACTATGAACCAGAGACACACTTTGGGGGGGGTGGGGAAAGGAGGGATTGGGGTCAAAATCAGGGGGTTGCAATTGTATGGGGAATATAAAAATAAAAAATAAATAAATAAATATTTTTGAAATAGTTATGGGTCAAAAGATACAATGTGTAATATTTGGTGCCAAATAATTCAGGTTAGGGCACTAGTGGGGATATGGATGAAGTATGTTGGCAATGAGATGAGAGTTTTTGAAGTTGTCAGAGAAGACCTCCTTGAGAAAGTGACATTTCACCATATACTTGAAAGAGATATTGTGGTAAAATGTGTTGGTCTGAGGGAAGAAAACTCCACCTGGGGATAACAAGTTCAGAGCCCAGAGCTGGGAGCTGGCCTGGAGGTAGACCTGTTGCGGCAGGATGTCTGGAGGGGAGTGAGCAAAGGGAAATGAACTCAGATAAGAGTAACCTCAATCCTGTAAAACCATGGGGGCTGTTGACAACAGTTGACTCTTACTTCCCAAATATTTGGGAGTCATTGAAATCTTCTGGACAAGAACCTCTTGTCACTGACTCACATTTTGTTAGTCATACTGGCTGCTGGATGGAGAACAGATAAAGGTACAAGTGTGGAAGCCAGTACACTGGTTGTTAGTGGGGTGTTCTTCCAACAATTTTTCATATGCTAGTGACTCAAGCACCTTTTTAGCGAGAATATTCTCAACATGTATTGACTGTAGTCTGATGGGATTTATAGCAGATAGGAAGTGGATGAGAAAAAAACTGTGAAGGACAAGACAGCCTCTCCCAGATCTGACACATAGTAGGTAGACAACACACATGTGCTCAAAGAGTGAGTGAATATTACATTTTGATATGTTCTTCTTCACTAAATTGAAATCACATCTTGCTTGTTGTGACAACAACACCTCTTTGTGTTGTTCTGACTTACATGAGGCATCCACCAAATATTTCTTCCAGGATTGAACTTTCAAATTATGTAGATAAAGAGGAGAAGAAAGTTGCTTGAGGAGTGACTGGCAGGCATGGGCCAGCTACTGAGTGGGGTCCCTGATCTGATCTTTATGATGCCATCACCAGTTCCCAGCTCACTGGCCTGGTGAGGAACATGGACATCAGCTATGAGGCTCATAGTGTTCACTCTAGAGCTGTGAAAGCGTTTCAAATGTGTTGGAGACATGATGTACGCAGTGAAAACAAAGTGAGTTCAGTGGGAAATTACGATCACAGAGGCAGATGCCCTGCTTTTTGAAGGTTGCCAAGAGTTCAACTGAGAGGAAAAGGAGCACAGTCATTGTGTTTTGAAGAACAAAGATGAATCTTGCCCAAAATGAAGAATAGGCAGAGCTGGTTCTTAAGTCTCATTCAAATGCCCCCTTGTGTGTAGTGGGTACAGATGAAGGGCTGAGTAGGAATGGCCAGGATTCTAACCTGACCTACTAAGAACTTGTCTGGGATGCCAGCTGCTGGGGTTGACTGGAGTCCAAAGTGTTGGACTCAGAGAAAAGGAAATCCCAGGGCCAGGACTGGCCGTTTCATTTTTTATTTCAGTATCCCAGAATGGCAGAGCCCACAATTGGCAAGACGTGCAGTTTCCCTGCTGCCTCTTGTTTCTTTGCACTGTGGCAAATTCAGCTTCCTTCAAACTCTTTGCTAATTGACTTTACAAAGTTGTCCCAGAATTATTTCTTACAAGGTGAGCCTAGTGAGGCTACTTTTAAGTTTCAGAAAATATAATATACATTTTTCCCTATGTACATCAAAATATATCAGTAGACACTATAAATATTACTTGTAAAAGGGCTAAATTTGGTGGCATGACTGAAAAGTGGGAGAAAAGTACTTTATATGTTATATGCTAGCTCTATGGTAGTTTATGACTGCATTAGATAACAAACCCAAATCAAAATATGCTAATATACTTGTGAGTCTCATATTCTCTCTCTCTCTCTCTTTCTTGCTCTCACTGTCTTTCTCCCTCCTTTGATCTATGCCACATCTAAGTATGTGATATTGATACAAGGTTACACATACACATACACACATACCCTCTTACTATAATATTATATAGAAATTGAAGCTATTTTTCAATGCACTTAGTTTTAAATGAATTACCAAATAGGACCACAATTAACTAGTCACCAGTGACAAAAATTAACTTGATTAGGTTCAGGAAGATTTAATAATTTGGCCAAGATACAATAATCATCAGTACTTCTGGGGAATTTAATTTCTCTTTGCTAAATTAATTTATTATTAAGCAAATTAAACAATGTTAGTACATGTTAACCTGTGGTCCAAAATGCTACAATAGTTTCAAGGGTGTTTGAATGAAATTTAAGTAAATTGTGTCCTATTTTATTCAATCTTCATTTCACTTCGTTGATTATTCCTTCATTTGGATACATCAAAGTAATGAAGACTAGAGATTTATTGACCAATATGTAATAATATGCTCTAAACTGTGGATTGATAGTAAGCCCAAGTGTTGAGTACAAGTTTTCCTGAGATGACTTGAGCCATGAAGCGTGCAGCCTCACAGAGTCTATGGGACCAGCATGAAGAGAAAGAACTGTCAGAGCTGCAAGTGTCTACCCAATGGCACCTGCTTCAGGAACTGGAATCCCAGGACTACATAATGGGCTTACTATGATTTATATCAATAAGAGAAAAACTATATTAAGGTAAACCTTCAATTCATTCGTTGTTGCTTTAGGAACTTGTGTGTGCTGATGGTACATCATTCCCAAGGACAGAATAGGAGACTTTTGCTGTTGGGTTGAGGCTGGAAATCTGGGAATCAGATAGCTTTTTATGGGGACATTTAATTCCTTGCCTTCAGCCACATTCTGGCTTTTGTGGCTGCCCTGCTGCTGCTTGCAGACTTGCACATTCTGTGCCTCAGCTGGCTCTTCCTTGTGCCTCCACCAGCCCCCGACTGCTGAGTAGTCCCTCTGCTAAGCCACTGTCCATATGCTGCTTCCTTATAACTAGTCTGACAGTCATTTCATGTATGTTCTTTCTTCTTCTTTTTCCCTTTGTAGGGATTTAGGTGCAGATATAAATTTTTAAATTTTTTAAAAATGTCTTGGTCTTGAGAAAGTCTGGGACAAAAATGGATGGTTTCACTTTGTCCTATATAGGCTGGTGTTTATCTTCAGGTCAAACTCTTTATTTTCATGGGTCAAGTTAGTCAACCTCAGGGACTAATCTGAGATCTTCCATGTACTGTTGCTTCATAATTCAAAGAAGTGACCTAATAACGACAGTTTCAGGGAAGGAAGGCCAGTAAATTTATACAAGTGATGAAATTCACACTAGATAGATTCATTGCTTAATTTATTGTAGCATTTCTTGATGGAATGACACTATTCATTCAGTCCTTAAAATGTTATAGACCTAGGGCCTCCCCGGTGGGCCTACGGGGAGGCCCTAGGTCTATAACATTTTAAGGACTGAATGAATTGTGTCATTCCATCAAGAAATGCTACATTTGCTCAGAGTCAAAGTCAAAGTCCTTCCAGCAGCCTATAGGCCTTATGACCTGCTCTCCCTCCCTCTCAGACCCCAACTCCTGCTCTTCTCTCCTCTTCCCTCCTTTCCAGCTACTCAGTCCTCTTTTATGCTTTTCCACACACCAAGAATGTTTTTGCTTTGGGCACTCTGTCCTAGCTGATTCCTCTGGGGAGCAGTCTGTTTTCCTCTGCATTTGCCTGTCATTGACTTCATTCCTCAACTCTCTTAAATATGGATTTCTTATCTGCTCTTGTCCTGGTTTTCCATAACACATCTCACCTCCTATCACACTGTGGAATCCACTTACTTTGTTTATTTTTTTTACTATACATTTGCCCTCCTAGAACATGAGCTTCTTACAGGTATGATTTTTATGCTGTGTGCAGAGGTATCCCAAATTATTGCAAGTTCCTGGCATGTAGAAGAAATTCAGTAAAATCATATTGATTCAATAAATCCTTTGAAAGTCCTCTATGCTGAGGCTATAATTTCATTTATTTTTTATTACAATTTTGTTTTCATAAGATATATTTAGTTTAAGGAGTAAGGAGAAATTTCTAACTTTTTCCCTTTACAATATCATTAATTTAACAGTTTAATCATTACCAATTTGTTAAGCATACTGATTTTATTATATGTTTAGTTCTCATATGCAACTGGTTTGTTGATAAATCTTCTTTATTTCATTGATAGTCTATCTTAGGCTATAAATACCATGTTCTAATTCATGGCTATGTTAATTCCAGGTGGACATTCTGGGGTACTCAGCATCCCAATCTTCTTTTTCTGGATTCAGAATCTAGAATTACGATGTGGTAGAATCTCCTTTTGTGTTTTGAGAAGACTTGACCCTTCTTCAGCTTTTCCAACCCCCAAATACTGTCCACAGCTGTAAGTACAGGGCACTGACACAAAAGATCAGTGAAAGCAAGAGTTGGTTCTTTGAAAAAATAAGCAAAATTGAAAATCCTTTAGTTAGGTTTACAAAAAAAAAAGAAGTGAGAAAACCCAAATCAATAGAATCAGAAAGGAAATAGGCAAAATTACAAAAGATACTGGAGAAATACAAAGGATCATAAGAACCTATTACAAAAGTTTCTATGCAAGCAAAACTTTCTGTGGTGTATTGTTCCCTGGAAGGCTTGCTTGGCTATTTGTATTTTTCTTTTCCCCAAGTTGGCTTTTTGGTTTGTTCTATGTGAAGGACCACCGTGCCACTGGTGTTAGTCCCCTGTACTCTTCCCTCCCCTGTCTGCCCCTCACCCTCCCCTGCAGAATGTCCCTGATTTATAGTTGTCTGCCAATTTTTTTAAAAAAATTTTCCCTGTGATCCCTTATTTGGTTCTCCTATATTCCTCCTATCAATGAAACCATTTGATATTTTTCTTTTTCCTTTTGATTTACTTCACTGAGCATAATTTCTTCTAGTTCCATCCATGTTGCTGAAATGACATTAGTTTATATTTTTGATTGCTGAATAGTATTCCATGGTGTATATATACCACATCCAGTTATCTATTTTGGGAAATTTGGGTTGATTCCATATCTTACCTATTATAAACGCCCAAAAGACGTAAGGGTGCCAGTATCCTTTTGGATTAATGTTTTTGTATTCATTGGTTAGATTCTTAGGAGAGGAATTGCTGGGTCATATGGTAGCTCCATTTTCAGTAGTTTGAGGAAAATCCACACAGCTTTCCATAGTGGTTGAACCAGTTTGCCTTACCACCAGCAGTGTAGGAGAGTTCCTCTTTCTCCACATCCTCGCCAACATTTGTTGTTGCTAGTTTTTTTTTTTAATATGTGCCATTCTAACTGGTGTAAGGTGGTATCTCACTGTGGTTTTGATTTGCATTTCCCTGATTACAAGAGATGTTAAGCCTCTTTTCATATACCTGTTGGCCATTTGCATTTCCTTTTTGGAGAAGTGTCTTTTTAGCTCTTCTGCCCATTTTTTGACTGGGTTATTTACTTTGCTTTTGTTGAGTCATGTCAACTCTTTGTAGATCTTTGTGATCAATCTCTTATCAGTAGTGTTGTGTACAAAAATTATCTCCCATTCAGTAGGTTGTCTCTTTGTTTTGGTTAATGTCTCTTTTGCTGTATAGAAGCTCTTTAATTTGATGTAATCCCAGCTGTTCATCTTTTCCTTCACTTTATTTGCTTTGGGAGATGAGTCTTTAAAGATGTTACTGAGATGTGTGCAATGTAGTCTTTTGCCTATATTTTCTTCTACATATTTTATAGTTTCAGGTTTTTCTCCATTTTGAGAGGTTTTTGGTGCATGGTGAGAGGTTGTAGGCTAGCTTCATTCTTTTGCATGTCCAGTTTTCCCAGCAGCACCATTTGTTGAACAAACTGTCCTTGTTCCATTGCATTGCTCTTTTATCAAAGATTAGTTGTCCATAAATATGTGGGTTTATCTCTGGGTTTTCTATTCAGTTTTATTGGTCTGTGTGTCTGTTTTTGTTGCAGTACCATACTGTTTTAATTATTATGGCTTTGTAGTATACTTTGAAGTCTGGGTATGTGATACCTCCATTCTCCTTTTTAGTTAGGAGAGCTTTGGCTATTTGAGGTTATTTGTGGATCCCTATGAATTTCATTGATATTTGTTCTATTTCTTTGAAGAATATCATTGAAATTTTTATCAGAATTGCATTGAATCTTTAAATTGCTTTTGGTAAGATGCCATTTTAATAATGTTAATTCTTCAATCCCATGAACAAGGGATGTCTTTCCATTTCATTGCATCTTCTTCTATTTCTTTTAATAATGTTCTATAATTTTCTTTGTATAGATTACTTTCCTCCTCGGTTAAGTTTATTCCTAGGTATTTGATTCTTTTGGTTTTGATTGTAAATGGGATGGCTTTCTTAATTTCTTTTTATTCAAATTGATTGTTAGCATATAGGAAGGCTACTGATTTCTGTGTGTTAATTTTGCATCCTGTTACTTTACTAAATTGGTTCCTTATATTAGTTTTTCCAGTAGAATTTTTAGAGTTCTCTATGTACTTTATCATATCATCTGCAAATAGTGATAGTTTTGTATCTTGTTTCCCTATCTGGATTCCTTGTATGTCTTTCTCTTGTCTTATTGCTCTGGCCGGGACTCCTAGTAATATATTCAACAGCAGTGGTGACAGTGGACAACCTTGTGTTGTTCTTGATCTTAAAGGAAATGCTTTCAGCTTTTCACTATTGAGAATGATATTGGCTATGTGTTTGTCATATATTACTTTTATCATATTAAGATATGTTCCTTCTATCCTGAGAATTTCAAGGGCCTTCATCATAAATGGATGTTGAACTTTGTCAAATGCTTTCTCAGCATCTATTGATATGATCATATGGTTTTTATTTTTTTTTTTGTTGATGTGTTGCCTTACATTAATTGATTTCTTATGTTGAACCATCCTTGTGCCCCTGGACTAAATCCCCCTTGTTCATAGTGTGTTTTCTTTTTGATGCATTGTTGGATTCTGTTGGCAAGGATTTTGTTGAGAAATTTTGCATCAGTGTTCATTTGGGAGATTGGCCTGTAGTTTTCTTTTTTGTGTGTTGTCTTTATTTGGTTTTGGTATTAGTGTAATGTTGGCTTCGTAGAATGTGTTTGGTAGTATTCTTTCTTTTTCAATTTTTTTGAAAGAGTTTGTGTAGGATAGGCAATAGTTAATTTCTGAATATTTGGTAGAATTCATTTGCAAAGCCTTCTGGGCCTGGGCTTTTGTTTTTTGGAGAGATTTTGATTACTGTTTCAATTTTCACTGCCGGTAAGTGGTCTATTTCTATTTCTCCTTTATCTAGCTTTGGATGATTACATTGTTTTAGGAATTTGTCCATTTCTTCTAGATTGTTGAACTTGTTTTTGTATAAATGTTCATAGTAATCTCAATCTCTGATTATTTATTTGATTTTTACTGAGTCTTTTGTAATTTTTCCTCTTTCATTTATGATCCTGATTGTTTGTGTTATCTCCCTTTTTTTTTCATGAGCCTGGCTAGAGGTTTGTCTATTTTGTTTATTTTTTTGAAGAACCAACTTTTGGTTTCATTGATCTTTTGGATTGTTCTTTAATTTCTATTTCATTATTTCTGCTATGATTTTTATTATTTCCTTTCTTCTTTTTTTTTGTTCTTTTTTCTAGTTCTTTGAGAAGGTATATTAGGTTGTTTCTATGAGTTCTTTCTTATTTCTTGATGTGAGCCTATATTGCTATTTACTTTCCTCTTATTACAGCTTTTGTTGTGTCCCATACATTCTCAAAAGTTGAATTCTCATTGCCATTCATCTAAATGTATTTTTTAATTTCTTTTTTGATCTCTGCTTTAATCCAATGGTCTTCCAGCAGTCTCTATAAAGTGGGAGGGTTCCTTGCTTTCTTTTCATGGTTTATTTCTAGTTTGATGCCTTATTTGACTCTTCTACATTCCTGCTATAAGTGAGACCATCCAGTATTTTTTATTTTCTTTCTGGCTTATTTCACTGAGAATGATCCCTTTCAGCTCCATCCATGTTGCTGCAAATGGCATGAATATATCCTTTTTGATTGTTGAGTAATATTCCATTGTGTATATGTACCTCATCTTCTTGATCCAGTCATCTATTTTTGGGCTGTTTCCATAGCTTACCTATTGTAAATAGTGCTGCAATAAACATAGGGGTGCAAGTGTCCTTTTGAATTAATGTGTTTGTGCCCTTTGGGTAGATACCTAAGAGTTGAATTGCTGGATCACAGGGAAGCTCCATTTTTCGTAGTTTGAGGAACATCCAGACAGCTTTCCATAATGGCTGGACCAGTTTGCACTTCCACCAGCAGTGCAGGAGAGTACCTCTTTCTCCACATCCTCACCAACATTTGTTGTTGCTAGTTTTTTTTAATATGTGCCATTCTCCCTGGTATAAGATGGTATCTCATTGTGGTTTAGATTTGCATTTCCCTGATTACAGTGATGTTGAACATTTTTCATATGCCTGTTGGCCATTAGCATTTCCTCTTTGGAGAAGCTTCTTTTTAGCTGTTCTGCCCATTTTTTGACTGGGTTATTTATTTTGTTTTTGTTGAGTCTCATCATCTCTTTGTAGATTTTTGTGATCAGTCCCTTATCATTGGTGTTATGTGCAAATATTTTCTCTCAATCAGTGGGGTGTCTCTTTGTTTTGGTTACTGTCTCTTTTGCTATACAGAAGTTCTTTAATTTGATGTAGTCCCAGCTGTTTATCCTTCCCTTCACTATCAATGGCTTGAGTGATGTGTCTTTAAAGATGTTACTGATTTATAGTTGTTTGTTGATTTTGATTTTCACTTTATTATAATTAGTCTTTTCCATGAGAAATGATGTAAAAATCATATAAAAGAAAAATAAATTAAAAAAAGATGTTACTGAGGTGTATGTCATGTAGTGTTTTGCCTATACTTTCTTCTATATATTTTATGGTTTCAAAAAATATGGAATGTTTCATGAATTTGCATGTCATCCTTGTGCAGGGGCCATGCTAATCTTCTCTGTATGGTTCCAATTTTAGTATATGAGTTGCCGAAGTGTGCACCATTATTTTTTCCTTGTCTTGGGCTCTTGGAAGCTTTACTATTATGTGTCTTGCTGTAATTTTAATTTCATTGTGATAATTTGGTGTTTTTCTAGCTCCCTGTATGTATACTTTAATCTCCTTCTTCATGCTTGGGAAGTTTTCTTCGATTTATCTCCTTAAATAGTTTCTCGCTTCCTTCATCTCTCTCCTCACCTTCTGGGATTCCTATAACTCTTATATTTCCTTTCTTCATGGTGCCAGATAGTTTCAATGTTTTTCTTCATTCTTTTTCCTTTGTACTTCTCTTTCCTTTTAATTTTTTGTTCTTTTTATATCTGTGTCTTCAAGAGTACTGATTTGTTCTTCCATTTCATTGATTCTGTTTTTGCTGTTTTCCCCAGAATTCTTTAGCTCCTCCATTAATCTTTTAACATCCTGCATGTCCTTCATTTCCTTCTTTAAAAACTCAATTTCATTCTTTAGTTCACTCATTGTATTTCTCATATCCTTCTTTTTCTTTTCATCTTTATGTTTTTTAATCATGGAGATTCTAAGTTCTCTATCTGGCAGTTAGAAAAGTTCTTCCATGTCATTGTTGTTGAGTTCTGGTGACTGGTTTTCTTTTTGGTGTGTCCTTCCTCAGAGGGCTTGCTTGGTTGTTTGTATTTTACCTTCTCCCTGTTGTTTGTTTTCTAATTTGTTCTATGTGCTTTCCCACTGGTACAACTGGCAGGCATTCTTTGGGGTGCTCCTTCTGGGACGTCAGAAACTGGTGGTGAGACCAAGTCCAGCACTGTTATGCCAGACCACACAAGGATAGTGATGCTGTGGATGGGTTGATGGGCGCTGTCCCTGAAGATCACCAAGTCTCTGTATGCTGCTGGTCTCTTCCCCTCCTGCCCATCTTAACCTTTGTTTGTTGAGCTCTCCCTCTGTCTTTACTTAGTTCCAGAAGGGGATCTCAGGGTGGTGGCTTCCAACAGCCCAGCTGACAGGGCCACTTTCCTGCAACCCACAGTTCACCTTGATGGTGGAGCCTTCCTCTTCTCTCAGTTCCAAATGGGGAGTAGAGGGATGCTGCCTCCAGCAGCTTTCTCCGTTCCAGAAGGGTTCACTAGTTGCTGGATTCCAACAGCCCAGCCTGCAAGCCCTCATTTTCCTGGGACCCACAGTTAGCTTTGATGGTGGAGCCCTCCCTCCTCCTTTTAGGTTTTCTATTTCTTCCTGATTCATTCTTTGAAGGTTGTATGTACTTTAGAATTTTTTCATTTCTTGTAGATTTTACAACATACTGCCTTACAGATGTTCAGGTAATCTTTAAAGATCTTTTTTATTTCTGAGCTGTTTTTTGTAGTTTCTATATAATTGCTGGTTATATTTATTACAGTTTTCTCCATTTTCTTTGTTAGCCAAGTTAGAGATTTGTTTATCTTGTATAGTTTCTCAAAGAATGAAATTTTGAATTTTGGTTTCATTGATCCTTTAGACAATGTATTTTTTTTAGATTTCTATTTCACTTATTTCGGCTCTAATTTTATTATTATTATTATTATTATTATTATCATCATCATTTCCTTCCTTCTCCTGGATTTTTTTGTTAATGTTTTTCTAGTTTCATATTGTAAAAGGTAAGATTATATAGTTGAGCTTTTCTTGTTCCTTGATGTGGGTGTGTATTGTTATATAATTCCTTATTAGTACTACTTTTGCTGTATCTCACAGTATCCCATGGGTTGTGGTATAAATGTCTTTGTTTTTTTTTTTTTTAAGATTTATTTATACAAGAACAGGGGTACAGGCCTGAGGCACAGGAGAGTGAGAGAATTCACCAGAGACAGAGAGGAGAGCAGAACAGGCAGACGGGCCAAAATACACGGCTGAGGGTAGCAGTAGGTGAGACTGGAGAGGTCTGCCCCGCCATATGGGTATGTCCCTGTCCAGCTGGGATCAAACCCGCACTGCAGAGGCTGTGGACAGCTTCACAGAGCTGTACTCAACCTGCTGCGCCACTGAGGAGCCCCTCTTTGTTTTCTTTTGCCCCAGGTTATTAATTTAACTCTTCTTTGATTTTCTCACTAATCCAACCAACTAGTGTGTTTTTCATCTCTACTTATAGGAGTTTTTCCTCTTTCTTTTGTGGTTATTTTATATTTTGATATCTTTGTGATCACACAAGATAGTTGACAGGATTTCAATCTTCGTGAATTTATTGACACTTTTTTTTTGCAATCCAACATGTGGTCTATGCAGCAGAATGTTCTATGTGCCCTTGAGAAGAATGTGCACTCAGTTTTTCAGAGTGCAGTGCCTATCAATGTCTATTAAACTCATATGGGGCCTCCCTAGTGGTGCAGGAGTTAAAGACAGCACTATCAAGCTTCTCCAGCCTCTACAGCACGAGTTCGATCCCTGGCTGGCCAGGGATCATGTTGTCTACCATTTAAGGCTATTATTTCCTTTTGTTTTTTTGTCTGGATAATCTTTCCATTAATGAAAGTAAAGTTTTGTAGTCACTTACTACTTTTGTGTTGCTGTCCATATTGATTCTAGATTTGATAATAGTTTTCTAATATATTTTATGCTCCTTCATTAGGTGTAAATGTATTGATGAATATTTTATCTTCTTGGTATATTGATCCCTTAGTAATTCTATAATGTTCATCACTGTCTCTTTTTACCTTTATTTGTGTGTGTGTGTGTGTGTGTGTGTGCCCTTCCTAGAGATTTTAATTACTTCTACCTTTCCAATAGGTGGTGTTTTGGTTTATATATACTTTTGGACTTCCACAGGTTTGAGATCTGATATTTGAGACCTGATGTTTGCGGGTAGAGAGTAGCTTGTAGGGTGAAGCTGTTGACGTGAATATTCTAGGGTAATAGGTTTGCTTTTATCCTTTGCTGATATACCTCAACTCTGGTGTGCCAGACATGAGACTTTACTATATTTGTATATTTTCAGTAAGATTCACAAAGTAAGTATCAGTTCTAAAAACAGGTCAAGGTGACTGCAGCCAAGCACACTGTTATTATTTCTTTCACTGGGAACTTTACCTGCTGGGAGCACCCCAGCTCCTCCTCACATATTTTCCCTCAGTCAAGGGTGTGTTCATCCACACTGGTAGGTTGCCCCAGCTAACTGGTAACATATAAGTTTGTAAGACAGCTTCCCATCCCTGACCACAGCCTTCAGGTGTCTTCTCCCACCTGCCTCATGTTCATGAATTTCTTCCATGTCCCTTCTGCATGATTTCCAATGTCCAAGATGTATTCCAGAAATTCCCCAAGCCATGGGACAGTGTTTCATTGGTTAACCTCATTGAATAACAGTGTTTTGCTCAACAATTAGCTTCACATATAGATGATGATCCCCACAGGTTATGTTAGGGGCAAAGGATATCCTGAGCTAATTCCATACAGGCTTTGTGAAGTCCACCCCTACTCCAGAACAAAGCCATCAAGACATTGGGAAAGACAAATCCCATCATCACCAAAGGGTTGCTGGGATCTGAGGGTGGAGTTAAGCAGCCAGGTTTGGTATAAAACCAGACACATGGCCTTGGGGGGCTCCTCGTGGCTTCACAGCTAGTGGCTTTCTGCCAGCTCTCAGCATGCCATTGGGTTTCCAGGTTGGTGGAATGGGTAGGATGCATTTAAGACTTTATCTCCCGCTTTTCTCCCTGAGTTGTGCATTTCCTCATTCCCCCTTCCCTTGTAAATCAACCTTTTATTAACCTTTGTGTGTGTCTGCAGTTGAGTATTAATAAGTCCCTTTTAAGTGCATGGGTGAGGATCCACAGTCAGGCAACCCGTTTTATATCGGGGTTGCCCTGTAACAGTTATACCATATAGCCTGTGTTTGTAGTATGCAATATCATCTAGGTCTGTGTAAGTAAACTCTATTTGTTGATGTTCAAATAACAATGAAGTCACCAAATAATGCACTTCTGAGAAAACATCACTGTCACTAAGCAGCACAGGACAGTAATGAGAATAATCCAGAAATGGAGTACTAACAGAAATCAATAGATGGCCTATTGTCTGCCAGGTTTCTGGTTTCTACAAAGACTGTAGCTTGAAAATTTTCAAGGCTATTTCAGACTTTGAAAATTAGTATGGTAACAGCACAACTTAACATGCCATATATTCTGCCATTCTACTGATATTCAGCAATTTTTCTTGAATAAATATTCCCTAAGTTGCCAAACCATATTGGTTACATTCCAAAGTTCTGAAAAATATTATTTTTGGCAATTTGGCTATAATTTTCATTACTTTTATGGAAAAGGCAATTTGGGGATTGCCATTTTGCTGACATCACTCATTAAGCTCAAATTCATGTATAAAAAGTGCATTTAACTCAAGAAATTTTAATGCCACAGATTGTTATAGGATATTAATAGTATGAAACCACATAGTATTAAATCATATATTCATCATGCCTTGGTATTTGAAGCATTACTATGTCATAAAAAAGATCATTTTGAATACAAATGAAGTTGACAATTAAAATGGTTTCTCAAAGTCAGTGATCTAAAACTGCATACCAGTATTGTCAACATACTCCTATATTTCTTTGTTCCTTTTCTATCTGCTCTACAATGATTGCCTTGGAAAGATACAGGTCTAGGCTACAACGAGGAAGCTATTATCCAGGCCCTATAAGTACAGGGTGATCTTCAGAGTCTTGAGCAACCACTGAAGGATAAGATTCTTTTGTGTCCCAGTCATCGCCTCCCATTGTAATATGACTCTGGAAAAGAAGGAAAGTTAAATTTTTCCCTTCTATTTAAAATTTAATAAAAAGTGCTCCACATTTGAAGATTAAAATGAAGCTTAAACTCTAGATACATATATTTCAACCAGAAATATAGAGGATATACTTTTATCTAGTTTACAGAATCTATTTTTAAGTTATGACCGTGAAATGATTTTGGCTCATTCAAAGAAAGGGATTACATTCTTGGATACAGGCAACTAAATAGCATTATCCTCCCCCCTCACCTTTCCACCATGTTACCAATTTCCTTCCCAGACACACCCAGATATAATATAGAATAAAATTTTCCCATCTAGTCTTCTATGGGCAGTTGCCAAGAAAGGAGGAAAACTGAATTTACCAGATAGTGACGATAATTTTCCTTTTTAGGAGACTGGCTTAAACACAAGATTTTTTGGACAATAAATTTGACAAAAGAAGAAATTTTGTCTGGACTCATCCTGGAACATTAAGTGCCACACCTATTTCAGAGTCGCATGGCCTAGGTATGCAAAAGGTGTGGCTCCAGGACTGATTGCAATTGAAATCACAAATGACATGTTCCCAGCCTTCTCTTTGCTTCTGTATTTTCTTCTTTTTGGAGCATCTTTATTATCTAACATTTCTTCCCTCTCTTCTTATTAAAATTCCTTTCATGAAAAAGATTTTAGAAATTCACCAGCAACAGAGACGTAATGAAGGATCAGGTTGGATGCGCATTCCTTCCAAAAACATTTGATATTTTAACAGGAAATAAATTTTGAGCTAAAAGATAAAGTTATCCTACTCAATTTGTTGTACAAGTGTGACAGAGTAGAGAAATGTGGTTTGGGTCTGAAATGTCCATTTGTTACCCTAACACCCAGACACTTTCATAACTGTGTAGATCTCATGCTTCAGTGAAGGCCTTCTCCGATACTCTTTCAAAAGTGCAACATGTGATTAAATTTATAACACTATCCACCAATCAATAGATCTTCAAAATTCCCTGAGAACTTTAACTCTTGTCTCTAATTTTCTCATAGACTTCCCCCACTTTTTTGATCAGTTCCATTATTTTCTTACTTTAATTTGACTTTATTTCAGTTCTAATCAATAACCTACATGCAAGACCATGCATTGACTATTATCTGATGTGTTATTTCTCCCTATAACACAAAGCCATCTCCCTTATGATTTCCATTCCTCCATTTCCTTGAGTCAACTCCGTATTTTTTTTTTTTATAGTCTCTAGTAACTTGAGTTCATGTTATCCATATCATATCTTCAGTCTTTTCTGCATTGCTTGGCTTAACTAATATCCTACTTTTTTTTTCAACTATTGACTAAACTTACATCATATTTGGCTCACTTAACTTAAAAATGATAGATATAATCAAGTAATATGTTAGCTTTTTCAATTAGAGTATTTCAAGATCTAACATAGTTCTTATTTTAAATATCACCCTTATTTTAAAGTTTGTCTTAATATTTGCTTTCATTCTCAAAACAAATTTGCTCCTCTTACTTCCAGCAGATTTTTTCTGATTTACCATGAAATTTTTGTAGTGCCAGGATGACCACAGAGCAGGTTATCTATGATCCGAGCAGATGGGGTGAAGGAGGAGTCTTGCAGCCCTCGGTGGCTTTCATTAAGCTTTACATGCAGTGTGGCAAACAGGTACATGGCAGGCAGGGGTGACGGGGCCAGGAGACTGTAAGGCCTTCAAGCCACCAGCAAGTCTTCACTCTGGGCTTCTTTGGCTTCTTTCTCCCCCTCTCTCTCCTGCCTCTCTCTCCTCCTGCTTCTCTTCTGCTTCTGCTTTGCTGGTGACTATCTCAATAATGCTGCCATGGCCCACAGAAGTAAACACACCTTATAACAATGTAACAAAATACAGGTGCCCCATCAGGCAGGACAATCCTAATGGTGGGAGGGCAGAAAAGCCTGAAAACCATTTACCCTACAATCTACCCCGTCAGGGTTTTCTGCTATACAGTCTAAATATAAGTTATATACAATTTTCCCTTAGCAAACATAAACAACGCAGCCATGACCCACAAAAGAAAATAACATACAACTGAATTATACAACAGAACATAAATAAGTCCAGGCAGGGCACCAACCAAGTGGCAAAAGACAATTATTGGCACCAGCAGATGATCCACCACTTCTGCTGCCGAAGGCACTGCTCATATGAAGTGGGGAGCCACTCAGGCATCTGCTGTCACATGTCAGGAGCCATCAGGCTTCCTGGCCTTCTCTGGCTGTAGTCTCAGCCACAAGCCACACACCGCATCCATCCCCAGGATGCACTCATTCTTGGATCGGTGATTCTGTACTTTGGGGGTTATCACCCAATCCTTAGGGCTTTCTGTCTGTGGTCACTCCAACACTCGGCTTTCATAGCAACTAATGTGACATGCAGACCCCTGCACTCAGGCCAACCCATTACAGAAGCACATGGGTCGGGGATACGTGGATACAAGCTCCACATGCGGCCTCTCTTGGGTCCCTTCTTTGGTTGTGGGCTCCACCACAAGCCACGTTCCCCGCCCGTCCCCCAAGGACGGGCTCCTAAACTCCCCACCCTCACTCAACAAAGAGCAGGGCATCACCCACAGGTGATTTTAAGTGACTCACTGGCCTTCTTGAACATATGTAGGCTGCTTAACAGTGGCTCAGAGTTTCCCAGCCTCAGCACCATCTTTTGCCTTTCTAAGTTGGCCTTTTTGATACATCTCCTCTGCCTGGCTGCAGAGAACTTGGCGAGGGCTTCCTCCCTCAGCCTCTTGGGCTCTTCTCATGCCTGCCCCTTCCTCTACTCTGGCCATTGCCTCTCCAGGCTGTGGCCCTAGGATTGCTGGGCACTACACAGGCTGCTTTTGGCCACCAAGGCCCACTGGCCACCACCAGGTTCCCATCTCCTGGGGTGTACAAACATTACCATCCTCCCCCAGGGTACCCAAAACAGAACATTACCCTGCCAAAGTTACTCTGCCTTCTGGCGGGATTGTTAGTCCAAAGCCATCCGTTGTTCCTTGTGCCAGCACTGGTGAGCTCCGAATTGTGGTCCTTCTTCCCTGATGATTTTGCCGCCTCAGGGGTCGTGGGCTGGTCCTCGTGGGCCGGTCCTCATGGGCCGGTCCTCATGGGCTGTCTCCTCCCTCGTCCTGCAGCTCCTGGACCTTGTCCACCTCCTGTGCTCCTGCAGCATCTCTATCTCTTCCCGCAGCTCCTGGACCTTGGTCATCTCCTGTGCTGCCATGGCATGTCCAGCGTTGTCACAGGCCAACAGTCTGTTACTCCTCAGTCCCTCCTGAGGTCTTCAGAGGGCGCCATACCTGTCTGCATGGATCATTCTGCCGACTTTTGCCAATTGTAGGGGCAGGAAGGACACTGAGCGGGATTTCTATGATCCAAGCAGACCAGACATGAAAGGAGAGTCCTGGAGCCCTCGGTGGCTTTCTCAGGCTTTTACTGAGCTTTCACACGTAGTGCAGCAGCCAGGTACACAGCAGGCAGGGGTGCAGGGGGCCAGGAGGCCGACAGGTCTTCACTCTGGACTCTCTGGCGTTCTTTATCCCTTCTCTCTCCTGCCTCTTCTTCTCTTGGCAAATATCTCAAAACTGCAGTCATGGCCCACAGAAGTAAACAACACAACTTGTACCAATGTAACAAAATCTGGTGCCCCCTCAGGCAGGGCAATCCTAAACCTGAAAATCATTTACCCTGCACTGACCCATTACATTCACATTTCCTGTAGGACTTTAGTCAATGCTTTTATTCTGTATGTATCAACCCCTGTGGTTTCCTGACAATAATCTCATTCTATTTTGTTCCTTATTATGATACTGATGTGCTGTGCACTGTGCCAAAAGGGCCCCAGGATTTTGCTCCTCATCAAGTTCATATTTTCATTTAAAATTTTGATATAATTATTATATTAAAGTCCTTACCTGTCAATTCTGCCATCTCTACTATTTCTGGGACTGTTTTTATTCAATGATTTCTGCTGGTTATGCACAAGTTTACTATTTCTTCAAATATTTAGTACTTTTTAGTTAAATTCTGTTCAAGTAAATGGCACATTGTTGTTATCTACATTTTTTTGTTTTGGTTTTACTTTGCATTTTTTTTTGAGATGCAATTGATATTAGCACGGTATAAGTTTAACAGTATAATTACTTGATTTACAAATATTGTGAAATGATTATATAGTAAGTTTAATTAATATCCATAAGTTTCTTGTAGACACAGGGAAAAAAGAGAATAAATTTCCTTTTCCTGAGAACTGTGAATATCTACTCTTAGAAACTTTCACATCATGCAGCAGAGATGAATAACTATATTCATCATGTTGTACATTATATCCTTGGGATTTATTTACCTCCTATTCCCTCACTTCCCAACTCCACTTCTGGTAACCATAAATCTGATCTTCATTTTTTCTATGAGTTATTTTTTTTCTTTGTTAGGTTACACTTATAAGTGAGACCATGCAGATTTTGTCTTTCTCTGTCTGGCTTATTTCAGTTAGCATAATGCCTTCAAGGTCCATCGTGCTGTTGTAAAGGGAAGTTTTCCTTTTTTGTGATTGAATAATATTCTAGTGTGTGTTCACCTTAACCATTAGCCATTAATCTGTTGATGAATGGATTTTTGTTGTTTTTACTATCAGTTAAGTTTCTTTTGGACTAGCTCTATCTTTTAATGTGCTTTAAAATGCTCTGTTATGGTAGGCTCATAGTAACCTCTTGCTGGGATAGTTTGGTTCTGCTATTAAGACTTCACAATTCTGCCCTCTTTACAGGGTACTTTGGTGTTTAATGGATTTTCTACATTCTAGCCGGTGTGCCCTGTGCAAGGCCTTGTGACTCTTAAGGTTTAGATTCAAAGTAGCTGTTCTTCCCCAGGGCTATTTTGTTTGTTTGTTATACTCATGGGACTATATTATATACACTCAACTTAGTATCCAGCCAAAGACTGAAGGGGACTCCATATCCAGATATCTACAGCTTTTTCTATATATTATTCCCATTTTTTCTCAATGTTTTACAAGTTCTAGCTGACTCAGGCTGGCTGAACTCCAATTCCTGTCTTCTCAATTCAGAGGATAGATCATATTCTGTTTGGGTTCTTTCTCCTTGTATTGTGCACCTGAATAGCATTAAACTTCTGTCCTTGGAAATGACATATACTTACGTCTTTTAAATCCTATTAAATATCTTTAATAAACATTTAATTTTATTTCCTGAACGTTTTTATTTTTTTGTTTTTTTTTTCTTGATCTTTTTGAAGTTATTATATATGGTATCTTTAAACATTTAATTTTTTAATTATTTCAGCTATAGACAACATCAAAATTAAGGTCACAAGAATAATGAAAAGAAATCCCATATAATACTGACTTGCCAATTTTAAGCAATTTTATGTTATAAAATTATCTTTATGTCTAGATATATAGGAGTTTATGTTATAAAATTATCTTTATGTCTAGATATATAGGATAGCTGAAAACTTCTTAGCCATTTAAAAGTAAATTCAATATATTATATACCTTTGTGTCATAATTTAATGTGTATTCCTTATCATAGCAATTTTGAACTCTCCATTTGTTAAGGAGATAATGATCTTCTGTGTCTTTGTTTTTGGATTCTGGAAAGTTGTTTTCTCCTCATGATGTCATATTCTTCTTTTTTATTATTCTTCTTTTTTAATTTTACATATTTTCATATCATTTTTCATTTTTTTAAAAACTTTTTTTTTTAAGATTTATTTATTTATTTATTTATACAAGCACTGGGTACAGTCAGAAGCGCGGGAGGGTGAGAGAATTCACCAGAGCTAGAGAGGAGAGCAGAACAGGCAGACTGATGAAGTACACTGCTGAGGGGAGCAGCGGGCAACAGGAGAGGTCTGAGCGCCATGTGGGACCCTCACCCGGTAGCCGGGGATCCAACCGGTGCTGCAGAGGCTGCGGGCAGCTTTGCAGCCCAGTGCTCAACCGCTGCGCCAGTGGGGAGGCCCTCAGTTTTCATTTTTGTACAATTTTCATCTTGGTTACAGTCTTGAAATTTCAAATTGCCATGTGTTATATATTCTTTTCTTTCTGCCTATATGTTGCTTTAAATTTCCTGTAGAAATAACATAGAAAATTGACCTGTTTTTGTTTTTCCTGCAGGTGGTACTGTAGTTTTATTCAACTTAATTTTTTTTTTTCAGTCTGTATGAGCTTCTGGGTAATGAGAAGCTGTTTCTGTAGTTGGTGTGTCATCATGTTAGGAGGGGAGCCAAAAGCATCCAGTTACTGTTGTGAATGCCAGGGGACAGTGCTGGGTCACTTTTGTGCCACCACTGGATTCCCTTCTCTTTGAGATTTTAGTGCTGAGATTCGGCAATCTGTCAGCTGTTAGTGTATTTCATAAGGTCAATACCTGGTCCAAGAGGTAGGGAAGGGGAGCAGAATCTAGAAAATCTTTTTGATCTCCTTACTGAATACCAGGTCTTTCCCCTCTTCCAAGGGTGTGTATTTCTGCTCCATTTCCCTTCCTACCCAGGTCCTTTGGCTGAGCTGGCAGCCCTTTCTGGAAGTCTTCCTTCCTCCTCAGACTGAAGACTCCAGGAATTTCTCCCCACCCACGTGCTGTTCAAGAAAGACTGGGCCTCTGTATCTCTGTGCAGCCTGTGTTGTTCTCTGATGTGCATGAGATGCTTTAGTTTCACTTCCAAAGGGATTCATTTGTGTAGTGTAACTTTGTTTAACTTAGATGTTCCTCTCAGGAGTACAGCAAACAATCTCCTTTATTGCTTTATTGGTACACTGGTCTAAGGAAATTGACTTATGTTAAATTGTCTTAAAATGACAACAAAAATCAGCTTAAATTTTTGTCTGTAATTTGCTACAGACATTTATTGAATTTCCATTGTGGTCAAACTATGAGCAGATCAACTTGCTTAAAATCCACTCACTTACAGGAAATTTGCTTTTAGGCTAATAGTACATTTGTTTAAAATTTATATTTAGTCTATAATTGTGTCTATTATCTATTCTTATTTTATATGCAAAATAATTATTTAACACCTTTGAAAAGTTTTTTTAAATAATATTTTATTTATAATTTCATAGCCTCTGGATATTTCAAAGGTTTTTTGTTTTTTTTTTGCCAGTTTTCTAATCCATTGCTAGATAAGATTTAGGTAAAAATTAAAATTCTGGGGCCTCTCTGGTGGCACAGGGGTTAAGCATCGCACTATGAAGCAATCCACAGACTTTGTAGCACGAGTTCAATACCTAGCCAGGGAGCAACCCACATGGTGCAGCAGACCTCTCCTGACTCGCCTGCTGCTCCCTTCAGCAGTGTATTTCAGTCAGTCTGCCTGTTCTGTTCCCCACTCAGTCTCTGGTGAATCCTCTCACTCCCCCACCCCCCCGCTGCATCTCTGGCCAGTACCCCAGCTCTTGTATGCATGAATAAATAAATTTTTAAGAATATTAAAATTCTGCTTGAATTGTCACATTAAAACTTGGTCTAGCCATTTAAACATATTTTTGCATTTTTAAAAAGGAAAACTACAGGCCAATCTCCCTAATGAACACTGATGCAAAAATCCTCAATAAAATTTTAGCTATCAGAATCCAACAATGTATCCATAAGATAATTCACCACGACCAAGTTGGATTCATTCCAGGGACACAAGGATGGTTTAACATCCGAAAATCAATCAACGTTATCCAACACATCAACAAAAAGAAATATAAAACCCATATGATAATATCAATAGATGCTGAGAAAGCTTTCGACAAAGTGCAACACCCATTCATGATAAAAGCCCTTGAAATTCTTGGGATACAAGGAACATACCTCAACATCATAAAGGCCATCTATGACAAGCCAACAGCCAGTATCATTCTCAATGGTGAAAAGCTGAAAGCAATTCCATTAAGATCTGGAACAAGACAAGGATGTCCACTCTCACCACTGCTTTTCAATATAATACTGGAAGTCCTAGCCAGAGCAATAAGAAAAGAGAAAGACATCCAAGGAATCCAAATAGGAAAAGAAGAAGTCAAACTATCACTATTTGCAGACGATATGATAATATACATAGAGAACCCCAAAAACTCCACAGAAAAACTAATTCAACTCATCAATCAATTCAGTAAAGTGGCAGGATACAAAATCAACACGCAAAAGTCAGTAGCCTTCCTATACACAAACAACAAATCTGAAGAAGAAGAAATAAAAAAAAAAACCATCCCTTTTATTATCGAAACAAAAAAAATCAAATATTTGGGAATAAATCTAACAAAAGAGGTAAAGGACCTATACAAAGAAAACTATAAAACACTGTTAAAAGAAATAGAAGAAGACACAAAGAAATGGAAAGACATCCCCTGCTCATGGATTGGAAGAATAAACATTATTAAAATGGCCATCCTACCAAAAGCAATATACAGATTCAATGCTATTCCAATCAAAATCTCAATGGCATTCTTCAAAGAAATAGAACAATTATTGATGAAATTCATATGGAATCACCAAAAACCCCGAATAGCCAAAGCTCTACTGAAAAAAAAAGAAGGAAATGGAGGCATCACACTCCCAGACTTCAAACTATACTACAAAGCCATAATCATCAAAACTGCATGGTATTGGAACAAGAACAGACATACAGACCAATGGAATCGAATAGAAAATCCAGAAATAAACCCACAGATTTATGGTCAACTAATCTTTGACAAAGGAGCAAAGACTATGCATTGGAGCAAAGAAAGTTTGTTCAATAAATGGTGCTGGGAAAACTGGGTCGCTACATGCAAAAGAATGAAGCTTGACCACTACCTCACACCATACACAAAAATCAACTCAAAATGGATTAAAGAACTAGACATAAGACCTGAAACCATAAAATACATAGAAGGAAATATAGGCGAAACACTACGGGATTTGCACATCAAAGACATCTTTACAGACACATCACCCAAAGCAGTGATAGTGAAGGCAAAGATAAACAGCTGGGACTACATCAAATTAAAGAGCTTCTGCACAGCAAAAGAGACAATAACAAAAACAAAGAGAAACCCCACCAACTGGGAGAACATTTTTGCACCCAACACTAATGATAAAGGACTGATCACAAAAATCTGCAAAGAGCTGATGAGACTCAGCAACAACAAAGAAAATAATCCAGTTAAAAAATGGGCAGAAGAGCTAAAAAGAAACTTCTCTGAAGAGGAAATGCAAATGGCCAACAGACATATGAAAAAATGTTCAACATCACTTGTAATCAGGGAAATGCAAATCAAAACTACCATGAGATACCATCTCACACCAGTGAGAATGGCACATATTAAAAAAGCTAGCAACAACAAATGTTGGCGAGGGTGTGGAGAAAAAGGAACTCTCCTGCACTGTTGGTGGGAGTGCAAACTGGTCCAACCACTATGGAGAGCTGTGTGGAGATTTCTGGACCTACTAAACATAGAGCTTCCATATGATCCAGCAATTCCACTCCTAGGTATTTACCCAAAGGACACAGAAACATCAATTCCAAAGAACACCTGCACCCCTATGTTTATAGCAGCACTGTTTACAATAGCTAAGCTTTGGAAACAACCCAAATGCCCAAAAATAGATGACTGGATCAAGAAGATGTGGTACATATATACCATGGAATATTACTCAGCATTCAAAAAAGATGAACACATGCAATTTGCAGCAACATGGATGGCGCTGGAAGGGATCATGCTCAGCGAAATAAGCCAAAAAGAAAAAGAAAAATACCGGATGGTCTCACTCATAGCAGGAATCTAGAAAACGTAAATAAGGGACCAGGAAAATGAATAACTATAAGAAAGTGAAAATCAAAATCAACAAAAAACTATGAACCAGAGACACTTTTTGGGGGGTGGGGGGCGGGAGGGGAAGGATTGGGGTCAGAATGGGGCATTTGCATTTGTATGGGGGAATATAAAAATAAAATTTATTATTTAAAAAAAAGAAAGAAAGAAAGAAAAAAAATAAATAAACATATTTTGCATTTTTTAATGTTTTTTCTCATTAGCATATTTTTTACTAGAAGTTAAAAAACACTACATTTAGTCATTCTTTGATGTTTTTGTTCTTGCTAACTACATATATGCATTTATCCTGGTTTGTGAATGAATTATGAGTCTTGTCTTTTGAATATTTTGGGTATTTTGAGGGATGTTTAGAGCTTTTGCACATTAGACAAAATATTAACCAAAAAACCATACCCATTGTTTCTTCCATTTCATGAAATGTTTTTTCCAACCTAAAAATTCTTTTTTTTTTTTTAAGATTTATTTATTTATTTATACAAGCACTGGGTACAGTCAGACGCGCCGCGGGAGGGTAAGAGAATTCACCAGAGCCAAAGCGGGGAACAGAACAGGTGGATGGATGAAATACACTGCTGAGGGGAGCAGCGGGGGGGCAGGAGAGGTCTGCGCGCCATGTGGGACCCTTGCTGGCGGCCGGGGATCAAACCAGCGCTGCAGAGGCTGTGGGCAGCTTCGCAGCCCAGCGCTCAAACTCTGCGCCAACCGGGAGGCCCCCTAAAAATTCTTTTAAAGAATTTAAGACTTTTTAATAGTTCAAAAACATTGTTGTAATTAATTTTCCTGATTTCCAAGTCATAAAACAATGCTGGGTATTGAACTGTAAAGTGACTTACAAAATAGACAAACTGGGGCAGCTGCTTACGCATCATCACAGAAATAATGTGCATAGTCTCCCAATTTCTCCACCATTGATTGATAACATACTTTTAGGCTCTCCACTTATGATCAGTACTATTTCTGCAGTACCTCTTCATTGATCAAGGATAGTCTTCCAATATATTCACCTGATATTTGTGCTATTTTTCCAAAGACAACCATTGAATGGTGTTATCACCATTCTTCCTTTCCATTTTAATATCTTTGTTCTTTTGCTTGCCCAATTTCTCTGGCTAGGACTTTCTATACTATGCTAAATAAAAGGGATGAGCATGAACATCTTTGTCTTGTTCCTGATCTTAGAGAAAAAAAAATTAATTTTTCATCATTGAAAATATTGGCTTTTTCAGACATGCTTTTTAATATATGTAAAGTATACTCTTTCTATCTACACTATCTACACAATATATGAGTTTTGTAATATATTGAAATAAGTATGCTATCTTTTTCTTCATACAACATAAACATGGTGTATCATGCTTATTGATTTGTGCATGTTGAACCATTCTTGCATCCATGGAATATAATCCCACTTGATTTTAGCTTATGATCCTTCTAATGTTCCGTGGACTTCAATGTACTAGTATTTTGTTGAGAATTTCACACCTATATTCATAAAATATAATGGCCTATAATTTCCTTTATTGATGATGTCCTTGTTTGGTTTTGGTGTCAGAGTAATGTTGGTCATATAAAATGGGTTGTGTTGTGTTTGCGTTTCTTTAAGCTTTTGGAAGAATTTGAGAGGGATAGATATTAGATCTTTTTTGGTAGAATTCACCACTAAATTTTCTGGTCATGGACTTATATTTTGGAAGGTTTTTGATCACCTTTTTTTTTTTTTTAGATATATTTATCTATGCATACAAGACCTGGAGTCATTGGAGACAGAGTGGGGAACAGAACAGGCAGACTGACTGAAAATACACTGCTAAGGGGAGCAGTGGGTGAGACAGGAGAGGTCTGCTCTGCCATGTGAGTATCTCCCTGGCCAGCCGGGGATTGAACTAGTGTTGCAGAATTTGCAGATAGCTTCACAGTGCTGTGCTTAAACCATTGAGCCACTAGAGAGGCACTTGATCACTATTTTATCTTCTTAATCATAATCAGTCTATTCAGATAGTCCATTTCTTTCTGATTTAATATTAGAAGGCCATATGATCCTAGGATTTTATCTTTTTTTCCCCTAGATTTCCCAATTTCTTTCCATATAGCTGTCTATAGTTGTCGCTTATGATCCTTTGTATTTCTGTTTTATCTGTTGTAATTTTTCTTTCATTTTTGATTTTATTTTACTCTTTTCTTATTTTCTTCATAAGTCTACCTGAAGGTTTTTTCAGGTTTGTTAAACTTTCCCAAAAATTAGCTCTCAGTTTCATTGATCATTTTCTATGGTATTGTTCATCTGTAATTTATTTCCACTCAGATTTTTATTATTTCTTTCATTTTACTGATTTGTACTTTCATCTTTTTCTACTTCCTTTTGGTGTAAGATTAGATTATTGATTTAAGAACTTCATGGTTCTTAAAGCAAATGATATTATAGATTGTATTACTATAAATCGCTCTCTTAGTATGCTTTTGCTGAATCTAATGGATTTTGATATGTTGTATTATCCTTTTTCTCTAGTTATTTTTTTAAATCTCCTCTTTGATTTCTTAATTGGCCCAATAGTTGTTCTGTAGCATGTTTTTCAATCTCTACTTATGTGTGATTTTCTTGTTTTTTCCTTGTGATTGATTTCTAGTTTCATGCCATTGTGATCAGAAAAGATGCTTGGCATCATTTCAATAATAATACATGTACTAATACTGTCTTGTTTCCCAATATATATTCTACTTTTGATAATATTCCATATGCAATTAAGAGGAATGTATAACCTGCTGCTTTTGACCAGAATATTCTGTACTTAATAGTAACTTAATATGATCTAATGTTTCATTCAATATTGATGCTTCCTTGTTATTTTTCTGTTTAGATGATCTATACATTGCTACATTTGGGGTGCTAAACCTCCCTGCTATTATTGTGTTGCTGTCAATTTCTTGATCTGCCTATTAATATTTGTTTTAATTATTTTTGTGTTCCATATTGGGTGCTTATATACCAATAAATGTTATGTCTTCATGATGTAATGTTCATTGCTCATTATATTTTTGACTGGAAGTGTCATTCTAACTGGCCTAATACGATCATACCCACCTTTTTTTGGTTACTTTGCTTGGAATATTCTCTTCCATGCTTTAACTTTGATCCTGTTTGCCTTTAGAGACTAAATGTGTAGACATTTAGTAGCGTATAGTTAGGTTTCTTTTTTTTTTAATATTTATTTATTTATTTATTTATCTATTTATTTATTTATTTATATAAGCACAGGGTACAGTCAGAAGCGCGGGAGGGTGAGAGAATTCACCAGAGCAAGAACGGGGAACAGAACAGGCAGATGGATGAAATGAGGGAAGCAGTAGGCACGGCAGGAGAGGTCTGCACGTCATGTGGGACCCTCGCAGGCCAGCTGGGGATCAAACCGGTAGGTTTCATTTTTTTAAGCAACTCTGTGCCTTTTGATTGTGAGTTCAGTCCATTTACACTTAGGATAATTATTGATATTTGAGACCTAAGATTGCCATTTTATCTTTTGTTTTTAGATCTTTTCATCGTTTTACTGTTTCTTTGTCCTTGTGTTTCTTAGGTAATATTTTAGAAAGATCTATTTATGGAAATTCACCTTATTGTTGACTCCTGTCTTTAACTGATAAGAGTTTTCACTCATTGGTATGAAGAGGGCTCTTTTAACAAGGGATTTCTTTTTTGGCCCTGTTTTTCAGCAGATAAGAAGAAGAGAGGGCCTCCCTGATGGTGCAGGGGTTAAAGACACAGTGCTATCAAAGTATCGCCAGCCACTGCAGCCACTGCAGCTTGAGCAAACCACATGGCACAGCAGGCCTCTCCTGACTCACCTGCTGCTCCCCTCAGCAGTGTATTTCAATAGATCTGTCTGTTCTGCTCCCCACTCTCTTTGGTGAATCCTCTCACTCACTGTACCTCTGGTCTGCACTCCAGTTCTTATATACATAAATAAATAAATCTTTAAAAAAAAAAAAAAGAGGAAGACAGAGAGAACTCTTCATTTTCAATTATGACCAGGTCAAAGTAATCCTTATGCTAAAGTGGTATAATTTGGGGTGCCATATTTTAGATCTCCTCAGTCCTATTAAATGATTTGAAAACTCTTTTGTTCATACAAAAGTCATAATTAGTTATTCTTTTCCTTGTAACATCTAACGATACATTTACTTTTACCTGCTTCTTTGGATGTGCTCTGTAGGAAAGAGCACATAAACACTCAGAGACATATCTAATCTTCAGTTTCTTTTATAAATTGGAGTAATAACAGTTTGTTCAAAAAAAATAAAAGTAAAGCAGCACAAACTTCTTGAGTAATAATTCTGTCTAAAAGAAAATCAAAATAATTATAACCTTTTAAAAAACCTGCTTCTACAAAATCTTATAGGCAATTATTAGGAGTGCCCAAAGATATTTTGGGATACTTTATTTTGAAAAATTTCAACTATACAAGAGAAGTTGAAATAACTAAATCAGTCATACACATATCACCAAATGCTATTATTTTGCTGTTATATAACAATTAGAATTGCTATTATTTTGCACTTTTACCACACATGTATTTATTCATCAATACACCTTATTTTTGATGCATTTTAAAGGAAGTTTCAATTATCACTATGCTTTGCTTGTAAACTGTCTTTTTTATTTTCTGTATTGTAATTGTAAACTGTCTTATCAATATTTGTTTGTTCTTCTGAATTGTTTAGTGGAATTCATAAATCTTAAGTGTATCATTTTTTGTAATTTTGACAAAGCCCCATTAAACATATAGAATAACAGTTAAAACTTCAGGAAATTACTTTGTGCCACATCCCAGTCAATTTTTATGCTGTTTATTACTACATTCCAAAGGCAATCATGGTTATGACTTTAAAATTGGGTGAGGTAACCTTCATTCATGTTTTGAGATTCACCCATGAGATCATTTTATTCTTTCCAAATGCTAACTAGTGAGAATCCTAATCTATAGCTGTCTTACAGTATTTCTCTCCAGGCTCCTGTTAATAAACATCTGTACTTCATCCAGTGTTTGCCTATTGTGAATAAAATTGATATGAACACTTATGTATGAGTCCTTTTATGGTTACATGATTTCACCTTCAGGAATGTAATTGTTTGATAAAAAACTGTGAGAGTTTTTTTTCAAGGTGACTGTTCCAATTCCATTCCTACCAACAAGTTCAAGAATTTCAATATCAGTTTTTTTTAACCCTACTCATTCTAGTGGGTGTGTTGTGATATCTATTGTGGTTTTCAAAATCAAGAAAAATTGATGACTAATGCTGTTCAATACTTTCTCTTGCCTTTAAGATCATTTGTATATATTAGTTTTTTAAAGTGTCTGCTCAAAGCCCAGTAATTTTATAATAAGTTAAAAACTTAGTTTAAAAAGATGACATTTCATTAGGTACTATAATGGACAAATAGCTATAGTTTTTCCCTTAGTGATGAAATTAATGTAGTATATTAGGTACTGATTTATTATGATATAAATATAAAACATATAATGTTACAATGCAGTTTTGCTTCAGAAAAAAATTAAAAAATAAGAAATAGTCCTAAAATAGAAAATTGCAACATAAAGGACTAAATTAGAAATAATTAGACAAATAAAACAACAGACTTAGTAGTATAAAGTTGGATTTTAAATACATATAGAAAACAATTCTCTGTAAAATGAATTTAGAAGGAAAAGCAGGAAAATTAGGAAAATAATTCAAAATAAGAACACATAAACATTAAAAAAGAGGAAGAGAATAGCATGCACAAATGTGAATAAATATGAAAATTTCAATGAAAACATAATTTTCTGATAAATTAAAACTATCAAAATAAACACTTCAAGTAAAGAAAAATGCAATTGCCTATAAAGAGAAAAAAGACATTACCAACTATGGCAAGTTTTTAATATCTTGATGGCATAGGCATTTCCCTGCCATCATGAAATACATTTTTTTTGTTATTTTATTGCCTCCACCAAACCACTCATGCCCATACCCCATCTGCCTCCCTCTCCACCTCCTCCAACATCTCCCCTATTCCCTCTGCTAACCATTCTTTTCTTTTTTTTTTTTTTTTTGCCAAGTTCAAATTTTTAAGTATTATGTTATTTGTGTTTGTTTCTTTGGGTGTTTATGTTCCATGGATGAATGAAACCATCTGAAATCTATCTTTCACTTTTTTGGCTAATTTCCCTAAACAAAATCATTTCAAGGTCCATCCATTTGGTGCCAAAAGTCACCACTTTATCTTTTTCATAGCGGTGTAATATTCCATTAAATGGATACTTCAGTGTCTCTACCCATTCACCTGTTGAAGGATGCTTGGATTGGTTCCATCACTTGTCTATTTCAAACATTGTTGTTATATATAAAGGTGTGGATAGATCTTTTCATGTTAAAATTTTCATGTTATTTGGATAGACACCTAATAGCAGTGTCAAATGGGATTTCCATTTTAATTTTCTTGAGACATATCCACACTGTTTTTTACAATGGCTATACCAGTTTGCATTCCCACCAACTGTGGATGAGAGTTCTTTTTTCCTGCAACCTTGCCAACATTGTTAATTCCATTCTTTTTTATATGGGCCATTCTCACATGGGTGAGAGGGTATCTCAGTGTGGTATTATTTTCTTTGTTTTTATTAAATTCATTTATTTATTTTCACATATTATTGTTAATTTGTGGACAGTATTTTATTTCTCCTCTATGTGTATTCCCCATTTCTGCCCCATCACCATGGTACCTGTGAACCATCACCATATAGTCCCTTGTTATCTTTCCTTCCCTGTTTTGAGCCCTCTGCTTCCCCTTGCCCTGCTGCATGCTTCATATGTATGGTCAGCTCACAAATTTTATCTTTTTTTTTTGATTCTTTGATTGTTTTCTCTATATTCAACATATTTGTGAAACCATCCAGTATTTATCTTTTTCTTCTGAATTATTTCACTTAGCATAATCACTTCCAGCTACATCTATGTTGCTGCAAATTGCATGAATTTATCTTTTTGATCATTTAGTAATATTCCATTGTGTGTATATACATACACACACGCACATCTTAATCTATTTGTCTGTTTTGGAATATGAGGTTGTTTCCATATCTTGGTTATTATAAACAGTGCTGCAATTAACACAGAAGTGCAGGTTACCTTTATAATTAGTGTTTTAGTGTTATTTGGATAGATTCCTAGGAGTGGAATTTCTGGATTATTATCCAGAAATGGTAGCTCCATTTTCAGTGAATTGAGGAAGTTTCACACAGCTTTCCATTGTTGCTGGATCAGTTTACATTCCCACAAGCAGTGTAAGAGGATTCCTTTTTCACCACAGCCTCACCAGCATTTGTTGTTTCTAGGTTTTTTTGTTTGTTTTTTTGTTTTAACATAGGCCATTCTGACAGGTGTGTGGTAGTAGCTCATTGTGGTTTTGATTTGTATTTCGCTAACAATAAGTGATGTTGAACATTTTCTTCATCTGTTGGGTGCTTGAATTTCTTTTTTTGAAAATGTTTTATAGCTCTTTTGTCCATTTTTTGATTGGGTTGTTTGCTTTTTTGTTGAGTTTTGTAAGCTCTTTGACATAGATCACCTATCAGAAGTATGGTGTACAAATATTTCTCCCTTCAGTAGGGTATGTCTTCATTTTGGTTACTGTCTATGTTGCTGTACAGAAACTTTTTAGTTTAATTTAGTCACAGCTATTTACATTATCCTTTGTTTTCCTTGCTTCTGGAGATGAGTTCTCGAAGATGTTTCTGAGATTTAAGTAATGGAGTGTTATGCCTTTGTTTTCTCCTATATATTTTAAGTTTTCAGGTCTTACTTTCAAGTCTTTAATCCATTTTGAGTTGATTTTTGGTGTATGGTGAGAGATAGTAGTCTAATTGCATTCTTTCCATATAGCAGTCCAGTTTCCCCAACGCAATTTATTGAAGACATTTTCCTTGTACCAGTGTTTAGTCTTTGTTCTTTTGTCTTAGATTAGTTGGCCATACATGTATGGTTTTATTTCTGTGCTTTTAATTTCATTCTATTGGTCTGTGTGTCTTTGTTCCAATACTACACTGATTTTATTATTATGGCTTTGTAGTACATTTTAAGTCTGGGAATATAATACTTTGGTTTCCCCACATCCCCTCCTTTTTTTTTTTTTTTTTTAAGTCATGAGAGCTTTGGCTATTTGAGGCTTTTTTTTTAATTCCATATGAATTTCAACAATACTGTTTCCATTTCTTTGAAGAATGCCATTGAGATTTTTATTGGCATTGCATCAAATCTGTAAATTGCTTTAAGTAGAATGTCCGTTTTGATAATGTTAATTCTTTCAGTCCATGAACAGGGAATGTCTTCTTTCTCTTTTTTTGTCTAATCTATTTCTGCAAACAATGTTTTGAAATTTTCCTTGTATAGGTCTTTCACCTTTGTTAGGTTTATTCATAGGTATTTATTCATTTTTGGTACATTTGTAAATGGGATTTTTTTATTCATGTCTTCTGCTTCAGACTAATTGTTTGCATATAGGAAGGCTACTGATTTTTGTGCATTGATTTTGTAACTTGCTATTTTACTAAGCTGGTTTATTATTTTGATTAGTTTTTCCATAGATTTTTAAGGGTTCTCACCATATATTATCATATCATCTGCAAATGACAATAGTTTTACCTCATTCCCAAACTGAGTACCTTTTATGTCTTTCTCCTGTCTAATTGCTCTAGCTAAGATTCCAGTATTACATTGAAAAGCATTGGTGAGAGTGGACATCCTTAACTTATTTCAGATCTTAATGGGAAAGCTTTCAGTTACACAACATTGAGAATGATGTTAGCTGTGCATTTGTCATATATGGCTTTTATTATATCAAGGTATGTTCTTTTTATACCAAGTATTTTGAGGGCCTTCATCATAAATGGATGTTGAACATTATGAAATGCCTTCTCAGAATCTATTGATATGATCTTTTTTTTCTTTTTGTTGATGTGACAAATTGCATTAATTGATTTTTGGATGTTGAAACATCCTCGTGTTTTCTGGAATAAATCCCACTTGATCATGGTGTATTATACTTTTGATGGCATTGTTGGATTCAGTTTGCTAAGATTTTATAATGGATTTTGGCATCCACTTTCATTAAGAAAATGGATTCTTTATTTTTTGTTGTCTTTGTTTGGTTTTATTATTAGTGTAATGTTAGTTTCATAAAATACATTTGGTAGTATTCTGGCTTTCTCAATTTTATGAAAGAAGTTTTATATGATTGGCATTAGTGCAACTTTAAACATTTGATAAAACTAGCTTGTGAAACCATCTGGTCCTCAGCCTTTGTTTTCTGGGAGATTTTGATTACAGATTTAATTTTGCTGCTTGTTCAAGTTTTCTATTTCTTCTTTATTCAGCTTTCATTGATTGTTTATTTCTAATAATTTGTCCATCTCATGTAGATTGTTGAACTTTTTTGCATATAAATTATCTTTTCTTCTTTATCTGTGGGTGTCTATACTGATTTTTGATTAGAAGTTACCATGGGTATTTTATTTGAATTTCTATGCTTTAGGTCTTTTTTGTGTCTGCTTTCTGACATTCAACTATACTAGTTCTACCAATTTCATCCTCCCACTTAGTAGTTGGTGTTGTTAACTCATAGTATTCTTGGTCTTGGTACCAGAGTTAAATTGGTCTTTTCATTTTGCTAAGGATTTTATGCTTCAGTTTTTCTTTTCTTGTGGGAAAACTCTTTTTATTATTACTTGAAAAATGTTTCTAGTGGTTGCAAACTCAATTACTTTATGTTTTTCTGAGAAAACTTTTATCACCTTTTTGTACTTAATTTTTCAGGATAGAGAATTCTTGGCTGACATGTCCTGTCTTTTAGGATTGTGAATATTTACTTCCACTGTCTTCTTACTTGAAGAGTATCTGAACTGAAATCTGGGGAAATCCTAGTTTGGAAGCCCTTATAGGTTATTATTGTTCTCTCCTTGTTCCCTGCACATTTTTTCTTTATTTTTGATTTTTGATAGTTTGACAATGATGTATATGGTTATAGATCTTTTTACATCTAAGAATTTAGGTGTTCTCTTTACTTGCTAGACTTCCATATTTAATTCATTGTGTAGGTTTTGGAAATTCTCCTTTATCATTGCTTTTATTTATTTATTTTTTAAGATTTATTTATTTATTTATACAAGCATTGGGTACAGTCAGAACCGCGGGAGGGTGAGAGAATTCACCAGAGCCAGAGGGGAGAGCAGAACAGGCAGAGTGACGAAATATACTGCTGAGGGGAGCAGCAGGCATGACAGGAGAGGTCTGTGCGCCATGTGGGATCCTCACCCAGCGGCCAGGGATCTAACGGGCTCTGCAGTGGCTACGGGCAGCTTCACAGCCCAGCGCTCAACTGCTGCGCCACCAGGGGAGGCCCTATTACTGTTTTTAGTAGCGCTTCTACTCCTATTTCTTTTTCTGGGAGTCAATCATTCATAAGATTACTCTTCTAATTGAATCTGATACTTCTCATAGAATTTCCTCATTTTTCCTTTGTTATGACTCTCTTCTTCTAAATGTGCAATTCGCTTATTTAAGTCTACTACAGCTGAAGTTCTGCCATTTTCATTCTATTTAAAACACTATAAATTTGTGTGCATTTCGTTCATAATTTCTTTTTTTAAATTTTTTTTAATAGAGCCATGTCATTTATTTATTTATTTATTTGTTTGTTTGTTTCTTTTGTTTATACATGCACTGGGTACAGTCAGAAGCGCGGGAGGGTGAGAGAATTCACCAGAGCCAGAGCGGGAGCAGAGCAGGCAGAAGGACCGAAGTACACTGCTGAGGGGAGTAGCGGGCGGCAGGAGAGGTCTGCGCGCCATGCGGGACCCTCCTCTGTTGGCCGGGGAGCAGCCGGGGATCGAACAGGTGTCGCAGAGTGGCGGGCAGCTTCGCAACCCAGCGCTCAACCGCTGTGCCACCAGGGAGGCCCTGGTTCATAATTTCTTTTTGTGATCTTTTTGTATATTTAATCTCTTTATTGAAGAACTCACTTTGTTCCTAGATCTCTTTTCTGAGATCTTGCATCTGCCTGTCTACTTTTGTCTGGTCTTCCAAGATCTCATTGAACATTTTTAATATTGTTTTGAAGTTGTTGTTGATATTTTCTCTGTTTCTGTCTCCTTTCTACTTGTCCCAGGACATTTGTCCTTTTTCATTGTAGCTTTTCCATCTTGTGTTGAGATGTTTATTGATTTCTGGGCATGTATATTACCTTATTTATTTCTATTTATGTATGTGTATGCAGTTGAAGTACTGTGGATTTATCTTTATCCTCTTCTTAGTTTACTTTGGTGTGAGCTGGAGGAAGGGAAGCTTTAATACTCAATCTTGATTTGAGAAGTGACATTAGTCACGTCTACCTCTTGTTTTGTCCACAGTAAGCTGTATTTTCTGCTTACATTTTCTTTCCTCTCCTCCTTAACTCCCTGTTGTTCCTTTCTTCCAGAGATCGTGATCTATGGAGCTTGGGCCTCTCAATGTGAAGGGCAATATCCAAATCTTCATGTTCACACCCTGGGAATTATTTTCAAGGGCAGTGCTGTGTGTGTAGTGGGTACACATGCCCACTTAACAATATGGCCACTCAAAATTCCCATTTCTGCTCCACCTTTACCTCAGTTACCACTTCTGCAGGGTTGGGAATATACAAGCCATTGGTTTGCTTACCCAAAGGTTTTGTGAGTTCACGCTTAAGTCCCTTTTTATGGTGTAGTACCTTTTATGGAGTCTGGCCTGGATCCACCTGGCTTTTCTTTGATCTTTTCTGAGGGCTGGGTGGTGACGCAGGGGACTTCAGTGTGCATGCTGCTCCCAAGTGCAGACTTCCCAACTTTCCAGGACAAAATCTGCCAAGTTCCCACTTCTCTGGGTTGGGAACAAGCCCAGTCTCATGTCAGGAATATTCCTCCAAGGAATTCACAATGTTCTGGGTTTCCCTCAGCATGGATTGGGAAGTTGACCCACCCAATGCCTGATATGCTACTCCTTGCCTTTTCCTAGTTTTTTCCCTCAATGGCCACCAACCTTATTTCTTGAACTCCCTAAGTATGTCCTGTTGTTATGTAGCTGGATCAAAGGATCTGTGTTTTTCTAGGAGCACATAACTGTGTTTTTTACTAGTTGATTTCAAGGGAGAGGGTGACTCCAGCCTCTTTATTCTACCATATTGTGAATAGAGACCATCATGAAATTCTTGAAAATTTCTTGAACCATTATTCTCTTGATTCAGAAACACTCCTGTTTCATCATGCTGTGTTAACCTTGAACTCTTTCTGTATTAGTTACCCTATGTACCGAATGGATTTTTTCCCTGTATATTTTGATTTGGCAACCTGTTTGTACAATTAGTTTAGCTAATTCTGTACTAATAGCTGAATGTGTCTCCCCTCAGCCCTAATGCTGGATTTTGTTCTCAATCTGGAGGGCATGTGGGGTGCTGGTCAGTCCATATTCAAAGGCTTCTCAGATTTTCTGGCTGCAATTGGCAACAACCATCTGTCCCTTGCAGCTGATACCATCAAAAGGTTTGCAGGAACTAGGAACTGATAATAAAGGAGTTCCAGCTTCATGACTAGGACTTGAACTTGTGAGTTTAGTATTAGGAAGACCACTAGATGTCATATATTAAAATGACCCTGAACTCTTCATTTTTCTGGTTACAATGAAACCTCCTTAGCAATGGAGGGACATTCAATGTTCCTCCTTTAAATTCCTGCAGCTTCTATAAACTTCTCCTGCCAAGAGCAGATGGAGAAGCCCTTGCTGCTGGTGCTGCACACTCATCATGGGCCCAGGGAGCAGGTATAAGTGTCAGCCTGGGGGCTGCAAATCTTCTGTATCAAGATGAAGCCATTCCCACATCTGATCTCTGAGGAGTTGTCATGCAATTGAGGACCTCCCCAGGTCTCTGTCAAGAGAACACAATGGAAAGTGTCCATTCTTCATACAGAATTGTTGTACCTACATACCTGATTTTTCTTAAAATGTTACCGATGTTATGGAACATCTTGCATTTTTTTCTTCTATGTATTTTATTATTGCAGGTTTGTAGCTAAGTGTTTAGTCCATTTTTGTGCATGGAGTGAGTGATTCAACTTCATTCTTTTGTGTGTGGCCTTTCAATTTCTCTAGAACTACTTATTAAAGAGAATATCATTTCTCCATTGTATGGTAGTGGCTACTTTATCACACATTAAGTGCTGATATATACATGGATTTATTTCCAGACTTTTTATCCTGTTCCATTGATCCATGTATCTATATTTTGGGCCAATACCATATTGTTTTTAATACCGTTGCTCCATAGTAATGTCTGAAGTTAGGTAGTGTGACACTTTTACTTCTCTACTTTTTCCTTAGGGTTGCTTTTACAATCTGAAGGCTCTATAGTATCATATAAATTTCATTTGCCAGAGTGAGATGGTTTTCAGTGATAATTTCTTTCAATATGAATATTATTTTTTCCAAGTTGTGCCAGGGAACTCTTAAACTGTTTTCATTAAATTTTTTCGACACTGTTCTATTCTTGTGTTCTCCATTGTATTTTTGAGTTCATTTATTCTTTCTATTACTTCTGTTTGTCTGATATTGAGGCCCTCAATTTTATTTTTAAACTCAGTTATAGTATTTCTGAAACCTATTATTTCTAATTGTAGCTGCCTAATATTTTCTTTGTCTAATTTTCTTTTATGAGTTTTTTTTTTTTAAGATTTATTCTTTTATTTATACAACCACTGGGTACAGTCAGAAGCACGGGAGGGTGAGAGAATTCACCAGAGCCAGAGCGGTGAACAGAACAGGTAGAATGACGAAATACACTGTTGAGGGGGAGCAGCGGGCAGCAGGAGAGGTCTGCGCGCCATGTGGGACCCTCGCCAATGGCCGGGGATCGAACAGCCACTGCAGAGGCTGTGGGCAGTTTTGCAGCCTGGAGCTCAACTGCTGCGCCACCAAGGGAGGCCCTAATTTTCTATTGTTAGTTTATTCTCTCTCTCTCTCTCTGTCTCTCTTTGAGTTACATTAATGTAGTCAGTGTGGCCTTTCTACCATTTGGGGCCTCTGCACCTGTGTGTGTATGGCCTCTCTATGCACCTGTGCATGTGTGAAGGATTTGGATAAGGCACTCCTTCATGACTGTCTTAACACAATGGTCCACATCACGAGGCAGCTAGGGATGCCTAGGTTGACTGATTGTGTGGCCATGGTCTGAGGTGGTTTGGGAGTAGCTTAGATATTAGACCAAGTACCTGCACAGGAAGTCCTCCCTGTGTACATGAATGATCTGTCCTCTGCTCTTTCCCCATTAAATTGATTACCCTTTGCCTCCCCTGGACCCTGCTCCTCCTGCCATTGTCACATAATCAATCATGTTTGTTTATTACTGTTAATAAATAGCAGTCTTTCTTTAAAAAAAAAAAGCAGTTTTTTTTTTAAATTATTTATTTATACAAGAACTGGTGTACAGGACAGATGTGTGGAGGGTGAGAGGATTCACCAGAGACAGAGCGGGGAACAGAATAGGCAGACGGACCAAAGATACTGCTGAGGGGAGCAGCAGGTGAGACAGGAGGGGTCTGCTTCACCATGTGGGATTCTCGGCGGCAGGCCTGGATCAAACCTGCGCTGTAGAGGCTGTGGACAGCTTCACAGTGCTGCACTCAACCATCTGTGACACCGGGGAGGCCCTGAGCAGCAGAGTCTTGCCTTGCAAACCTGCTCCACAACTCATCCCTCAGTGTGTCCTCTGGGACGTGCTGGCAGAACTGTTGCCCGAAACTGCCCATCTATCGTACTCTGCAGCTCTACTGAGTCCAGGCTCCCTTCAGGGACTTTTAGCTTTGGCATTCACAATTATTCTTCTGTTTCACCCTTTTTAGTTATTTAAGGGTTTTAATTGGGATAGATTTTCAACTATTGTCTTTGCACTTGTTGCAGTAATTGGGGTACTGCTATGAGATAGGTCTAGCATATACAATAGGGGGCTGGAAATGGGACCAAAGGATCACCTCCAGTACACTCAGGAATTTGAATTTTCTGTTGTGCTCTGGGTGTCAGAGCTGTATGATTTGACTTCACAGTGATTCCCTGTTCCAGACCAGCTCCTCGGTGTCAGTGTCTCTCATGGTTTCATGTCCACTTCCAGTCTAGGCTATTTTTAAGTACTAAATGGAGTGCTTGGAATGGATTGCAGTTGATATGGGATCACATACTATGATTTGTTCTCTTTTACTCCCCAGTGTAGAGTTTTATCCTGATATGTCCAATCTTGCTGTTGGGAGGTACTCAAGCTTGTTTATTTAAGCATGTCTTTGTGGGGTTGGCGGGTAGAACTTATCCCGGGCTTCTGTGGGATTAAGGATATAGCTGTTTTGTGTTAAAAGCCTCAGTAGTTATAGCTCTGTGCCCCCACTTCTGTAGCTCTCCAGTGAAGCACCTTTTGTACTGGCTATCTGTTCATGCACCCCTTATCCAATGCAATGCTGGGTCTTAGGAAACCCAATATTGACATTGCCCAAGTCACTTGCTGTAGAGTACTCTGCACAGCAGTTGTTCCTGCTCTTTACACAAGAACTGTCCCGTTATCACTCTAAACAAAGTTCACCTAAAACTTTTCCTACTCCTTTCTGCTGGACTGATATTATTACTATGTCCTGTAGTTACCAGAATTTACCTCAGGTTTTTTGGACTTCATTGTATGGCAGTTTTGTTGTGAGGAGGTGAGCCTGGCATCCTCACGCTGCCACCATCTTGGTAGACTCCTCCATGATATGTTTCCTTTAATGAGAATTTCTAAACTAGCATCAAGTAAGGGGTGTTTTGTGATACTTATAAGGAGGTTCTTGTTTCAGAATGATGCAATTATAGAGTAAGAAGTGAAACTATTTTATGGACCAAGCCCTTTTTTATTTATTTTATTTTTTGTATAGAAGAAGTGTGGTGTAGGCCAGAGGTGCGGGAGGTGAGGGGATTCACCAGAAACAGAGTGGGGAGCAGAACATGTGGATTTATCAAAATGCACTGCCATGGGGAGCAGCAGGTGACACAGGAGAGGTTTGCTGTGCCATATGTGACTTAGCTCCCTAGGTTGGGGATCAAACTCAGGCAATAGTGTTGATAGTGCTGAGACATAACCACTGGGCCACCAGAGAGGTCCTTATTTTGCAACAGTTAGAATTGTATCTGCTTTCAAGTAAATCTTCCCGCTTTCAAGTACACCTGTACCTTACTGAAGTGGTCAATGATCAGTGAAGCCTTCCAATAGGTAGAGACGTGACAAGAGGATAATGTCCTTTTTAGTGCTCTCTTAACACTTTTCCTAAAGGTTGTTTTTCCCATCATACCTATTTCTGAGAAACCCCATCCCCCACCAAATATTTATTAAAATGAGTAAAGACTATTGCAACAAGGAACAATTCATGTCTGCACTGGGAACATTTCAGAATGTTTTTGCATATCTCATCCTGGGCTTCTGATAGTAAACTCTTTATTTAGAAAATAAGAAAACTCTCAATTTGCTCAAATTTAGTCAAGGACTAGAAATTACAATGAAAAATGTTATTTAATAAATAAATAAAAATTACTCCCAATTGAACTGAAACCAGGCCCTTACAATAATTAGAGGCCATGGGGCATGTGGGCTTTGTTGGTGCCACTGGCCCCATGCCTACAGCCTGTGGGTTGACCAGCACAGGTTACTCTGAAGGCAGAGGCAATGGCAGCAACAGTGGTGGGAGTTTCCTGCTTGCTACGTTAGCACCCTACCTGTAGATAGCCCCATCTCTGGCACCAGCAGGACTTGAGTGCTGGAATTCTCTGGGCTCCCACAAAGTCTGCTTGAGTAGCAGCAGAAGGTATTTGCCTACCTGCTGCCTCCAGTACAAATGGCCCTGCTGGGGCTCCAGTGGCCAGCCTCAGAAAGTGCTTCCCATGTGCAGCATGCAGACTACTCTGAAAGCATCTGATAGACATTCTGAGCTGCTGTGGTTCCCCCGCCCCACTGCCACAGGGGATGCACACCTAGGGCTCTGGCAGCAGAAGGGACCCTAAGCCCCATGACTTATACTTTGGGCCCCACTTGGACACCTCTGGCGCTGCACTTCACCAGAGAAGCAAGCAATGGAGGCCCACGGAATGCTGGGCCTACATGGCAGGTTCCCAGTGGCATCCACACTGCTGCAGATGGGACCTGTGTCCCACACATTGTTACACCTGGCCTCATTGAAGGGGCACTGAGTGCAGTGTGCTTCCAGCCCCACTGAGGTTGGCTCTGGTTGTGGCTCCTCAGTGCCTTCTGCTGAAATCAGGGCAGGTTGAGTCTGCAGGTTCCAGGCTTTTCCCTTTTAAATCTGGCACCAGGAAAGTAAATGAACCAATGAGATACAAGCTCCCCCAGCTGTCATTCAAGGACTTGAGCTCACTATACGGATTGAAAATAAAATTGAAAAATAGTCCAATTAGGCTAGGATTGAAAAATAGTCCAATTGGGATAGTAGGGTGGGGGATCCTGAGGATATAATTAGGCAGGAGACGGATTGGGATACATTCAGCAGACAGCCTCCAATGAGAAAAGCAGCATTGAGCAGATGACCTCCATAGACTCCAAGATCACCACAGATCAACAGACCTCTGTAGACTCTGCCACTTCTGTAGACCTCCAGACTTCCAGGCCTCCATAGACCTTCACAGAGACACACCTGCTATCCCTTCTTCTGACCTTGCCTCTGACATCACATGCAAGGAGCACTTTCAGCCTTGCCCCTGTGCCTCAAAGAACTGTTGGCTATTAGTTCATACCAATAGCTCGCAAAGAGTGTCTCTGACAGCACCTCCTGGTGACTGGTGTTAATGGGCACTACTGATGAATGACTGACACTCTGGCAAACTTTGACAACTCTCCACTGCTTCTTATCATCTTCACTGCCTCCTAGTGTTGTTGCCTCCAGTGCTATCTAGTCCAGCATCCAGTGTTATACAGCTTGGCCTTCAGACAATTGCTGTGGTGTCCTCAGGCTGCCACCATAAGTTGGATCCTGGTCCACTGCTTACCAGTGTGCCACCAACTCCAGACACTCATTGATGGGACATCACCATCTAGCATGGGACTACTGGACACTGAAGACATCATTTGGGGTGAGACACCTGACCACTTGTAGCCTTTGAAACTCTTTACTTTTCTCCAATCTCCTTTTTAAAGTAAAATCCTATTTTGTTATAGTCTGAGACTAAGTGGTCTTGCAATTGTATCTATGACCAGAAAGTTCACTTGTAAGTGGAAAAAGAATTTACAAATATAAATCAAAGTGTTTAATGAATTTACAAATATTGCAGTATCACTGGTTATATTCATACAATGAAAAAAATATTTAGATGTTATTAAAAGAACTGTAATTAACCCAAAACAAAATTTAACCCATTGGAATTTGAAAATAGAACACCAACAATAACAATTTTCAACAACAATAATTGCTCCCTGGTGGCGCAAGGGGTTAAGATGCAACCTATGAAGCTATTCACAGCCATTGCAGCATGCATTCGTTCCTCGGCCAGGGAGCTACCCACATGGTGCAGCAGACCTCTCCTGACTCACCTGCTGCTCCCCTCAGCAGTGTATTTCAGTTAATCTGCCTGTTCTGTTCCCTACTCTGTCTCTGGGGAACCCTCTCACCACCACCCACACACACCTCTGGCTTGTACCCCAGTTCTTATATGCATAAATAAATAAATCCTTTAAAAAATATACTAACATGATTCCACATACACCAAGTTCAAAAAGGGATAAACTTTAAAAAATAAATAAATAGAAGGATGCATAAAAATCAACTAAGGACTTACCTCAAGTAATGAGGAAAAATTAAATCAATCTTATGATAGGTAAAAGGAATTAAATAAAAAATAGAAAGTAATTAATTTGAAAAAAGGAAAAATTGAATATAATAAATAAATTTAAACCTTTGGCTTAAGATGTGGTTGTCATTGTTTTCTAGGCCACAAATCCACTCTTTAAGGACACATCCCAGGTTCCCACCCATGAGATCCAGGTTAAAGCTGCAAAGTTCATTATTTATAACAAACCTCCAGAGTTGATATTGATGGGATTTTCAAATATGAGTAAACGTGGATCTCTTTTAAAAGGAAAATAAAATCTCAATATCTCCTATGTTATATATTACTTTCATTATGCTGTTTTTATGTGTAAATTACCTGTATTTATCATTCTTACAGCTCTGTAAATACCACAAAAAACAACAGTAACATTGATTCAGAGCTACTGGTGATGTTTACTGAAGCTAAGCATTGTTAGTGTTTATAGTTAGAAGACGGTATCTTTGTTTTATATTTACCTTTAACTCTTAAATATGAGCATGCAGGATGTTTGTAGGGTAAATGGTTTTCAGGCTTTTCTGCCCTCCCACCATTAGGATTGCCCTGCCTGATGGGGCACCTCCAGTTGTTACATTGTTGTAAACTGTCCTATTTACTTCTGTGGGCCATGGGAGGAGTATTGAGATAGTCACCAAGAGAAGCAGAAGCAAAAGAGTGGCAGGAGAGAGAAGGGGAGAAAGAATGCCAGAGAAGCCCAAAGTGAAGACTTGCCGGGGACTTGGAGGCCTACCCCCACCCCTGCCTGCTATGGACCTGGTTGCTGCACTATATGTAAAAGCTCAATAAAAGCCTGAGAAAGCCACCGAGGACTCCAGGACTCTCCTTTACCTGGTCTGTTTGGATCGTAGAAAACCTGCTCTGTGACCATCCTGCCCCTACAATGTTCATACAAGTGGACATCATTACCAATCAAGCCCTTATTGTTTTATTTAGAAGTGATCATCAACAGATATGTACTTCAAAATACCTTAATAATTTAAAATTCCATTTATAAAAGTCATTGCTTATTATCTAGTATCCTTATGTAGTGCCAGGAAGACACAGAGCTGGTTTTCTAAGATCCTATGCAGACGGGTAAAGGAGAGTCCTGGAGCCCTCGGTGGCTTTCTCAGGCTTTTATTGAGCTTTTTACATGTAGTGCAGCAATCAGGTACACGGCAGGCAGGGGTGCTGGGGGGGCAGGAGGCCAGTAGGCCTCCAAGCTCCTGGCAAGTCTTCACTTTGTCCTCTCTGGCCTTCTTTCTCCCCTTCTCTCCTGTTGTCCCTCCTGCCTCTGCTTCTCTTGGCTAATAAATCAATACTGCAGCCATGGCCCACAAAAGTAAACAGCACAACTAAATACAATGATGTAACAAAATGCAGGTACCAGCCAACAGGCATGCAATCCTAATGGTGGAAGGGCAGAAAAGCCTGAAAATCATTTACCCTATACCCTACTATAAAAATATGTTCCAAACTGGCACAGATAAGATTAAACTACATCAGTACAATAGGCACTCACTGGTTCCTCTGCCTGATTGTGCTGACCTGCTCTGCCTGCTAACTCATCTCTCCTCTGCATTGTTCTATTCTAACAACATAGAAACCTTCATTAACCCAAGGTGCAATGTCCTTTAATCCACACATGACTCAAGGGCATTGCTTTGCATTAAGTCCACCTCTGTTATTTTCTCATTATCACATAGCAATTAAAGCAACTTATTATCCACTAGTAAGGGGCTCTCTTAATGTCAAGTCAGGAGCTCAACTAAGGAAGCTAAAGAATTAAGTTAGGGTAAAGCTTTTCAGTGGCAGAAGTTTGCCTTTACAGCCAGTAAACTGAGTACATCAGGAATAGGATTAGTTAATGGCATTTTAATTTTAGGCCTTTGCCTGATTAATGGGATCCATATATATTTATTTATTAACATAGTAATCTCAAATAATGAATTTTTACAGGATATCTTGGTAGCAAAACAATTTAAACTAAAATAAACATTAGGATATTGAATTACAAGGTGATTGTCAGTTATAAGATAGTCCAAGGTATACCAACATTTTTGTTTTTGATTAACTGTATTGTCAAAATATAAAATTAAAACATTCACAGAAACTCATGAACCCTCGAGAGTATGTCCACTAATATCCAATGATCTGGTCTGCAGAACAGTTCCGGAAACATACTCTAGTGGATGTTACAATTTGCACAGATAGGGCCTCCCCAGTGGCGCAGGGGGTTGAGCGCCACACTGTGAAGCTGTTCTCAGCCTCTGCAGCGCCTTCGCTCCCAGCCAGCCAGTGAGAATCCCGCATGGCACAGCAGACCTCTCCTGTCTCGCACACTGCTCCCCTCACATTGTATTCAGTAGATCTGCCTGTTCTGCTTCCTGCTCTGTCTCTGGTGAATTCTCTCACCCTCCCGTGCCTCTGGTCTGTACCCCAGTTTTGCATAAATAAATCTTTAAAAAGAAACAATTTGCACAGATAATAACAGTAGAGATTTCTGAAGCAGCATTCCATTCTCAACTCAAAGGTAACCCAACAGTCAAGTATTGATTGTGCCCTTCTTGGTTTTGACAACATATTCAGATTTCCACCTCAGAGGCCAAAATGAAAGCCTGGCCTAGCTCCTCTTTGCATAAATCCCTTTTGCTATTTCCATCTCTAAGGTCCCATGGTATATTGAGTCCTGTTACATACCACTCCTGGTTAGAGGTGCTGGGAGTTGGTAAAAGAGACTCTGATCAGATAAGATCCAAGAGGATTCAGGTAAGACAACACCATGGCTGTGAGAAGGCATGGAGCTGGCAGCATATTTTCACTCATTTAAACTGACATCATCTATGTCACAATCTGTGTAATTTCCTACTCTTTGATTAGAATACTCTTATAATTTTGAATTTTTGTGGTTATCAGATAAATTCTTCAAGTGCTGAAGTGAATTCAGAGTTTGTTCTAGCATGTGAGGGCGATCGGGCTGGCACATCTGTCAGCCCATTGATTGCCAGGGTTGATTGGGCTGATCTAGCCGGTTAGGTGGTTGCCCCTTCCTCCCTAACTGATGCACATCATCTCTCCTGATGCTACCTGCTTTGTGGAAAAAGAGGCCTTCCCCCAGTGGAGACAGACCTGAGGATGACCTTCCCGGAACAGAGACGGACCTTCTGTTAAGGGTATAGGAGCAGTTGTGCTCTCCTGCCAGAAAGTCCAAACAGGTTCTCAAGTCTCAAGTGGATTTCTTATTTTTTTTTTAAGATTTATTATTTATTTATACAAGTGCTGGGGTACAGGCCAGATGCACAGCAAGGTGAGAGATTTCACCAGAGACAGAGCGGGGAACAGAACAGGCAGACTGACGAAATACATTGCTCAGGGGAGCAGTGGGCGTGACAGGAGAGGTCTGCTGTGCCATGCGGGATTCTCACTGGCTTGCTGGGAGCGAACGCGCGCTGCAGAGGTTGAGAACAGCTTCACAGTGTGGCGCTCAACCCCCTGCGCCACTGGGGAGGCCCTCTCAAGTGGATTTCAGAAAAATAAAAAAATTCCTGGTTCTGGCTTTCATCCACTCTTAATCATACAGGAACTGATCTTTATCCAGCTTGAATTTCTTGCCGGACTTTTCAAGTGCCAATATTGTAATGTGCTGTTTTTTAAGTATCTGTGCTGAATTTGAGGTGGGCTTTCAACAGATTAATTTTTAAATTACCATATAAATTTGATAATGCCATAGCAATTTGAGCATAGCATAGTAAAACAGCACTACTTTTATTCAAAAGTGATCATAATTTGGGGCCCTCCCTGGTGGTTCAAAGGGTTAAGCACAGAGCTATGAAGCAGTCCGCAGCCTCTGCAGCATGAGTTCGATCCCTGGCCAGCCAGGGAGCTACCCACATGGCGTAGCAGACCTCTCCTGTCTTGCCCGCTGCTCCTCTCAGCAAGTGTATTTCAGTCAGTCCACCAGTTCTGTTCCCCACTGTCTGTGGTGAATCCTCCCACCTTCCGCATCTCTTGCCTGTACCCCAGTTCTTAAATGCATAAATAAATCTTTTTTAAAAAGATAATAATTTGCAGGCTGCTCAGAAAATACTTTATATCTTTTAAACTTACTGCATCAATTTGTTATTGTACATTTAATGAAAAAAAAAGATGTTACCACAAAATGCCCTGTTATCCAATTAATCAACTGAACAAGTTTGCATCATTAACCCAATCTATAATTTAGCAGACATACTTAAAAAAAAAAAAAAAACTTCTATCATAAGGGCCTCCCTAGTGGCACAGGGGTTAAAGACAGTGTTATAAAGTTATTGCCAGCCACTGTGGCATGTGTTCAATCCCTGGCCAGGGAACTAACCGACATGGTGCAGCAGACCTATCCTGTCTCACCCGATGCTCTCCTCAGCAGTGTATTTCAGTACATCTGCTTTTTCTGCTCCCTACTCTGTCTTTGGTGAATCCTCTCAACTCCGGCACCTCTGGCCTAGACCCCAGGTCTTTATGCATAAATAAATAAATAAATCTTAAAATAAAATTCTATCATAAACACATAACATTGTCAAGACAAAAATTTAACTGATAGGCTCTAGCAGTGGGCATAGGAGACTCTGGTTCCTATTCTCTTGCTACTCTGTGGGAGGATTTGTTCTCATAATATAGTCATGGTCCAGGAGGAGAGAGAAATTCTTTTTGTTGCCTAGCTCTTCTCAAAACATGCTGTGAGAAGTGACTTTTAGGCAATTATCTTGAAAGTTTACGAAAAAAAATTCATGTTAAAATCTCCGCCCCCGAAGAAGGGAACTATGAAGCTAAAACCTAAAAATAGGTAGAAAGTTAAGTGAATAAAGAAAATTAATAAAAAGTTGGCTTTTTAAAATGTGATACCATTGATCACCTTTTAAGGAATTTATCATTTTCTAAAGCCCTGGTTGACAATTTTTATATTTTATTGAAATAACTTACCCAATTACATTGAGTATAATTATAAATATACTTAGGTGGTAATTAATTTTCATATAGACTAAAATAATTTAAAATCATTTTTTTAATTTTAATTTTATTTTTATATTCCCCATACAATTGCAACCCCCTTATTTTGATCCCAATCCCTCCTTTCCCCGCCCCCCACCCCCATAGAGTGTCTCGGGTTCATAGTTGTTTGTTGATTTGGTTTTTACTTTCTTACAGTTATTCTTTTTCCTGGTCTCTTATTTAAGTTTTCTAGATTCCTGCTATGAGTGAGACCATCCGGTATTTTTCTTTTTTATTTGCCTTCCTTTTCTGTTTCTAGTCTTTCCTCTTTTGACTCTTTGGGATAATTAGGCAGTTTTTATTATTTCACCTCCTAAGCATTAGCTTGTTAAGTATACCTTTTTTTTTTATGATTCTTTCAGTGGCTAACTTCAAGATTATAGCATGTACCTTCATCTTCTAAGAGTTTAACAAAGGAGGGTAGTACTGTTCTTACTTCCCAGACAAGATAAAAAAATTTAGAACAGAGTTGTTGCATTTAACCTCCCATCTTTGTATTACTTTTGTAGGGTAAATGGTTTTTCAGGCTTTTCTGCCCGCCCACCATTAGGATTGCCCTGCCAGATGGGGCACCTGCAGTTGTTACATTGTTGCAAGCTGTCTTATTTACAGCTGTGGGCCATGGGTGGAGTATTGAGATAGTCACCAAGAGAAGCAGGAGAGAATCAAGAGAGAGAGAAGCAGGAGAGAAAGAAAGCCAGAAGAGAGAGAAGCCCAGAGTGAAGACTTGAGGCCTTCTGGCCTCCTGGCGCCCCCCCCCCCCAAAGAAAGCCTGAGAAAGCCACCGAGGGCTGGAGGACCCTTCCTTTACTGGTCTGCTCAGATCCTAGAAAACCAGCCTTGTGTCCTTCCTGCCCCTACACTTTCATATATTGTATTTTATACCATGTAAGACATTATTATTGTTTTGTAAAAGACTTACATTCATATAGACTTATCCACATATTCTTCCCTCTCCTTTTCATTCCTTCAAACATTTCTGCTATGATTGGATTTATGTTCTTTCTGCAATGAGAACCCCTTTCAGCAGTTCTTGTGGTGCGAGTCTGTTGACATTGGTATATAAATATTAATTAAACTCCAAACATCAAATTTCATCAGTTTTTTTTTGTTTGTTTGTTTGTTTACATGAATGTCACTTTTGCTGTCCCAGGATCCTCTCCTGTACTCACATTGCATTTAGGGTCATATTTTCACATTTTCCTCTAGTCTGTGATAGTTACTCATTTTACAACCTGACACTTTTGAAGAACACTTTTTATTATGGAACTCTCCTACACTGCTGGTGGGAATGCAAACTGGTCCAACCACTATAGAGACTGTGTGGCAAGTCCTCAAACTACTAAAAATGGAGCTACCATGTCACCCAGCAATTCCACTCCTAGGGATCTACCCAAAGAACACGAAAACATTAATTCAAAAGGAAACTTGCACCCACACATTTATTGCGGCACTATTTTTAATAGGTAAGATACAGAAACAACACAAATGCCCAAAAATTGATTACTGGATCAAAAAGATGTGGGGGGTATGTGTGTGTGTATAATGGAATTATTATATATATAATGGAGTATATATAATGGAATACTCTTCAGCAATCAAAACAGATAAACTCATGCCATTTACAGCAACTTGGATGGAGCTACATGTTTAGTGAAATAAGTTATAAGGAAAAATAAAAATATTGGATGGTTTCACACATAAGAGGAATATAGGAGAATCAAATAATACATTGGGGAAAATAATAACAATACAAAACACAACAAAACACAACAAAAACAAATACACAGTTATAAACCAGAGACATCCTGCAGGGGAGGAGGGAGAGGAATCAGAGGGAGGGAGGGATGAGCATAGGGGACTGTGGTGATGGTGTGCAGGTGCATTGATGAAGGAAATTCTGTGAGAACTATACCTGAGGAGGTGGGGGAAAGCAAACATTGTTTAAATATGAACAATGGTGTGAAAAAAAAAAATATATATAAACTATGCTGAGATATCAATAGCTTGAGGAAAACTGACATCAATTCAAAGTGATCTTCCTTGATCATTTTTATTAGAGTTTTATAGTTTTCAGCATGCAGATCTTGCATGTATATTGCTAGATTTATTCCTAATGCAGTTTACTGTCTACCTTGGTGATACATACATATTTGAAGATAACTCTAGTGTTGCCTGGACTATTTTGAAATTGCCAAAGAGTAGTTTGTTGATAGTGTTGCTTTTCTTAACCTAACTTTCTGTCTACGTGTTCTGTTAATTACAGTGCAAATCCCAAACTGTGATTATATATTTGTTTATTTAACTTCTGAGTTCAGATTTGCTTTGTATTTTTGCTTTTGTTGATGGTTGGTTGCGCATACAGTAAAGTTTTTTTTTTTTTTTTTTTTTTTTTTGGTGGAACCCTCACCGGTAGCCAGGATTGAACTGGTGTGCTGCAGAGGCTCCGGGAAGCCTCGCAACCCACTGCTCAACCGCTGCTCCAACAGGGGAGGCCCACACACAGTAAAGATTTTTATGTCTTGGAGAACTGACTTTATTTTTCACTATGTAAGGTGCCTCCTTATTTCTGGTGAAAAAAAAGAGTTGTTCTTAATTTACTTAGTCTCATTACTATACCCTCTTTTGTTTTCTTTTGTATGATACTTTGCATGGAAACTTTTTCATTCTTTTAATTTTAACTCTTGTGTATACTTATATTCCAGGTGGGTTTCACATAGATAGCACATAGTTACGTTTTGCTATTTTTTACAGTTTGACTGTGTCTGCTTTCTAATTGGTGTGGTTAACAGTATACCATTAGCAGGATATTTGGTATGTTTGAATTAACATCTACCACCTTGCTAGATATATTTGTTCCATCTATTCGTTTTATTCTCCTTTTCTGCCTTCTTTTAGGTTGGTTGAACTTAGTTTGTGATTCTATTTTTATCTCTACTTTGGACACATAATTTGTGATTTCATTAAATTTTATTGGAGGCTATAGAATTTACAATATGTATAGTCAGAGTCTATTTTCAAGTAATATTTTACTGTTTTATGATTGATGTCTAGAACATGTAACGGTGTATTTCCAATTCCTTTTCCCTATTGTTTGTGCTACTGTTTTCATATCTTTTTCACATAAGCTTTTTTTTTTTTTTTTTTTTTAGAGGCATGTTTCATTTATTATTTATTTGTTTATACATGCACTGGGTACAGTCAGAAGCACAGGAGGGTGAGAGAATTCACCAGAGCCAGAGCAGGGAGCAGAGCAGGCAGAAGGACCGAAGTTCACTGCTGAGGGGAGCAGCGGGCGGCAGGAGAGGTCTGCGCGCCATGTTTCACATAAGCTTTTTAACGTAAGTAAGCACTTAAACATTGAACCTGTTATTGTTTTTGGTACTCAATTAATTTGTTCATTGCTCAAAAACTGTTGAATTGCACAAGAAGAAGATCAGTTAATAGCTCGTCTGCACTTTCTCTCTTGGTGAGATCTTATGACTTTAAGAAGTGCAATTTTTGTCTCCCAAACCCATAAGGTAGTAAAATGATAATATTTCTATGACTTAATTATGATTTTCTGCTTGGTGAGTCAGTCTTTACACCTATTATACTTATGAACTTATAATGCTAAGTTAGATTTCTGTTCTCTTGGGAATCTGGGGTTCATAAGTCTTGGCTACCTCTGATAGCACTATGATCTATTCAAAGAATCTTTATTCCATTCTTCAAATTCCCAGTGAGAGGTTTGGCCTCCTCAAATTAGTTTGCCATACAAGAAGAATCTCTTGAAGAATCACATTTAATCAGCATTTTTTGGAGAGAAACACACATGAAATAAGAACAGGGTGCTATAAAAAAAGTAAAAACCCAAATAGCTCTGGGACATGAAAAGTATGATAGTAAAAGTGAAAAACTCAAGAGAGAGTTTGAAATTTAATACTTTCAAATAATACTAGAAACTAGAAAATAATGGTAGGATGCCTTCAGTCTTCTGAAGGAAAATTATTTCCAGCCTATAAATCTATTATTGGAAAAAACAATAAATTATGTTGGAAATGGAATATAGTCCAACATCATTATTTGTGGATTCCATATTTGTGAACTTCTCTACTAACTAAGATTTATTTGTAATCCTAAATGAATACTCATGGTGCTCTTGTAGTCATTTGAAGATATGAAGACAATAGTAAAACAGTTGAGTTGCCTGATGCCTCCTTCCCAGTTGAAGTTGAACAAGATGATTCTCTGGTTTCTTGTTTCAGTACTAATTCTGTAAAGAAGTATCTTTTTTATGGTCATTTTAGTCCCATTGCTTTCATATTATTGTCTCCTGTTGGTGATCTCACTGTTTAAAATGATTACAGGTGTCATTTTTAAGTGCTGTCTAGTGTTTCTAAGAAAAAGAAGGCTGTGCCTTATGGATAATATATTTGTTAATTAAATTTTGTTCAGTCATGAGTTATAGTGTCATTGGCCATGAGTGCAATGTTAATGAATTAGCTATATATTAAATAAAGTGCCTTTAAGCACAAATAGACACAAAAAGATGTTAATATTTCTTCACCCTAGTTATTGTTTAGTAGATGAACATGTTGTGAACAGAAACGTGGGAAACTTTCATTTTCCCTCTGAACAATTGTTAGTATTTGGTAAGTCAGTGCTTGTGGAAGCTTTATTGAAAAATACTAGTGCAAATAATAAGAATTAATATCTTTACCAACAGTGGCAAAATTGCCCTTCTGGAAGAGACCGACTATTAAAACATCTAAATAATATATTTATCAGATAGAGATGTATGCATGCAAAAAACTACAAATAAAACAATGAAAGGGGTTAATAAAACATTCATCATAATGATTATCTTTGGGGAGACAAAAAGGAGTGGGGGTAAAAATAGAAAATCATTTTTAAGGTACTGCTAGGTATTAAAATGGGAGAACTATATATATGTTTGTTTCACTGATATTCTTTAAACTATGTGTAGGCACATGCACAAACTTAGAATAAAACATAAACCATTATTCTCTTTTCTATCTGTATTATGCTTTTAAGAACAAAATTAAAATTTTAAGTCTTTTTAAAGTTCCCAAATAGAAAATTTGAGAAGACCTAGTCAATGTCTCTGGATTCCCAAGAATAGTTGCTTTAGTTGGGACTTTTGGCTTCACCCATAATTAATTTTGTTTATCTGCTGTTTAGTACTTTCGTTCAGTTAGTTCTTTTATTTTTAAACAAACTTTTCCATGCTAAAAGTACATATTTTAATATGAAGAAGAAAGAAAACCAAGTGTGAAATTGAAGAGGGGCATCTATTTCATAATAAATCAGGTCATTGGTCTCATGTTAACAACACTTAATAATATCTTTTTCCACCAGGGACACATTCTATAATTTCTTACTTTTTTTTGCCTCACATTGATCACTGTAGCTGTTTCTTTCACATAAAGGTCAGCTTTAATTTAATCTAAATCTCTATTTCCTCTTAGTAGATAGAGGTAAAGGAGAAAGTTCTTTCAAAGAGAAAGGTAATATAAATGATAAAATCAATGATAAAATCAAATGATGAAATCAATGCTGCTTACCTAATTGCACATTATAGGAATTAAAACCTAATTATGGACATGCCTATATGGAGAAATCCACTGACTAATGGAACATATTGAATTAATTATCTAAAGTGTTCTGGTTTATACATGATAGAACAAAATGACCATTAACTCAAGTTGTGAAATATTCTATGTGTTCATCAATCTGTTCTCTCATAGTCTTCTCTGAACTCAATTCTCGTGAGATGTTTTTGTTTTCTTTTTTGCATGTGGAATTCATTTTAATTTTGTACAACTAGGAAGCCAAGATAGTGTCACGTAAATCTTTTATTTTCAAAGTTCCTGCACATGTGCAACTTCTATTCTAATGACCTAGTCTACATTAATGAGTAAGAAAATAATATTCCATTCTTCAGAAATGAAAAGAATTCAGGGGTATCTTCCTAACACTGATGATTAGCCTCTTGAGAGCTAGGTCAGTTGGAGTGTTCACTGATAAATCAGCTGAATTAAGCTTTGGAATAATCATATCTGTTAGGAGGTTGATGAATGGAATTGAACTAGACTTTCTTCAGTTTGTCTAGCTTCCCAGTAGAAAGGAGAATGACTTATCTAACATTATATTCATATTTCTTTTTTTTAAGGTTTATTTATTTATACAAGAATTGGGGTACAGGTCGGAGGTGTGAGAGGGTGAGAGAATACACCAGAGAGAGCGGGGAGCAGAACAGGCATATGAACTGAAGACACTGCTGAGGGACGCAGGGGGCAAGGCAAAAGTCTGCCATCCCATGTGGGTTTCTCCCTGCCCAGCTGGGAATTGAACCCATACTGCAGAGGCTGCAGACAGCTTCACAGCACAGCATTCAACCCACTGCACCACCACCGGTGAGGCCCTATATTCATATTTCTGTATTGAGGAAGTATAGCTTGGTGGGTTCAGGGGTCATGAAGTTTCAAAAGTTCCAAGAAAAAGACAAATATTTGAATGATTCCACTGAAAAGAGAATCAATAGAATCTTTCCTGTTAATACCACCATTCGTTGAAGGTGGCATATGGGTAAGATGGTATAGAAATAGTCTGAGGAAATTCTTGGTGGCTTCTTAAGTCTTCCAATGTTTACAAGTCAAAATGGTCTTTCTCTTCACCTCATTATCCTGGGACCTTAATAGATGTTTTAGGGAAATGAGGTGTTTGTATCTGTTCTATTTAAGGACACATGTTGTAAAATCCCTGTAGGATAAATATTATTTTTAAAATACAATCTTGATCGTTTTCTAGTAGTCTTAGCATTAACACTTGCCATCCATCCTTTGAACATCCTTTCATGGGAATCTATACAAATTCATTGCAATGCTGTTGTTTGCTGTTAACTATCAGTCTAATCTATAATTTTTGCAAGGTCAGGAACTAGTTTTCATATCCCCGATTTCTAGCCATTAGTCAACAACTGAGTATATGAGTGGAGATTGAATAAGACCTGTGTTGTAAGTGTCGAAAATAAACAAAATATGAATTACATTTTCCACTCAGGACAAAGCTTGAATCATTGGAGCATGGCATTTCTGAAAATATGTTCTACAAAAATTAATTCTGTAAAATTTTAACAGCAAAACAAAAAAGCCTTTCCTCTTATTTAATGATTAAAGCAGTTTGGAGAATTAAGCCAAATCAAACAGGCTACTTTACAGTGCTCTGAAATGCATTTAATCAATACATAGGTATACATAATACACATCTCTAAATGAAAAAAGATTTCACAATCACTTGTCAGACTTGGCTATGGATGGCCTTTTCAGCAAGCTCCCTGGAGGAATGATAATCCATTTAGGGGATGCTTTTAGGACAATATTTGTTCTAATATCTGTTTTAGAACTTGTATATTTATTCTTGTACAATTGAATATTCTATTTACCTGATCTGCCTTTTTGGCCTCATATTATTTATGACTGCATATGCAACATAGATGTAGAAAGGAGACAAATGTATTGAGAATCTATGATGGAACATTAGCAATTGCAGCTGCACAATGAGGAAGGCGCATTTTTGCAATTATAGTGATGGGGAAAATGAGCCCTCATAGAATGAAATTAATGTAAGTACAGTTGATTCATGTGGCAGGACAGAAGTCTGATTCAGGTTACCTGACTTCAACATAAGCAAGCTTGTTCCTCTATATCATCAAGTTTAAAACCTGGGTCTTTAATGACAGCTATCCTCATGAATATGTACATGTGCCTTCCCTGGCAATAGGATTATCTTCCAATGACAGACACCTAAAAGTGTCCCATATTATACTCCGTTATTAGAGAGCCTGTCCCTTCACTGTTGCTTAGAGTTGCCTGTTTTCAGCTTCAGTTGTTTAAGAGACTGGCCATATTTTCTGCCCTTAAATTCTTTGAGATGGCCCCAATTCTTTGTGATGCTTCCTCCTTAAATGAGTTTTTGTGGATTTTTCTTTTATGTGGTAAACATTACTATGTCTAAGACAAAGTTTGACAGAAGGAAGAAACTTATTTTGCTCTGTTAATGTATGCCAGGAACTATGCTAATAGATTTCTTATATGTGTGCACATATGTGTGTCTGTCAGAATCTTCCATGTCTACAGAATATTAAGTACTTGTCCTTCATATGGATTGTGTATGCTACCTCTGCTCATCCTCTTTTTAATTTTGTAGATGGATTTTTATAATGCACATAGGCTTTAAGTTATATATAACTATATATGCTTCCTTAATATTTTTTATATAGCATGTTCATTATTTTTTCTTAGAAATTTGCAGTCCATTTCTACATTTGTTTAGAGTAGAATATTCCCCATTTATTTTTGAATGCATTTTATTATATAGTACTCTTATGTTGAATGCTTCTTTGAATACATTAAGTAAATAATGAGTAAATAAAAAGTAAATAGTATTTTTTTCCTAGGTTTCACACTTTTGGCACCTGAAGGGAGAGCCAGGCTTGCCTCAGAAGCTCGGATGTTGGCTGAATCAATTTCCAGTGAATTTTATAAAGTACAAGTTTTATAGATAATATCATTGCTGATATTCTAGCTGGGGGGATCTTACAGCCGAAACGTCTATTGAGCTAGTACTTTCTGCAGTAAAAAGATCTTTATTCTTCCCATCTAACAAAAAAAAAATAGCCATTTTTCACAGAGGAGTGAGAGAGGCAACTCCTTTTTCAGTTGGTCGTTGTGTGCAGGGACTTACATAGGAGGATTTTTATTGGTTTTCCCTGGGACTTCTGTCCCATACAAAAGTGAAGGTTTCATTTCTTTACATATGTGTAAAAGGTAAAGCTGCTATATTTAGCAAATAAAAATATAGGATGTTGAGTTAAATTAAAAAAAATAGTCTTAACTTCCAAATTAAAGTAATTTATTGACAAAAGTTTAGTATAGGACATTTAAGCTATCCTGATGAGGACAATGTAGGATTCAAGAAATATACACAGGTTCCCTGGCAAACCTAACCAAGGATTGCCATTGTCCTCTGGGCCTCCCCTGCAGGACAAGTCCCCATGCATGTAATACCACTAAGTGGTTCTGCTGCCAGATGGCACTGCATCTCCCAGGCAAGGGGGCATGTCTACTAATGCCTAACTTAGATGTTCCAAAATGGTTCTTTCTAAAGCAATAAATCAATTATATTCATTCAATATTTACTATACAGGAAGCACTTGCTGAGTTCTAAAAGATATGAAAATGATCAAGGAATAGTATTGTTATGGTCTAAACATTTATATGCCCCTGATTTCTTATGTTGATATCCTCCCCTGCAATGTGATGGTGTTTGGAAATGGTCCTTTTGGTAGGTTAAAATAAAGTGTAGATGGGCTCATGATGGTGAGAGTCCCAAGATAAGATTATTTCCCTTGTAAGAAGGGGAAGAGAAATCAGCGCTTTCTCTTTCCTGTAACTCTCAAAGAAGGACCAGATGAGCACAGATGGCCTGCTTACAAGCCTGAAGCTGAGAGCAAAGGATGAAACCTATATGCCAGCACCTTTACCTGAACTTCTCATCTCCAGGACTATGAGAAATAAATTTCTATAGTTTAAGTTACCCAGTCTTTGGCATTTTGTTATGGCAGATAAGCACTCTAATACAGTATTATCCCCAACATATTTAAAAGGAGACAAATATATGAATACTCTAGTTATCATGAAATCACCATAAAAGATAAAATGTTGTTTTGAAGGGGTAATTTTTTTCTTTCCCCACCTCTATATACTCATAGTTGTTTCTATGAGTACCTAGGTATGTTCCAGTACCTGGCATAGTATCTGGCACACAATAGGCACTTTCCAAATGTTTATCAAATAAAACAGAGGATTACTGAGTGATAAAAAGGAAACAAATTAATTCAAACATAAAGGATTAGAGGTAATTTCACTAAGAAGTGTTATAAAATCCCTCATAATGGAGATGAAAATATGGCTGGTTCTGCCTGAGAGAATAATAAACAAATATAGGAAGTCATGAATTTTATGGAAAGTCTGAACACAGAGTAAGGTAATTACTGAGGTATAGTTATTTAAAAAGCAGTGATTCACATTGTAGAGAAACTTAAAAGTTACAATGAACCACATCTTGATCCAGTCATCTATTTTTGGGCATTTGGGTTGTTTCCATAGCTTAGCTATTGCAAATAGTGCTGCTATAAACATAGGGGTGTAGGTGCCCCTTTGAAGTAATGTTTCTGTGTCCTTTGGGTAAATACCTAGAAGTGGAATTGCTGGATCATATGGAAGTTCCATCTTTAGCAGGTTGAGGAATCTCCTCACAGCTTTAATAGATGACTGGATCAAGAAGATGTGGTAAATATGCACAATGGAATATTACTCAGCAATCAAAAAATAAAAACTCATGCAATTTGCAGCAACATGGAGGGAGCCGGAAGGGATCATACTCAGCGAAATAAGCCAGAAAGAAACAGAAAAATACCAGATGGTATCTCTCATAGCAGGAATTTAGAAAATCTAAATAAGGGACCAGGAAAAAAAAGACTAATTATAATAAAGTAAAAATCAACAAGCAACAAGCAACTATAAACCAGAGACACACTATGAGGGGGGAGGTGGAGGGAGTAGGATCAAAACAAGGGGAGGTGGGAATTGTACACGGACTATAACCAACATGAAAATGCATACATTGTCAAAAATGAAAAATGATGTAAAAATATATGAAATTAAAATAATAATAAATAGGGCCTCTCCTGGTGGTGCAGCGGTTGAGCGCTGGGCTGCGAAGCTGCCCGCAGCCTCTGCAGCACCGGTTCTATCCCCTCGCCGGTGCGAGTGCCCCACATGACACGCAGACCTCTCCTGCTGTTCCCTCAGCAGTGTACTTCGGTCCTTCTGCCTGTTCTGCTCCCCACTCTGGCTCTGGTGAATCCTCTCACCCTCCCGTGCTTCTGACTGTACCCAGTGCTTGTATAAATAAAGAAAGAAATCTTTAAAAAATAAAAAAACAAACCAGTTTGCACTCCCACCAAAAAAAAAAATAATAATAATAAATAAATATAAAAAAGAAAGAAAGTTATAATGAAGCATTTTGAACTTTACTCCATAAGTCAATATTACTGAGCTGTGTTTCATATATTTAAGATAACTGGTGTTCCACAAAAGATGCATTGTAACTACATGAATTTGGAGTATATTGTTTTTACATGCTCCTCTTTAAGATCAATGCAGACACAAAGGCCTAATGACTTTTGGAGTACTACTAACTAATCCACTTACCAACCATCTACACATATAAATCTGTTTACCTTTGGTTAATTCAACTGATTCTCAAGCTTACTTGACCTATGGAATCGTTTTCTCAAGGACCATTTCCTAACTGTGGACTGAATGTTCTGCTGAGTCCAATTTATGACAGGTCTCTTGAATATGTGGTCATTTGAATCTTTGCAAGATTGCCCTATTTTGTCTGTTCTGTCTAATGACAAGTTCATAAACACTGGGATTAATCCAGAGACCTAAATTCTAGTTTAGTTTTAGAACTAATTCAAGCTATTTACTCAACTTCCATGAACATTTCTTTTGAATTTTAAATGAAGGGATTGAATGAGACCATCTTTTGTTTCTATGATACTGTGTTCTATTCCCTTGGGAATCCTAGACTTCAGCTCAGCAAGAAAAATGTCCTTGAGATCCAAGGACAAGATGACCTCAGATACGGGATGATGTTGCAATTTCCACAGGGACCAGTTTCCAGACTTTTGCACTTTTTTTTCTGTCTGAACACATATTTATATATTGACATGTAACAATCAAATCTGCCTTCCTTCCTGACCTTATCTCCCTGGAGAAGCAGGTGGGATTCTTTGGTATTGACTTAGTCATAACATTTTACCAATAAGTTTGGAACAAAACTAATAAGGTCAAAATTCTTTTCTAGATGACGAAGATTTTCCATATTGCAATCCAATTTTTGGAAACATTGAGATTGTTCAATCCTGATTATTATGATTAATACATAAATATGAGTGTGTCAAATAACACTGTAAGAAATACACTGGATAGTTTGGGTAGTTGTTTAAAACATGACTAATTTAAATTATTTAAAGTGAGCAATTGGGCTTAATAATAATATAGTTAGAGGATACAACATAGTACAAGAGTCCTTGATTTTAAATAGATAATTATTTAAATAGATAATTATTCCCTTTTTTCCACAATGATGAGAAAAAGGATATTTTATTATCTTGTCTTGACCGTACATTATATTATTTATAAAGCTATATAAATGTAGGCAGATGATGTTTATAGTTTCAAAAAGACAATTTTTTAAATTTTTCACTTCCTTTTATTTTAGATAACTTTTTTAATATAAATTTTATTTTTATATTCCCCACACAATTACAACCCCTTTATTTTGACCCCAATCCCTCCCCTCCCCGCCCCACACCTCCCATAGAGTGTCTCTGGTTCATAGTTGTTTGTTGATTTTGATTTTCACTTTCTTATAGTTATTCATTTTCCTGGTCCCTTATTTAAGTTTTCTAGATTCCTGCTATGAGTGAGACCATCCGGTATTTTTCTTTTTCTCTCTGGCTTATTTCACTGAGCATGATCCCTTCCAGCGCCATCCATGTTGCTGCAAATTGCATGTGTTTTTCTTTTTTGAATGCTGAGTAATATTCCATGATGTATATATACCACATCTTTTTGATCCAGTCATCTATTTTTGGGCATTTGAGTTGTTTCCAAAGCTTAGCTATTGTAAACAGTGCTGCTATAAACATAGGGGTGCAGGTGCTCCTTGGAATTGATGTTTCTGTGTCCTTTGGGTAAATACCTAGGAGTGGAATTGCTGGATCATATGGAAGCTCCATGTTTAGTAGGTCAAGAAATCTCCACACAGCTCTCCATAGTGGTTGGACCAGTTTGCACTCCCACCAACAGTGCAGGAGTGTTCCTTTTTCTCCACAACCTTGCCTACATTTGTTGTTTCTAGTTTTTTTTTTTAATATGTGCCATTCTCACTGGTGTAAGATGGTATCTCATGGTAGTTTTGATTTGCATTTCCCTGATTACAAGTGATGTTGAACATTTTTCCATATGCCTATTGGCCATTTGCATTTCCTCTTCAGAGAAGTTTCTTTTTAGCTCTTCTGCCCATTTTTTGACAGGATTATTTTCTTTGTTGTTGTTGAGTCTTATCAGCTCTTTGTAGATTTTTGTGATCAGTCCTTTATCCTTAGTGTTGTGTGCCAAAATGTTCTCCCAGTCGGTGGGGTTTCTCTTTGTTTTTGTTATTGTCTCTTTTGCTGTGCAGAAGTTCTTTAATTTGATGTAGTCCCAGATGTTGATCTTTGCCTTCACTATCACTGCTTTGGGTGATGTGTCTCAAAAAGGCAATTTTAAAGCACAGAAAATAAATTCAGTTGAAAAAGTGCTGACATAATTCTTCTCTACATGTACTACAGAATTATAGGAAGAATCATCACAGTAATTATGCTGTTGTATTAAAGATAGCAAAAGAAATGCTTGCTCTTTAATATAAATTCAAATGTATAGTATCTAAAATAATAGATCACAGTGAAAGCATGTCTGTAATTTTTAATAGCAAAAATTAAAATAGTTTGAAAATTCTGAATTTTTCAACGAAGTAAGAAAGCAGATAAAAGGCAAAATGTTGCATAGTCTTATAAAGTGGGCCACTTTTAAGGGTAATTTTTTTGATTGCAAAACTGAGCAATGATAAGCTCATAGCTCTACACAGATAATTGAAATGTGTGTTATACCAGAGCTAGTACTTTTATTTACAGAATTCGCTTATCAAAGATGAATAATTATACGTCAGGATTCGAAGGACTACCAACTATTATTTCACAACTGCCACTATGTTTCTTCTTCTCTGACACAGTTGACACAGGTCCAGGCTTGCTGTTCAAGACCATTCACTTCCTTTTGTTCATGAGCTGCTTTCCTGACCTGCTGTTCTTATATCTCACTGAAGATAGATTTTGGTAAATGGTGCTGATGAGCTAAATGTTTTATGTAAGGATGATGTTGAAATTTCTCCTTAAAAAAAAAAAAAAGAAATTTCTCCTTCAACTTCTGGTTGTAATTTTGGACTGCTTTTTCTCATGATGTAAGCTCACCTAATTCTTCATCAGCACTAGCTTTCTGCAGATGTGTACTCATTTAATCAGCTCCACTAAAAATATACTAGCAGCTAGGGGTCCATTTTACACAGATAACATGTTGCATTCTTTTTTATTGTTTGTTTGTTTTTTTAAAGATTTATTTATTTATGCATACAAGAGCTGGGGTACAGGGCAGAGATGTGGGGGGTGCGAGGATTGACCAGACAGAACGGGGAGCAGAACAGGCACACTGACTGAAATACACTGCTGAGGGGAGCAGCGGGTGAGACAGGAGAGGTCTGCCTTGCCATGTGGGTTTCTCTCTGGCTGGTCGGGGATCAAACTCGTTCTGCAGAGGCTTCAGATTGCTTCATAGTGTGGTGCTTAACCCCTTGCGTCACCAGGGAGGTCAACATGTTGCATTCTTTTTGTGTGTTAGACTTCCCTGGTTGGACCTTTGTCCACAGAAAGATTCAAATATGTTTATCAAAAATAGCAGAAACAAAGTCCTTCCTAATGGAGAGTAAGTCATGTCAAGCACTGCAAATACATGAGCCATATGCACTGCAACTTGAGTGTCCAGTGCATAAATATCAAAAGGATATAATCTTCATTAGCTGCAGTAAAGATTGAAAGCTCCATAGGATTCCCAAAAGAATGTGTTCATTATCATATCCAAGATAACCTTTTTCAGAGGAGTAGCTTGACTCATAACGTAGTACTATATTCCTGTTAGAAGCAAAACTACCCAACAGAAATGTCTCAATTGGGGTAAATTTAACACTACATATACTGACAAATCCCCAAGCCATGGATTTGTTCTTTGTTTATCCCAAATGTCTATATAGGGGCAGGATGGTCACTGAGCAGGTTTTTTATGATTCAGCAAATCAGATGGGTAAAGGAGGCCTCCTGTAGCCCTCGGTGGCTTTCTCAGGCTTTTACTGAGCTTTACATATATTGCAGCAACCAGGTACATGGCAGCCAGGGCTGCCTTCTTCTGCCTTCTGGCATGTCTTCACTCTGGGCTTCTCTCTCTCTCTCTTCTGGCTTTCTTTCTCCCCTTCTCTCTCCTGCCTCTCTCCTGCTTCTTTCTCCTGCCTCTGCTTCTGCTTCTGCTTCTCTTGATGTCTATCCCAATACTCCTCCCATGGCCCACAGAAGTAACCAAGTCAGCTTACAATGTAGCAACTGCAGGTACCCCATCAAGCAGGGCAATCCTAATGGTGGGAGGCCAGAAAAGCCTGAAAACTGTTTGCCCTACAGTCTACTTCTTGTCCACGTGTGGCAAACTGCTTCTTTCCAATGACGATCACTTCCTGCATACATGGTCTTCCCTAATATTATATACATTGGATCTTCCTCTTCTCCACAGCTTGGTCCATCCATATGCCCTCACTTCATAGTTGTGTCATCACCAATGGTAAATAAAGAAGTCCCACAAAAGCAAGTGCATATAACTTGTGCAAAACCTTTGTATGCTTGCATTGTATGGATACAATTTTGTTTACTCAAATTCCAAATTCTAATCTCTCCATCACATGCCCCAGAAAGGACAGTAGTTGGGCTCTTGGGCTGTTTTCCAAGCAATTGACTCCATTTTAGTGACCATCCAGGGAAGTGAGAAATAGTTTTGCAAATACCCATTACTGTTTGGTCACATTTAAAGCTTTTATATTCTTGTGGAGGCCTAAAAAGGATGTCAGGTAGGATCATGATTTCTTGAAACTCTCTGTCTAACTTGGCATTCCCCGACATACTTGTCCGGGTTCCAGCTCAGCGTCTTCACCTTCATCTTGGCTGCTATTTCTCCCTGACATTTATTCTCTTATTTTTTACCCAGAAATTAGGAAAACTGTGAATTTTGTATTTATATATGAAAGTAAGTAATATTTCCACCAATAAAAATTCAAACTGGATGGAAGAGTGACAGCATCATTTTGATATCATCCCACCAGCTACCTATTTTCTCTTTCCAAATAAAACCAGTGCTTAGTTTTTCCATAGATAAAAATATATTATACTTGCATATACTAACAAATACTCTTTCTCAAATACCACCATTTTTTCCAAACCTTTGTCAATGTGAATATTGACACGAAAATGTAGAATTAAAAACATTCAAGTGTGGTGTACATCTCAGAATCATCCTGAGCTCTGATCCATGTGTTATGACTTGCAAGCAGCCTCATATCCAGGGTGTCATGTTAATATCTTTAGTAGTATTATGGGTGCTATGACATGGACATGGAGGAGCCTGGGAAGGTTAGACCAATTTACCTTCTCCAAATCCAGCTGATTTTCAGTTATTTCTCTATTCACTTGGCTATGTCTTTAAGCTTTCCTACTGCCTTTCTCACGTATATGCCTTTGTCCACTAATACAGTCCTGCTTTGTCTCCTGCAGGAAGTCTGCCTTGAGTCCCCATCTCTCATCCTATCAATTCCATGTGCTTTTTCTCTATGCTATAGTTGCAGATGAACCCATTTTATCACATTGTCTTGTCACCATCTTTTTTTTTTTTACATCTTTTTTTTTCACCATCTCTTATCCCCAATAGACTGACAGACTTAGAGCATGAATTATGTTTTTCATAGTCAAATTTTGTAAACTCAAGACCTGATGAATACATGGTTACTCATTAAATAGTTGGTGATTAAATGAACAGGAATAGAAAACATTAACAATGTAGGACCTCCCTGGTGGCACAAGGGGTTAAGCACAGCACTGTGAAGCTATCTGCAGCTGCTGCAGCACAGGTTCGATCCCTGGCTGGCCAGGGAACTACCCACATGGCGCAGCAGACCTCTCCTGTCTCACCCTTTCTTCCCCTCAGCAGTGTATTTCACTCAGTATGCCTGTTCTGCTCCTCACTCTATCTTTGGTGAATCCTCTCACCCCTCACACCTCTGGCCTGTACCCCAGTTCTTGTATGCATAAATAAATAAATCTTTAAAAAAAGTAAAAAAAAATGAATAAATGGATTCCAAAATTAATAAGATTTGCATGAACCAAGACCTGCTTGTTAATCACATGTGCACACACAAAACTGAACAGTGTAGCCTAGTGGTTACCAGTTTAGGCAGCACAATCAGATTCTTCACATCCCTGCACCTATGCTCACTCACTGTGGGTCTTTGGACAGTGTATTTAACCAGCATAGGCCTCTGTTTTTCAAATATAACATAGGGATAATAATAGGAATAAGTTTATATATATATATATATGGTATTTAAAATAGTGGAAATACATGTTCACAATTTATTTATTGAATAATGATAGGTATTTGGAATCCAGTATAAGTTATCTCAGATAATTTAACACAAATAATAAGAGATTAATTTATAAATAAATAATAACACTTAAATCTGTCCCTTCATGTTTCAATGAAAGTCATAGCTCACTCATTTACTCATGGCAATAATCTGATTTATCCTTGACTCATTTGTAACTTATGTGCTGCCTATCCAATCTGTCAACCAGATGTGATGATTCCATCTCCTAAATAGCTCACACTCTGCTCACAACTCTCCAAACCACCTGCAGATACCCTATTCAAGGCCATGCTGTCTTCTCTAGACTACTTGAGGAGCCCTGAATCTTTATTTTTTTTTTCAGTAATTTCTTCTGGCAGTTCGTTCCAGTTTTATTAAGATGTAATTGACACAGAACACTATAAGTTTAAGGTGTTAACTTGACTTCCAGATATTGTGAAACAAATACCACAATTAGTTTAAATACCACAATCAGTTTAACATCTATCATCTGATATAAATAAAAACAATGCTTTCTCCTTATGATGACAACACTTATGATCTGCTCTCTTGACAGCTTTCATATATACACACAACAGTGTTAACCACAGTCATCATGTTGCTGCAAATATATTTTTAAATTTAATTTTAATTAAACAAATTTGACATGTAACATTGTATAAATTTAATTTATATACCACTTTATTTTGTTGTCTTTATACATTATGATTGCTATATATTTATCACATTGCATATATTCATTATTGACAGATCTCTGAGGAAGTTTCTGTTTTTTCATTCTTTACAAGTTGTACTCTTAAACACCATCACTGTTATTCCCCCAAATGCCCATTCCTTGGAAAGCACCAGTTTACTATTTTCACAGGCTTGACCTTTTTAGATTCCACATATAAATGACACCATATGAATATTTGTTTTTCTCTGATGTATTGTGCTTAGCCTAATGTGCTCAAGGTCCATTCATGTTGTTTCAAATGGCAAGATGTTCTTCATTCCTGTGGCTAAATATTCCATTGTATGTATATATCATTCATACATCTATCATCTTTCCATCTATCCATCCATCTATCCATCCATCTATCCATCCATTCATCCATCCATCCACCTATCTATCTACTTATCAGCGATCTAATTTTTTAATCCATTCATCCATATTGATGGACATTTGGGTGGTTTCTGTGTCTTGCCTACCGTGACTAATGCTGGAATGAATACAGGAGTGCATATATATCTTGTTGAAACTGGTTTTAATTTCCTTTAGATATGTATCCAGAAGTTCAGTTATTGGATTGTATGGTAGGCTATTTTTTTAAAAAAGAAATTTTATTTATTTTTGCATAGAAGAACTGGGGTGTAGGCCATAGGTACAGGGGATGAGAGGATTCACCAGAAATAGAGTGGGGAGAAGAACAGGTGGATTGACTGAAATACACTGCTGAGGGTAGCAGCGGGAGAGACAGGAGAGGTCTGCTGCACCATATATGGGTTAACTCCTTGGCTGGGGTTGGAACTTAGGCTGTTACTGTGATAGTGCTGAGACTTAACCCCTAGGCCACCACAGAGGCCTTAGATCTACTTTTTGATTAAAAAAACTTTATTGAGGGCCTCCCCTGGTGGCGTAGCGATTGAGCACTGGGCTGTGAAGCTGCCCACAGCCTCTGCAGCGCCGGTTCAATCCCCGGCCACAGGTGAGGGTCCCACATGGCGTGACAGACCTCTTCTGCCGCGCCCACTGCTCCTCTCAGCAGTGTATTTCGTCACTCTGCCTGTTTGGTTCTCTGCTCTGGCTCTCGTGAATCCTCTCACCCTCCTGAGCTTCTGACTGTACCCAGCGCTTGTATAAATAAATAAATAAATTTTAAAAAATAAATAAAAAACTTTATTGAAATAACACTGATTTATAACATATAGATTCTAGACATACAGCATTATAAATCAACATCTGTACATACTACATTGCGATTTCCACCTAAAATCTAATTCCCGCCCTTCATCATACAATTGACACCTATTCAATTTATTTACCACCCTTCTATTTTGCTCTTATAGTCTAAGAGTTTGCTCATTAGTTTCGTTTCTTTATCTTCCATGAGAGTGAAATCATGCAGGTTTTGCCTTTCTCCATCTGACTTATTTAACTTACCATAATACCATCTAGGTCCACTGACATTGCTGCAAATAGTTGAGTAGTCATCTATTGAGTGTATTTACCACATCTTCTTTATCCACTCATCTGTCAATGGACACAGATTGTTTCCATATCTTGGCTACTCTAAATAATGCTGCGATAAACATGCGGATGTTCTTTGAATTTTAAACTAGTCTCTTCTTATTCTTCAGATAAATATCAAGAAGCAGAACAAATATATCATATGGAACTTTTATTGTTAACTTTTTGTGGCACTTTCATTTGCCTTCCATAACAGCTACACTGATTTTCATTCTCACCAGCTGTGTATTGGGTTCCCTTCTGTATACATCCTCTCCAACATTTTCTTTGTCTTGCCTTTTGGATAGCAGGTGCTCCCACAGATGTGAGGTGATATTTCATTGTGGTTCTGATTTGAATTTCTTTCTTTAATAATATATAATAAACAGATACCTGTTGACAATCTGTATATCTTCTTGGAAAAGTTTCTATTCAAATCCTTGGCCCATTTTTTTAATTGGGTGTTTGTGTTTTTATTGTTGAGTTGGATGAGCTTTTTATATGTATTGGCATTTTGATGATGGTTTCTATCATACAATTTTATTTTATTTTATTTTTTAAAAATTTATTTATTTATGCATACAAGAACTGGGGTACAGGTCAGAGGTGCGGGGGCAGGAGTGGTGAGGGGATTCACCAGAGACAGAGTGGTTAATAGAACAGTGGATTGACTGAAATACACTGCTGAAGGGAGCAGCAGGAGAGACAGAAGAGGTCTGCTGCTCCATGTGGGTTAGCTGCCTGGCCAGCCAGGGATAGAACGCGTGACATGCTGCAGTGGCTGCAGATGGTTTCATAGTGCTACGACATAATCCTTTGCACAACCAGGGAGCCCCACTATCATACAATTTCAAAATGATTTAAGTCCATTTATTTATTTTTGTTTTTGTTTCCCTTGCCATGCAAATCCCCAAAGACATCCCCAAAGGCTGCTGATGAGCTAATTGTCCATGTTGTCTCCTTTGTATTTTATGGTTTCATGGCTTCCATTCAAGTTTTTGAAACATTTTGAATTAATTTTTGTATACAGTGTGTTGTGAAACCACTCTAGGCCAGGTGGTTAGAAATAAATATAATGAGAAGTATGGAAGACTTCTATTTGAGTATGGTACAATTTATGTAAGAAAAACTAAAAATAAGCAAATAAAAACAATGTTGATGGAAAGTAATATTTATTGTGCTAAACATTTTAATTGATTTGGAATTGCCCTGTAAAACCAAAATTTTGAGATAGTCTTGTAGAAATTGAAAAAAACTTACTTTGAAGGTAATCTGGAATAATAATGCTGAAGATTAGTTAAGGGAAGTTGCAAAACAATGATGGGAACAAGATTCCCTCATCCAGATTATCTAGCCAGGAGTCAAAATACACAACACAACTGAAATAATTTAAACTGCATGACACTGAGTAAGAAGTGAAAAAAAGATTCATAGTAAGCCATACGAATATGGGAGTATAAGTATTTGATAAATGTAGCATTTTAAACCAGAGGGCCATACTGGACACTACTTCCTGGCAATTGAATGATAAACCAATGCAGTCTTATATAAAAGCCAATAGTGCTCAAATTCTCTTGTCTTCAATGACACCATGTTGTTAGCCTGAAGAAGGCTGCAGGGGGAGCATTTACACTACAGAAATTGACAAATTTTCAGAGATTTACTTCAATGCTTCCCACAGCCCCCACCTTTATCCCCATGACCCAATTAAGTATTTATTAACACACTGCTGTATATACCCTTTGAATAAGCAATTCTTATAACAATGCATCCTATACAAATTCTCCCCCATGTTGGATCAGTTCAGTTGAAAGTAAAAGAATGCCCAAACCAAATGAAATTACATTACACAGACATTTGTTATTTCACACAATAGGGAATAAGAAACCAGACATGAGTTGATTGACTGGTCAGTGTTGTCATCAATGACTCTGGATTTTTCCATTGCTCTGCCTTGTTCATGGGATTTTCTTCAGCTGAAGGCTTTTTGTATTCTTATTATGAAAGGACTGCCTGGTATTAGAGAGAGATAAACCTCCGTCTTGATCACAGAACCTAAGTTTTCCCTTTGGTATGATAGTGTCATCTCAGGTTCTATGTCGTTCTGGGAAATAGTCACCTATGGCTCAACTCATAGCACTTGCTTGGATCTGGTGATTTGGTGGACTGTTGAATTAAGGCAGATTCTTCTAGACCCATATATATATGAGACCCATATATATGAGAAAGAAATAAACTGCAACACAATAAAAATGATAGTGCAGGCCACACTAATTAAACACCCATTTGTGCATGAGTGTGTGCAAGCGGCTGTCTGTGTGTGAAAGGGTGGGAGAGATCAAAAAACGGCATCACAGTTCAGTCAAGACCACCCAGTGACTGTGTGGTCTTAGGCAAATTATTTCACTTCTCTGACTCTGTGTCTTCATCTGTAAGATGAGAATAATAGTGTGTACTTCCTAGGACTGGTGTGAGGGTTAAATTGGAGAACATATATAGAGTCTGTTGAATAGTACTCAGTGGATATAAATGCTATGTAGAACAAAGTTGTGTCTGTTTTCTTTTCATGTAATTCTATATAAATTTTAAATTCAAAGATTTCTTCTTTTTATAAAGTGAAAATTAGCATTCCAAGCAAGAAGAGAGAGGTAGCAATGGCACCAAGCTTTGTTATGTTCCGAGTATGCGCAAGAGCTTAGTTGGTTCCCAGCATATTACCTGTGGGCTGAATACATGTGGGAAAGGGAAGGGGGTGTGTGCCAGCAATCACTCTCTTACCTAACAGTTTCTTTCAGGATAGTATTAAAGGAAAAGCTTATGCTTTTCTTGTAAAACAAAAAAAAAATGTAAAGGTGCCTTTCTTTTGAAATGTGATCATGTTCTTCATAAAAGAATATTGTGGGAATTTTTCTTATCTTAATTTATTTATTGCCTTGAAAAAACTATTTTTCTTGCTATAGAGAATCCAACACAATTTGATAAAATGTTACAGCACTAATTTTTTAAAAATTGCATGCAGTTTAAGTGTAGTACAAAATAATCTATCACTTTCTACCACCTAATATGCAACATTTTATGAATCCTGTGGGTGAATGTTTTTCCTTTAACTTTTATTTCTTATTTTTCCCAGCACTCCCTATATACTTCTTCAATCATTTCTTCTATCCCCTCCCTCTTAACTGCAAAACCTTGCCCCATTTATCAGTGACTATACTTTTTACAAGTATTTTATTTTATTGAATCGCCCACTATGTAAGTGTCTAGTATTTGGTTTTATCATTCTGAATGACTTTATTGCAAATAATTTCCTTGATCTCTTTCTATTTTACTTTAAATGGCAACATTTTGTCTTTACTTATGGCTATTGGCGTATATATTTCCATTATTTGCATATAAATATTTTCATTTTGTGATATTGAGTGTAGATATGATTTTATAGATTAGTTTTTAAACTTAACAACATACCATAAGCACATATTTATACATCCCATATGATTCTTAAAACTGCAATATTGCAATGCTGCATTCCCTGTTCTATGGATTGGAGGGGGATACAGAAGTTCTCCAGGTTTAATTAAAGAAGGCTCTTCTTGCCTGCACCATGGACAAGAAAGTTTGTGAATTCTGCTGAAATATTTCCAAGGTATCAGGAGACACCATGACACTAGTGTGTGCTTATGGGTGTTTTGTTTTGTTTTTCTCACTCAGTTAAATAAGAAATCGAGTCCAGGGTTGAGTTTAAGGCATTCATTGCTTGGTGGGCAGCCAGCCTCCTCCGTCTTTGGAAGTGGTCTCGCCTTGGGGAGTACAGAGGGGCCCTGTGCACAGCTCAGAGGGAGGGTCGGTGGGCGGCAGTGCCGCTCCCTCTGGCTGTGCTCTGTGCCAAGTCCGTTGTGCACTCATTGAGCTGAACAAGGGCCATGGTGCAGCTGCTAATGATGCTGTGTTAAAAGTGAAGGAGGACACCATAGTGATGGCAGGTGGTTGCCAGAGAACCTGGGGTGACATCCCCTGAAAGGACAGGAAAGTGACACTGACAAGTTCCTGCTCAAATAGCCATCAGAGAGAAGACAAGGTGTATTATGATCAATATAAAAAGAGAGAGAAAATGCAAATCAATCGTCATGGGGTGACTAAACAAATTGCATTAAACCAACAAATAATTACTATTTCCAGTATTTTCAGCTCACTCTTCAGGGAAAACCAAGAAAGAAAGCTGAGTGCAGAGTGGGGTTTGATGCAAAAGTTGGCAAAGCTTTGTGTTTTTCCAACAATCTGTAACCCATTTGTAAAGTGTATATAAAATAATGTTTACCTTAAATGAAGTGTGGAGAAAATTAATGGAAAAATCAAGCGTTCAGTGCTGGGAGCATAGTGAACTAACTAGTCCTCACTCCTTAGGGAAATAAGAACAAGTTAATTAAGAAATTGAAACATTTCCTGAGTAATAATTTGGTAATTGGTGTTAATAATTGTGACTCAAAAATTGTAACTGCTGAAGTGCCTTATGAATTATCAGAGAAAACCTGATTTCTGTTTGCACTGTTTTTTTTTTTTTTCCCCCCTCAGGATATTTTTTTTTTTAATAAATTTTATTGTTATATTCCCCATACAATTGCAACCCCCCCATTCTGACCCCAATCCCTCCCCTCCGGCCCCCCTAAAAGTGTCTCTGGTTCATAGTTTTTTGTTGATTTTGATTTTCACTTTCTTATAGTTATTCATTTTCCTGGTCCCTTATTTACGTTTTCTAGATTCCTGCTATGAGTGAGACCATCCGGTATTTTTCTTTTTCTTTTTGGCTTATTTCGCTGAGCATGATCCCTTCCAGCGCCATCCATGTTGCTGCAAATTGCATGTGTTTATCTTTTTTGAATGCTGAGTAATATTCCATGGTATATATGTACCACATCTTCTTGATCCAGTCATCTATTTTTGGGCATTTGGGTTGTTTCCAAAGCTTAGCTATTGTAAACAGTGCTGCTATAAACATAGGGGTGCAGGTGTTCTTTGGAATTGATGTTTCTGTGTCCTTTGGGTAAATACCTAGGAGTGGAATTGCTGGATCATATGGAAGCTCTATGTTTAGTAGGTCCAGAAATCTCCACACAGCTCTCCACAGTGGTTGGACCAGTTTGCACTCCCACCAACAGTGCAGAAGAGTTCCTTTTTCTCCACACCCTCGCCAACATTTGTTGTTGCTAGTTTTTTTAATATGTGCCATTCTCACTGGTGTAAGATGGTATCTCATGGTAGTTTTGATTTGCATTTCCCTGATGACAAGTGATGTTGAACATTTTTTCATATGTCTGTTGGCCATTTGCATTTCCTCTTCAGAGAAGTTTCTTTTTAGCTCTTCTGCCCATTTTTTGACTGGATTATTTTCTTTGCTGTTGTTGAGTCTGATCAGCTCTTTGCAGATTTTTGTGATCAGTCCTTTATCATTAGTGTTGTGTGCAAAAATGTTCTCCCAGTTGGTGGGGTTTCTCTTTGTTTTTGTTATTGTCTCTTTTGCTGTGCAAAAGCTCTTTAATTTGATGTAGTCCCAGCTGTTTATCTTTGCCTTCACTATCACTGCTTTGGGTGATGTGTCTGTAAAGATGTCTTTGATGTGTTTGCACTGTTTTGATGTTAAGTTTAGTTCGCTATTTTTGAAAGTCATAGTTGCAATATACATCAGATCACAAATATTTTATTATCTGAAAATTAAGCTAACTAGCCTTCACTATCCTTTTCAGAATAAATGACTATAATTAATTTGAATGTGATAGTTACATCCTTTTGTTCCAGTTATTTCTAATTTCAAAAGATTTGTATGCTTAGTGGAAAATTTGGGAAGCAGTTGAAACTATAAAAATGCAGAAGAGCTTCCTTGCCCCTCCCTGGCCTGGTTCCACAGGCCTGGGATTCCCACTTTATTTCTGTTCCTTTTCTCCTTAATAAATTTTTTTTCCTCAAAATATCGGATGGATTCACTTATAGCAGGAATATAGGGGAACCAAATAAGACATCAGTGTAAAACAATAATAACAGTACAAAGCACAACAAAGCAAAAAACAGACAATTCTAAATCAGAGACAAACTGCTGGGGAGGAGGCCGCAGAGGGAGCAGAGGGAGGGAGGGAGGAGCACAGGGGACTGAGGTGATGGTGCACGGGTGCATTGGTGAAGGAAACTCTATGGGGACTACGCCTGAGGGGGTGGGGGGAAGCAAATATTGTTTAAAAATGAACAACGATGTAAAAAAATAAATAAAATTTATTTTTCTCTAAACAAAACAAAAAAATGCCAAGGAAAACTATCTCTAGCTCCACACCCATCAAACCAATATTAATACCTGGAATTGTTTTCAAGAGTTACCCTATGTATTTTTGTTTCTGTTGACTCCCAATAGCAGTGTCGGGGGTGGAGGGCCCGCGTTGTTCAATAGCTCCTGTTATTCTCATTTCTTTAATCTTTGCACCTAACCACTTGAAATCATCTTATCTTTTATTGAAATTTTTTTTACAATTAAGCAGTTTATATCTTTCAAAAGTTTACTGTTCATAATTTATTTTATGTTGTGGTTTGCTGGTTTATGACCTCTGAAAAGATGACTTTATTATGTGAAGTACATAGGTTAGTAATTCAGAGCAACTCATCCATTAAAAGCAACTGGAAAATAAGGCCAATATCTAGTACAGAATTAGTTATCTAATGATTCAGTGAGTCACTGAGAGGAGTGGGGTTGTCTAGGACCCTGAAATTTAGGGACGTTACAAAAGGGGAAAAATGAAGAGGCAGTGCTGTTATTTTAGCAGGCTCAAGGTGACCAAGGATTCCACACCCACCTAGAGGAGGGATGAATCTAGTGAACCCCCATCACTTTTACCTGGGGCCCCAAAAAGCTGCTTTCAGATTGAGAACTAAAAGTGAGCTAGACTTACCAGGGATAGCAACTCAGAGAGAATCACTTCAGTTATTAATGCTGGATTAAGGTCATCAAGTACCAATGTCTCCAGCCATCTTGCCAAAGCAAATGTAAATCATCCCAAGTCTATTCTTATTCCTATACAATTGTCCAATTATTATTATTTTTTAAAATGATTTCTTTATTTATTTATACAAGCACTGGGTACAGTCAGAAGTGTGGGAGGGTGAGAGAATTCACCAGAGCCAGAGAGGGGAACAGAACAAGCAGACTGACTGAAATACATTGCTGAGGGGAGCAGCGGGTACGGCAGGAGAGGTCTGTTGCGCCACGTGGGCCCCTCTCCGAAGGCCAGGGATTGAACCGGCATTGCAGAGGCTGCTGGCAGCTTTGCAGCCCAGTGCTCAACCACTGAGCCACCAGGGGAGGCCCTGCAATTGTCCAATTATAATGTCTGTATCAGATACTTTCATAACACTGAAGTGTTGCCAGGCCCATCTCTCACTCAAACTATGATCAGAGCAGTCAGTCCATGGGACTTTGTGCAGGTATAACCTGATTATTTCACCTGGCATTACCAGATCCCTGGCTTTCTGCCCAGGCTTCTTTGCTGCTCTGGCATGTGGTATCCAGCTACTTGGCACTCACCAAGCACAACCCAGAATTGTAGTGGGCTAATGTATGAGCCTCCATTGAACATGCATGATGAAAGAGATGGACACCCACCCTGTTCCACTTCCATTCCTTGGAATTTATGAAATGCTTTTCATAAAGCTGATGAGCAGAACTCCCCCTCAGCTGCTGACCTGACACAGTTCCTTGATTGTCCTTTCTTCTTTTTCATTTCACTCTCCTAGCCCTCATTTCTATTTCCTGGGATCACTTTCCAAGTAAAGCACCAGTATGTAAACTTTAGTCTCATACCCTGCTTTGGGGGAAGCCCAAAGCCCATATAATTGGTATCAAAAGAAAACTTAGCAAACAGTCCCTCAGGATGGGATTTCACAATGATTGTTCACTGGTCGGATGGAAATCAGGACACCATTATTTCCTGTGAATGAGTTGGGGATTGCTCCTCATATATACCAACATAACAATACTACCCTCTATGGAAAACTGGATTTTGGTACAATTGGAAAAGGAAGCATTGGCCTATGTACCTGTAGAAGCATTGGAATGATATGGAAAAAAATGGAATTTTCCAGATTTGGCTTTTGTTAGTTGTTTTGAGCACCTTGAAAACAATGAAATGACATGCTTACATCAGCTATTAATTCTAAGCACTCTGAATTTAAAGAGTCTCTAAAGTGATGTTTTTACAACCCTGTTTTCATTTGGCACAAGGGCCAGCATTTAACTGCCAAGGTCATAGAGCTGCAAAGGACAATAGAGGAACATCTACCTTTCACAGTCACTACAGTACAGGTCCTGATAGGAAAATAAGCACCCTGAGACTGGTATGGGAACATGTGCATGAACCTAATCCCTGAGGTTCCCCTGAACTAACTGGACAAAAAATAACAGCCTCTTTTCTAGAGAAGCACAGATTGCCTTTGCTTTCAGACTCTGTGAAGACCTCACCTGAGAGATGAAACAAACTGACATTTGTCCTCTATTGATCCATCCCCACTGTACTTCACTGATTAATTACAAGATTCATCACAGTCTAAGCAGGAAAATTCAGACCCTTCCCAGGGAGGAAATGACTTGTACACAAAAATATATTTTCTGTGAGTTACATAAACTGACTATCCCTGGGAGAACATATATTGAAGGGGATCTTTTATTTTTAAAGATTTATTTTATTTATACAAGAACCGGAGTACAGGCCAGATGCACGGGAGGGTGAGAGGGTTCACTAGAGACAGAGCGGGGAACAGAACAGGCGGATTGACTGAAATACACTGCTGAGGGGAGCAGCGGGCCAGACAGGAGTGGTCTGCTCGCCATGTGGGTTGCTCCAAGGCTGGTGGGGATCGAACCGACAGTGAAGAGACTGCGAACAGCTTCACAGCTCTGTGCTCATCCACCTGCGCCACCAGGGAGGACCTTGGAGGGGATCTTGAGAGAAAAAAGTCAATGGGAATAGAGACTCAATGGGGAATAGTCACTTGTATGAGAGCCCTGATCATCACTTGATTCAACAACCTTCCATGGCAATGGAGGCAATCCTAATACATTGCTGGAACAGATCCTCAAAGTTTGGGTATGTCAAATGAGATGGAGTTGCTGCACAGCCCCAGTGCATATGGAATATGGGCAGGATCAAAAGATTCAGGAAGGTGGAAATGATAAAATGTTAAAGTAATTAAGACTAGAGGACATAGGAATTATTGAGGCTTCCCATGAGTACCCTAAGGATGTTCATGCCACTAAGGTAGTAAGGAATATCTTATAAAGGGGAGGCAACAACCTATTGGGAAATTTCTATTATGACTGTTATCTGGACCAGATGAAAGAACATTGTCTTTCCAAGTTAAAGTTCACTTTCTTCAGATAAATTTTCAGAAATTCAATAGCTGGATCACATGGTATATGTGATTTTAATTTTTGAGACACCTCCCTAGCGGCCATAATAAGTTACATTCCCACTAACAGTGACCAGCATTCCTTTTCTCCACATCCTCAATGGTACATGTTATTTCTTGTCTTTTTGATAATTCTAACATATATGATGTACTAGCTCATTGTGGTTTTAATTTTCATTTCCCTAATGATTTGTGATTTTGAATACCGTTTTGTGTACCTGTTAGCCATTTTTGTATTCTTTGGAAAAATCCCTATTCAGGTCCTTTGCCCTAATTTTTAATTGAATTCCTTGTTTTTTTCCTCACTATTGAGCTATGAGTTCTTTACAAATTTTGTGGATTAGCTGCTGACAAGATACTATAATTTCAAATATTTTCTCCCACTTGGTAGGTTGCCTTTTCATTTTATTAGTAATTTCCTTTGTTGTACAAAGCTTTTTAGTTTCATGTTATTCATTTGCTTACTTTTACTTTTGGTGTCAAATTCAAAAAAATTCATCACCAAGACTGATGTCTAGGAAATCATTGACTATGTTTTCCTCCAGGAATTTTATGGTTTCACTTCATGGTTCAAATCTTTAATCTATTTTGAGTTGACTTTTTTGTATGGTGTAAGAGAGTGGTGTAAGAGAGAGAACACATCCTTTTGCATGTGTTCTGCTTTCCCAGAGCCATTTATTGATGAGACAGTTCTTTCCCCATTATTGTAAATTAATTGATCATGTATGCATGCATTTATTTCTGGGCTTTCCATTTTATTCTGTAAAGCTATGAGTCTGCTTTTATACCAATATCATATTGTTTTGATTGCTTTGTAGTGCAACTTGAAACCAGGAAGTGTGAGGCCTCCAGCTTTGTTATTCTTTCTCAGGATGGATTTGCTTATTCAGGGTCTTTTGTGGTTCTATACTAATCTTAGGATTTTTTATTCTACTCATCTGAAAATGCCAATGGCATTTTTATAAGGACTTACTTACTTTTATAGGGACTTGATTTAGTTGGTATGGCCATTTTAACAATTTTAATTCTTCCAATCCATAAACATGGAAATTTCTTAAATTTCTCCTATTGGTATTTTATAGTTTTCAATGTATAAGTTTTTCACCTACTTGGTTAAATTCATTTTGAGGTATATTACTGGGATTACACCAAACTAAAAAGCTTCTCTACAGTAAAAAAATACATTAACCAAAACAAAGAGACACCCCACTGATTGGGAAAAAATCTTTGTACTCCATACAACTGATAAGGGACTGATCACAAAGATGTACAAAGAACTCACATGACTCAACAAAAACAAAGTGAACAATGCAGACAAGAAATGGGCAGAACTTAAAAAACACTTTCCCAAAGAGGAAATGCAAATGGCCAACAGGCATATGAAAAATGTTCAACATCTCTTATAATCAAGGAAATGCAAATCAAAATCACAATGAGATATCACCTTACACCAGTTAGAATGGCACATATCAAAAAACTAGCAAAAACAAATCCTGGCGAAGATGTGGTGAAAAAAAGAAGTCTCCTACATTGCTGGTGGGAATGCAGACTGGTCCAACCACTGTGGAAAGCTGTCTGGAGGTTCCTCAGTCCACTGAAAATGGAGCTACCATATGCCCCAGCAATTCCACCCCTAGGGATCTACCCAAAGACACAAAAACAAAAATAAAATAAAATAAAATATTACCAATATTTAAAAAAAAATATTTGAGGCCAAATTTGCAGTTTTCTCAATTGAGCAGTCTATTTTTTTTATTGAATACATTCGCTATCAGGAATAAAGTATGATATCAAATTTTAAATTGGGAAATTGACTTGCAAAAGCATATTTTATCATTAGTACTGATGATTAAGGGATGGGACAGGCAGTCATAATGCTGGCAAAAGAAGTGTCTGCAAAATAAATAACCTTCAAACTCTAGGAGGATGTCCACTTCTAACTCTAGACAGTCATACTAACATCACTGTGTAAACTAATAATGGGTCAGATAATTTATCCAGTCCCTTTTTCCAGATTAGAAGACTGATTTGGACTTCTAGCTCTTTTTTTTCTTTTTTATTGTGATTTTCTTTGTCTCCTTTGACTTTGATTAGTTAATGAATTTTTCCCTTGCACTAGAAGTCAAGCTCAACCACAGAGCATTATATTTATCTTTTCTGTTTCTAAACACATCACACCATAACACAGTTGAGAAGTTCAAGTGGTTATGTGTCAGGCTCTTTTCTCCATGGCATGAACTATAGACACCTACTTCACTTCTCCAGCCTCTGTGATACAGCTCTTGCTTCCAGATCTCATAACAAAGATTTTATTGCCAGGTAATTTTTCACCTTTGTAGATTAGAACAAGCAAGAGGTACCTAACACAAGGTACAATTGGAAGAACCATTTTATGCCCCTAATAAACTACCCTCTTCATATGATTATTACTTAAGAGTAAACCTCTTTAAGTGAATAGTATTCAAATATATGATCACAGATTTTTATGTTAATAAGTATTGTGAAGGGTAAAAACACAAAGCCACTACAAAAAAAAAAAAAAAGAATACCTGTACCCCTATGTTTATCGAAGCACTATTTATAATAGGTAAAAACTGGAAACAAACCAAATGCCCAAAAAGATGACTGAATCAAGAAAATGTGGTATAGATACACAATGGAATGCTATTCAGCAATCCAAAAAGATAAACTAATGTCATATGCAGCAACATGGATAGAGCTAGAAGGAATTATGCTCAGTAAAATAAGTTAGAAGGAAAAAGAAAAATATCACATGGTTTCACTTTTAGGAGGAATATAGGGGAACCAAACAACACATCAGGGGAAAAAATAATAGCAGTGCAAACACAACAGAACAAATAAAAAACAGACAATTACAAACCAGAGACATCATGTAAGGGAGGAGGAGGGAGAGGGATCAGAGGGAGGGAGGAAGGAGCACAGGTGATGGTGCACGGGTGCATTGGTGACGGAAATTTTATGGGGACTACAACTGAGGGGGGAATAAAGCAAACAATGTTTAAAAATTAACAATGATGTAAAATATATATAAATAAAAAAATTTAAAAAATCATCTCGAGGTATATTATTCTTTTTGATGCAATTCTAAAAATGATTGCTTTCTTAATTTCTCTTTCTGACATTTTGTGTATAGAAACACAACTGATTTTTTATATGATTTCATAGGCTGCAACTTTATTGAATTCATTTATTATTTCTTATGGTGTTTTGGTGGCCTCTCTAGGGTCATACTATCTGCATATATAACATGGACCTTTCTTCTTTTTCTTGCCAAATTGTTCTGACTGGGGTTTCCAATTCATGTTGACTAAATGTGGTGTAAGTGGGCATCTTTGTCTTGTAGCTGATCTCTGAGGAAAAGTTTTCAGCTTTTCACTGTTGAGTACGTTAGGTATGTGTTTGTCTTATATGGCCTTTATTATGTTGAGGTACTTTCCTGCTATATCCACTTTCCTGAGAGTTTTTTTTTTAATTCATAAATTGATATGGAATTTTGTCAAGTGATTTTTCTGCATTTATTGAAATGATCATATGTTTTTTGTACTTCATTTTTCTAATGTAGGGTATCTCCTTGACTTCCATTCTTGCATCCCACATGATCTTAGCATATATCCCTTTTATTGCATTGTTGTGTTCAGTTTGTTAATATTTAATTTTAGATTTATTGGTCTCCTTCTCCAGTGCTTAGCCACAGATCCTTAAACCCTCCTAATTTCCTAAGTAATAAGATCAGTAGGAGCATCTTTTGTTCTAATATTTGGGCTTTGATCCTGGTTCCTAATACAAAATTCCTAAATATCTTGGATTTTCCCAGGCGATTGAAGTGTCTTTTGTTCTGATTAGGTGGCTCTTGGTGAGCTCCCATATACTGACTGGTCATCAGAAAGATCAGAGCATTATTAGGGATTTAGTACTTTCAGCCCCATTCCCATCACCTGCCAAGGTGAGTGGGGCTAGAAGATGAAATAGTAATTTAATGCCAATATAAAAGAACCATTAAAATCCCAAAAGTAGGGGGTTTGGGGAACTTTCAGGTTGGTGAACACATCTATATGTCAGGGGGTTGCATATCCCAACTCCATGGGGACAGAATTTCTTGTGCTCTTGGCCCCTGTAGATTTCATCTATATACCTCTTCATTTGGATGTTTATCATATTATTTATTATATAATAAACCAGTAAATATGTGTTTTGCTGAGTTCTGAGAACTATTCATTGATTAAACTGGAGGAGGGGGTGTGGGTCTGATTGTTTTTGTTAAACCAGACAGAGGTTCTGGTAATCTGGGGACCCACTAGCTGTGACTGGAGTCTGAAGTGAAGGGCTGTTGTGTGGCACTGAGTGCTTAACCTATGACAGAGTCTGCACTAACTTCAGTTACTGTCAGAATTGAATGTAAAACATCAAGCTATGTTGGAGAATTGCTTGGTGAAAAATTCACACATCTGCTGTCAGGAGTTAAATAAGAATGAGAGTGAAGAAAAACACAGTGAGGTTATTTCTTAGAGATACGCTCGATACAAAGATAAAATCCAGGTTCATTATATGTCTAATTGTGAAATATAAATCAATAAAGTATCTAAGGTGATAACAATAGAATATATTTAGCTTTAGAAGTAGAAAATGTTTTCTTAAATGTCATAAGTATTATCCAACGAGAAAAAAATGGAAAGAATAGAATACTAAGACACATTGAGGGAGTAAATGCAAGCCATTGAGTCAGAGAAGATATTTTCAACACAAGTAACTGAAAAGGACTTGTGTTAAAAACAAAGGGAAACAACTCCTAAAACTGAATAAGAAAATGAGATCCCAATAGAAAACTGGAGGTTGGGGGGGTGGACCCTCCCTAGTGGCCTAGGAGTTACGTCTGAGCATTATTATCACTATGGCCTGGGTTCAATCCCTGGCCAGGGAGCTACCCCGCATATGGTGCAACAGACCTCTCCTGTCTCACCCTATGTTCCCTAAGCAGTGTATGTCAATAAACCTGCCTGCTCTGCTCCCCTCTCTGTCTCTGGTGAATCCCCTCATTCCCCACACCTCTGGCCTATACCCCAGTTCTATCAAAAAAAAAAAAACTTAAGAAAATAGAAAAATGTGCAAAAATTTGAACAGTCCATGGAAAGAATATACATATAATCAATAAAATGTGAATAGATACATTCATTAGTTATGAGGGAAATGCAGATTAAAACCACAATGAGACTCCACCATACACCCCTAGAATGTCTAAATTAAGTAGACGACGGGTGTCGTCATTTTGGAAATTGCTTCTCATTACCTGCTAAGACTTAACTTGGGCCTTCCTCGTGGCGCAGCAGTTGAGCGCTGGGTTGCGAAGCTGCCCGCAGCCTCTGCAGCACCAGTTCGATCCCTGGCCCTCGGCGAGGGTCCCACATGGCGCCCAGACCTCTCCTGCCGCCTGCTGCTCCCCTCAGAGTATACTTTGTCTGTCTGCCTGTTCTGCTCGCTGCCCTGGCTCTGGTGAATTCTCTCACCCTCCCGACTTCTGACTGTACCCAATGCTTATATAAATAAATAAATAAATCTTAAAAAAAAAAGACTTAACTTATGCATACCCTAAGTAATGACTTTACTCCCCAGTTTAAACTCAATAGAAATGCATATATAGGTCAAGATGTTTGCACAAGAAAGTTATAAGAGCATTTTTTTAATGGACAAAATCTGAAAACAAATAAAAATTCCATTAGAATTATAATGAATGAATAAGTTGCAATATGGTCATACAATATGTATGTATATATGTATGTGATGAAATCCAGTAGTAAGGATGAGCTAATTATGGTTATATACAACAAACCCTATAAATCTTGCAAATATGATGTTGAAAGAAACCAGACATAAAAAACTTTTTTTTTTATTTTATTTTTATATTCCCCATACAATTGCAACCCCCTTATTTTGACCCCATGCCCTCCTTTCCCTGCCCCCCTTCCATAGTGTGTCTCTGGTTCATAGTTGGTTGCTGATTTTGATTTTTTCTTTCTTATAGTTATTCTTTTTCCTGGTCCCTTATTTAGGTTTTCTAGATTCCTGCTATGAGTCAAACATAAGAAACTTATAGTCATGATGCCATTATAAAAATTTCAAATACAGATAAATTTAACCTGCGATATTAGGAGTTAGGATAGTAGACACTCTTTGCAAGATGGTTAAAGGGGAGTCAGGGTGTGATCTAGTCCAAACTCTTGACCTCATGATGGCTTCTGACTCCATAATATGTCCTTTTGTGATAATTCATCAAACTGTGTATTTATACAATTAACCTTACAGAATGTGTTCATTATTCTTAATAAAGGTGTCCCCAATACATGGGAGAAAAAAGCAATTTATACATGTATATAATTTAAACATTCAGGGATAGAACTAGCTTTGAGTTTAGCCAGATCTTGTTAAGAAATCTTTATTGAATGTAAAAGGGTAATACTATTATCGGTGTTAGGATGTTGAGCCAGGACTTAAGTAAGTGCCTTAAATTTATGCAATTGGTTTTCCAACTGAGCTTTCCTTTCTTCTACCTTAACTTATACACCATGGGTATCTTCTTCCAAGCCTGTGGTTTTAATTACTCCCTACTTGTCTATGCCTGTACAATAGATACAAAATGAAGAGTTAAAACAATTCTTAAGTCTCATTTACTCAAGGGTCACATTTTGGGTTTTATGGGAAATAATTCCTTATGCTTACATTGTTCATATTAAATTGCATAAGAGATACTGATTGGTTGACACATGACCTAATGGGTTGCAATCTGGTACAATAATCTAGTAATGACCTGTGCTATCTTTTCCCAGCATTGGGATCAAAGTTATTTTTGTCTGAAGATTCCTTAAGGATCTTCCTTCTAAGCATCCTAGTGCCCAAACTTCTCAAGAATGTTTTACAGCAAATAGCCAGACTGGGGCCTCCCCAGTGGTGCAGCAGGTTGAGTGCAGTGCTGTGAAGCTGTCCACAGCCTCTGCAGTGCCAGTTCAATTCCCGGCCGGCCAGGGTGATTCCCACATGGCATGGCAGACCTCTCCTGTTACGCCTGCTGCTCCCTCCAGCAGTGTATTTTGGTCATCTGCCTGTTCTTCTCCCCGCTCTGCCTCTGCTGAATCCTCTTACCCTCCCGCACCTCTGGCCTCTACCCCAGCTCTTGCATAAAAATAAATAAATCTTTTTAAAAAAAAAGAAAATAAAAAAACCCAAATAGCTAGACTGAATATAAATAGTTTCTTTGTGAAGAACAGAGGGCAGATTTTCTTAGTGTCCATGATAACAGAGCTAATGTCTCCGCTGGGGGAAAGTGGGGCGTATTTTCTCGCAGTTGCCTTAAAAAAAGATTGGAATTGTAAGCTTGGGTTTCTTCAACTATGATGTGAATTTACAGCAAGCACATCACTGGTCCCCTACTCAAATACCCTGGGATTTATGGGAGAAGTGGAATTGGCTGCCTGCTAGGCCGTAAGTAACAGAGGCTTTTGTTTCTGACCCAGGAGTCTTGTGTTTTCTGCCAGCAGACATGATACTGTGACAGGTTAACTTGTTAGCTTCCATGTAGGGTAAATTCTCAGGCCTTTTGTAATTCTTGAAAAAGACATAGCTGACTTCATCTAGTGTTGCTATGAAGTTTATAATACAATCCCAAACTGACATTCTATGTTTAATGATATCCCAAATAAATTGTCAAATATATCAGGGATAAATTACATAAATCAGACAATGATAAAATGGTTTAATTTATTCCTTTTGGCCCAGAGGTGTGTGCATTTAACAATCATTGCCCCAGTAGTCCAGGAACACATGTTCAGTTTGGGGCTAAGATTCTATACCATTAGCTTGAGTTGTCTATAGGAGTGGAGGTTGTACTGTTTCTCACTCACTCACTGGTGTAACTCCAAACAAGCTTCTCAGTAAGTGATGAATGGGTTGTTGATATTCTTCTGAAGATGACAAAAATTTAAATTATTCCTGAGCTTTTCCATGTACTTCCAAGAAATTCCTGATCAGCATCCAGCACTGAAGAATGAGGTGTTACCATTTCTTCCTTCCCATAATTCTTATAGTTCCTGCCCCTATTTCTTTCTTTCTTTTTTTTTTTTTTTAATTGTTCTTCTCAGGTTTGATCTGATCTCTGACTTGGAGAAGATTTATTCTCCAAGTGAGCGTAAGTGAGCATCACATTTACAGCCTTTGTCTCTGCTTTCACAATAGAATCTCTGGGTCCTGTGGGGTGAGTGACAGAGGAGACCTTAGGGCACATTTGAAAGGATTTTAAACATATGTTCTACTTACATGCGTGTTTCCAATCCACTACATTTTTCTGACCTGTCAAGCCATTTATTTGATTGTATGATGTGCGTCTTTACAGAAGGCACTATGGGAATCTAAAGTTTAATGAGTTAGAAATGCAGCCCATTGTTTTCACTCCAAACCTGCTCCTCCTATTGTGGTCCTGTCCCAGCTACTGACATTTGGATCTATTCAAAACAGATTGTGTGTCAGTGCTTACTGAAAGAGGGTGATTAGAATGCTAATGTCAACTTCCCTTTCAAAAGAAAAAGGAACTAAACAACAAACTTGGTACTTGGTGCTCCAAGCTTTGTTTTTAAGATGGAAAATGAAGGACACTAGACACCCACTTGAGAGAATTTTTGTATATTTTACTTATCTCAAGTTACAACTCACAATATCAGTGGTTCTTTTTGTAACTCCTCTTAGTGACTTTAGCCAGGATTATAGTATGAGATAATTTTACTTTTTAGAAATAAAAGGAAAGGATTGACAATAAGAAACTTTGTGTTCATTCCCTCTTATCTCTACTTGTAACATGTCATTTACAACATTAACTATTTGCAGCTTTCAAGCATGAAACAGACCGTATTGAAATAGACCCTATGAAATAGACACTTTCTGGAATGAAGTTCCAGAAAGTATATTAAGAAACATCTTTATTGATCTTTACTGACTTTATTTTTTTCTCTGAAAAAAATATCAGCTTTCAGGGTTTTATCTTCATTAACAGTGGTTTATGGATATTGTCTTTGGTTCTGATAAAATAACCATTCTGCATATAAGACATTTTGAATATAAAAAAAAAGTCATATAAATTTCCAGCCTCAGTGTAGAGGTGACAAAACAGAAGTGTTTGGAGATAAGTAGGTCTAAAACTCATTTGATTATACTCTTTAACAGTCAACTCCTATCCAGAAAAAAAAAAAAAAAGTGAAATAAACTGGGTAGAAACTAAGTATATTCTATTAAAAAGGCAAAATTCATCCAAATAAATATGAATGTTAGTGGTATGTAGGACTTGCTGATCTCAGTGAGTGAATAATGCTTTGAACTCTGCCCCCTATCTTTGAGCCTTGACATCTAATTGCAACTCCCAGCATGCCATGAACTGGACTTCCTGAACTGGGTCTGCTGTGAAAGAGGAAGGCATTTTTCCATGTGTACTCTGCTCGGCTGATGGTGGTATGAAAAATAATAATGTCCTGTTGTCTGGTAGCTTCTATGGCTGACAGTATTGGCAGGGAGGTATTGTGGGTGACAGAGAACAAGGCTTAAGCTACCCCTCAGAGATGACCTCTGTGGCATTCATCTTTTACCAATACTCTCTTTCCCTCCCTCCACGCTCCCATATAATTAAACCCTTTTATTAAACTCCTTTTTATTTCTCTGTCTTTGAGTCCTGCCCTTTTGCTCCTGAATGCACAGGGGAGGACTCAACGATCTGGCATAACCCTTTATTTAGAGCCACTTGCAGGTTGGTGCCCAACATGTGGCCATCACACTTTGTGGCTGACCGGCCTGAGGGACACTTCCTTGCATTGACCATCATAAGCACTTAGTAATTGTTGGAAATGTAGCATGATGTTTTCCCCTCCTTTTCTGTCTCTAATTCAGAGCTCGGTTTTAGAGTTCTTTGTGTGTATTTTTGATTTAGACATGGGTTCAATCCTTAGTGCAGACTTTTTTCTCTCTTTTATCTTCTTCAACTCCTTCGTTATTTATTCCTTTAATATTGGTTATCTAATGAGGATGGTATGGTTCAGTTGATTTTTCTCTTCTGGGAAGCATTGTAAACATTCTTTTTATTATTTATTTTTTTCTTTAAAGATGTATTTATTTATTTATACAATCACTGGGTACAGTCAGAAGCACGGGAGGGTGAGAGAATTCATCAGAGCCAGAGCAGAGAACAGAACAGGCAGACTGACAAAGTACACTGCTGAGGGGAGCAGCGGGCAGCAGGAGAGGTCTGCGCACCATGTGGGACCCTCGTGGCAGGGGATCAAACCGGTGCTGCAGAGGCTGCGGGCAGCTTCGCAGGCCAGCACTCAACCGCTGCACCACCAGGGGAGGCCCTTTATTATTTTTTCTTAAAGATTTAATTATTATGCATACAAGAGCTGGGGCACTGACCAGAGGCATGGGGGTGGGGGTGAGAGGATTCACCAGAGACAGAGTGGGGACTAGAACAGGCAGACTGACCAAAGTACACTACTGAGGGGAGCAGCGGGCAAATCAGGAGAGGTCTGCTGTGCCGTGTGGGTAGCTCCTGGATGGCTGGGAATTGAACTCGTGCTGCAGTGACTGTGGATAGCTTCATAGGTTGTGTTTTAACCCTTGAGCCACCAGGGAGGCCCCTTTGTGAACATTCTTATGTGGCTCATTTTCAATTGCTAACCTTGGCTTCTGGGAGGCTTCCTGGTTGTGAGTGTATATGTTCTCTACACTTTGCTTTTGGTTCAAGAGGAGCTGAGGCTTCTACTCATATTGAAAAATTACTTTAAGAAATTCAGGGGCCAGGCCTTCCCTGGTGGTGCAGGTGGTTGAGCACCGCGCTATGAAGCTGTCTGCAGCTTCTGCAGTGTTGGTTCCATCCCGGCCAGTAGGCTAGTGGCCCACATGGGGCGGCAGACCTCTCCTGTCGCACCTGCTGTTCCCCTCAGCAGTGTATTTCGTCAGTCTGTCTGTTCTGTTCCCCACTCTGTCTCTGGTGAATCCTCTCACCCTCCCACGCATCTGGCCTGTACCCCAATTCTTGTATAAATAAATATTTAAAAAAAATTCTGGGCCTCCCTGGTAGTGCAAGCAGTTAAATGTCAGTACTATGAAGCAAACTGTAGCTACTGCAGCACGAGTTCCATCCCCGCCCAGGGAGCTACCTACATGGTGCAGCAGACCTCTCTTGTCATGCCCACTGCTCCCCTCAACTGTGTATTTCAGTCAATCCACCTGTTTTGTTCCCCGCTCTGTCTCTGGTGAATCCTTTCACCTCCCATACACTCCAGCTCTTGTATGCATAAATAAAATCTTAAAAAAAAATTCCCATTGCACTCCATGAATTAAAGTTAGAAAAGTCAGAGGTACATTTGATGGCAAAAAGAAGGAAACAGACTTTCCCTTACCCTGATAGCTATAAAGAGGAGACTCTGGAAGAAGAGGACTACTATTTATTGGAGGCTTTAAGTCCACAACTGGAAAATGCCTTTCAAGAGACCAGCACACTTCTTGGGAAGGCGACAGAGCGCCACAGGCCTCAGTGCTCTCTCAGGACGGGACAATAATGGCTCCTCCTTCTCACACCAGACAGAATACCCAGTTTGGCCAAAGAAGCTATCCTGGCATAAGGCAGTACCCTTTTTGCCCATTCCCAAGGGGAAGATTGAATGACCAGGGGCAACCTATAGGATACCATTGGTTATGTATCCTCTTATTTACCAGGGAGTCCCTGAATTGGAAAAATTCCATCCTTCTATGCCAGTAGATCTTCAAGGGAAGACTTGTTTCCTTCTGCTTTTTTTTTTTTTTTTTTTTGGTGGGACCCTCGCTGGCGGCCGGGGAATGAACCAGTGCTGCAGAGGCTGCGGGCAGCCTCGCAGCTCAGCGCTCAACTGCTCTGCCACCAGGGGAGGCCCTCATTCTGCTTTTTTTTTTAAGATTTTTTTTTTTATTATTTATGCATATAAGAACTGGAGCCAGATGTGCAGGAGGGTGAGAGGATTCACCAGAGACTGAGCAGGGAACAGAACAGGCAGACTGACTGAAATACACTGCCAAGGGGAGCAGAGGGCAGGAAGGAGAGGTCTGCTGCACCATGTGGGTATCTTGCCGGTTGGCCGGGATTGAACTGGTACTGCAGAGGCTGAGGACAGCTTCACAATGCTGTGCTCAACCGCCTGAGCCAACAGGGAGGCCCTCCTTCTGCTTTTATCTGCCTTCCTGGGTAAACATACATGTTACATATCCCACTGATATCAGATTAACAGAAAATGGTTTTAGGGAAGGTGAGTGAAGAGGTACATCATCTCTAATAGGAGGATCCAGAAACCCCAGAACCAGAAGAGGCTGTCCCAAGGGGACCCCAATGAAGGGGAAATGGAAAGGCTAGACTATGAACAGCACTTACTAGCAGGACTAAGGGAAGGGGAAAGTAGGCAAAGGAGATACGGTAAGATTCTTGAACTTACTGTAACTATGAATAAAATTGCTCCAGAAAATGACAAATGATTAACATAACATTAATTGGGCAGAATATTATCAATATAAGGAGGAAATTAGCCAAAGTAGAAGGTGCCATGGGGATGAATCCTTCCTAACTGGTGGATATAGACTTTAGAGTTTACAATGCAAGAGATGAGAGGTCTATTCTGTAACCATTTTAATAGGAGTAGAAGATAGGACAAGATATAGGACAGAGAAGGGACATGGAGAATAGGATAAGTGAATACGTAAGGAATGATTATTGTTCCTATTGCAAGGAAAAGGAACATTGAAGAGCTAGGTGTTCTGGATTAGAAGCAAGAACAGTGAGAAGGAATGAGGAAATGGGGAGAAAGAAAAGGAAGCAGATGACAGCACAGAATGAGGATGCGTACAAGGTTTGAAGAGGGAGATATAGGTAGAGTAGAAGGAATAACGAAGCAAGGAGGGAATAGAGGAGACAAATAGTATTGCAAGATGGGAACTCTGTTGGAGAATAATGGGGCCCAGGATTTCCACTTGATCAGGAAAAGTCTAATATGATAACCCCCTTGGAGCCCTGGGTAACTCTTACTATGGGGTATCAATTGATTGGATTTTTTGGTAAACACTGGAAAAACATTCAGTTTTATATTAGTTCAGTTCAGCAAGAGAACTTTCTAGTCAGTATGGAAAGGCAGTAACAAAAAGCTTTTCTACAATCTCTGGGATGCCAACTTGTAAAATAAACCTCCAACGTAGCTTTCTATACATAGAAGAGTACCTGATCCCCTCCCCCAACAATAGTCATACTTTCTTAATGTAGAAGAAGGAAGGGACAGAGCAGGATTTCTGTGACCTGAGCAGATGAGGTAAAGGAGGAGTCCTGGAGCCCTCTGTGGCTTTTGCAGGATTTTATTGGGATTTATCAGGTATATAGCAAGCAGTGGTGCCCAGGGGCCAGGAGGCTGGCAGGCCTCCCAGCCCCCAGCAAATCTTCACTCTTGCTGGGCTCTCCGGCTTTCTCTCTTGGCCTCTGCTTCTCTGATGGTTCTTTTTCACTCTGCTCTTTTGTTCTTTTGCTTATTCTCCTTCCGATCTTCTGGTGTCCCCGTGACACCACCCTTATAGGCCCAGTCTCAGCCCAGGTGAACCCACCTACATAGGCCCACTCCTTACTCCAGGTGCCCACCATCAGGCATGCATTCAGGACTGCAGGGATCCATCATCAATCCTAATGGTGGGAGGGCAGAAAAGCCTGATACTATGCTTACCCTACAATCCACCCCCTCAGGATTTTCTGCCATACAGTCTGTATCAGTCTATACACAAGTTATATAGACGTTTCTCTTGGCATTATGAACACTGCAGCCATAAAAGTAAATAGTATACATCACAATAACTGAATACATGACAAAATACAACAGAACACAAATAAGTCCAGGCAGGGTACCAACCTAGTGGCAAAACACAAGGTTATTGGCACCAGCAGATGATCCACCTATTCTGCTGCCGAAGGCACTGCTCATATGAGGGGGGAACCACTCAGGCATCTGCCGTCATATGCCAGGAGCCATCAGGCTTCCTGGCCTTCTCCAGCTGTGGTCTTGGTCACAAGCCACACACTGCATCCACCCCCAGGATGCACTCACTCTTGGATTGGCAATTCTGTCTTTGGGGGCAATCTCCCAATCCTCAGGGTTTCTGTCTGTGGTCACTCCAACACTCATCTTTCATAGCCACCAATGCGACATGCAGACCCCTGCACTCAGGCCAAACCATTGCACAAGCACATGGGTTGGGAATCCATGGACACAAGCTCCACATGCGGCCTCTCTTGGGTCCTCTCTTCGGCTTGGGCTCCACCACAAGCCACGTTCCCCATCCATCCCCCAAGGACGGGTTCCTCAGCTCCTCACCCTCACTCAACAATAAACAGGGCATCACCCACAAGTGATTTTAAGAGATTCACTGGCCTTCTTTAACATACTTAAGCTGCTTAACAGCTGCTCAGGGCTTCCCAATTTCAGCACCAGCTTTTGCCTTTCTAAGTTGGCTTTTTGATGTCTCTCCTTTGCCTGGCTGTAGAGAACTTGGCGAGGGCTTCCTCCCTCAGAAAATCGTGGGCTCTTCTACCAAGGCCCACCAGCCATGCCTTGATTTTTATCTCCTGGGGTGTACAAACGATACCATCCACCCCGAGGGTCCCCAAAACATATCAACCTGTCAAGGTCCTCCGCCTTCTGGTGGGATTGTCAGTCCAAGTCCATTAGTCCAAATCCATTGGCTTTTCCATTTCATCAGCACTGGGCAATCTCCAAATTGTGGTCCTTTCTTGCCTCAGGGTACATGGGCTGGTCCTCTCGGGCCGTCTCCTCCTCCAGGCAAGTTCTTGTCCCGCGGCTTCTGGACTCTGTCCACCTCCTGTGCTGCCATGGTGCCTCCAGCGTTGTCTCAGGCTCTAGGTCTGCTACTCCTCAGTCCCTCCTGAGGTCTTCGGAGGGCTCCACACCTGTCTGCTTCAGATTATCTTGCCAACTTATGCATGCCAAATATAATGCAACCATGCCATAACAGGTAGGTTCATCACCAGTTCACATAGAAAACCTGTTGGTGTTTTCATGTTCTCTGCTGTTCGCCGCCGCACTCCTCATCACACTGCCACACTCAGCCACACACCACCACCCTGCTCTGTACTCCACACCATGCTGCTCCACACCATACCACCCTCTGCCACTCTGGCCTTAAACGTCCATCTCTTGGCCCAGGTATATCCCATTTACACATGCTCACACGTTACTCCAGGTGCCTGCCATCATTCAAGACCGCAGGGATCCATCATCAATCCTAATGGTGGGAGGGCAGAAAAGCCTGATACTTTTACTTACCCTATGCTTAAGTTAACTTAATACACAGATTATATTCTTACCTTGTAGTAGGAGGCTGCACCTATGAGTACCCCCAGAACAAGCCTTGTTATTCCTGACAGTAATCATTCAGGATGCTCCGCAAGAAGATGAACTGCTGTCCCCAGAAAACTGTGAATGAGTAAGTATAGAGGTTTAGGCTCATGGAACCAAGGGATATGTCAAAAATAAAGAATCTGTAAGAGCAAAATTGATGAAAGGGAGGAGAGTCCCAGGGAGAAAGCAACATCCTCTAAAAGAGGAGGTTTTGATGAGAATTCAGCCAGTATTGAAAGTTTTCTTCACTCTGACCTCATCTGGTCCTGCTATTCCACTATAACACACTCCAATTTTGTTAGTAAAGAAATCTCACACAAGGCCTCCCTGGTGGCGCAGCAGTAAAGCGCTGGGCTGCAAAGCTGCCTGAAGCCTCTGCAGCACCGGTTCCATCCCCAGCCACTGGGCGAGGATCTCACATAGCACACAGATCTCTCCTGCTGCGTCCACTGCTCCCCTCAGCAGTGTACTTGGTTGGTCTGCCTGTTATGCTCCCCACTCTGGCTCTGGTGAATTCTCTCACCTTCCTGAGCTTCTGACTGTACCCAGTGCTTGTATAAATAAATAAATAAACAAAATCTTAAAAAAAAAAAAAAAGAAACCTCACACAAATTGGGGCCTCCCCGGTGGTGCAGTGGGTTAAATGCAGCGCTGTGAGGTTGTCCGCAGCCTCTGCAGTGAGGGTTCGATTCCCAGCTGACCAGGGAGATTCCCACATGGCTCCGCAGAACTCTCCTGGCTCGCCTGCTGCTCCCCTCAGCAGTGTATTTCGACCGTTCTGCTCCCTGCTCTGTCTCTGGTGAATCCTCTCACCCTCCCGTTCCTCTGGCCTCTACCCCAGCTATTATATAAATAAAATAAATCTTAAAAAAAAATAAAAGAAACCTTATACAAATGAGTACCATTCTGTACAGGATTTGAGGGCCCTTAATATAATTGTCCAGAATACACATGTAATTGTGCCAAACATTTCAACCCTGCTATGTGCCTGTAGTGGCAGGATGGGCACAGTGCAGATTTTCTATGATCCAAGCAGATGGGTGAAAGAGGAGTCCTGGAGCCCTGGAGCCCTTGGTGACTTTTCAGGCTTTTATTGGGATTTTACCAGGTACATGACAGGCAGGGGTGCTGGGGGGCCAGGAGAACTGCAGGCCTCCTAGCCCCCAGTGAATCTTTATTTTTCCTGGGCTCTCCAGTGTTCTCATTCTTCTCTCTTGCTTGTTCTCTCCTTCTGGTCTTCTGGCATCCTGTGACACCACCCTTAAGAACCCAGTCTCTTTGTCCAGGTGTACCCATACCCCACTCCAGGTGCCCGCCATCAGGCATGCATTCAGGACCGTAGGGATCCATCATCAATCCTAATGGTGGGAGGGCAGAAAAGCCTGACAATCATTTACCCTGCACTGCCATAACTTTTTCTGCATCCCAGAAGATGTCTTTTTCTACATCCCACTGGATGCCTGGGATCAACTTTCTCTTTGCTTTTGACTTTCAGAGCCTGAGTCCAAATGCACTCTGCATTATTGCTGTATTTTGCTTCTATTTGGGGGGAATACTGGCTAGGAATATTAGAAAAGTCAAACTTAAATAGTTCATCCTCCTACAATATGTGGATGATTTACTAACTGCCAGTGCCAACTATGAATCTTGTCTGGAGAATGCCATATTTGTTTTGAACCACTTAGTAAAATGTGGCTACAAGCTGTCAACTCAGAAGGCTCAGATAAGCAGACAAAAGGTAATTTAATTAGGCAGACAAAGTCTCATGCCAGGGAGAAAACAAGTGATTTCAGTTCTCAAAGTCACCAACAATTGAAGGCAATTATATGGATTTTGGGGAACAGCTGGGTTTTGTGGAATTTGGATCCTTGACTTTGGGTTAATAGCTAAACCTCTATACCAAAACCTACAGGACCAGAGTCAAAACTTCTCTTTTGACCTCCTGAATGTCTATAAGACTGTATGAAATATAGGTAGGGCTAAGATCATCCTTCGTGACTCTATGTACACAAGAGACAGGGACTCACCCTATAGTTCTAGTATAATTAATGGGACCAAAAATGCATCTCACTGCATACCTGTCCAAACAACTGGATCACACTGTTAAGGTGTAGGGTAAAGAAAATGTCAGGCTTTTCTGCCCTCCCGCCATCAGGATAGATGATGGATCCTTGAGGTCCTGAATGCATGCCTGATGGCAGGCACCTGGAGTAGGGTGTGGGCATGGGTAGATGGGATTCACCTGGGCTAAGACTGTGTTTTGTTTTTTTTTAAGGGCAGCGTCACAGGGACACCAGCAGAAGCTGAGAAAGCAGCAGCAGAAGCCAAAAGAGAAGCCAAGAGAGAAGCAGAGAAGCAGAAGCAGAGATCACCGGAGAGCCCAGATAGAGTGAGGATTTGCTGGGGGTTGGGAGGACTACCAGCCTCCAGGCCCCCCAGCACCCTGCCTGCCATATGCCTGGTGAACCCCAATAAAAAACCTGCAAAAACCACTGAGGACTCTGACTCCACCTTTACCCAGTCTGCATGGGATCCTAGAAAACCTGCTTAGTGTCCATTCCTATTCCTTTACATAAGGGATAGCCTCCATGTTTATGGGCTGTAGATGCCACTGGTGACCATGTTCATGGAGCAGAAAATGTATATTAGTTCAGCCCTTTATTGTGTATGTGCCACACCATAGTTTGACAGTGTGAGAACAGAATGTTAGACTTTTTTTTTTTTTAAGATTTATTTATTTATTTATACAAGCTCTGGGCACAGTCAGAAGCACGGAAGGGTGAGAGAATTCACCAGAGCCAGAGCGGAGAGCAGAACAGGCAGACTGACGAAGTACACTGCTGAGGGAGCAGCGGGTGGCAGGAGAGGTCTGCACGCCATGTGGGACCCTCCTCCGGTGGCCAGGGATCAAACCGGTGCTGCAGAGGCTGTGGGCAGCTTCACAACCCAGCGTTCAACCACTGCACCGCTGGGGAGGCCCCAGAATGTTAGACTTTTGTTGATTGCTGGGTTAATGGGCGAATACTAAGCATCTCAAATAATTCAAACAGGCAGGTGTGAATTTTTTACTAATTTAAATCAAGCTAACTTTCTTCCAAACAATTCAGAGAGTCCCGAAGATGGAATCTTCTCATAGCGGTCTAGAAACTATTGAAACAGTGTTTGGCAACTGGATTTTTCTGACCAGCCTCTGTCAGATATAAAATGGGAACTGTTTACAGATGGGAACAGTTTTATGGATCAAGGTTCCCAATGAGTATTATTTACAGTGGTGATACTTAATGCCACCATAGAATCCAAGGTCCTTCCATCAGGGACATCAGGACAAAAAACTGAGTTGATAGCTCTAAATCGAGTCCTGGAATTCACTCAAAGTATGAGGACAAACATATACATTGATTCAAAGTGTGCCTTTATGGTTCTACACACACACACACACACACACTCACACACACACACACACACACACACACAGGGGGTTATATGGAAAGAAAGAAGCTATTTGTTGCCAACAATAGACATTAAGCACCACTACAGTTCTTGGCTACCTGAAAGCAGTTTAGTTGTCAGGTGTAAGAATGATGCATTCTCCCGGTCACCAAAGGGCTGAGTCTGAAATTGCAGAAGGTTACAGAGCAGTTGAGTATATGGCTAAGGCCACTGATCATTTTACCCACAAGGGGATAGTCATCCCTCTCATGGACTTATCTCAATTTGCTCCCAAATATACTAATCAGAGTGAGAAAAGAGCCCATGAATAGGGATTTACTAACTCTGACCCCAGTTCCACTTGGAAAATGAACCCCGATAGAATGAGACTCTTCATAGAGGTCCTAGTCTACCTGGAATTGAAACATCCACATAAAGGATTCCACTATGGGAGAGATGCCTTGTTAGAGTACATGAGTGAATAAAGCTATGAATCTTCCTCTAACTAAATTATTTTTTCCAACTTCCAAATGCTAAAGTATATAATACTGCATTTGGAACTAAGTGACCTCTACTGTCATACTTTCAACCTTTGGGAATTTGATTTTGATTCAATGGAAACAACTAGGCTTTTATTCTAGCTTTTAATTTTTATTTTTTATAATTTTGATTGTTGTAAAGTCTTTGTATATGGACCTATGCTTTATTTTTTCCTTTTGTCTCCTTACAGACTGATTTTGTAACTATACATGTGATTTAGATGAACAAGCTGTGAGTAGAACTGCTTTTCCATTAGGGAATGAAGAAAAGAATCTACTCTCAGAAAAGTAGAGTTGTCCTCATATGGAAACAGGGGAAAGTTCTGTGTCTTTGCCAACATGAATAAAACTGCAGCTGCATAAGACATTCTATATGGGTTAAAGGAAAGCTAAGGGAGCTATCAGTGTGTATGAGTCATATGTCTGTATGTCTTCTCCTTTTTGTCTAGTTATTTTGGACTCTGGAGCATAAACTTTGATATAAGTAACAGCTATAAAAATTTTGAACTCAAAAACATAATGGGAACTGGTACAAGTGCTTCCAGGAAACATGACATTGGATATTTATTTATTTATTAAAGATTTATTTATTTATTTATTTATTTGTTCATTTATTTATTTATTTATTTATTTATTTATTTATTTATTTATACAAGCACTGGGTACAGTCAGAAGTGCAGGAGGGTGAGAGAATTCACCAGAGCCAGCGCAGAGAGCAGAACAGGCAGACTGACGAAGTACACTGCTGAGGGGAGCAGCGGGCAGCAGGAGAGGTCTGCGCACCATGTGGGACCCTCCTCCGGTGGCCGGGGAGCAGCCGGGGATCCAGCCGGCACTGCAGAGGCTGCGGGCAGCTTCGCAACCCAGCACTCAACCGCTGAGCTACTGGGGAGGCCCTGGATATTTATTTATCAATGAGAACTAATTTGGAATTTAAGGTTTGGTGTAAATCATGTTTGTCTAAAAAGTTGTACTGAGTGTAATGTGTTTTTCTCTTCCATCTGGGTCATTGGTATTGGTTAAATAAGTTTTTTCTGATGTACAGATGAAGCAGTCCAAGGTAAGTCTTTCAACTTCATGTAAAAGGGAAAATAAAGGTTTTTAAGTTTAAAATTTCAATTATGGAATAAGATAATAGGAACTCAGTATTGCATTGGTTTGAATTTATCTTTCCATTACTATATGTCTTCTTTCATTTTCTTTAACAGGATTTTATAGTTTTCAATATATAGATTCTTCACTTCCTTCATTAAGTTTACTCCAAGTATTTCATTCTTCTTGGTATGATTGTAACTTTGTAACTGGGATTATATTATTTTCTTTCTTATTTATTTATTTATTTGTTTGTTTGTTTATTGTTTATTTATGCAAGCACTGGGTACAGTCAGAAGCGTGGAAGGGTGAGAGAATTCACCAGAGCCAGAGCGGGGAGCAGAGCAGGCAGAAGGACCAAAGTACACTGCTGAGGGGAGCAGCGGGCAGCAGGATAGGTCTGTGCTCCATGTGGGACCCTCCTCCGGTGGCCAGGGAGCAGCCAGGGATCGAACTGGTGCCGCAGAGGCTGCGGGCAGCTTCGCAACCCAGTGCTCAACCGCTGCGCCACCAGGGAGGCCCTATTTTCTTTTTTTGTTTTGATACATTGTTTGGATATGGAATTACCACTGATTTTTGTGTATTGATTTTGTATTTTCCCAATTCATTGCATTCATTTATTATTTCTAGAAGTTTTTTTGGTAGAATGTTTTGGTTTCTTTAAATATATTAAAATGCTGGGCCTCCCTGATGGCGTAGGGGATTAAGATACAACCCATGAAGCTATCCTCAGCCACTGCAGCACAAGTTTGATCCCTGGCCAAGGAGGTGCCTACATGGTCCAGCAGACCTCTCCTGACTCGCCCACTGGTCCCCTCAGCAGTGTATTTCAGTCAAATTGCCTGTTCTGTTCTCCACTCTGTCTCTGGTGAATCCTCTCACCTCCACCCACACACCTCTGGCCTGTACCCCAGCTCTTGTATGAATAAATAAATAAATCTTTAAAAAAAAGAAACATATATATTAAAATGCCATATATCAAATAATGATGGTTTCACCTCTTATATTCCAATTTGGAATTCTTCTATGTATTTTTCTTTCTTAATTGCTTTGGCTAGCATTTCCAATACTATGTTGAATAACTGTGGTGATAGTGGACATTCTTATTCTTTCCTGTTTTGATAGAAATGTTTTCAGCTTTTCACCATTGAGTATGATGTTGCCTCTATTTCATTATATATGATTTTTATAATATTGAGATAAATTCCATTTATTCCAGTTTTATTGAGTGTTTTATCAAAAGTGGGTGTTGAATCTTATAGAATGTTTTACAGCATCTATCAAGAAGATCATGTGGTTTTTATCCTCCCTTTTATTAATCTGGCAAATTACAATGTTTGATTAGCATATGCTAAACCAGTTTACATTCCTGGGATATAGCCTACTTGATCATGGTGGATGATTCTTTTGGCATACTGCTGTATTTGGCCTGGTAGGATTTTGTGAAGGATTTTTATATATGTGTTCATCAGAGATTTTGGTCTACAATTTTCTTTCTGTACTGTCTTTGTTTGGTTTGGGGATCAGGGTAATGTTGGCCTGATAAAATGCACTAGAATGTTTTCCTCCCTCTGATCTTTTTTTGAAGAGTTTGAGTAGGATAGGTATTGGAATTTCTTTGAAGGTTTGATTGAATTCATTTGGAGAAGTCATCTGGTCCTGGGTTTTGTTAGGGAGACTTTTTATTACTCTTTCAATTTCAGCCCTTGTGCTTGTACTGTTTAAATTATTTATTCACCCCGATTCAATCTTGGAAGGTTTTATGAGTCTTAAAAAGTGTTCATTTATTGTTGGTTGTTCAGTTTGCTTGCATAGAGACTTTTGTAAGAGATTCTTATGATTCTATGTATTTCTTCAGTATCGTTGTAATTTTACCTTTCTTTTTTGATTTCTACTGAGTTGGGTTTTCTCTATTCTTTTCTTCATAAGCCTAGCTAATGGCTAGTCAATTTTGCATATATTTTTAAAAAATCAACTCTTGGTTTCACTGATATTTTGGACTGCCTTCTTGCTTTCTCCTTCATTTATTTTTGCTTAATTTTTATTATTCCTTTACTTCTACTAGTCTTTGGATACCTTTGTTCATTTTATAGTTCAGCTATAGAGTTTATTTATTTGAGAATTTTCTTGCTATTTTTTTTAAATGTGGGACTGTATTGCTATAAACTTCCATGTATTATTGCTTTTTTTCTTTTTTTAAATTTTAATTTTTTAAATATATATTTTTTACATCATTGTTCATTTTAATCAATATTTTCTTCCCCCCTTTAGTTCATCCCATAGGGACAGGGAGTTGGTCTTTCCCTTTTCATTTGTCTTTAGATACTTTTTTATCACTTCTATGATTTCATCATTGACCCCAGACTTGTTCAGAAGCACTTTGTTTAGTCTCCACTTTATTGTGTTATTCTGATTCTCTTTGTGGTTAATTTTTTCATTGCAATGTGGTCTGTGAAGCTTTATTGTATTTGGTCTGTGAAGATGTTTGATACAATTTCTGGGACATGTTTTATGTGCTGGTATATGATCTATTCTTGAGAATGTTCTATATGCACTAGAGAAGAAAGTGTACTCATTTATTTCAGGATGGAAAGCTCTATAAATGTCCAATAAATATATCTGTTCTAACACTTCTACAGTTTATTTAAGACTTTGTTTTTTTTTTTGTTAATTAATTATCTGAATGATCTATCTCTTCATATCAGTGGTGTTTTGAATTTTCCAATAGTAATTTTTTAAAGATTTATTTATTTATGCATACAAGATCTGGGGTACAGGCAAGAAGTGTGGGGGGTGGGGTGAGCAGATTCACCAGAGACAGAGTGGGGAACAGAACAGGCCGATCTACTGAAATACACTGCTGAGGGGAGCAGCGGGTGAGACAGGAGAAGTCTGCTGTGCCATGTGGGTAGCTCCCTAGCCGGGGATCAAACTCATGCTACAGTGGCTGCAGATAGCTTCATAGTGCTGTGTCTTAACCCCTTGTGCCACCAGGAAGGCCGAGTAATTATATTGTTGTTAATATGACATTTTAGATGTTAAAAGTGCTTTATATAGCTAGGTACTCCTACCATAGATACATAGATATTATAACAGTTCTATTTTTTTGCTGATTTGTTCCCTTGATCATTACATATTGTGCATCTTTGTCCCTTATTACTATTTATAGTTGAAAGTATAGTTTTAGTTATATGAGTATAGAAGTTATTCCTTTCCTCTATGAATTACTGGCATGTCCAATTTTGTTCCAACCCTTTACTTTTGGTTTGTCTTTGTCTTTTGTATTTAAATGAGTCTCTTGAAAACAAAATTTCAATGGCTGAAACTTTCACCCACATTATTAGTCTATGTCTTTTTATTGCTGAATGTAGACTGTTCACACTTGCGGTGATTATTGATATGAACTGTTATTATCAGTTGTTTTCCATTTGTTTGTACTCCTTGATTACTTTCCTTACTATTTCTATTGATATTTTTGTTTTTTTGTCTGTGGGGCTCTAGTTTGGATTTTTGCTTAGTGGTTACCATAAGGGTTTTACGTAAAGTCCTATCTTAATCCCTTTATGAATTTGTGTTTGCTCTCCAACATTTAATTTGGTTCTATCCATTCATTCCTCCCCTTTAGTGTATTGTTGATGACTCTTGACTCAGTATTCTTTTTTTCTCCCCACCAAAGATTTATTTATTTATTTATACAAGAACTGGGTTACAGGCCAGATGTGCGGGAGGGTGAGAGGATTCACCAGAGACAGAGTGGAGAACAGAATAGGCAGACTGATGAAATTCACTGCTGAGGGGAGCAGCAGGCAAGACAGGAGAAGTCTGCCACGCTGTGTGGGACCCTCACCAGGTGGCCAGTATCAAACTGGTGCTCAGAGGCTACAGACAGCTCCACAATGCTGTGCTCAACTGCCTGCGCCACCAGGGGAGGCCCTGACTCAGTATTCTTGTTCATGCTGCTGGTTCTTTATTGCTATTGTCATTTTGCTCAGGAATTTGAGCTTCATCTCCCCCCTACCTTTCTTTCAATATTTCTTGAAGCTTCTTTTGTCTGGGAAAAATTCTATTTCACCTTCATACTTAAATGATAGTTTTACAGAACAGAGTATTCTTGGCTGATATTTATTGTCTTTTAGGATTGCAAACACTTTCAATCATTCTTGCCTGGATAGTGCTTGGGCTGAATTCTGGGGAAATCTGGCAAGAAACATCAGCCTATAAACCCAAATACCTGTAAGTAGGATAAACTCAAGTAGACCCACCCTCAGAAACATCATAAAGGCAAAATGAAAAACAAATTATTGAAGGAAGATGTTTCTTAGGTTTATGGCATGGAGTATTTTGCCTATATTTTCTTCTAGATATATATGGTTTCAGGTCTTACATTGAAATCTTTTATCCATTGTGAATTGGTTTGTGTGTATGGTGTGAAATAGTATTCCAGTTTCATTTTTTTTTTGTATGTGGCAGTCCACATACAAGAGGATTTCTTTGTTCCAGTCTATATTCTTTGCCTATTTGTCTTAGATTAGTTGATCATAGTTATGACTATTTCTGTGCTTTCAATTCTAATCCATTGGTCTGTGTGTCTGGTTTTGTTCTAGTACCATACTGTTTTTATTATCATAGCTTTATAGTATAGTTTAAAGCTTGGGAGCATAATACCTCCATTCTTATTCCTTTTGGTCAGATATATTTCAGTACTTGAGGCTTTTTTTTTGTGATTCCATATGAATAACAGGAATATATGGTCCATTTCTTTGAAGAATGCCATGATATTTTTATTGGAATTACATTAAATCTATAAATAACTTTTGGTGGGATATTCTAAAAAATATCTGTAGAGTAACTTAGTAACTTTTAATGGGATGTCCATTTTTATAATATTCATTTTCCCAATCCATGTGCAGGGAATGTCTTTCCATTTCTTTGTGACTTGCATTTCTTTTAACAGTGTGTTATAATTTTCCTTGTATAGGTCTTTCACCTCCTTTATTAGGTTTATTCTCAGGTATTTAATTTTCTTTGATACAATTGTATATAGGATGGTTTCTTCATTTTTTTTGCCCATTCAGACTGATTGTTTTCATATAAGAAGGCTACTGATTTTTCGTATTTTGTAACCTCCTACCTTCTACTTTACTAGTTTGTTGTTTTAGTTTTTCATGGAACTTTTAGGATATATATACACACAAACACACACACACACATATCCTATATATATATATATATATATATCATATAACATCTATAAATAATGCTAGTTTTACTTCTTCTTTCCCAATTTGTACTTGTATATTTTACTCTTGACTAACTGCTCTGGCTAGGACTTCAAATATTACATTGAAAAGCAGTGGCGAGTGTAGACGTACTTGTCTTTCAGATCTTAAAGGAAGGCTTTCAGTTTTTCTTTTTTTTTTTTTTAAAGATTTTTATTTATTTATTTATTTATTTATTTATTTATTTATTTATTTATTTTATTTATACAAGCACTGGGTACAGTCAGAAGCGCGGGAGGGTGAGAGAATTCACCAGAGCCAGAGCGGGGAGCAGAGCAGGCAGAAGGACCGAATACACTGCTGAGGGGAGCAGCGGGCGGCAGGAGGGGTCTGCGCGCCATGTGGGACCCTCCTCTGGTGGCCGGGGAGCAGCCGGGGATTGAACCGGCACTGCAGAGGCTGCAGGCAGCTTCGCAACCCAGCGCTCAACCGCTGCGCCACCAGGGAGGCCCGGCTTTCAGTTTTTCACCATTATGAATTATGTTACCTGTAGGTTTGTCATATATGGCTTTTTTGTGTTAATGTATGTTCCATTTATGTCCATTTTTTAAAGATTATCATCACAAATGGATGTTGAGCTTTATCGAATGGTTTCTCGGTATCTATTGATATGAGCATATGGTGTCCAGTTAGCGGCATGAAATTGCATATTTTATTTCTTTTTGATGTGTTGAATTACATTAATTAATTTTTGGATGTCACACTGTATTATGTCTTTGGGATGATATTGAAAGGAGTTCTCATATCTAAAATGCAAAGTTTGCAAAAATTTCCTTTCACTGTTTTTTCTAGAGGAGATTTAATGTTAAAAATTCCTTCAGTTTTCATTGTCTAGAAGATTTTTATTTCTCCCTTAAATCTAAAAATGAGTTTTGCTCCACAGAAAAACTAATTCAACTAATCAATCAGTTTAGTAAAGTGGCAGGATACAAAATCAACATGCAAAAATCAGAAGGGAATAGAGGCATCACACTCCCAGACTTCAAACCATACTACAAAGCCATAATCATCAAAACTGCATGGTATTGGAACAAGAACAGACACACAGACCAATGGAATCAAATAGAAAATCCAGAAATAAACCCACAGATTTATGGTCAACTAATATTTGACAAAAGAGCAAAGAATATGCATTGGAGCAAAGAAAGTTTGTTCAATAAATGGTGCTGGAAAACTGGGTCGCTACATGCAAAAGAATGAAGCTTGACCACTACCTCACACCATGCACAAAAACCAACTTAAAATGGATTAAAGAACTAGACAAAAGACCTGAAACCATAAAATACATAGAAGAAAATATAGGCGAAACACTACCTGACATGCACCTCAAAGACATCTTTACATTCACATCACCCAAAGCAGTGATAGTGAAGGCAAAGATAAACAGCTGGGACTACATCAAATTAAAGAGCTTCTGCACAGCAAAAGAGACAATAACAAAAACAAAGAGCAACCCCATGGACTAGGAGAAAATTTTTGCACACAACACTAACGATAAGGGACTGATCAAAAAAATCTACAAACAGCTGATGAGACTCAACAAAAACAAAGAAAATAATCCTGTCAAAAAATGGGCACAAGAGATAAAAAGAAACTTCTCTGAAGAGGAAATGCAAGTGGCCAGAAGGCATATGAAAAAATGTTCAACATCACTTGTAATCAGGGAAATGCAAATTAAAACTACAATGAGATACCATCTCACACCAGTGAGAATGGCACATATTAAAAAAACTAGCAACAACAAATGTTGGTGAGGTTGTGGAGAAAAAGGAACTCTTGGGCTGTTGGTGGGAGTCCAGACTCGTCCAACCACTATGGAGAGCTGTGTGGGGATTTCTTGAACTATTAAACATAGAGCTTCCATATGATCCAGCAATTCCACTCCTAGGTATTTGCCCAAATGACACAGAAACAGTATTTCCAAAGGGCACCTGCACACCTATGTTTATAGTAGCAATATTTACAATAGCTAAGCTATGGGAGCAACCCAAATGCCCAAAAATAGATGACTGGATCAAGAAGATGTGATACATATACACAATGGAATATTACTCAGCAGTCAAAAAGGATAAACACATGCAGTTTGCAGCAACATGGATGAAGGTAGAAGGGATCATGCTCAGCGAAATAAGTCAGAAAGAAAAAGAAAAATACCGGATGGTTTCACTCATAGCAGGAATTTAGAAAAGCTAAATAAGAGACCAGGAAAAAGACTAATCAATACAAAGTAAAAGTCAAAATCAACAAGCAACTATAAACCAGACACACACTATCACACACTATGGGGGTGGGGGAAGGGAGGGGTGGGGAAAGGAAGGACTAGAGTGTCAAAATAAGGGGGGAGTGCAATTTGTGGGCATATATCCAAAAATGAAAATGCATACATTGTGGAAAGATGAAAAAAGATGTAAGAATTATATAAAATAAAATATTTAAATAAAAAAATAAATAAAAATAAATAAAAATGAGTTTTGAAAAATAGTATTCTTTCCTGGCAGTTTTATGTTTGAGTATTCTGATTATGTCATTCTATTCTCTCCTGATTGATAGCATTTTTTTTTTTTTTTGAGACGTCTCATGAAATCTTGATGGGAGTAGCCTTTAGAAGTTTCTTGTTTTCTCCTCCCTCTATCCATATTCAATATTCTTTTTTTTTGTTGTTGTGACATCTTGATAGTTTTACTGTTATGTAAAACTATCCATTGCATTTAAGCAACCAAGTGTCCTGTTAGCGGCATGAAATTGCATATTTTATTCCTTCTCCAGGTTTGGAAGTTTTCCTTTATATTTATTTGAATAAACTCTCTGTTCCCTTCTCTCTCTCTTTCTCTCTCTCTCTCCCTTCTGAAGTACTCACAAGGTTACCTTACCTAATAGCATTGACTAGTACTCATAGTACTTCTTTTTTTTATATCTTATCTTATCTCTTCTGCTACCTGAACTTTTTGCGCAATAATTACTATCATCAGTGTCACTGATTCAATCATCCATTTGGTCTATTCTGCTTCCATAGCTTTCTCTAGAGTTCTTGATCTCAGTTATTGAATTCTTTAATCTGGAATATGTGTTATTTTCTTAATTTAAATTATAATTTCTATCTTCTGTTTGTTCATTTTATTTCTAAGTTAAGTAATTTGTTTTTCTGGGTGTGTTGTGTCTCTTTGATTAACTTTCCTAAGTTCTCTAGTATCCCTTTGATTAGCCTTTCTGAAATTTCTCTTCTTCAATTTCTTCATATAGTAAAAATGCCTTCTCTAGTTGATTGGGAAATATAATTTTCTATGTCTTTTTGGGTAGGTTTTGGATAATTGTTCTCTTCTTGTGGTGTCATAGTTGAAGTCTCATTTTGCCATGTATTATATATTTTTGTCTGGTTATTTTGTTCCTTTACATTTTCTAAAAAAATATCTGTAAAGTAACTTAGAGAGTTGAATTACTTTTATCTTATCAGCTGGTAAGGTTATGGTTGTATTTAATTTCATATTTTTAACCTTTATTGCCTTTTATAAGTACTGAGGCATTTGTATTTTTGGTCAACAGGTTCGGGGAGGGCACTGTTGTGAACAACTTGATGGGGGTAGAGGGCTCATTTGTATTTGTGGCACTGCCTCTATCCCTCCTCTCTGGATTACCAGAGCTGATATTCAGATCTGATACTCAGTGCTCTGCATGAGGTCAGTACCAGTCCCAAGAGCTGGGGGTGGGGAGTAATGTAGAGTGCCTTCTTTGTTGTCCTCTTTTCTGGGATCTTGACTTGTGGAGCATTCCAACTTCTCTGTAAGGGCTTTACCCAGTTCAAAGGTGTTTGTCTCTATATGATTTCCTCTCTTTCCTCCCCAGAGCTCCTGCTGGGTTTGCAGACCTACCCCACCCTGGACCAATGCCTGGACCAGGCATTTTTTTTCTCAGCCCGTGAAGTATGAATCTCCTCCATATCCCTTTTGGTACTGTATATGTTGGTACACCTCTGAGGTGCAAGGAGTGTTTCAGTCTTACCCTGGCCATGGGGGTATCTCAGTGTAATGTCTTTCCTGTGTTAGTTCAGCTCCAGTAAACTCAGTTTAGATTTCTTGACTTACTGGCCAGTTCCTTAGATTGCTTCAGCAATTTCCATCTTAAAGGACTCTAAAAAGTTGTTTTATAAAAAAAAATTACTACATTATATTTATTACATGGTATGTGTTACCAGTCAGCAGAGACAAAATCAGGTCCTGGGGACATGAACTAGCTCTTCTGCAAGTTCTTGCCCTGCTTCCTGGGTGGAAGTGCAGGATGGAGTGGTGGATTACTCGGCAATCCTCTCACTCTGGATTGCAGCACTTTGGCTCAGGCAGTGAAGCACATGTTGTCCATTAATTATATTTTAAAAACTGGTCCAATTGGTAACTTATTTAATAAAATGAACTCCAATTTTTGGTGTATGTTGATGATTATCTTAATTTCCAGTAATGATGCAAACATTCTCCTGTCTGTTCTCATGAAAATTTTAATGGAAATAGAATGATATCATTTACTTTTGCTTCCTAAAATTCTTTTAAATAACAACTAAGGAAATAAACATTTACTGCTTCAGAGTTTTTTTCAAATGTATTTTCAAAGACCTCTCAGTGGTTTGTAAAATTATACTACAAACTATTTGAATGCAAAAGTTGAGTCTTGCACACTGATGTGTGGTGGGAAGACTTCTGCTCACTACATAGATCTAATTCTAATCCTTGTTATGTCATCAGGTAAAGAGTAAAAGAAAAGGATAAGGGCCTGAATCCCATCTTTTAGGTTTTAGGTTTTTCTATCAACTGATTGTGAAAGCAAAAAAATTAGAAAAAATAAGTTGAAAAAAGTTATCCAGTGTTCTATTTTTATTAACTCTGAGGAAGAAAAAACCATAATCAAGACTAGTGATTGTCGGGCCTTCCTGGTGGCACAGAGGTTGAGTGCTGGGCTGCAAAGCTGCCCGCAGCCTCTGCAGTGCCGGTTCAATCCCCGGCACCAGCAAGGGTTCCACATGGCGTGCAGACCTCTCCTGCTGCCCGCTGCTCCCCTCAGCAGTGTCCTCGGTCTGTCTGCCTGTTCTGCTCTCCGCTGCAGCTCTGGTGAATTCTTTCACCCTCCCGTGCTTCTGACTGTACCCAATGCTTGTGTAAATAAATAAATAAATAAATATTTAAAAAACAGAAAAAAGACTGGTGATTATCAATCCGTGTTCCAGGGAACTCGGTGTGGGAAACCCCTGTCAGAGTTGTCTATAGGGTTAAAAAAGTTGTCATAATAATAACAATGTTGTTTGTCTTTATCACTGTCATTTTCTCACAAGTGTTGGAAGTTCCATAATCATTATTATTTTGGACAATAGTGTAGACAACATTGAAGTATTCAAATTCTGCATCATATGTAGTATTACAGCAACTTAATGTAAGATCAGATAAGAGAATCCAATTGTCTTATATTAAGCAAGACATTCAAGACATCTGCAAAGTGGAAAATATTGTTATCCCTTTAACTTTTTTGTTAAAATGTAATTTTTAAATAAAGTTATGCTATTATTTTAATGAGTAGTTGGTTTATTATTGATATTCTAAAATAAATTAATACTTAAAGTTCTGTTTTTATTTTGAATATATAAAATACCAATATATATAACACATAAATATAAGTTTTCTGGGTTCTACCAGAATATCTTACCTTCTTTAAAGCCAAAATTATTGATTCTTAATGCTGTTGACTGTCTATGGTCATTATTGTTCTTTTAGACAAATGCCTTACACAAAATTTATTGAATTAATTGTTCATGTTCAACTAACACTAAATCATTCACCCATTTGTTCATTCAATAATTATTTATGAGGATCTGCAATTTGCCAGGTATTGCTCTGCTTTGTTGAAAAAAAAGTAGATAATAACCTCAGCTTGCTTAGAGCTTACATTTAAATAATATGAAATAGAGAATTAAAAAGAAACAAGAAACAAATAGGTAAACTACATAGGACGTTGGAGGTTGTAAATTCTGTGGAATTAATGTAGGAGGCTAACGGCAACTTTTGAGACTAAGTCAGAGATGCTGCAGGGACCAGAGTACTTACTGCTTTACAATCCAGAGTAAGGTCTTTAGTGAGAAGAGCAGGGTTTCCAACAAGGGAAAAACAGATATCACTTTCATTTTCTTTCTTTTTTTTTTTTTTAAAGACTATATTTTTTTTTAAGATTTATTTTTATTTATTTATACAAGCACTGGGTACAGTCAGAAGTGTGGGAGGGTGAGAGAATTCACCAGAGCCAGAGCGGAGAGCAGAGCAGGCAGACTGATGAAACACACTGCTGAGGGGTGCAGCAGGCGGCAGGAGAGGTCTGCGCGCCAGGTGGGACCCTCACCTGGTGGCCGGGGATTGAACCGGCGCTGCAGAGGCTGCGGGCAGCGTTGCAACCCAGCGCTCAACCACTGCGCCACCGGGGAGGCCCTCACATTTTCTAAGGATCACTCTAGCTGCCGTGTTGAGAACAACAGGGATGGGGTAGCGTTCTAGGAGTCAGTTTGTCTGAAATGCAAGTGAGGCATGATGATGTTTTAGACCCAAATTCAGAAGTGATGGATACTGGATATGTATTAAAGAATAAGTCATGGTACCAGGCTTCACCCAGGGATATTCCAGGTATCACAGAGTATTTGATCATAACTGGTCATTTTTGTAAAATGTTGTTGACCTTAAAATAAAAGTGAAATGTTTCCTTTCTGCTTGCTCTGTATTACTTTCAGAAGTGTGCTCTACTTCTTGACTTAAAAGTAGCAGGTCTGAAAACGAGTGGAATTGGTAAATAGCTGTCAGTGAGTAAGCACTACATTACTCATAGTTGAAGATGAGTATCTGGCTTAGGGCGACTGAGCTAAATGGTAAATGACTAAATGCATGTGATTGCCAAATGATTTAGAAAACACTTCAATCTGATAAAGTACTTTTCCTAGGACTTTGAATTGTCAGCAATTCTTGCATCTTTTCAAATCCAAGTACACTTGTTAGTTCTGTTAGGAAAAAGGTCAATTATTCAGTACCAAAAACAAGTATATACATAATTTGTATTTGCTCTTATGTTTTTAGAGGAGGACCTGGTATATATTTTGATCAATTTAATGTGGTTGAAATCCTAGGAATTAAGCCACTGGTGTTTAAATCTTTACACTATTCTTACCTTCAGCAAATTACTTAACCTTTGTCTGAATTTCCACTTCTGGGAAAAGGAGATGTTACTACTATTACTGCTACTACCACTATTACTGCTAACTATACCATCATTGAATTTAAGTGGGCATATCCTTATATTATGTATGTATTAAGCATGACACATAGTAAGTTTGCAATAAGTGTTATTGCTATTATAAGGTCACAATGAAATGGTCAAGAATACTTGTTAATGCACAATGTAACATTAATGCAGTAATGGGTCTATTACTTCTTTCAATTAATGTTAGTGGCATAAGTCAAAAGACTTGTGGCTAAGCAATCCAGCAGTATTTGTCTAGAGGAAAGAAAGCAGATAGGTACTTAGTATTCATTTACTGATATCTGAAAATCTTCCCTATCATTGAGAATACTTCATACATGTATTGGAGAAAAGCACTATTTAAGTCATAACTATAGTGAATATCAGGCATGGATTGCTTTTTTTCTGGGAGAAAAAAAAAGACCCTTTATGGAATCTAGTTAATAGAAAATAACACAGGAAAACTTCCAGAGGCCATATAATCTCCTAGGTCATTCTTTTCTACCTAGTTGCATATTTTCATTCTCTTTGAAAATAATCTTCCCCAATCTCTTAATCTTCCCCCAATCTCTTATCAAATCACGGGAATATTTATAGAGAAACTGTATCTTTACAAAGCAAAAAAACATTGTAAATTGTAAAATTCTTTACATTGGAATTTAGTTGTATTTTAAAAATGTTTTCTTGTTACATCAGTATTGCTCACTGAAAACAAGAGAGAAAAAGCTTAATGAGACCACATATTTACATATGTTTGAAATTTTTAAATTTCCTGGAACTTTGTAAGTACATATTTATGACTGTGTATTTTTTTTCTGCTTTAAGTACCAAGATACAACATAACATACGCATACATGGACATGTTTAAATGCCCTTATGTATGTAACAATATTTCTTGCGGAGGCTGCTAATGCAGACCATCACGGAGGATATCTTCTTTCAATTACTGTTGGTGCCATGAGCCAAAGGAATCCAAGTTTGTTTGAACAAATTCACAGAGGAACTGCTGATGGGAATCAATTTCAGACTTTGGAGAACGTTCTTCAAAAGCCAAAAATTTGATCTCGTGCTGGGTATGGGATTTTGAAGGCATGTTTTATAGTGTGGGAATGATTTTATACTGACAAAAAGGAAATGAGAAGTAAAAGGGAAAGTATTTTTCTTATGCACCATCTAAAACCTGAGTAACCCCATGGTTTTACAAATCAATCAGATACAGCATCCTGTTTCTCCATATAGCTGTTTATCTTAGATGATTAGGCCCCTTTACCAAATGGAGTTGCACTTTAAGATGCATTTTAAGATTGCAGCCAGACTTCTGTGTCTGTCTGATTCATTCCATCAGCTGTGACACCACAGTTTTTTTGTTTCAGCCAATCTTTTCTCCTTGTGAATAATGAACAATCTGATACAGCAGCTTAAGCAGTATTTTCCCTTTACCTATGTTGTTTTCCTTTGAAAAAGTAAGTCCTTTGAAAAGGTATTCCAAGAATACCAGTTTGCTTTGGGTGCAGGAAAGCTTGGAATTTGGAGACCATCTTGGCTTCCACTAGGCTTTGGCAGATGTCCTGGTTTGCTTTGACTCCCCAGTATACTTCAGACATGAAGAAAGGAGAGATGAAAGTGTTTCGGCTAAAGCCACAGCACCCTAAGGACTATGACTCACCAGACTTGGGCCCACACCCTCCAGGGGGCCTATGCACAGATTTCAATGTTAATGACCTATCTGCAATAAATATAGTCTAAAATACCCCAATGCCCAGCATGCATCTGAAAAGTATAAAAAAAAAATTAAATACAGTGAAAATCAGTTGAAGATTCAAAATGATTCAAAATTATCATACTTGTGGCTTGACCATTTTTTTTCCCTCTGTAGAACTCTTCAGATATTGCAAATATACAGAAGAGCATTTGTGGTGTTTCCCAAAACCAGAGTCCTTCTTTTGTGGGACTTAATGAAAGACTAATGTCCATGAATATCCTTTGGGAAGCAATAATCAGAATGAATATATTTGAACACAAATGAAAACAACTCAAAAATGTGTCTCTAGGTTAATCTTTCAAGAGATTAGAGAAAATCTCCAAGTGTCATAGTTAAATAAAGACATAACAAAATCGTGGGATTAATGTAAAAAAACTCAGTATATCTCTACTTGCCTTGCAAACCATTAGAGAACTGAATGTTCTCTAAAGAACATTTTCTAAACCCTCCCTTTAATATCACAAACTCCTTGCATCTTTTTGTCCTAAGAGGCAAAATTGATATCATTGGTTAATAGAAGATTGCATAGGTGTCTCCATCACACTAAAGCAATTAAAACGCTAAATAAAATATCTGCAAGCACATCTTCATTATAACATAAAAATGTCAATATGAAGAAACAAAGCAATAAAGCAGCATATTGACCTGGACACTTGTTCCACTTTCCTTATCTTGTATCTACACAGATATTCTTAAATTTGTTTCTCATTCTCTTAGGACATTAATTTATAATCTTGAAATGCTAAGTGATTTTTTTTGTTTCTTTCTACTTTATTTCATTTTGATGGCCATGCATTTTGTTTAATCATAGGTAGATTGTATTTCTAAGCATCATTATATAGAATGTGTATTATAACAATTTTATATATTTCTCAAATAGGAGCCACATATTTGAGGGGGGGTGTGTGTGTAGCTCTTTTTTTGTTCAAATTTTATAATTTTTATATAAACTTTTTCCCTTTAAAATTTTTGTTGAAGTAAAAGATATTTTAGTCTTTAAATATATCACAATCATTGTAAAGGTGGGCTTTTGAGCTCAGGTTGGTAGCCTTTGAATCCTGGCTTCTCCACTTCCTCTTGGCATATGGGCAAGTTACTAAAAACTTACATTTCTCAGTATTTTTGTTTAATATATTTTTAGATAATAACTATTTCATTATTTTGGAATCTGCTTACTACACTCTATGTATTTACCTTGTGCCTTTTCCTTACCTCTCGCTATTAACCTAGAACTTATTAATGTCCACTGTATTTTTGAGTGTTTTTTCCATTACTAAATTCTCTGCTATGTTAATGTCCAGTATTTGTTTTTATCATTCAGACTTATTTTGTTACACATAATTATCTCAAATTTCCTCCATTTTGTTGAAAATGACTGCATTTCATCCTTTCTATGGTTATATATTACTCTGGATACACCATGTCTTCTTAATCCAATTGTTGATGAACATTTAGGCTGCCTCAATTTCCTAGCTATACTAGGATATATATATATATATATATATATATATATATATAAACATATATATTACATCATCGTTAATTTTTGCAGTTTGCTTTCTCCTCTCAGTGTAGTCCCCATAAAATTCCCACTACCAAGTCACTCGTGAACCATTACCATAGTCTCTTGTGCTTTTCCCACCCCTGTTTTAATCTCTTTCCTCCCACTCCCCTGGTGAATGTCTCTGATTTATAGTTGCCTGTTAATTTTGTTTTTTTAACATTTTTTCCCCTGATCCCTTATGTGGTTCCCCCATATTCCTCCTATAAGTGAAACCATCTGATATTTTTCTTTTTCCTTCTGACTTATTTCACTGAGCAATTTTGTAAGTTAATTTTATAACCTGCTACTTTGCCCTATTCATTATTATTTCTAATAACTGTCTGATGGATCCTTTAAGGTTTTCTATATGTAATATCACATCATCTGAAAATGATAGATTTCCTCCTTCTTTTCCAACTTGATTTTCTTTGTCTGATAGCTCTATCCTAAACCTCTATACTAATTTAAACAGGAGTGGTTGATTTTCATGGATAGCATGAGATAGTGATCTAGTTTTATGCTTTTGCATGTAGCAATCCACTTTTCACAGTACTATTTGCTGACAAGGTTTGCCTTGTTCCAGAGTATATACTTTGATCCTTTGTTATAGATTAGTTGTCCATAAATGTGTGGCTTTTTATCTGGGCTTTCGATTCTGTTCCATTGCTCTACATGTCTGTTTTTGTTCCAGTACCATACTAATTTAATTATCATAGCTTAATAGTATAGTTTGAAGTCTGAAGTGTGACACCTCCATTTTCCCCTTTTAGTCAGGAGAAATTTAGCTCTTCAGGATTATTGTGGTTCCATATGAATTTCAATAATATGTGTTCTATTTCTTGAAAAATACCATTTAGATTTTTAATGGGATTGCATTGGATTAAAGTCATGGATGCAAGATCTGAAACCATAAAGACATAGAAGAAAACACTCAAAGATGGATACTTCAGAAACATTTTTGTGTACTCATTTCCAGCTGTCAGGGAAACAGAGAAGAAAATAAACATACTTGAGACTAAAAAAAAAAAGTTCTGTACAGCAAAGAAACAGTGGCCAAAACAGAGATATCTTACTGAATGTGGGGAAATATTTGCCTACCATATACATGATAAGGACTGATATCAAAGATTTATAAAGTACATGCACCTAAGCAAAAAGAAAACAAACAACCCAATCAAAAAATGGGCCGAAGAATTTAATATGCACTTTTTCAAAGAAGACAGGTAGATGGTCAACAGCACATGAAAATAATGTTCATTATCACTTATCATGAGGGAAATGCAAATCAAAACCACAATAAGAAACCACCTCACATCTGTGAGAATGGCCCATATTAAAAAGAGAGAGAGAGAGAGAGAGAGAAATAAAAAACCTCACAGAAATAGCAAGTGGTGATGAGGGTGTAGAGAAAAAAAGACCCTCTTACACATTGGTGGGAATGTAGACTGCTTCAGCCCCTGTGGAAATAAGTGTGAAGAGTCCTCAAAAGATGAGAAATGGATCTACCATATGATCCAGCAATTTCAGTCTTAGGTGTCTAGCTATCCAAAGAGCACAAAAATACTAATTCCAAAGGAAACCTGCATTCCTGTGTGTATAGCTGCACTATTTACAATTAGCAAGATATAAGAACAACCTAAACTACCCAGAACAGATGAGTGGATCAACACACATACACACACACACACACACACACTCACTCACTCACACTACAATAATTACTCAGCAGTCAAAAATGTTAAACTGATTCCATTTGCAACAACATGGATGGAATTGGAAGGGATTAATCTAAGTGAAATGAGCCAGAAGGAGAAAGCTAAATACAGGATGGTTTCACTTATATGTGCAATAGAGAGAAACAAAGCAAAATGGATCAGACAAAGACAAACTTTAAGACAGATCATTGAAAGCATAGATCTAAGGCATTTAGGAGGAGAGGAGAAAGAGAGGGGAAAAGGAAAGGGAAGGAACCAGGGAGAGAAGAGAGAAAAATAGACTATGGTAATGGACTATTGGTATTTTGGTGTTGTGAATAATTTGGTGACCATACCTGAAAGGAGAAATTCTATATTTTGAAAAAATAAACAAGGAGGTAAAAAAAAAAAAAACCCACAAAAACAGACGAGATGACAATAGGCATCCTTGACTTGTTCTTGAAAAGGGAACACTTTCAGCTTTTCTCCATTAAGTAGTGTAATGGCTACTGGTTTGTGATATAGAGCCTTTTTTTTAATATTGACATAGGTTTTTTTCTATGCCCATCTTTTTATAGTTTTTAATCATAAATGGGTGCTGGATTTTATCAAATGCTTTCTCTGCATCTACTAAAATATAATACTATCATATTATTTTTAACTTTCTTGATGTGATGTGTTACATTAATTGATTTATGTACATTTATGTATATTATACCAATTTTTGCTTGTTTACACCCCTGGATAAATCCCACTTGATGATATACTGTGATATACTGTTGAATTCAATTTTCTAGTTTATTGCTGAATATTTTTTCTTCTACTGTCTTTGTCTGGTACTGGTATTAGGGTAATGTTGATATCATAAAATTTATCAGGGAACATTCATTTTCATATTTTTGAAAACCATTTGAGCAAGTTGGGCATTATTTCTCTTTCAAGGTTTGCTGAAATTTATTTGTGAAGTCATCTGGTCCTGTTACTCGGGAGATTTTTCATTTCTATTTTCATTTCCATACTTGTGATTGGCTTGTTCAGGTCATCCATTTCTTCTGGGTTAGCCTTGGTAGACAATATCAATACAGAAATTTGTTCTATTCTTCAAGTTTATCGAGTTTATTGGCATATTCTTGTTCATAGTAGTTTCTTTGTTATGATCCTTTGTATTTCTTTGTTATCTGTGAGTATTTCTTTTTTGTCTGTGAAGATTCCTCCTTCTTTATTTGTAATTCTGTTTATATTAATGTTTTTCTCTCTTCTTTTATATTAGTATAGCTAGAGGTTTATCTATCTTATTTATCTTCATCAAGTGCCAGCTCTTAGTTCTGTTGACTTTTTGTATAGCCTTTATTATCTCATTTATTTACTTGCACTCTTTTATTTCCTTTCTTCAGCAAATTTTGTGTCCTGTTTGAGCCTCTTTTTCAAGCTGCTTTAGGTGTGTCATAGATTATTTAAGATTTTTCTTACATATTAATGTAGACCTGCATTGCAATTATTTTCTCCCTTAAGATTTTTATTGTTGCATTCCATGTATTTTGGAGTCTTGTATCAGCATTTTCATTTGTCTCAAAGTACTTTTTCAATTTCTGTTTTGATTTCCTTTGTTATTCAATAGCTATTAACAGTAAGTTTACTTTCCATGTATTCATAGTTTTATCTATTTCTTTCTTACAGATGTTGTCTAATTTTATGACATTATGGCCAAAGAGAACTCAAGGCATAATTTTGATATTTGTAGTTATATTGACTGTTGATTTGCTAATGTGGTTCATTCTTGAAAATGTTCCATGTGTACTTGAAAAAATGTGTGTGCAGCCGTTTTTAGGCAGATTGTATGCAGGTGTCTGCTAGACTTATGTGGTGTAGTTCCACTATTTCCTTATTTATTCTTTATCTTACTTCACTGTCCAATGTTGTAGGTGCGGGTATTAAAGCCCCTTAATATTAATGTGTTGTTATAAATGTCTTTCTTAAATTCTCTTATTAGATATATACCTCAGTGCTCCATGTATATAAATATAGATAGATAGATAGATAGATAGATAGATAGATAGATAGATAGATAGATAGATAGATACAGACTTATGGGTGTTATTCTCTTGGTAGACAATCATTATATGGTGTCTATCTCTAATTACCTCCAAGCTGTCTTCTAGCCTTTAATGCTGCTCCTATTAGTGACAGGTGTTTGAGATCTGGTATATGCTTGTCTGTGCTGATGAGTTTCTTGTAAATGACAGGAGTTTAGATTTTGTTTTGAAATCCATTCAGTCACACTATATCTTTAGATTGGTAAATTCAGGCCATTTACCTTTAAGGTAATTATAGAGTTGTAAGTGCTCATTGTCATTTAGTTATGGAATTTTTGCTTCTTTGTTTGGAGTGTTTTTTTTTTTTCAGTTTTTGAGGGCTTCCTATTATGTTTTGTTAAGTTTGTCTCCATTTTATTATATGTTATTTCTATTAATTTTTGCCTGAAGGTCCTACTAAGGTTTATATGTGACCAGTTACTGGTGTTACTCATTGAACAGTTTGGTGTCTGACTCATTCTGATGGTCTGCACTGTTACTTTCTACCTCCTCCTGCTCTTTCTCCTTTTCCTTCTCCATGTCAAGGGGCTGTGATTCAATATTTGTTGTTAGGTGTCTGTGATTTTGTTAGGAGTTGGCACCTCAACTCCATCCGGGGTTCCCAAAGACCACACGGAGCCAGAGATGCAAAAGCAAAAAGGCTTTATTGCTAGCTTAAGCTAGGGTCCAACTCTGCCTGGAGTACTGACACAGCAGTCTCACCAGGTTAAGAGAGGGCCCCCTCCCAGGGTGACAAGCTGTTTTTATACCTTGTTGACAGGCTCTTGGGAACTTTCCACATGAGGGACTGAGTTCAGCCTGATTGGGTATCTCTCCTTGGCACTAGTTAAGTTTTGTTTACCCTTGTCTTGTGGTTTTTACCCCAGTCTTGTGGTTTTTTCCCCAAAATGAAACTAGGGCACAGCTGTGCCCTCCAAAGCAGCAGTTATCTCTCAAAATGACTGTAGTCCCTCTCTCTTCCCAAAATGGTTGCTATGCCTATTTGTTTAATATTTTACAATTTAATATTTGTTGTTCTATTGCTTTAAAATAAAATCCCCTTTAGAATTTCTTTCATGTGTGTCTTACTATTGAAAAATTCCTTTAGTTTTTGCTTATTAGTGGGGAGCCTTACTCTTGAATGTTAATCTTGAATGTTAATCTTGTTGGATAGAGGATTCTGGGTTGGAAACATTTTTATTTAATTATTTCAATACCTTTCCAGTCTTTCAGTGCTTGGAATGCTTTTACTGAAAAGTGCACTGACTATATGGTGTTGCCTTATAAGTTACCCTTTTTTCTCTTGATGTGTTTATTATTCTGTCCTTTTCATTGGTTACCCAAAGCTTTATTATAATGTGTCTTGGTATGTGTTTGTCTGGTATTATTTTGTTTGGAACTCTTTGGGCCTCTCGGATTGAAATTCTGGTTCATTTCCCAGATTGAGATATTTTTCAAAAATTATTTCTTTAAATAAATTTTCTATGCCTTTTTTGTTCTCTTCTCCTTGTGGGGCCCTCCCCCCTGCAACACACAATATAATGTTATTTCTCTTTAGGTTTGTCTCAAATGACTCTTACACTATTTTCTTTTTGTTCTTTATGCTGTTCTAATTGTGTGTTTTACATCATTGTGTTTTGGAGTTTATTAATTCTCTCCATTGTTTCTGTTTGTCTGCTGTTGAGACCCTCAATCTATTTGTAGCTGCTTCATATTTTCTTTATTCTGTCACTGTTTTATATCCTCTGTTCTCTGTGTGTGTTTTGTAAGTGTTATCTTGAATTCCTGTCATCTGCGGTGGTATAGTGTTGCTCTCAGAGATATTTTGCTACTACGCTGTGGTGTATTCTTCTGTCTTCTCATTTTTAAATTTTTATGTGGTATAATAGGGAGAGAGGGCTTCCCTGATGGCGCAAGGGGTTAAGATACAATCTATGAAGATATCCACAGCCACTGAGCAAGAGTTTGATTCCCAGCCAGGGAGCTACCCACACAGCACAGCAGACTTCTCCTGACTCACCTGCTGCTCCCCTCAGCAGTGTATTTCAGTCAATCTGCCTGTTCTGTTCCCCACTCTGTCTCTGGTGAATCCTCTCACCCCCATACCTCTCACCTGTACCCCAGTTCTTGTATGCATATATAAATAAATCTTTAAAAAATTTCACACTATTATCTTTGCATCTGCTTGTATGAGTGAGGAGTAGCAGGTATGCAAAAGAACTGTGGGCACCAAAGGATCATCTGCAATAAACCTAGGAATTAACATTTCATACTGTGCTGTGGATGCCAGGATTGTGAGTTAGAGGTCAACAGTGATTTTTTTCTTTAGGCCAGTTCTTTGTTCTTAGTGTCTCTTATAGTCTTATAACTACTTCCACTTTAGGCTTTTTAAACATTTGACACACTGTTAAGCATGGTTTGTAGTTGATATGGGATCACAGACCAGGAGTTGTTCTCTCTTCTTTTCTAGCACAGAGATTTACCCTCGGGTATCTGCTCCTATTAATGACAGGTGTTTGAGATCTGGTATATTCAAACATTTCTTTGTTTTGATTTTAATCCTGGTGTGGGAGTGAACAGGCATTTTGAATATCTCAGGCTGGGTTTACAGCAGCAGGTTCTTCTGTAAAGAGACCTGTGTGCACTCACATGCTTCTCCCTGCTGATTTAAATTCTAACAACTTTATATTTAGAGCCTCTGGTTCAAGCTAATAGTTCTCACTCTGTACCCTGCTCCTGCAGTTATCCAAGATGCATCCTTCATCTTGTGTAAGAAATCATGCACCCCTTTATCCACTGCAGTGTTGGATCGCAGGAGTCTCTGATGCTGGCATGTGCTCTAGTCAATAGCTATAGGGAACTCTGCACAGCAGCTGCCCCTCCCTCTTGTGAGCAGTACTGCCCTGTTATCACTATAAACAAAGTTCACTTTACATTTCTCCTACAGCTTTCTTCTCCCCTTGCTCCCAGTGTGTACTGTCCTTGATTGTTTTTCCTTTAGGGTTTTTTGGCTTTGTTTTACTGCATTTTAATTGTAAGTATCTGGAGGAAGCAAGCCCTATGTCTTCACTCTGCTACCATCTTGTTGGGATCCTCAATTTCTGGTGTGTACTTCAGTCTCAACATCTGTGAAATGAGGAGAAAATGATAGAATCTACTTCCATGTGCTGCTGCTTAAAAAAAAAAAAAATGAGTCAATATATTAAAAGTACCTGGAATAGTGTCAGTATTTAAAATACAATAGTTATCATGATTATTATTTTTAAATCATCATTGTTTTCATTGTGGATTTGCAAGTACACCATTGCTGGGAAGACTTTTCCAAAGGAAACAGAATTTAATCCTTGAGGGTTCAAATCTGTCAGAAATGCTGTACTGGGGTTCAGAGTTTTATAATTCTGCTTAAACTTTGCTCTTTTGTCTGTTTGTGTGAGACAAACTTTAAAAATGAACAAATAGGTAAATAAGTAAGTGAGTAAAGAAACTCTTTAGTGACACTTTTAGAGAATACTAGGCTTCTTAAACTTTTTCAAGGAAAAGAAGCTTTGGTTTCTCCTATAGTAATTCTTAAAGTTCACACACCTTAGCCACTTTCTGTTAACTGGATACAAATCAGTGTTTTCACAGTGGATTTCCCCAGCCAGCAGCCTCAGGACAATTGATATTGTTAGAAAAGCAGAAATTCATACAGCGTCTGAAATGAACTGAATTGGGAGCTTGGGGTTGGAGGTGTCTGCATTTTTTTTTATTATTATTAATGAAGGACCATTCTTTTACATCTTTGTTAATATTATTGCAATATATGATTTCTCCCCTTAAGAGTGGTCATCGTACCGCTCCTACCACCAAAGCACCCATAGTCCTCTGCAATAGCCCATTGTGCTCTCCTCCCAAGTGACCTTTTTTCCTCTCCCCACCTCTCCTCTTCCCCTCTTGGATGCCTCATATTTATGGTGTCTGCATTTTAACAAGCTCTGCAGGTGATTCTTTCTTACTATTCCATGAAGACTCTGTTTTTAAAAAAGATTTATTTATTTATGCATACAAGAACTGGGGTGTAAGCCAGAAGTGAGGGGTTGGAACAGTGGGCAAGACAGGAGAGGTCTGCTGCACCATGTCGGATAGCTCCCTTGCTGGGGATCAAACTCATGCTTCAGAGGCTGGTGATAGCTTGATAGTTATGAAATTTAACCCTGCACCACCAGGAAGACGCCCAGTTCCCTGAAGACTCTTATTCAGTGTCCTGAGGAGCCTGGATGCCAGGGATGAGCTTTTGTGCCCAGCAGAGGGAAGCAAAGGGCAGCAGAGCTGAGGCACAGGGTAGGAAGAGAACACCAAGCTGGCCAAGAACATCAGACTAGGTTCAGATTCAACTCACAGAGGGGAGGGCACAGCCCAGATTACTCATAAACACTGGGTCAAGTAAGGGATGCAGGGTGTGGGTGGAGCAGTGGAAGCAGATGCCTGAATGAAGGATGAGGAGTTGAAAAGGAATGACACTGATGTAGATGTCAGCTAATCAAGCAAAGTGTGTTGATGATTAAAGGATGCATTTTGGACCCAAGTAAGGACTGCCAGAGTTTTCTCCTCAAGGATCACTTTATAAGGTACATAAATCCAATTTCAGGACTAATTCTCAAACTTTGGAGTGGCATTAGAGCCATTTTGCAATGACATTCTACCTCTTGTGTCTTTTACTGGTCCCTTCCCTTAGTTTTTAGCACTAATAATCACACAAGTTGTAAAGAATAAAGAACACTGGCAAAATGTACTTTAATAAATTACTTCTTTAAGGTAAGGCAATACTGTTTTTTATCATTGTCTTTTTTAATCAATGCATTGATAGATGAAAAATTAGATGCACACACTGTACAGATCATGTACTGTTTGTACTATGATATCAGTGACATGATTTTATGTCTATGTCTGCAGACTGGATGTCAGTTCTTCTGAGGGATTCATTATTTTATGAAAGGCATATGGTTGTCAGAAAGGGTCTGGTCTTTGGGATATAATAGATTGGTTCAACCTTATGTGGGTTAGTTTTCTCTCTAGCTAAACAACTGTGGGTTAGTTATCTATCTATCTTTGTCAGCCTCTGGGTTAAAATTGAGACCATCAAATCCATTTCCAGGATTAGTGCGGCAGTGTACACTCTACACCTGAATTTCTCTTTCAAGGATAAGACAACTGAGGTCAATAAAGGACTCAGTAAATCAAAGTCTCAGAGTTAAAAATTGTGCTGCTTTTCTATTTGGAATCCTTTATGACTTCGGTCTTACTACTACCAAGGCCATGCCCTGACCTCAGCAGGCTGTTATAACCACTCCAACTCATGTCTCCTGCTCTTACTCTTCACTTGGAGGCTACCCCTCAATGTCATACAAATATCACCATTAGGAAAGCCTCCCCACCCATTATTTAAAATTCCAACCTCCTCATACTTATTCTTTGCTTTATTTTTCTCCTTGCATGTCTTATTGTCTAATCTTGAATTTATTTTTCTTGTTCACCTTGATTATTTTCTTTCTTGTTTTTTGAATATTTATTTATTTATAAAAGAACGGGGGTACAGGTCAGAGGTGTGGGAGGGTGAGAGAATTCACCAGAGACAGAGTAGGGAGCAGAACAGGTAGACGGACTGAAGATACTGCTGAGAGGAGCAGTGGGCAAGGCAGGAGAGGTTTGCTGTGCCAGGTGGGTGTCTCCCTGGCAGGCTGGGAATCGAACCCACACTGCAAAGGCTGTGGACAGCTTCACAGAGCTGCACTCAACCCACTGCGCCACTGGGGAGGCCCATTGAATATTTTCTTGTTCCCATACTAGAAGATCTGTAAGGTTAGGAATTTTGTTTCTTGCTCACTGTTTCTCCCCCAGGCATGAACACCACCTGGGTTGAGGAAGACACTATTTCGTTGAATGAAGGAATGAAATGCAATCCTTATGATTTAAGACTAGAGCTATGTTTACTATAATAATAACTTAAATAACATAGCTCTTTGCACTGAAAAATATTTTACATGCACCACTTTGGTTTATCCAAGGATAGATGTGCAATGATTTTTGTTCAATTGTGGGCTAATTGAGTAGGCAATTCTTCCAAGAAGTTTCCTAGTGCTGCCTGGCATTACATGTCATTCTTTTTATAAAGATTTATTTATTTATTTATTTATTTATTTATTTATTTATTTATGCATAGAAGAACTGGGGTGTAGGCCAGAGGTGTGGGGGGTGAGAGCACTCACCAGAGACAGAGAGGGGAGCAGAACAGGCAAATCTACTGAAATACAGTGCTGAGGGGAGCAGTGGGCCAGACAGAAGAGGTCTGCTGTGCCATGTGGGTTAGCTCCCTGGCCACAGATCAAACTCATGCCACAGTGGCTGGCAACAGCTTGATAGCTCTTCACTATCAGGGAGGGCTGCATTAGTCATTCTGATGAAAAAGTTGTTCAAATAACAGGGTAAATTGCTCTTGAAGTTTTAACTTCTGTGGTACAGCAGAGTGGAAACTGGGATGTCAGTGTTGACTAAAAATAGAACCAATTTTGGAATTGGCATTCATTTGGCATGGGTTCAGTAAGCTTATTCCAAATTCCTAGCTATAACAGCATTAGTATGACATCAGAACACATTGAACAGGGAAGAAATCCAGGAGTACCCTTATCTGAAATACCTCCTTTACACATGCATCTCTCCTTACACTAACCATTTAATTTTCTATTTGAAAGTACAATTTCAGCTTGGCCTGGATATTCATGCCATCACTCAGGATCTATAACACCACTATTGAAAGAGGGAGGAGAGTACAGAATGTTCTTCTGGATAACATATTTTCAGACCACAAGGATGGACAAATTCACCTTCAACTGGTAAACATAAGTATGCATAGTTTTTACTTTGATATGTAAAGCTATTTTTAATTGAAATATTCCAAAATATCTGACTGGCTTTTATCTTTAATATTGTAAAAAGGCAAAGAAAACAAGTAAAGTGATCCTGCTGGCACATATGATTTTAGAAACCCAAGTGCACCATGCACTGAGAAAAGTTGTGCAAGATTCTTAATTTAGGGTTTCCTTGCCAGGTATTACATTCTCGGAAATATTTTCAAAAATTCTATTGCTCATTACTATTGTAGAGACTAACAGGATGGAGCTCTTTGATGAATCATCATCAATGCATTCTGTTATGTCTAGTACAGTTTTCTTTGTCAAATCACATTTATAGGCAGGATTGAGAAGTCAGGTTCTTCCATTGAAAAGGTATTCATCTGGGGCCTCCCCTGGTGGCGCAGCAGTTGAGTGCTGGGTTGCAAAGTTGCCCACAGCCTCTGAAGTGCCGGTTCGATCCCCGGCCACCGGTGAGGGTCCCAAATGGCATGCAGACTTTTCCTGCCATGCCCACTGCTCCCCTCAGCAGTGTATTTTGTCGGTCTGCCTGTTCTGTTCCCCACTCTGGCTCTGGTGAATTCTCTCACCCTCCCGTGCTTCTGACTGTACCCAGTGCTTGTGTAAATAAATAAATAAATCTTAAAAAAAAAGAAGGAAAAGGTATTCTTCTGGTTCATGGGAACATGTATGAAACTGCTGCAGGCTCTTGAGTTTCATTAGTGCACAAAAAAGGTGAAGAGTCTTACCTTTATGGAGGTTGGGTTCTAGCTAAGAAGAAAATTCTGTGATTGTTTTAATATTCTTCTCACTTGAGCATAAAATATCAATTTCCAGTGGATTCTGAAGTTGAGTTTGTTTCAGGATCCTTAATGTTACAACATTTTTCACTTATTTGTAAATCAAATACTTTTGAAATTAAAAGTAGTTTTAGAAAAGGGATCTTAGTGCTCCGTGCAAATTGGATTCAACACCTATTTTGGGGGACTTCTTTGTGGCAGCAAAGGTATTAGATGCTAAGGGATAAGAGTCAAGCAGAGAGGCAAGTTCTTCGTAATGTGTGTTCTAGCAGAGAAGGTGACCAAAGAAACTTACAAATAAAATATACTTTCCCATTTTTTGTATCTACCACATTTTGTTTATCCATTCATACGTCAATAGATATGTGGGGAGCCCTTCCCATCATTATCAGCCATTAGGTTGCTATATACCCAGATAAGGGCAATGTGAAACTCCCATGCTGAAGCCATGTCCACTGTACTGACCCAGCACCCCTCATGAGCCTCTGGGAGCCTCACCTACTGGCATCAACCCTTTAGAACATGAACTCCCAGCCACCAGGCAGATACATCCATAACCCAATAAGATCACCAAGAAGTCATGCCTGGCAGCACCAGTGGCATTGTGGCCCTAAACATAGAACAAACCTGAAAGCAAACAATGGGAAGAAAGAAAAAATATGAATAGTCAAGCAAGCCCTCTAGGAAACAACAAACCAAAGAAAGAAAGTCAGCTTCCAGAACCCAACAACACTGACACAGAATAATTTCCATATCTGAAAGATAAAGAATTCAGAATTCCTTTAATGAAAATACTCAAAGATTTAAGGGAAAACATGTAAAAGAAAAGAATGATGTAAAGGAACAAAAGAATGAGATAGAATCTTTAAAAAAGAAAATAAAGGAAATTCAGGATGTTAAAAGATAAATAGAGGAGCTGAAAATTATGGGAAAAGCCATGAAAATAGAAAAGATGAAATGGAATAATGAATCAATACTCTCAAAGATACAGACATAAAAAAAATCAAAAAAGAAAAGGGAAGAGAGAAATAAAGGAAAAAAATAAAGAAACACTTTGGGAATTATGACACCATCAGGAAAGGAAAAATAAGAGTCATAGGAGTCATAGTCTTCTCCCATAAGGAGAAGAAAGAGAGAGACAGGACCTGAAAATCTACTCAAGGAAATAATTGAAGAGAATTTACAAAATCTTAAGAAGTAATTGAAAAGAGACATATGGTAAGATATAAGGATACACTATCATAATGAAAGGAAAACTACAAGACACATAATGGTAAAGTTACTGAAAGTCCACAACAAAGTAAAAATAATGAAGCTGATTAGGGGGAAGAAACAGATAACTTATTAAGGAAAACTGATTAGAATGACAACAGACTTCTTTGAGGAAACACTATGGGCAAGGAGAGAATGGAGTAACATACTCAGAAACTGAAAGGCAAAAAATGTCAGCCAAGGATACTTTCTCCTGCAAAACTCTTCTTCCTCTATGAGGGAAAAATAAAGACATTCTCAGACAAACAAAATCTTGAGATATTTGCTTCTACTAAATCCCACTCCAGGAATAACTACAAGAAGCCTTAACATCTGAACCAACAGAAGAATAAACAAGAAGAGCTGAACACCAAATAGAACCTTTAAATGAACAAAATGAAAAGTACGGACTTCCTTGTATCAATACTTACCCTAAACATAAATGGAATAAACTGAGCAATAAAAAGACAGAATAGTATGCAGGATAAAACAACAGAATCTGGGCTTCCCCTGGTGGTGCAGCGGTTGAACGCTGGGCTGGAAAGCTGCCTGTAGCCTCTGTAGCACCTGTTCGATCCCTGGCCACCAGTGAAGGTCCCACATGGCACGACAGACCTCTCCTGTTGCGCCTGCTGCTCCCCTCAACAGTCTATGTTGTCGCTCTGCCTGTTTTGTTCCCTGCTCTGTGTCTGGTGAATTCTCTCACCCTCCTGCGCTTTTGACTATACCCAGTGTTCGTATAAATAAATAAATAAATCTTTAAAAAACCAAAAAAGACAACAGAATCTAACCTGCTGCAGTTTCCAGGAAGCACACTTAATTACTAAAGATAAACATAGACTGAAAGTAAAGGGTTGGAAAACAATTCTACAAACAAATGGTCAGTAAAAGAAGGCAGGGACAATCATACTTATATCAGACAAAATAGACTTCAAGCTAAAAAAGTTAACAAGAGGCATAGCTGGTCATTATATAGTGATCAAGGGGACAGTAAACCAGGAAGTTGTAACACTCATCAATATATATGCTTCAAATGAAGAAACACCAAAATATTCTAGAAAATTACTATCATCTCAGAAAACAATTGTTAGAGAAAATACATATGTACTAGGAGTTTTCAACACTCCATTCTTTACAAGGGAAAGCTCAATGAGAAAAAATAAATAAGGACACAATAACCCTAAATAAAGTTCTAGATAACATGGGCTTAACAAACATCAATAGGAAACTGAACTGAAACCACATGCACATTTTCCTCAAGTGCACATGGATCAATTAAAGAATAGACCATGTGCTGGGCCACAAGACAATCATCAACAAATACATGAAGATTGAAATAATACCACCTAACTTTTCTGACATAAAGGCATCAAACTAGAAATCAACTACTAAGAGAAAGTAAGGAAGCCAACCATTACATGGAGACTGCAGAACATGCTACTGAAAGACCACCGAATTAATGAGGAAATCAAAGAAGAAATTAAAAAACATAAGACAAATTACAAGGAGGACAAAACTTTTCAGAATATATGGGGCACACCAAAAGCAGTAGTAAGAGGAAATTATATAGGAATCAAGGTCTACATCAAGAAAAATGAAGAACCTAAAAAATTAAAAAAAAAAACAAACCTTATCTTCAATCTTGAAGACTAGAACAACAACAACAACAACAACAACAAAGCAAGTAGAAAGGAAATAATAAAAATTCTTGCAGAAATAAGTGAAATGGAAATACAAAAGACAAGCCAAAAGATAAATGAAACCATACCGGATGGTCTCACTCATAGCAGGAATCTAGAACACTTAAATAAGGGACCAGGAAAAAGAATAACTATAAGAAAGTAAAAATCAAAATCAACAAACAACTATGAACCAGTGACACTCTATGAGGAGTGGGGGTGGGGAGGGGAGGGATTGGGGTCAAAATAAGGGGGTTGCAATTGTATGGGAAATATAAAATTTAAAAAAATTATATAATAAATAAATAAATAAAAACAAAAACCAGACAAATCCCTAGCCAGGCTCAAAAAAAAAAAAAAAAAAGAGAGAAAACTCAAATTAATAGGATAATAAATGAAAGAGAAGAAATTACAACAGACACAGCAGAAATCCAGAGAGCAGTCAGACATTACTATGAACACTTATATGCAAACAAATTTAACGATATAGATAAGATGGAAAAATTATTGGAATTACACAATTATCCAAAGCTGAATGAAGAAGAAATAGAAAACCTAAACAAACTAATTATAAGCAGCAAAACTGAAACACTAATGAAAACCCTTCCCCCCAAAAAAATTCCAGGTCCAGTTGTTTTCATAAATGAGTTCTACCAAACATTCAAAGATGAACTTGTACCTATCCTACAAAAAAATCTTTCAAAAACATTGAGAGATAAGGAATACTACCAAATAAATTTCATGAAGTCAACATTACACTAATACCAAAACCAAACAAAGAAAACATAAAAAAAGAAAGCTACAGACCAATCTCCTTAATGAACACCAATGCAAATATCCTCAACAAAATCCTGGCAAACCAAATCCAACAATGCATCAAAAGGATAATACACCATGACCAAATGGGATTAATTCCAGGGACATAACATGGCCTAACATCCAAAAATCAATTATTGTAATTCATCACATCAACAAAAAGGAAAAAAAAACATATGATCATATCAATAAATGCTGAGAAAGCATTTGATAGAGTTCAACATCTATTTATGATGAAGGCCCTCAAAATTTGGGGGATAGAAAGAACATGCCTTAACATAATAAAAGTCATACATGACAAGACCACAGAAAATATATTTTTTTAACTTTCTTTTTATTTATGTATTTTTTACATTGTTGTTCATTTTTAAACGATGTCTGCTTTACTCCTTCCACCCCTAGGTGCAGTTCCCACAGAATTTCCTTCACCAATGCACTCATGCACTGTCAACACAGTCCCCTGTGCTCCTCCCTCCCTCCCTCTGATCCCTCTCCCTCTTCCTTGACTGCAGGATGTCTCTGGTTTATAACTGTCTATTTGTTTTTGTATGTTGTGTTCTGTTTTGTATTGTTATTATTTTTCCCCTGATGTCTTATTTGATTCCCCTATATTCCTCCTAAAAGTGAAACCATCCGATATTTTTCTTTTTCCTTCTGACTTATTTCACTGAGCATAATTCCTTCTAGCTCTATCAATGTTGCTGTGAATGGCATGAGTTTACCTTTGTTGATTGCTGTGTAGTATTCCATTGTATATATATACCACATCTTCTTGATCCAGTCATCTATTTTTGGGCATTTGGGTTGTTTTTATGTCCTCCGGGTAGATCCCTAGGAGTGGAATTGCGGGGTCATGTGGTAGCTCCATTTTTAGCAGCCTGAAGAATGTCCAGACAGCTTTCCATAGTGGTTGGGCCAGTTTGCACTCCCACCAGTAATGTAGGAGAGTTCCTTTTTCACCACATCTTCACAAGCACTTGTTAGTTTTTTTTTTTTTTTTGATATGTGCCATTCTTACTGGTATAAGGTGGTATCTCATTGTGGTTTTGATTTGCATTTCCCTGATTATAAGGGATGTTGAACATTTCTTCATATGCCTGTTGGCCATTTGCATTTCCTCTTTGGAGAAGTGTCTTAAGTTCTTCTGCTCATTTCTTGTCTTGATTGTTTACTTTGCTTTTGTTGAATCATTTGATTCTTTGTATATCTTTGTGATCAGTCCCTTATCAGTTGTATGGAGTGCAAAATATTTTTCACAATCAGTGGGGTGTTTCCTTATTTTGGTTAACGTATCTTTTGCTACCCACAGCTAATATATTCTTAATGATGAAAAATTGAAAGTCTACCCTATAAGATATGGAAAAGGTCAAGGCTGTCCACTCTTACTACTGTTTTTTTCAATATAATACTGGAATTTCTCAATATAATATTGGAATATGATAAAAACAGCTGTAAAAAGCTTCTTCTGTACAGCAAAAGAGATGATAACCAAAATGAAGAGACAGCCTCATAAATGGGAAAAATATTTTCACACCATACAAGTTATAAGAGACCGATATCAAAGATCTACAGATAGCTCACACAACTTAACAAAAGCAAAGCAAACAACCCAGTCAAAAAATAGAAGATCTAAAAGTCACTTTTCTGAAGAGGAAAGTTAAATGGATATGTGAAAAACTGTTCAACATCACTTATAATGAGGGAAATTCAAGTCGAAACCACAATAAGATACCACCTCATACCTGTAATATGGGATGGCCCATATTAAAAAAAAAAAAAAAACAAAACAAAAAAAAAAAAAAACACCTGGCAACAACAAATATTGGCTAGAGTGTGGAGAAAAAGGAACCCTTTTACACTGCTAGTGGGAATGCAAACAGTTTCAACTATTAAGGAAAGCTTTTTGGAGGACTCTCAAATTACTAAAAATGGATCTACCATATGACCCAACAATTCCATTCCTAGGAGTCTACCCATATGATCCAGCAATTCCATACCTAGGAATCTACCCTAAGGACACAAAAACATTAATTCAAAAGGATATCTGCTCCCCTATGTTTATTACAGCACTTTTTACATAAGGTAAGATGTGGAAACAGTTCACATGCCCCAAAATAGATAACTGAATCAATAAGATGTGGTATATGTACACAATGGATTCTATTGAGCAATCCAAAAAGATGAACTCATGACATTCACTGCAACAAGGATGGAGCGGGAAGAGATTGTGTCAGAAGGAAAAAGAAAAATATAGGATGGTTTCACTTATAGAAGGACTATAAGGGATCCAAATAGGGATCAGGGGAAAATAATAACAATGAATTTAAAAAATGAGGCAACTATAAATCAGAGACATTCTGCAGAGGAATGGAAGGGAGAGGGATCAAAACAGGGAAAGAAAGAGCACAAAGGACTATGGTGATGGTGCATGGGTGAATTGGTGGTGGGAATTTTACAGAGACTACACCTGAGAAGAGAAAGTATACATTGTGCAAAAATGAATGATATAAATTTTTTAAAAAGAAATTATCTGTAATGATGCCCCATTAAAAAGATGTAGTGATATATAAAAAAGAAGTCAAATTTTTAAAAAATTAAAAATCAAACATAAAAATTGTTTTCATTCATTGGAAATTAAATTGAATGAACGAAAAGGGAAAAAAGAAAAGGAAGGAAAAATAGTTCAAATAAATAATCTCATCTCTTACATTTAAGGACTCAAAAAAGAAGAAAAACAAAAATCAAGTGAAGGAAGGACATAATAAAAGAGCAACAATACATAAAATAGAAATCCAAAACAGAAATTAATCCAAAAGTAGTTTCTTTGAAAAATAAACAAAAAAAAATTCTAGCTAGACTTAGAAAGAACAGAGGAAATTCATATAAATAGTATCAGAAAAGAAAGAGAACTTAAAACACGCAATGCAGAAATTGAGAGGATAATAAGATTACTATGAACATTTGTGTGCTAGGAGATTGAATAACGTAGAATAGGTGGATGAATTCTCAGAAATATACCTACCTCACAGGTATCTACCTGAAGAATGCAGAAACACTAATTTGAAGGAACATATGTATTACTATTTTCATTGCAGCACTATTTATAATAGCCAAGTTATGGAAATAGCCAAATGCACAAAATGGATGAGTGAATTACAATGTTGTATATGTATACAATGGGAAACGACTCAGTTACAAAAACAGATAAACTTGTCATTTGCATCTATATGGATAGAACTGGAGGGGGTTTTGCTATGTGAAATAACTCAGAAGGAAGAGAACAAACACCAGATGATGTCACTTACATGTGGAATATAGTATAGAGAAAGAAAACAAATGGTTAGATAAAACCAAATCAATAACAAACCCTAGAATCTGACTGTAAAACAAGCTTTCAGAAAGGGAAGAGAATGGGGAGAAGGGAGAGCAGAGTGGAGAGGGGGAACAAGGGACTATGGTGGCGAACTTGGTGGTAAATGTGGTATGGTAACGTATAGCTCAATGGTGTGATTCTATACCTCTAAATCAGGTACAGAGTTGTAAACCAACATTACCTCAATAAAAAATTAAAAAGAAAAGAAAAAGTTACATGCAGCAAAACAATTCAGAATGAAAAAAACATAGTCATTTAACAGACAATTCAACAATGTCAAACACTTTCAAGAACTATTGGACATCAATTGACATCTTGAGGGCTGTGATGTTAAGGTGGGGAGAGAAAGGGACAAGGAGACACAGGGATGATGGTAGGGGGAAAATGAATGAATGAATGACTAGAAAACATGTATAGATAGATAATACATGTTTTTTTAGTCATTACAGATTATAAGTGAATTATATTGTGGATTAAATTGTGGATGATTTAGGATGTCTGTTTAATTTGAATTTTCTACAATGGCTACATATCACTCTGATAAAATAAAAATTTATCTGTGAAGTTGCTGATGCAAAGAAAATGAGTAAATAATTTTGTTCCATTAAAAATACTAACAGAATTGTCACAATTTTTTCCATTTCCACAAAAGTTGTATTTCTATGTATATCCAGTTAGTATTGATTTGAGACTCTCAAAATTTGAAGAAATAAATTAATCCAATTCCATATAGAGTTCCATATGACAGAAAATGTTACAATAGTGTGCAATTCAGTTTTAAAAGTAAATGTTGCAGATGTAAAGCTTGGTTCACAATTTCATCCATGACAGAAATCTTCATTTCTTTGTCTTTGTTTTCCTTTTTCAATTCAGTATGGCTGATTTCTCAATCCATTTTCCCCTGGGTTGTGTCAAAATTCTAGGTTGCTTATCCAGTGTCATAGTATTTCATTATTTGACCCTCAGCGTCATTCATCATTCATTCATTTTTTCATTCATCTGTGCATCCTCTACTGCATTCCAGGCATCTGTTGTGTAACCACTACTGCAAATGACCAGTGAGTCAGGCACTACTTGCTTATGAATCCATGTGTCTTCCTTTTCATCTTCAAAATCTCTTTGGGTTCATGACTCTGTGCTACTCCATGCTGCTCCTATATGCTTGAGAATTGTTATGTTCTTTGGCGTATTGTCCTTCCAGGAAGCCATGCTTGACTCAGATCTACATGTCAGGTTGGAGGAGGAGGGTCTCCACTCCATTGTGACCTGGTCCCATTGTGATCTTGTCTGAGAATCTACATAATAAGTATCTCATGAGAACTACTGATATCTTTATTCTTGTGGTTTCCCTTTTAACACTATGCTCCCCTTAACTCAAGGGATCATTGTTATAGTCTTGGTAGGAGAGCTTGCTGTTAATAACTTATTTACTATCGTGCAAGAACTCTTCTTCTAAAATAATCATTTTTTTTCTCTTTCTAACTATTATATGCCTTTCATTACAGAGTGTACAGCAGGCCAGGGTGTGGGTGTGTGATGCCAAGGTGAATAAATATCCTATATTTCAGAAATACTTCTGCTATGAAACATGTAACCATGATAACACACGTATACACCACTGAAAATGGCTATTGGTTCAATCCTCATTCCCTGAAAGCTGCCCCAACACCTTGGGCGGCCTCCCATTTTTGTGTCTGTGTTAGATAACCTACACTCACTCCGTGGTCAGGAAATATTTGACTCAAATGAGGACAATCATGTTTTTTTTCTGAGAATGTGAAGTTTGGAGTGAGAATCTAGAGACTTGTACAAAGTACAGGGTAGATAAGGCTGGCCGTGGGCAGCATCAATGGAAGCACCAGAGCGAGAAGGCCTTGAATCTCTGCTTCCTAAGACATTGGTTTCTCTGGTTCCTGTCCTTATGACTGGGTTATTGTGAAGTATTCTATTATCTTCCCAGTAAACTTCCCTTTTGTTAAGCCAGGTTAGTTTCTATTACTTTCCATGTAAACAACATTGATGAAAAATCAGAGTAATCTTACATCTGAATAATGATAAACAATCTTAAATGAAATATTATAAAACAAGCTCAATACGTATAAATTGAATTGGGAACCAGTGGTCAATTTGGTGTCAATTTAATGGTGCCTGATTTTTTTGTCTGCTAAAGTCCCATGAAAACATGTATGGCCATGAACATATACAAGAGAAAAATCAGTGCTATTCATAAGAAATGGAGACCATCACAAGAAAAAGTAAAAATATCTTATTAACTGCATCGCTGATGGGGACATATGAAAAAACATACTTTGGTGTTACACACTGACTGTTGGAAACTGTATTGTGGAGGGTGGAAAAGCTGGTGTGAAAAAGTATAACTTTACTGAAAGTCAAAATATCCAAGATTCGGGGCCTCCCTGGTGGCGCCAGGGGCTAAAACTCAGCCTGTGAAGCTGTCTGCAGCCTCTGCAGCACAAGTTTTATCCCCACATGGCTCAGCAGACCTATCCTGACTTGCCCGATGCTCCCCTCAGTAGTGTATTTCAGTTGATGTGCCTGTTCTGTGTCCCACTCTGTCTCTGGTGAATCCTCTCACTCCCCACAACTCTGGCCTGTACCCCAGTTCTTGTATGTATAAATAAATAAATCTTAAAAAAAAAATCCAAGATTCACTGTGCAGAAAGCTAAACAGCGTCCTCTGCTCAGAGGGAGCTATGACTATGCTTCCTCCACTCAAGCCTCCTATCTAAGGCAACATAGCTTTTCATGTTCAAGAGAGTGATTGGCAGAGAGTGGGGTGGGATGTATCCTGACCAAGAACGAAGGTTACAAAAGTGAATGGGACACAAGCATTGTCTGGGCAGGCAGGCTCACTTCCAATGCCTGTCATAGACCCACAGCTGCCTGAAATTACAACAGAGCTAGGGAAACTGGCAAAGGGAATTGGCAAGGATCCCACTGCTTTCAGCAACTCCAACTGGGGAAACAAACCAAAAGATCAACACAAAGAGACCCAGGGAGATATTACCCTGCTTATTTCTTGGGGTCTTGTTAAGCGGAGAAGAAGCTATGACCCCCATCTGGGAGTCCCAGACTTAAGGTGACCAAGTAACTAATTTTCTAACCTGTATGAGTGTTCTTGTTTACTATGTGGGTACAAGGGGGATAGTCTGGCACACTGGGACAAATGGTGATCTTACCAAGACTGCACTGATGGATGTCCCTGAGAATAAAATCCAAAAGAGATACAAGTCTAAAGAGGGTATACAACTGATGAAATGTTAGCTGAAAATGAGATCAGATCTAAAGAGTTAAATTTCTTTCTGATCCTGAGAACAAAAGAAAAAAAATATATCATGTATCTAAACTTTTTTTCTGAGGCTTACTTTTACAAACAGTGAGTCTGGAGGTTTATCAACAACTTTGAGCTGAACTTCAAGACCAGCTGGGAACTGAAAACCCAGAGAAGGAGGGGTGCAGAAACAGAAATTCAAAGCTCCAGTTATCTAAAGAAAAGCCTCTTCTTACTTCATGTATGAAGTGCGCTGTGAATAGCCAATGAACTTCAGCCAAGTCCACATTTCTTTGACCCTAGACTGCTTTTTAGCCAATAAAATTTAACTCCTTTGGGTCAGTGAGCAGAGGCAACAGCTTCAAGCAGGTCTCTGCAAAAATGTTTCTGCTTCTATCTCTTGAAGACCTGTAGGTTGGCAAAGTAATTCAGGTTCAAACCTTGTTTTCTACAAACACTGCCAACCCAGAAATTTTATCTGAAACTTTGGCTCCCATCTCCCACGATGAAAATCTCTATCCTAAATTGTGTGTGGAGCTCTTCCAGGTCATGGACCTGAGTTTAAATGAAGAAGAAATATGAGCAATGTGGTAACGGTCCCTGGAGCATCAATTCAAGGTCCGGAGCAGACCTCCTAACTTGGACTATATGTTGGCTCCTGTAACTAGTAATAATGTTGGAATTTGTAGAGTAGACATTAAGCAAAGAATTTGTGAATTCATTTTGTGTAAGAATCAAGACTGAAAGATTTGGCTCAGACTTAAAATCAATAGATTAAGGTATATTTGTTAAGCTAGTGCAGGCAAATTCTCCAGCCTCTTGGTTGATCTGAGATTTGGGGAATCAAGTACTCCAAGTCAGCTGAGAAAATTGTGCTGCCTGGAGCTCTGAGCAAGTACAAAAGGTGCTTCATTAGACCTTTGGAGAAAAACTATGAGTATTCATGTCAAGCTCTTTGATTGCACAAATATCATGAATAAGGATAATACTGGTTTTGTTGTCTTAATCTTTAAAAATGGAAAAGTGGGCCTCCCTGGTGGTGCAAGGGGTTAAGCACCACACTATAAAGCAATCTACAGCCTCTGCAGCACAGTTTCGATCCCCAGGTGGCCAGGGAAAAACCCACATGGCAAAGCAGACCTCTCCTGTCTTGCCTGCTGCTCCTCTCAGCAGTGTATTTCAGTCAATCTGCCTATTCTGTTCCCCACTCTGTCTCTGGTGGATCCTCTCTCTCACTGTATCTCTGGCCTGTACCCCAGCTCTTGTATGCATAAATAAATAAATAAATAAACAAACAAACAAATAAATAAATAAAAATGGAAAAGTAACATCCATAATGGGAGAGTGGGAGAGAGTTCTTTTTTTTTTTAAAGATTTATTTATTTATTTGTTTGTTTGTATAAGCACTGGGTACAGTCAGAAGCGCGGGAGGGTAAGAGGATTCACCAGAGCCAGAGCAGGGAACAGAACAGGTAGACTGACGAAATACACTGCTGAGGGGAGCAGTGGGCACGGCAGGAGAGGCAGGAGAGGCAGGAGAGGCAGGAGAGGTCTGTCGCGCCATGTGGAACCCTCGCCGGAGGCCGGGGATTGAACTGGGCACTGCAGAGAATGCGGGCAGCTTCGCAGCCCAGTGCTCAACCACTGCACCACCAGGGGAGGCCCAATGGGAGAGAGTTCTGTAACCAGAAATGGTCTTCTCACAGAATAAAACATCTGTAAAATCAATGGAAATATGTCATTGGTCTGAAGGACTCTCAAATTGCAAACATATTGTCAACATCTGGAACTGCAGTTCCTATTATATTACAATCATGCCTGCTTTTATCTTTGAATGTATTATTAATGGTGGCACCAAACATAATAAGTAACCTGATGGATCAGTCCGTTCCTGAAGCTTAGTCACAGCAAAATGGAAATATTACTGAACTACACTGGTTTACTTCTTTGACAACTTCTTTATTATTTACATGAAGCTTTCCAGGAGCCAGAGCATATGCTGCATGAGGACTTTTCTATCTAACGTTACAGCTGGAAATCTCACTGTTTGATTCATATATTGTTCAGACTTAAAAATAGTTGCAGTTTTGTTTGGATTTTACACATGTGGAATTTTTAAGAGATTTACTGACTTTATCTACTGAAAACCTGATGTTTTTATTAGCAATTATGTTTAGGATAAATGACAAAGGCTTAGTTTTATGTTAGAACTAATCACTTTTAGTTTAGATTTCAAGTAGTACTACTTCATATTATTTTAGTTCTATAGAACATTTGTATTATTACCATATTATCACAATACATTCAAATGACTGTTTTTGATAGTTTTCGGTTCTCTGTGTGCATAATATGTGTACATTAAACACAAATTAAGCACCACTGGTTTTATTTCATGTAAGAGTAATGCAGTGTATGTAGGTTGCAAGATATGGAATTGATTATCACTAAATTTTAACTACCTTCACAAAATTGCTTGAATTACTATATTAAACTATATTAAGCATCTAGAAAAAAGCCAAAATATAACTATTGCTAAAACCCAAAATATAGTTCTATGTTAAACTGCAATGTGCACCATCTCAAAACAGAGTAATGGTAAAAATTGACTTATGGCACAGCTGTCAACTTGCATTTGCGAGATTTTCTCATAGTTGTGTAGTGTAAGCTTTCTGCTAAAAGTTGCTAACATCACTTCCTGAGAAATGAGTCACTATATATTTAATATAACAATTCCTATACTAAGTAGGATAAACTTTTGACTCTGCATTTTCAATTGTAGATTAAATGGGATCATACCTAATCTTGGAATTTTATTCTTAACATATGTAACCTAGCTACTTTGGACTTTAGAATGTTTTTCTGGTAATTTTTTCCATTTCCTGACTGCAAACAAAATGGCTGTGACACATTATTCTGATTTTTTTCCTTCTTTTTGTTTTATATCTATTCTGTTTTACTTACATATGTATAAATATGCATAAAATTTAACTCTTTTGTTTTCAACCATGGTCCCAAAAACCTATAAAATCTTATCTTCTTCCATAATTGGGGAGATGGTTTCTTGGGAACAATGTCTGGCCACTGCCTCAGGGTACTGGTCTACTAGTCTATGAATAAATCTTTGCTTAGTCTCTTGTGTTTGACTTGCTAGTGTAGAGTAGCTAGACCTGAACATGGTAGCAAAAAACAGAGGAGGCGGAAGAAAAATTTGGAATGTACCTGCTTGGGGTCCCTAAAAAAGAGCCAAGAAAACATAATTTCCACAAAATGAACACAAAACAGGAGCATATAGACCCAGTTGAAGCAAATATGAGGAGCTGGGCATTTTAACTCTTCTTGACTGGAAGAGTTGTTTTCTACTGACATCAGGCTGAGCACACTCTCCAGTGTGCAGCACCCTGGTGCTTAAAAGTGCAGTCACATGTTCCTTGGCAACAGTTTCAGAGCCTGAACTTTCCTAGCCTATACCCAATATTCTGTGTTTACACATGAACACTGGAATAGGGAACATTCAGGAAATGGGCACAGGGAAAAACAGTAGAGCAAGGCTGTAATGAAACCACATCCAACTGAAGCTGTTGTGTTGTGTTGTGTTATGTTGCCTCCTGAAGCTCTATGCTCAGAGTTTTCAGACTCTGTGCTTCTGCCTGCTCTGTAAAAAGGATAAACTATCTCCTTTGAGGATGGTTTCTAATGAAAATAATCCATAAGCAAGACAAAAATGTATGTTCTTAAGATAACTAAGGTCAATAAAGAAGCAAAAAATATGCAATGGAACAAAGAAAGTCTGTTCAATAAATGGTGCTGGGAAAACTGGGTTGCTACATGAAAAAAAAAAATTAAGCTTGACTACTATCTCACACCATGCACAAAAACCAATGCAAAAATGGATCAAAGGACTAGACATAAGACCTGAAACCATAAAATCTATAGAAGAAAAAAACAGGTGAAATACTACATGACATATACCTCAATAACATCTTTAAAGACACATCACCCAAAACAAAGATAGTGAAGGAAAGGATAAACAGATGGGACTACATCAAATTAAAGTGCTTCTGTACAGCAAAAGAGACAGTAACCAAAACAAAGAGACACCCCACTGATTGGGAGAAAATTTTTTCACACAACACTAATGATAAGGGACTGATCACAAAGATCTACAAAGAGCTGAGGAAACTCAACAAAAACAAAGAAAATAATCCAGTCAAAAAATGGGCAGAAGAGCTAAAAGGACACTTCTCCAAAGAGGAAATGCAAATGGCCAGCAGGCATATGAAAAACTGTTCAACATCACTCCTGATCAGGGAAATGCAAATCAAAACCATGAGATACCATCTTACACCAGTGAGAATGGCACATATAAAAAAAATTGTTGGCGAGGATGTGGAGAAAAAGGAACTCTTCTACACTGCTGGTGGGAATGTAAACTGGTCCAACCACTATGGAAAACTGTGTGGAGCTTCCTCAAACTGCTAAAAATGGAGCTCCCATATGACCCAGTAATTCCACTCCTAGGTATTTACCCAAAGGACACAAAAACATTAATTCAAAAGGACACCTGTGCCCCTGTGTTTATTGCAGCACTATTTACAATAGGTAAGCTAATGAAACAACCCAAATGCCAAAAAATAGATGACTGGTTCAAGAAGATGTGGTATATATATATATACAATAGAATATTACTCAGCAATCGAAAAAGATAAACTCATGCCATTTGCAGCAAAATGGATGGAGCTGGAAGGGATCATGCTCAGCAAAAAAAAAAAAAAAAAAAAAAAAAAAAAGCCAGAAAGAAAAAGAAAAATAGGGGCCTCCCTGGTGGCAAGGGGTTAAGATGTAACACTATGAAGCTATCTGCAGCCACTGCAGCACGAGTAACATCCCAGGCCAGGGAGGTGAGCCACATGGTGCAGCAGACCTCTCCTGACTCGCCCACTGCTCCTCTCAGCAGTGTATTCAGTCAATCCACCTATTCTGTTCCCTACTCTGTCTCTGATGAATCCTGTCACCCCCCAAACCTCTGGCCTGTAACCCAGTTCTTGTATGCCTAAATAAATAAATCCTTAAAAAAAAAAGAAAAAGAAAAATGCCAGATGGTTCCACTCATAGGAGGAATGTAGAGGATCCAAATAAGGGATCAGGGGAAAAACGTTATTATAATAAAGTAAAAATCAAAATCAACAAGCAACTATAAACCAGAGACATTCTGCAACAGGGGAGAAGGGAGTAGGATCAAAACTGGGGTGGGAAGAGCACAAGGAAATATGGTAATGATACACGGGTGAGTTGGTGGTGGGAATTTCACAGGGACTATAACTGAGCTGTGAAGGCATACATTGTAAAAAAAAATGAAGAACGATGTAAAAAATATATAAAAAATAAAAAATAACTAAGATCAAGGTACAATTTCAAAAATGATAGCATAAATATATAGCTTTAGAAAGAGCACTGTTTTTTCTTTTTTCTGTAATAATTCTCATTCAAGGAGCCATACTTCATAATCCCCACAATAGATCACGAATATGGGCTATTGTTGGTCATGACAACACTAGGCATCAATACAATATTAATAATGATAAAATATAATGTGCACACATTCTGTGCCAAATACTGCATCAAGTACATTACAGTTTTTGGTGCCTCATTGTTCACAGCATGAGAAGAGGGAAACTCTCCATGTTACAAATGAGTTGATTTTTTTTTTTAAGATTTATTTATTTATTTATTTATACAAGCACTGGGTACAGTCAGAAGCGCAGGAGGGTGAGAGAATTCACCAGAGCCAGAGCGGAGAGCAGAACAGGCAGACTGACGAAGTACACTGCTGAGGGGAGCAGCGGGTGGCAGGAGAGGTCTGTGCGCCATGTGGGACCCTCTCCTGCCAGCTGATCAAACAGGTGCTGCAGAGGGGGCGGGCAGCTTCGCAACCCAGCACTCAACCGCTGTGCCACCAGGGAGGCCCAAGAGTTGATATTAACCATTGAGAATGATATTGGCTGTGGGCTTGTCATATATGGCCTTTATGATCTTGAGGCATGTTCCTTGTATCCCGAGAATTTCAAGGGCCTTTATCATAAATGGGTGTTGTACTTTATTGAATGCTTTCTCAGCATCTATGGATATTATCATATGGTTTTTATATTTCTTTTTGTTGATGTGTTGGATTACATTGATTGATTTTCGATGTTGAACCATCCTTGTGTCCCTGGAATAAATCCTACTTGGTCGTGGTGAATTTTCTTATGAATGCATTGTTGGATTCTGTTGGCAAGGATTTTGTTAAGGATTTTTGCATCAGTGTTCATTAGGGAGATTGGCCTGTAATTTTCTTTTTTTGTGCTGTCTTTGTTGGGTTTTGGTATTAGTGTAATGCTGGCTTCGTAGAGTGTATTTGGTAGTATTCCTAAATTTTTGCACCCAACACTAATGGTAAAGGACTGATCACAAAAAAATCTACAAAGAGCTCGTGAGTCTCAATAAAAACAAAGAAAATAATCCAGTCAAAAAATGGGCACAAGAGCTAAAAAGAAACTTCTCCAAAGAGGAAATACAAATGGCCAATAGACATATGAAAAAATGTTCAACATCATTGCAATCAGGGAAATAAATCAAAACTACAATGAGATACCATCTCACACCAGTGAGAATGGCACATATTAAAAAAAAAAAAAAAAACTAGCAACAACAAATGCTGGTGAGGATATGGAGAAAAAGGAACTCCCCTGCACTGCTGGTGGGAGTGCAAACTGGTCCAACCACTATGGAAAGCTGTGTGGAGATTCCTCAACCTACTAAAGATAGAGCTCCCATATGTTCCAGCAATTCCACTCCCCAAAGGACACAGAAACATTAATTCCAAAGAGCACCTGCACCCCTATGTTTATAGCAGCACTATTTACAATAGCTAAGCTTTGGAAACAACACAAATGCCCAAAAATAGATGACTGGATCAAGAAGATGTGGTACATATACACCATGGAATATTACTCAGCATTCAAAATAGATAAACACATGCAATTTGCTGCAACATGGATGGCGCTGGAAGGGATTATGCTCAGCGAAATAAGCCAGAAAGAAAAAGAAAAATACTGGATGGTCTCACTCATAGCAGGAATCTAGAAAACCTAAATAAGGGACCAGGAAAAAGAATAACTATAAGAAAGAAACAATCAAAATCAACAAACAACTATGAACCAGAGACACACTATGGGGAGGGTGGCGGTGGGGAAAGGAGGAATTGGGGTCAAAATAAGGGGTTGCAATTGTATGGGGAATATAAAAATAAAATTTAAAAAAAAGAGTTGATATTAACAACAGTCAGTTGAATAGTACAGTGAACTTGAATCTCTGTCTGGTTAACTCCAAGGCCATGGTGCTAATCATCATGGCAAACTACCTGAAGAGCTCTTAGTTCAGACAAGCATCTAAGCAGAAGCTTTTTGGAGTGCACAATCAGAAAACCCCATGCACACACTGAGTACACGAGAGCCCCTGTGACCCAGCAGTAGCTGTCACAGGACACTCAGGAGAGCTCTGCTCTTATGATATAAGAGGCAATGTGCACTTTGTGTCAAAAAATTAGAACACTATTTACATTAAATACAGCGAATGGATTTTGGCAGAGAAAGATCATCTTATAAGATTTTTAAATTTTTGCATAAATAATACATTTTTTCTAGGAACTTACATCTAGTATTAAAAGCTTATAAGCAGCTGACAAGCAGTAGGTTCAATAAATCTCTGGTTTAGAGAGAGGGTAGAACTTCCTTTGTATTTCATGTAAATAAAATAAGTACAGTTTTCAAATTCAGCATGGAAAATGCCTTTTCCTGATAAACATCTGACATATGGAGAACTGATAGAGCACATCCCTTACAGCCACTCGTTAGAGTGGGCTTAGACTTTATAATGTTTTAGCAAGAGCCAAAATTTAAAAGCGCAACATGTGAAATGTGTAATACTCTCATTTGGTCAGGGCAATCAGTAAAGGTATACCACTTTGACTACAATACATGTTCTGGAAAAATGTTTACATAGAGAATTGTACGGAATGATAAAGGTCACTCAGCAACTTGGCCTTTTCCTTTCTTCGGGAATGGGAGGCAGCAAAAGCGAAAGTTCTCACGAGCAGCAGAAGTATGGAATCCTCACTGGAGTTCCACAGATTGGAAGCAGATGTGGCAGCTTCCCCACGCAGCTCCTGCAAGCCCTCTTTGCCCATTCACAGCACATTTACGGTGGGGATCTGTGAGCTAAGAAGACAGAGAAACAAATAAATGGGCAGCTTTCTTTCAACGTATAAAATAAAAGTGCAGAACATAATGGGGTAACTGCAAGTCAAGGTCACTCACTTTCAAAATGTGAATTTGAACATCTGCAAATATTTTAATTGAAATATTTAACTTAAATGTTTAATGACCTTTTTTTTTTTTTTTTGGCAAGTGGAGTATCAGTGTTACTTGGAATAAAATCCTGTCAAATATGGACTTAATGCTCCCCGTATGAGATCAGCACATAATTTCCTGTACACTTAGCATTATTTTGCTTGAACTATTCTGAGAGTTTTGTGAGCAGGAAACCGGTAAAGTGGAGACAACAGGCACTGTGACTTCTCAAACAAACTTACCAGTTGTTATTCATATGCATAACAGCTTACAACTGTGGATTTATAGCAACATGTGTCTATGTATGTGGCTACAACTCATAGTCCCTAAAAACCTCAAAGTAAAAATCTGTGAATTCTACAGAACTTGAAGAGTCTTGAAGAAGAGCAGAGAAGTTCTACAAGGAGAAATAGGAAATTACCTGTTTTGATCTTTCATTGCATTCATGTAATCACTGTGATGTAGAAAGTGTGTTTTTTAATCAGTCTGCGTATTAATGATAGAAGACACAATTTCTCTACCTCTATGTGTGTGAAGAGAAAAACATGAGAAATCATAAATTAACTGATATAAGTTATAGCTATCAAATGACAATAAAATACACTAACATAAATACATAAAGGAAAAAGTTATTTATAGACAAATACCATGCAAGAGGTACTGAGACAAATTTTATTCTATATTTTGTTTGTGTGTTTTATTTATTTATTTATTTATACAAGCACTGGGTACAGTCAGTAGCCTGGGAGGGTGATAGAATTCACCAGAGCCAGAGCGGGGAACAGAACAGGCAGACTGACAAAGTACACTGCTGAGGGGAGCAGCAGGGCAGGAGAGGTCTGTGCGCCACGTGGGACCCTCGCCAGCAGCTGGGGATTGAACCAGCCTTACAGAGGCTGCAGCAGCTTCGCAGCCCAGCGCTTAACCGCTGTGCCACCAGGGGAGGCCCTGTTTGTGTGTTTTATTAATGAAACTTTAAAAGGCCTTAAGAAGATGTGGTCCATATACACCATGGAATATTACTCAGTATTCAAAAAAGATAAACACATGCAATTTGCAGCAACATGGATGGCGCTAGAAGGGATCATGCTCAGCGAAATAAGCCAGAAAGAAAAAGAAAAATACCGGATGGTCTCACTCATAGCAGGAATCTAGAAAACCTAAATAAGGGACCAGGAAAAAAAATAACTATAAGAAAGAAACAATCAAAATCAACAAACAACTATGAACCAGAGACACTCTTATGGGGGGTGAGGGGCGGAGAGGGGAGGGATTGGGGTCAAAATAAGGGGGTTGCAATTGTATGGGGAATATAAAAATAAAATTTATTATAAAAAAAAGAATTCTCTTTAGACTAATCTGTATTTTGGGACTTCCACTGAAAGAGAACGCTGACCAACAAATACTACCGGCGTCTTCCTGTCTGTGTATGTACATTTCGCCAAAGATTCATTCTGTTGTTTTGGTAGGCATGTGCCAGGAAGTAATAACCTTTTATCACACGTGTATCCCAATGAGAGACAAAATAAAAGCTGTTCTCAGCACAAGGAGGTGTTTCCCTGAAGAAACACCTCAAATTCTAAGCTGTCTGCTCTTGCCAGCACAATAGTCAACACTAGAACATTTAATAGGCATCAGTGATATACAGGATTTTTTTATGAGAATGGAAAAAGTTTATTTGTGACCCTAAGAATGTTTTTATTCTAAGATTCAGAGATTATAGTTCTGGATGTGAATGGGGTTGCTCCTCACAGTTGTGAGATTTTCGAGTTCAACCTGTAACTTTAAAGAAAGTATGACCAGCACTGATTCATGAAGTTTCCATTAGTACCCCAGGCCTTTCACTAAAGATAGCCATTAAAATTGAGACAAAAAGCCACTTTCTACTTAAGAGAAAATAATTTTGATATGGTTACTCTCATGAAAATCTTAATAGTTTGTGGAATTTGATAGCTCTCAAGCTTGAAAATGCTCCAGAATTACCTGGTGGGTTTTGTGAAACAGATATTTGTGACCCATCCCTAGAGTTTCTAACACAATAAGTGAAAATGGGCCAGAGAATCTGCATCTTTAACAAATCCACAGGGCAAGATGAAGGTGCTAACCTGGGCACCTGGCTTTGAAAATCACTGAGCTAATTTCATTCCCTTTTTGCTCTCTCTGAAAGATAATAGAGTAATAAGTGCTAGTGATCACAGTGTTGTATGATTCACCTGTCAGATTTCACCTCTGGCTATATACAAGCTAATTCCTTCAAGGTTTTTCTCAGTAGATATATTAACTAGCCTTATTGAAAGCTTAACCAAGGGATAACAAAATTATTTGAATTGAGTATTCAATTCAATTCAATTCAATTCAATTCAATAGAAAATGCTTAATCTGTGTATATTCCTTTCCTTGATGAACCATCTAGAGTATCCTATACCAATGATATTGCTAGGAATGCCAAGGTAAAAAAGATAACACTATAATTTTTTTTTTAATGTTCATTGCATGATTTAAGAAAAGTCTTAAAGGGAAAGAGCATTTTTCTAGTCATATAGTTTAGAAAAATATTGCCGTATAAATTTTGCTTTCAACATATATCTGGGTGCCTATTTGCGTCAAATGCTATTGCAAGCAAAGGAGGCTATATCAGTGTATAAAATAGGCAAAACTTCTCTTGTTATAGAATCCCATTAGCTTTGAAAAATGTACCAGATTTTCTCAAACACATCAGAACAAGATCTTTAAAAATATATCTAAAATGCCTGATTTTGCTGGCACATTGAATAAATTAGTTGCTGTTGATGACAGAAGACCCTAGGTAAAGGTCCTCCCTCTTCTCCCGGGCTGTGTCTAAGTCATACAGTTGGTGACATCTCTGCAAGCTCCATTACTCTGCCTGCTGCTGTCCACACAGTCTAGCCTGCCCAGACTGCTCTCCTGACTTGAGATTCATATACCTAACTGACAACTACATCCGCATGTCTAACAATCAATATTTCCAAAACTGAAATCCTGGTCAACCCTTCCCTAATCTGTTCCACGTGCCTTATCCCCCCACCCCAGGTGGAGTAGGCTTATCCAGTGCAAGGTGTGTGATGTCCTTCCCACTCCATGCAAGACCTCCAGCAAAACTTCCTGCCTCTGCTGCCTAGACAAGTCCTGCATCTGTCCACTTCTTAGCGCCCTTGTTGCTAGGTCCACCCACAACATTCAAAGAGAAGCTCACACCAAAATGTTATACATCAAATTAGCAACCTGTTAACTGAAAAAAAGTTCTCTCCTCCTTTGTTGACAAGATAGATTCCAAATAAAGTGGAAGGATAGATTCTACAGCATTCTGGGACTCCTTGAATCTCTGTGATGTAATGTGTCACTGGGTGGGAGGAGTCATGTGACACATCTCCGCCTTCTCCCCATCTGACACACACATGACACCTGCACAAACAGCAAGTTATGAGGTCTCCTTGGTGGCGCAGCAGTTGAGCGCTGGGTTGCTAAGCTGCCCGCCCCTTCTGCCGCGCCAGCTCTATCCCTGGCTGCCGGGCAAGGGTCCCACGTGGCGCTCAGACCTCTCCTGCCGCGCCCGCTGCTCCCCTCAGCAGTGTACTTCGTCAGTCTGCCTGCTCTGCTCCCCGCTCTGGCTCTGGTGAATTCTCTCACACTCCCGTGCTTCTGACTGTATCCAGTGCTTGTATAAATAAATAAATAAATCTTAAAAAAAAAAAGTTCTGTTCACCATCATCTAAATGCTGGCACTGGTGACCTCAGGCCACACACACAACTAATGATCATCTCTCTATTTTTGTTGCTGCTCTGTATAATTTGTTTTTCTCATCTTATTTCACATGTTTGGTGTGTTATATTTTATTTTAGTACTCCAGTCTTTTTCAGACTTATACTTGTATTTTTCTATCAGGGTTTCAAAATCATCACTATGTCTTTTCTCAGGATAACTGAGGAATATTAGTATACTCTCATATGGCTGATTAAGAGTCCAAGAATTTGGGTTTGGGGTAACAGATCTATTGTCTTAATCTTCGGGGGGTGTTTGTGTATATACTGAGAAAATTGTACTGTGAAGTGATGAGCACCTCAAGTTTCATGCCAGCTATAAGCCCCAGCCTAAACTCGTCGGTGCCTAGGATATGATGCTAGACTGGACCACACCCTCCACATCTGGACAGCAGTTACTAGAAAGACCAGAGGATACACTCTTGCACTTTTCCCCTGAGACCTGTTGCCTCTTCCACACAGGGATCAGTCTCTTCCCACACTGAAGCCTCAAACAGATCCAAACATCTGTTTCCCACCTTATTTTATTGGATTATTTTAGGAAAAGAGCATTGTATGAGCTTATGAACTGCTATCTCTTTCTCCTGGAATCTCCAGACTTGGGATGAGGAGAAGAAGATAGTTACATGACTTTACCATTGGTCCCACACAAATGCTTTATATATTAAATATATATGTGTGGTCCAAGAGGAATTAGGACTGAAAACATTAAACAATACCCGTAAACTGCTACTGACAACGAAGAGAATTTAGTTTAACTATCTAGGAAGTATTAGGACAATCTTGAGAAATCTGTTTCAAAATCAGATTTACTCAAAGGAGATTAAAACGTGTGTTTGTCCTGCCCCTGACAAGTGCAATGGAGAAGCTACGTGGAAGAAATGCCCTTGGAAACAGACACAAACAGTGAAATTACCTGGCCAGAAAGGAAAACAGTCAACCACTATTTGTAGGCACACAAAACATTCCTAGTAATATTGTTGACAACGGCTACTCTAGATGGTTCATTGAGGAAGAGAATGTGCAAAACCTAAGCATCTTCTACAAATATTTACAAACTTTCTTCAGTTTTCCTCACTAAGTCAAGCCTTGAAACAATGAGCCTCAAAGAGATATATGTGCCTGGGGGGCAGCACCCTCCTAACTCTTGAAACCGTGGCGTGGGAGACCTGGGCAGATGTTGCCAAGTATCACGACCCCTCAATAGTGCAGTGTCCACTATGTCACTTGCCCAGAGTGTGCCTCCCATCGCAACCCAATATTTACTATTTACTTTTTATTGAGGTAACATTGCATCATAATATTACATAAGTCTCAGGTGTGAATCATTGAGAATCAAAACATGTACATTCTACTACACTAAGGTCACTGCTAAAAGTCCAATTACATTCCTCAATCTACCATTTTCCCCCTTTTAAAGATTTACCCACATCTTTCCCCCTTACCTTTTGGAAACCACCAATTGATCTTATAGCTCAAAGTTTTTTTGTTGCTTTATTTAGTTCATCATTTTGTTTGTTTTCTCTATATGCCACATGTGATGGACCTATATGCAGCATTGAGGCAAAAGGTGTAGAGATGAGTAAATGCTATTTTTTAAAAATAAAAAAATATTTTTTGAATTGTGGTAACATTAGAATTCTCTCCATTAGGTATCACAACAATAGGGTACCTGCCACCAAATTATCCAGAGTACACCACCATATTCCATTGTGCTTCCTTACCTCTTTGTTCCTACCCTCCCCCACAAGCTCCCCTCTTTGGATCTTTCAATCCTATAGTCAATTTTGAAAGTTTAGTTTCATCTGCTTCTTAGTTTGGTTTTTCTATATTCCATACATCCAGCATGTATGTTTCTTCTTCTGGTTTATTTCTCTTAGCATTATCCATTTGTAAAGTCAGGAATGGACCAGTGCAGTTTTTCTGATCCAGCAGACCGGGTAAAGGAGGAGTCAGAGTCCTCAGAGGTTTTTGCAGGTTTTTATTGGGATTACCAGGTACACGGCAGGCAGGGGCACTGTGGGGCCTCCCAGCTCCCAGCAAGTCTTAACTCTTTCTGAGCTCTCCGGTGTTCTCTCTGCTTCTCTGCCCTTGGCTTCTCTTTCAGCTTCTTTCTCTGCTTCTGCTGAAGTCCCCGTGATGCCGCCCTTAAAAGCCCAGTCTTAGCCCAGGTGAATCCCATCTACTATGCCCACACCCTACTCCAGGTGCCCACCATCAGGCATGCATTCAGGACCGCAAGGATCCATCATCTATCCTGATGGCGGGAGGGCAGAAAAGCCTGACATTTTTCCTCACCCTACACCGTTCCAACTCCCATTCATGTTGTTGCAAATGACATTTTATCTTTTTTGACTGCTGAGAATATTCCTACACACACACACACACACACACACAGCCATAATCCATTCATTGGTTTGGGGGTATTTAAGCTGTTTCCATGTCTTGGCTATTATAGACAATGCTGCAGTGAACATGGGAGAACAGGTTTCCTTCCAAATTAGTAAATAACTCTTCATTGTGGAAATTTGTGAAAGGCATGGGTTTATCTCTTTGTCAATTGTAAGAATTTACAAAAATAATACATAAAATCTGTTGCATAAACCAGAAAGCTTATTTTTATTGTGATATGCCCTTTCAAATATTCAAATCATGCGAAGTTTTTTGAAGTGTTGACTGCTGAGACCAACTTGTCTCTGGAGTGGCAATGTATATCAGGGAATCCTCATCTGAGTACAGTTGACAGAGAAATTATGGGTCTGTGGGGTGATAGGCAACCTTCCCAGGGTTTTGGGGCACCAGTTCCTATGGCCTCATAATGGTCAATTGTAAATATTCAGAAATTTATGAGCTGCTTGTTAAATTGTTTATAGCTTGAAATAAGTCATGTTTAAAGTATTCACATCACAGAAATCAGCTTCAAATCTGAGTTTTGTTTTTAAATTTCAAAGGCCTCTGCTCTGTTTTTACATGAACCAGTATTTTAGCAATGACTCCATGATTTTTCTCCCTTAGAAATGAATTGCAATGAATTTAAGTGAACAATAGGGAACAATTTTAAATATGAAAAAGGTAGCTTGCCTTTCACTTTGCTGCTCATGAACTAAAAGTACAGTTTGATATTTTTTACAAAAAAACCTAGTGCAAGACTAGATTATCCACATATTTAAATTAATTCTACTAGCCTTTATTTCATACTATTTTATGACACACACAGCTCACAATAGAGTATTGTGAGTACTCAATACTATACTCACAATAGAGTATTTTCATCTGATGCCTCTCAACCACTTATAAAAAAGAATGTTTGTTTACATTACTGCACTATACAAATGCCAGGAGAAGAGTGTGCAAAAGTTAACTATTACAGATGGTCACACCTCTCAGGAGGGTTAGAAGAAAGGAACACTCCAAGTCTGTCATCCCCGGTGTATCCAGCATAACACAAAATGCCATGAGAATTTTGCAAATGTGCCTGGTAATGTTTTCAAGCCTATGGATCTAAGAATTTAAATCCAGCATGTGAATTGGTTTTTGAAATTGGATTATGAGTGGATTATAAAAATATCCACTTTCTACATACTTTTTTAGATTATTATTACAAAATGATGGTGATCATTTTAACAAAAGGCTAACTAGCCAATGTTTGGTTTCCTATTATTTCAGCAATATCTTCACTGCATCCTTAATGTGTTTTCAAGACACATATAATGAAGAAGCAGTATAAAACAGCAGGCTAGAAATTGCTGTTTCTAATACCGGATTGTCTCACTCATAGCAGGAATCTAGAAAACCTAAATAAGGGACCAGGAAAAAGAATAACTATAAGAAAGAAAAAAATCAAAGTCAACAACAACTATGAACCAGGGACACACTATGGGGGTGCGGGGGGCGGGGAAAGGAGGAATTGGGGTCAAAATAAGGGGGTTGCAATTGTATGGGGAATATAAAAATAAAATAAAAAATAAATAAATTGCTGTTTCTGTTAGAAGAGAAAGTCTGTCTGCAACCTAATGGGATGACTAACCACCTCTTACCAGTTCAGACTCCATAGGAGCAAGAGGGCACCATAGAACACACCAGAAATTCAGGTTATGTAATTAGGGAAAGAGCCATGCTAGAAGCTCCTAGATGGGCTTTGAGACATGGGCACAGGGACAAGCTACTCCAGAACCCCTCACAGTGTCCTGGTGCATGACAGCCCATGCTTAGAGGAGTTTCCTCACTTACCTCACAGATTTTCCTTATCAGAGGCATTCTCAGCAATAATATGACAGGGAAGAGGCTGGATTTACATATTTCATAACATAAAGAAAGACCCTGGGTCTAAAACTTAGATGAAGATGTAGAATATAAGTGTACTTCATTTTATTACGTCATTGGCTTTATAGATATAACATTTTCAACAAATTTAAGGTTTTGGCAATCCTGCGTTGAATAAGTCTATCACTTTCCAACAGCATGTGCTCACTTCTTGTGTCTCAATGTCACATTTTGATAATTCTAACAATATTTCAAACTTTTTTCATTATCATTATATCTGTTAATGCAATCTATGATCTGTGACCTTGATGTTGCTATTGTTATTGCTTCGAGAACTATGAAGTGCTCCCATATAAGACAGTGAACTTAATAAATTGATGAAATTAAATGTGTGTGTTTGATGGATCACCCTCTTCTCCTGGTCCCTCTCCCTTTATCTTACTTGTCATTCTCTTTGGGCTAAGCTGTGTCAGGATTGAGCTAGCTGGAAACTGGTCCACTATTTGTGGAATCCCCAGCCCCACTTGTTCGCAGGGATATTGTCTTATCCTCTAGAGTTCTTGCTGGTCAAGCTAAAAACATAATTGTCATCAGGACAAAAGTATGAGCAACACACTCAGAAACCAGTATCTGGTATGAGGAACAGTCCTGGTATTGTTAGGGGGAAATGGATGTCCTAAAGCTAATTCCATACAGGCTTTGTGGACTCCACCCCCACCCCAGGCCAAAGCCAAAGACACTGGGAACTCCAAATCCCATCACCACCAAAGGGAAGGTGGCTAGAACCTGAGGGTGGGGTTAAGCAGCCAGGTTGGTATAAAGCCAGACACGTGGGCTTTGGAGGGGTTCCCCATTTTGGCTTTCTGCCAGCTCTGCAGCGTCATGCCAACTCTGAGAGTGCCTTTGGGTTTCCAGGTCGGCGGATCGGGTAGGACGCATTAAAGACTTTATTTCCCTATTTTCTCCCTGAGTTGTACATTTCCTCATTTCCCTTTCCCTTGTAAATGAACCTTTTATTAACCTTTTGTGTGTGCCTGTAGTGGAGTATTAATAAGTCCCTTTTAAGTGCGGGTGAGGACCCACAGCGAGGCAACCCGTTCAATATCGGGGCTGCCCTATAACACTCTGTCTCTTGTGAATCCTCTCACCCTACACCCCTGCACACCTCTGGCCTATTATTCTTGGATGCATAAATGAAATAAACCTTTTTTTTTTAAAGGAATTTTAAACAAAGGGAAAAAAAATTAGTTGAAGATCCAGGAGTGTTTCCCTTTCAGAGGGTCTTTGACTATGTCTGTAAATAGGAAGGGGTTGTTAAAGTTGTTGAGTAAGCTTTGGCAGAAGAACTAGGATTGCTAGTCTCCTTATTCTTTCCCAGTAGATTGGGCCCTAGTTTTGGCATCCACTCTGATAGAGTATATAACATTCAGAACACAGTATTTTCCTCTCCAAACCACAGGAAAGATGTGCTAAAGAAAAGGAAAAAAAAAAAAAAACACTAGAAGGAGACCCTTGAGATGTGTGGTTCTCATAGTCATGAAGAGCTACAGGCATGAGCAAGCTTGATGTCAGCAAAGCAAGAAGAACCAGCTAGCATGTCTAATATCTGCAGCAAGTCAGCAGGACATCCACATGGCTCCTTTACTAGGAGGGATCTGTTCACACCTCCCAGGTGGTACCAGACTTAAGACTTCTGGAAGGTTGGAGTCAGGGTTAGTAGGGTGTTCTGGGTACAAGAGAGAGGAAATTAAATTCTGATATGAAATCAGATGGAGGTATGGTGAAATAGGAACACCTTAGGTGCCCAAGTGATAACATCAACTGGATTTGGAGTAGAGAGACCTTAAATGACCTTGATTGTAGGAAACAATTATCAGCCTAATAAGTGGTTCAGAATAAGTGGATAAGAAGTAGGTGAGTGGGTTCTTTGTTTTCTTTTTGTTGAGTTGTATGAGTTCTTTGTATATCTTGGAAATTAGCCCCTTGTCAGATGTATGAAGTGCAAATGTTTTCTCCCATTTAGTAGGGTGGCTTTTTGATTTAATGATAATTTCTTTCACTACACATGGGTTTTTTTTTTTGTTTGTTTGTTTGTTTTTTGTTTTGTTTTCTTTTTTTCTTTATATAGTCCCATTCATTTATTTTTGTTTTAATCTTCCATGCCATTGAACTAGAGTCCCCCAAGATATCCCTGAAGCTAACACCAGGGGGTGTTTTGCCTTTTTCTTCAATATATTTTATGATTTCCTATCTTACATCCAAGAATTTAATCTATTTTGAGTTAATCTTTGTGTATAGTGTGAGAGAGTAGTCCAGTTCTCCCAACACCATGTGTGAAGATTTTTCTTTCTCTGTTGTATATTCTTAGCTCCTTTGTTGTAGATTAATTGTCCATACATATGTGGCCTCTCAATTCTATTGTATTGGTCTGTGTGTCTATTTTTATTCCAAGACCATGCTGTTAAGTCAGAAAGAGAGACAAATATCAGATTATTGGAATACAGAGAAACAAAACAAAGGAACCAAAAAAACTAAAACAAAACAAACCATAAATATGACTGCCTAAAATATGACTTCTCCATTAAAATGGAAGGGGCTGGAAGTAGGAGCAAAGGTCAGGAAGGGGCTCAATGTTCTATGGTAAACGGTTATGGGAGCTTTGATGGTGGGTGTGGTGTGGTGATGTAGATCTGAGGAGGTGTGAACCTATTCCCGAAAATCACATACTTTGTTATAAATCAATGTTGCCTCAATAAAAGAAGAAAAAAAGAGATAGGTTTTATGGTTTAGTAGGCCACACACAAACCTTGATAAGGAGTTATTATAACAGAAGTTTCTCATGGAAGCAAGAAAAATCCCAGGGCTCCAGCTGCAGCCTTGGTTCTAGGGGTCAAGTGGGGAAGGGCTGATAAGTGAATGGGAGCCTGGGGCAAAGGTGAGTCATAGATGAGATTCAGACAAAGGGAGGCAGCATGTGTACAGGAGAGGCACTGAGTGCTTCTATCAGAAAAGGTCATCCCCATATTAGGTAAATAGATTGGAGATAAAGTATTTATCTCACAGAAAGTTATAGAAAAATTGCACAAATGCAGGGCAAAAGTAGGCTCCTTAAAATTAGCCACAGGGTTCTCAGTAAAACATTCCCTGGATCAAGAAGATGTGGCATATAAACACAGTGGAATATTATTCAGCAATCAAAAAAGATAAACTCATGCCATTCACAGTAACATGGATGGAGCTGGAAGGGATTATGCTCAATGAAATAAGCCATATGGAAAAAGAAAAATATTGGATGTTTCTGTGTCCTTTGGATGTTTCTGTATCCCTAGTAGTGGAATTGCTGGGTCATATAATAGCTCCATTTTTAGGAGACTGAGGAACTTCCACACAGCTTTCCATAGTGGTTGGGCTAGTCTGCACTCCCACCAGCAATGCAGAAGAGTTCCTTTTTCACTGTGGATGGAGCTAGAAGGAATTATGATCAGTGAAGTAAGCCAGAAGGAAAAAGAAAAACATCGGGTGGTTTCACTTATAGCAGGAATATAGGGGAACCAAATAAGACATCAGTGTAAAAAAATAATAACAGCACAAAACACACCAAAGCAAGAATGAACAATTATAAATCAGAGACATCCTGCAGGGGAGGAGGAGGGAGAGGGATCAGAGGGAGGGAGGGAGGAGCACAGGGGACTGAGGTGATGGTGCACAGGTGCATTGGTGAAGGAAACTCTGTGGGGACTACACCTGCGGGGGTGGGGGGAAGAAAACATTGTTTAAAAATGAACACTGATGTAAAAAAATAAAAAAAAATAATAATAATCAAAAAAATAAAAATAAAATAAATTTTGACCAAACAAAAATTAAAAAATAGTATATGGAAACAATTTTTTTTGAAAAGTGAAAAAATAAATTCAAATGCTAAAATCCACCCTCTATGTTGAATTACTTAAATTTATTTGGTTAACAGTGTTTACATATCAGGCCAAACCAGGCAGAAAGAAGATAAATGTGATAAGGATTACAATGAAGGACACTTGACTCCAAATGGGAGTTTACATGGGCTGAGTTTATTGGAAAATTTTCTTCCTTCCTTCTTATTTGACTTTTACTTCTCTAACTTATGCAATTTTCCATATTTGATTCATAGCTGAAAACTTATTTTGTTACTTAATATATGATTGTTTTTCTTTTATCTGGTATTATATCCCAAACATTAAATTGCCCAGCATATAAACAACTATTTCATTTGGTCTTGCCCACCAGAAATGCTCTGAAAATTGAGTTCAACCAGACAGAGCTTAATTTAGAATATAAAATGTTGTCCAGCCATTTATCCTTCATTACCCAATTTAATTCAAGCCATTTTCATATTTTATGAGCTATAGTTACACAACATTTGTCAGTCTACTTGCTTAACTCCTCATATAAAAGAAATTTAAGAAAATTTAAGAAAATTTCTTTGAGGTCAACAGCTTCTTTGGCTTTTTAGTCCAAAACTGAAGTATGAGTAAAGTTCAGAACAGTAGTCATCCAGAAAGAGAGTAAACCAAATATAGAGTTCCAAGAGTGATTGAGGAAAAATTCTAGAATCTAGAAATTTCATATTTTGGGCATAAATTAACAACTTTTCAGACTTTATGCTAAAAAAAATGACTTGTGCCCTTACATGTGAGAAAAATACCTGACCTGGGAAAAATCCTCTGAAAGCATTTCCTTAACACCTTGTTCTCATTAAGAATTCATAGAGGAGTAGATATTTTTTAAATGGACATTATTTTGCCAGTAAACTGAAACCTATCAGTTATTACCATCATTGTGAATGAATCAATTAGAAATATGATTTTCTTTCTTTCTTTCTTTCTTTTTTGCTTTTTAAAACTTTATTTCAGGGCCACCCCTGATGGTGCAGCAGTTGAGCGCTGGGCTGCGAGGCTGCCTGCAGCCTCTGCAGCACTGGTTCATTCCCTGGCCGCAGGTGAGGGTCCCACAAAAAAAAAAAAAAAACTTTATTTCAACATAACTATGCTTGCAGAAATACACTAATATTGGTTAATAGAATGTGATTTAAGTTTAACATATCCCACACAATTTGGACCAAAAACTTGGAAAATGGTTTAAGCTTTTTTAAAAAAACAAGAATTAGCAATCTGGTTTATTTTTCATCTTCTACAAGTGAATATAGTAGATCCTCCATCAAATGCTGAGGGGTTGTACACTGACTGAGGAGTAGAAGTTAGTAGAAGGAGAAACTGCACACCCCAAAACTACTGTAAATTCTACATCTTGATAAGAGTCCAGGAAGAAATGGTATGTGATGGGCATCTGCTTCTGCTGGTTATGGGGAGCAGAACTGCAGCTTTAAAAAAAATATCAGTGATGTAAAGTAGAAAAATAGAGGTTTTGGTATGCTATTTTGCTTGCATAATCCTGGAAAAACAAAACATTTCAGTAACAGTGTTCTGTAGTGTTTCCTGAATAGTGCAAACTTGATTATGAATTGCATACCAGATACAGCCCAGAACCTAGAGAGAGTAAAGCATCTTTACACTTTCCTTCCAAACTTCCCTACCAACTGAAAATAGCTCTTATTTTATCCAACAGCCACTTGTATCCTGGCCCAGTGTGTATGTGTGTGTGTGTGTGTGGGGGGGTGTATTATGCTCATAAATACATCTCCCAAACAAGTCTAGCCCTTGCCATTTTGCCGCCAACCAGCCTTTGTCCAATCTTAGCATGCTAGGGCAACTTATATAGGAGTTCCTAAAAACTTGTAATTCCCTGCATGTAAACTAAAACCAGTTTGTATGATTCTGTTGGCTAAATATACAACCTACTATTACAACACTTCTTCTGTGGGAATGTTTAATTTTATCACCGTCAGTTCAATATGCAGGATTTTTCAGGCTTGTCAATAATGGTGTTTGCTCACTGAGACAGGCCTCTGCAAGGGACCTGGTTGGGCCTTCCCTTGACACTGGGCAGGCAGCACCTTGTCCAGAAGCTACTGAAAATGGAAAAAAAAAATGTTCTCACAAAGAACCTAATATTGTCAGAACAATACCCTGGTATTGCTTGAAATGTGCACTATGTCCAGTACCTTTCTAGAGGAGAAAGCTAAAGTCTGCTTGAAAAGGACGGGAAAGTGGCATCCCAGAGGCAGGTCAGTGAAAAGGTTTTGTCACTTGAGCATGTTTCTTGGAGGTTCCATCCCAATGGCCTATCAACCATGAAAGCACCCATTCTGAAAGGCCTATGATGATTTTACTACCTCAGCACATTGCCAGCTTTCTATAGATGCATTATTTTTCACTAGCAGTTTAGTGGCCCAAAGACATGGCGTCACGAGCTATTTCATCCAATACATGAGCAAGAATAACTTGTTTGTTTGGAGACAAAACTGAGCACAGATCCTCTGCCTTCTCTGAACCTTAGTAGGTCTCAGGTTACATATTAAATAAACTCCTCTCTTAATGAGCCACCCAGGGAATTGTTTAAACATGAAAATACCCGGGCTATGTAGACATTAATAATTTTACTTAATGTTGAATTTTCGGTGGGTGTATACTTAACATTTTTCAGTATTTTATTATTTCAAGGATGCTATGTTATATATTTAGCAGAATCTCCATTAGCATTAGATTAGTTGATTATTGAATCAAACTTTTGATTTGTATTTTTAAAAGAAACAGCTAAAGAATTAGGCTTGTTACCACTTTAAAATATTTAAATTACTTTCTGTGGCTTTGAAAAATTATAATGAAAGTACTAGAAAATATATTACATCATTTGTACAATGATATGTATTATACAGTCAAATCTCAAAGCTAACAATGTAAAGTGGTTAGGCATTAACTATACTAAACAGCTAAACTAAACTAAAGCTTTGCTAAGAAGGAAAGGAAGGGGTTCAAAGTCCACTACACACAGACCTGTTATTTGGAACATGAGTTACACACATGATGAGCTGTTGGAAGAGTATTATTGTTACTGCAATCTTTGTCCAGAAGCGTACACATAGAGCCTATTGACAAACAGGCAAGTACTTTTTTTGAGTAAGTCCCAATCAGCACTCTTCTTTGCTTACAGAGAACTGAGGAAGAAAAAGTGACTTCAACTACAGCAAAAAATATTTCACTTGGGCCTCCCTGGTGGCGCAAGGGGTTAAGATGCATGCTCAGCGAAATAAGCCAGAAAGAAAAAGAAAAATACCGGATGGTCTCACTCATAGCAGGAATCTAGAAAACTTAAATAAGGGACCAGGAAAAAGAATAACTATAAGAAAGAAACAATCAAAATCAACAAACAACTATGAACCAGAGACACTCTATGGGGGGGTGGGGGGTGGGGAAATGAGGGATTGGGGTCAAAATAAGGGGGTTGTAAATGTATGGGGAATATAAAAATAAAATTTAAATTAAAAAAAAAAAAGATGCAACTTACGAAGCTGTCCACAGCCATTGCAGCATGAGCTAGATTCCCGGGCAGGAGCTACCCACATGGCACATAAGACCTCTCCTGACTCGCCTGCTGCTCCCCTTAGCAGTGTATTTCAGTTAATCTGCCTGTTCTGTTCCCCACTCTGTATCTGGTGAATCCTCTCACCTCCACACACCTCTGGCCTGTACCCCAGTTCTTGTATGCCTAAATAAATAATTTTTTAAAAATTTTTCACTTCAATAAAAGTAACTTGAGAAAAGTATTTGAGTCTGACTTCTCTGGTTCAGGATATCTTCAAGAAGAAAATGTACACCCATAAACAATGATTTGGAAAAAAAAAATGTCTGCCGAAGTAAGAAAAGAGGACAAAGAGCTAAACTCTTAAAGAATTAAATGACCTAAACTCCTTTTGTAATTAAATTTCTATGAACACACCCTACTGTGGTAACAGAGACCTCCCCAAACTGTGCACAAGTGCTCACACAGCTAATATCTTTATTTGTAAAGTGCAGACTTGAGTTTGTTGAGAGCATGGACATTGCATCATAGGTGCTTTGTGGAGACAAACTTGGAGGTTTAGGAATGGCCAAACCTGCAAACTGTTTACAAATGTCGCTTTTTTATATGTGCACATTTTCAGGGGTAAGTATCAAGGATGATTCTAAAGCCACTACACGAGGAAATTGTCACAAACAGTGTGTCCTACTTGATGGCTCCTTGAACATCATAACCTCTTAAGGTAACTCGTCTTTGCTAAGGTTGGAAGGACCCCTGATATCCTCCAGGATGACTTTTCCCAGGAAACATTTCCACATCACCAGACAGATGAGCTCTCCTGTGAGGCACACAGTACTTCCTTGCTCACGGGACATCACAATGTTTTCCCATGTTGAGGTGAGGTCCAGGTGCTACACATCTGAAGGTCCTTAACAGTCTATCTTCTCACCCTTTTTGTGTCCCAGACTTCAGCATCATATCTGGAAATCTGGCCAAATACACTGGGCCTTCTGCATCTAGCTTCAACATCTGCTGAGTCACCCCATCCTCATGGAAAATCAGCTCTATGTAGACAGGCCTACAGTACTAAACATATACAGACTTTTTCTTGCCATTATTCTCTAAATAGTATAATATAACAGGTATTTACATAGCATTTGTACTATATATGAGGTTTCTATAAGTAATCTAGGGATGATATAATGTGTATGGATATGCACTGTATTTAGGCAAATACTACTCCATTTGCTATCAGGTATTCAAACATCTTTGGATTATGATATTCTGGGCTTCCTGGATCCACTCCCTCACTCTCCATGCAGGAAGTACCCCAATTTCTGACTCGTCACTCCAGGACAAATTCTGAAATTTCTTTTGTATCCTCAAGTTCCTTACACAGTAACTTTTTCTCAGGCTCCCTATTCACTTTGGTGATTTCAAGAAAAAATAAGAATGGTGCAGGATTAAAATGGTTATAAATTCCACATTAACATAAAGGTCAGCTTTGTGTATATGGTCTGCTTTTCTCTCTGGCTTATTTTGGCAAAATAAAGCAAACAAGTAAAGAATTTTGGAGTATGAAATGATGCAATAATGTTTTAATATGAAACAAAGATGTCACGCTGTACCACTTTCACGTTAACAGGACCTAAGTCAGAAGATATTGGCTGTCAGCATTTCACATTTTATTAGTATGTGGAAACTATATACTGATTGGATTATATGTGTGGCTGATTATTTCATGTACTTTACTCTGACAGAAAGGTGTCAAGTATGAAGTCTAATTCAAATGTAGGCTTGCAATGACATTTACTTTCCTGAACTGCATAGCCAAATTAAAGTTTACATAGTTCTCCCTTGAAGCCAAAAGAAATACAGGTTTGTTCAAAATTGCCTTTATGACTCTCCTACGTGAAGCTCAAGCAGAGCCCATAAAGATGAGCTGAGGTCTAGGGGTTCTGTTTTGAAACGTGGAAAATGATTTCCTTATCCAACCAAGTTTATATTGGGCATCAGAATATGTGAAGTGGGACTGTGGTAACTTCAAAGGGGAACGCACTTCCATAGGATTGAGTGTCTATTAGTATAGAAATGAGAGAGAAACAGAGAGAGGTGATTAGCTAAAATGAGTGAGTTAGGAAAAATACAAAATAAGCTGGGTCTCAAAAAAAAGGGAATTTCAGATATAGATGCAGGCCCTTAGCGCCTTAGTTTCAGCAAAGACCCAAGAATCTTTCTCCAGAGTTGTGATCATTGGGCTTTGGCCAGGAATCAACTTGGAACCCACTGTTAACTGAAGCAGTGACTCACGATTCACAGCTGTGTGGGGACTGCAGCACAGCCAGTGCAAAGGGCAGGGCCTCTGCTGCAAAGGGAAGGAGCCATGCAACGTCCTGCAGAGCTTCTTGAGAAACACAGGGGTTGTCCAGGAGCCCCTTCAGAGGAAAATTGCAGGAGAATTCTGATTCTGTTTCCCAATATGTGCCCTGATGTCCGGTCAGAAAAGACACACACTACCAGATAGTTGGTGGGTGGCTCCTCATTCACCTATAGGCCATGAATGAAAGTGAATGCAACAATCTATTCAACACCTATTTGTTTAGTAACTGATATTTACCATGTGTTAGTTACTCTGGTATCCGTAAACAATACTGGAAAATAACCAGTTTTCATGGGTGTAGTGCCAGGAAGGCACAGATCTGGTTCTCTATGATCCGAGCAGACAGGTAAAGGAGAGTCTGGGGGCCCTTGGCGGCTTTTCAGGCTTATACTGAGCTTTTACATGTAGTGCAGTAACCAGGTACATGGCAGGCAGGGGTGCCAGGGGGCCAGGGGGCTGGCAGGCCTCTCGGTCCCCGGTTAATCTTTACTTTTTACCCAGCTCTCTGGCGTTCTACAAGTTTCCCTTGGCAAATATAAATAAATACTGCAGCCATGGCCCACAAAAGTAAACAAATCAACTGAATATAACAATGTAACAAAATCCAGGTGCCTGCCATCAAGCATACATTCAGAAACTCAGGGATCAATCATCAACACAAATGGCGGGAGGGCAGAAAGCCTGGCAATCATTTACCCTATAATGGGATATATTATATTCTGTGCAGGGAGACAGACAATAACAAAAACATTATAAACAAATGTATAATTGTTTAGCAAGTGATAAGTACTATGCTGTGGGGGTCATTCATTATTCCAGTGCCCTGAATCTAAGAGTAGGAGTCTGGCAGATTCGAGGTAAATTTAAAAGGTTTATCTGGGCATTCCTGGTGGCCCAAGGGTTAGATCTCAGTGCTATCACCACCAGGGCTTTAGTTCATCCCTGCCAGGGAGCTAACCCACATATGGTACAGCAAACTTCTCTTGACTCGCCTTCTGCTCCTCTCAGCAGTGTATTTCAGTAAATCCACTGTTCTGCTCCCCACTCTGTCTCTTACCCCCCAAACCTCAGGCCTATACCCCAGTTCTTCTATGCAAAAAATACATAAAATATTTAAAAATAATAATAAATAAAAAATAAAATAAATCAAAGGTTCATCTGTAGGCACATGGACAGCTAGGACCAGGGGGATGAGTAAGGGTATAGGGAGAGAGGTCAGATCACACCGGGTACTAGATTTGTTCATTTGTTTGCACAGAGAAGTTCATAGTAGGTTTATTATCCCTTGTATTTCTTTGAATTCTTTTGTAATCTTGCCTCTTGCATTTTGATTCTTTTTATTTGAGTTTTCTCTCTTCTTTTCTTAGTGACTCTAGCAAGAGATTTGTCATATTTTGTTTATCTTTTCAAAGAACCAGATCTTTTGAACTGTCTCTTTGCTTTCTATTTCAATTATTTCTGGTCTGAATTATATATTCCTTCTACTAATATGAAGTGGCTGTTTTTTGGTTCTTTTTTAATTCCTTCAGTTGTAAATTTAGATGTTTTTTGAGATTTTTCCCCCTCATTTTTGATGTGGAGATATATATATATATATACTTTTCCCTTATAATGCTGATTTTGGAGCATCCCATATGACCTGGTAACTTGTCTTTCTATCATCATTAGTTTCAAGATAATTTTTAATTTCTCCTTTGATTTCTTCATTGACCCAGGAATTATTCAAAAGCATTTTTCTTGGACTCCACATGTTGTGTTTTATTCCAAGATTTTCTGTCTGTGGTTAATATCTAGTTTTATATTATTGTGATAAGAAAGGGTTCTTGATATAATTAATATTTTCATATATTTTTGAGACATGTTTTGTGTCCAATCAAAAAACCTATCCTTGAAAAAATTCCATGTTCTCTTGAGAAGAATGTATACTCATTGCTTTTGGGATGGAAGGCGCTGTAAATTTCTGAGTCCATCTGTTCCAATATCATGTAAGGTCTTTATTTCCTTGTTAATATTTTGTTTGTATGGTTTATCCTTATATGTAAGTGGTGTGTTAAAATCCCTAACTACTATTGTGCTTTCTCAATATGTTGCTTTTGGTCTGTTAATTGTTGCTTTATATAATTTATTTTCTGTTATTTTGGGTGAATAAATATTAATGATAGTTATATCTTCCTGATAAATTGTTCTCTTGATCATTACATAATGCCCATTTGTGTCTAATTACCTTTTTTTAGAGTAAATGTAACTTTTCATATTTGCTTTTCATGAGAAAAGCGGTTCCTTTTTTTTTCTCTGAGTTATTGGCTTAAAGCACCTTGCCTTAGTCTTTTACTTTTAGCTTGTTTTTTTTATTTAGGTTTTAAATGAACTTCATATAAGCAAATTCTAGATGGCTGATACTTTTTACCACAACTTGTTATTCTGTGCCTGTTAGCTGATCATTTCAGGCTATTCCCAATTTTATATATATATAAATATATATGAATATATATATAAATATACATGAATATATATAAAATATATAAGTATATATATCTATTTATAATGAATATAGATATATATATATTCCCATTTAGGTATACATATAAGTATTTATATATAACAGTTTTATTTACTATAATGGTCTTTTTTTCTTTTTTTTGGTTGTTTAATCTTTTATTCATCTTTTCATTTGTTTCTATCTGCTTTCATTTGCATTATTTTTCCTGATGGTTTCCCTAGTATTTTCATTTATTTTTCTAGATGTCTCTATTGTGTATTATGTTTCATGAGGGTTGTATCAAAAGTTCAGTGTATAAAATTTTCTTTAAAAGGTGGTATTTACTCATTGTTATTTAAATACACAAGTTCTGAAAAGAAAAGCTTCCTAAGGAAATCAAGTTCCAGAAGTCAGTATCTTGAATAGGTGCTAATCCTTATTGTTGGCCTTGATAAGATAGTCACAGATTGTCTGTAGTTGGTAAAGTATCAGGAATCAACTCTTGGGTAATAGTTGAGAAGAGTATTCACTCTAATATTCAGAAACCCATTTTTTCTTTGTGTTTCCATGATGGCACATCAAAATATCAGAAAAAAATATAATCATTTGGCAAATACCATGGCAGTAATTGTTGCAAGTAAAGTCACAAGTGCTAAAATCAGTGGGAGAAAGAGAGGTAAGAAACAAGATATTTGCTTAGTTCAATTTATTCACATGACATTTAATAATTAAAATAGAAATAACAGAGAAACCTGGTAAACATGACCCTAACCAGATTAAAATTAAAATTAATATTAATAGTATTGGAAAAATAGATATCACATGTTTTCTGATATTTTTGGAAAGCATATAATGATGGTGGAGGAGACTAAAAAGACATGACAATTAAATGCATCTTTTCCTGAACTGGATCCTAAACCAAGAGAAAGAACATTTAATAATGTACATGGGTGTTCTATTTTAAATACCTGGTTTTGAAATTATAACAGCATGTACAATGTTGACAATATGTGGAGGTAGGAGAAGGATATATGGGAACTATGTGTAGTATTTTTGAAAATTAATATGACTGACTATAACCAAGATGCATACATTGTGCAAAAATGAAAAATGATGTGAAAATATAAAAAAATTTTAAAAGTATCTAAAAATAATAAAGAAAAAAGAAAATTGATATGCCTGAAATGATTTTAAAAAATAAGTAAAAAAATTTAAATGACTAAAATATACAAGAGCACTAGAAATAATAATAACCAACTGCTAAGCACACAACAGTTACTTAACAAAGATAGCAGTAGAGATCCATTAGCCAGGGAACAAGGCTGAGAAATCCATTCAGTAGCTCACAGAAACTTTGTGCTCCAAAATCAGATAACATGACTGGCTTGGAGAGAAACAGAAAGAAACATTAACCTTACAGAAAAGACTGCTAGATGTGTGGCTCAGCTTTGACTGGAATTCACAAAAGGACTGTAGATTCAGTAGCCATAAATTAATGCCACACATGTAGAGTGATGCTTTAGGAATAAAAGTGGTGGGACACAGATGACATTGTGGGCAACCTCACCAGCCCTAAACTGACAAGCTATATGCAAAGACTTTCACTGAGAGGAGAACACCATACACATGCCCAACCCCTGACCTTCCTGGAACTCTGTTCTATGTCACTTCTATGTCATAACCCCCCAACATCACAAGGTTTGGGAAATGGAAGGTAGTGTATTGCTTCCCTAGAGGTCCAATTTTCATATGCAGAATGCTGAGGCAAAGACAAGGAGAACATTTGCCTAGTATTCAAGGCCCTTTAAGCTCCCCTACTTCATTCTGTCAAGCCTTCTCTTTCAAACTGTTGTTGTTTGTGCTCCACAGTGAACTGCTGTGTTCACCTGCACTTCTCTATATGCCATGGGTTCTTGGATGCCTCAGATTCTCTCCATACAGCAAATGTTGCCAGGGACATTCTTTCTACCTCATTACCTACACAAATTCTTTTATTCTTCAGCTATTCACTTAAAACTTATCTCTTCCCAAAAGCTTTCACTGACTGTGGGAGAGGGGTTAGATGACAACTCTAGTATGTCAATAATTTGGCTTTACCTTATCCATACCTTGGATGCAATGAGCTCATTGCATCATCATTACTTCTTTACTTGCCTGTATATATCTCTGTAGATTGAGGGACAGAACTTAATGGACTGTACTACAATTTCCACAAATAACGAATAGGTGAAAGAGACATTTTATTAAGGTGCATTTTGAACATAACTTATTTCAGTGGTGTAATATTAGACAACCCATAACATCACCAACCTTCTCAAAGATTTAGATATTGTTAGCTTTTGTGATAACACCTTTGTCCCTCTCTCCTTCCCACCCTCACTCCACACTGAGCCCAGCTGTAGCACTCTTTCACAGCAACAAAATCCTGCAACAACCCCCCTGAAGTCCCAAAGAAGATTTTGGAGTGGGACAGACAATAACTTTGAACAACACTGATTTCATTCATCTTATCTTTTCTACTTGTGTCACCCACTAAAACAAGTAAATTAAGTTGTACATATTGCTGTCCACAACTCAAGCTGCAAGATATAAAAAAAGCAAGTGTTTCACAACACAAATAGAAATAACAGGAAAGAATGCTGCTTTGGAATAGGTTGATAATCTTAACACCTCCATATCAACACTCATTTACTCAGTACAGAAAACCTTAGTTAGTAAAGGAAGACAAAAATGTTCTATTAAAGATCACACAAACATTTGCATTTGAATAAGTAAACTGCCAAAACTTCAATACTGTTAAGAAGCAGCTGTGGTGCAGTGGGAAAAGTTTTGTGTTAGATGCTGAGTGGTCTGGGCTCCAAGCTGACTCCATCATTCAGTAGCTGCATGGCTTTGTCTTGCTCAGCTTGTCTGATCTTGGGTTTCCTCTTTGATAAATGAAATGCTGGACCCAATTATTTCTAAAATCTTGAACCAAATAGAACTTCATTTACTGTTTTATGCAGTTTCTAGTCATCTTGTCCCTCCTCACCACACCTTCAGCCAGGGGAGTCCAAAGATGCTGGGAATAGCTTGGAGGAAAGAGTCATCTGTACTGTCCCTAATGCTGCTCTTAAACAATAGATGAGTCTAAAAAACACTTCAAAACTAGAAGTTAACATCTCCAATGATGTTTTATCTTTCTCAGGTTGATGCCTATGAGTGGAATTTCTGGGTGATCCATTTTTAATGTTTTTTTTAATTAATTTGTTTGTTCATTTATTTATTTCTATTTTCTTACATTGTTTGTTTTTGTTCAGTAATTGATTTCCACCCTGAGGTGTAGTTCCCATACTTCTCCTGCCACCATATCAGGTATCATAGTCCCCATGCTATCTCCTGCCACCCATGAATCACCAGCACCTCTGTAAGGCTTTCCATAAGGGCTGGACCAGTCTACATTCCCAAACAATATAGGAGAGTTTCCTTTCTCTCACATTCTTGCCAGCATTTCTGTTTGTGTTTTTTGATACGGGCCATTCTCACAAGCAAGAGATGGTATCTCATTGTGATCTTGATTTGCATTTCCTTAATGGTAAATAACAGTGAACCTTTTTTTCATGTGACTGTTTGCAATCTGTGAGTCATTCTTTGGAGATGTCTCTGTTTAGTTCTCCCCATTTTTTGATTGGGTTAGTTATTTTCTTTTTTGTGGAGATTTAAGAGTTCTTTGTATGTTTTTTATATCAGTCCCTTGTCAGATACATAGTTGGTGAATATTTTCTCCTATTCAGTAAGATATCATTTCATTTTTAATGGTTTTGTTTGCTGTGCAGAAGCTTTTTAGTTTGTTGTAGTCCCAGTTTTTTAATGTTCTCTGTTGTTTTCCTTGAAAGTGAGAACAAATCCTTAGAGGCAGCATTAAAGCTTATGCCATGAAAGTTTTGCCCATGTTTTCTTCTGTGTATTTTATGGTTTCAGGTCTTTCATCCATATATTTTATCCATTTTGAATTGATTTTTGTCTATGGTGTGTGGTAATGTTCTAATTTCATTCTTTTCCATGTGACATTTCAATTTTCCCAATACCATTTATTAAAGAGATTATCTTTGTTCCATTGTATGTTCTTGGTTCCTTTATCATATATTAGCTGCCCAATATGTTTGTCTGTTTCTGGGCTCTCAATTCTATTCCATTGGTCAGTGTATTTGTTTTTGTTCCAGTACAAGGCTATTTTAATTATTATGGCTTTATAATATAGCTTGAGATCAGGAAGTGTGATATCTTCATTCTCTTACTTCTTTGTCAAGATTACCTTTGTTATTCAGAGTCCTTAGTGATTCCATGTGAATTTCAGTAGAATTTACTCCAGTTTGCTGAAACATGCCATTGAAATTTAAAATGCAGTTGGATTCTGTTTCCTAATCCAACTAGATACTGTGTCTTTTTTTTTATATAAGTTCTGTGTTTATTTATTATTTATTTATTTTACACAAGCACTGGGTACAGTCAGAAACACGGGAGGTTGAGAGAATTCACTAGAGCGAGAGCAGGGAACAGAGCAGGCAGAAGGACCGAAGTACACTGCTGAGGGGAGCAGTGGGCAGCAGGAGTGGTCTGTGCGCCATGTGGGATCCTCCTCCGGTGGCCGGGAAGCAGCCAGGATCGAACCGGCACTGCAGAGGCTGCGGGCAGCTTCGCAACCCAGCGCTCAACAGCTGCGCAACCGCAACCAGGGAGGCCCTAGATACTGTGTCTTTTAATGGGTAAGGTTAGTCCATTCACATTTAGAGTGATTATTAATTCTGCTGCCATTTTTTCTTTAGTTTTGTGGTAGTATCTATTTCCTTTCTCAGTTCTTCTTGTGTGTTTCTCAATTTGGCTTAGATACTGGAGTTCTTTTCAATATTTCTTTGATTGGATCTAGTTTTTGCAAACTCTTTCAGTATTTCTTTGTTTATTTAAGGCATTGTTTCTCCTTCGTATCTAAAGGAGAGCCTTGCAGGATATAATTTCTTGGTTGGTAGTTTTTAATCTTTAGTTTTTGATTATGTCATTCCATTCTCTGCTTGATTAGAGGTTTCTCCTGAGAAGTCCAATGTTAACATGGTCTGGATTCCTTTATAGGTTACTGTTTTTTCCCCTCTGCCAACTTCAATATTCTTTTTTTGTTTTGAATTTGAGCTGGTGGGTGAACCTGGGTTTGGGAAAACTTGTCAGAGGGAGGTTGTTTCCCTGCTGTTGTTCAGATCTTTGTGTTGTCCAGACTGGGGAGTATATGTTTCCTGAGGTGCTTGTGGATAGGCCTAGGGTTGGGGGTACTTCTGGCCCAAGTCCTGCTCCACAGCCTTCTCCAATAAAACCAGAAAAGGAAGGGGCACGAATTTCCTCATCCTCATTTCAGAGAACCATCTCCTTCTTGGCTCAGTCATCCCCAGGTTCTTACACATCTGCACTCAATGCTCTGGTGATTTATTGTTTAAGTACAATAATGCTGTGCTTATAAATATTAGCCATTATGGTGTTTATATATAAAAAATTTATATATAATATTATTTAATGTCAAAATACCCTACTGAGTGAATATTACCTTCACTTTGCAGATAAGGAAACAGAAGCTTAACTCATATAAGTATCCTGCCCAGAGTTAAATTGATGATGTAGCTTAATTCTGAACCTCAGTTAATTCCACCTTGGTTTCCTTTCCCTGTCTCTTCATTTGGATGTCAAATTCCTAACTTTAATTTCCATGATTTTTATTCCCAAATTCTTATATAATCTTTATATGAAAAAATACTCTTTTTAAAGGAAATATTGATATATATAAGAACATCATTCGAATTCATAACGATATAACTCCTATAACTTTGGTATAATCAATTTAGAGGCTTAATAATGGTGAAAAGGTCATAGTTCATTCTGGAGGCTTAGAGTAGTGGGGAGATAAGTCCTGAGATTTCTGATTTTACCATATTCCTCCCCCAGCAATGCTAATGTTGAATGGTTATTGAATTTTATAGAGAACGAGCACAGGTTATATTTATTCTGATAAGAATGAAAATGTAGAGATGTTGAGGAAGGTACAGACAGGGATATATATGTGTATGTATGTGTGTGTATATATATGTACATGTGTATGTGTGTGTGTGTATAATATAAATATTACTAGGGCTTGGAAAGTGGTGGTGAGAGAGAAGAATAAAGACTCGTACACCTGTAGATTAGAACATAGATGATGTTCTTCATAATATTCAGATAAAAAAAACAAAGGGGGCAGAGGATGAGTGGAATGAGGAATGTGTAGGTCAGTTAAAGGAAGATATTCAGTTTTAAATGGGGCTACACAGTCATTCAAATTTTGGCTTGAAGTCTAGTGGAGTGAAAGTTGGAAATATGTAATTAGATGGGGTTAAAAAGTGTAAAGTGTGAGAGGAGAAATGGATTGATTATGGCATTTTACTTAGCTAGAAGGTGAATGGATAAATAAAAATATCATTAAATATCTCAATAAAGAACAGGAAGAGACTAGAATAAAAATTGGAAAAGAATTTTAATGAAAAAGTAGCCAAGGGTGTAAGATATCAGGGTTTAAAATTCTCTTAAACTAATCACTAGCTTAAGAAAATTGCTCTTGAAGGAGGTCGGAGCAACATGGTGGAGAGGAGACCCGGCAAGTAAGATCTCCCATTAAAAAAAGTTAATAGGGAGGAAAAGCGGCAGGTCCCAGTGAGAACTGGGACACGGAATATAAACGGGTGACTCCAGCAAACTACCCGAAGAAGAAAGTTGCCATAAAAGAGTTCTAGAAGGGAGGAAAGCGCAGAACCCTGCTCTACTCCCCCACCCACAGAGTTGGCACTCTCCGACCGGCAGAGAGGAAGGGAAAAAACAAACCAAAACGACCAACAAGAACAAACTACGCAGCAAGCGGGACTGTGAGTGGAAAGGAACTATTGCAGCCACCACACCCCGTGAACAGGAGCTGGGGAGAACCCTGCAGGATTCGCCACCTAGGTGAGCTCCAGGCGCCATTATACAGAGACCCCGCCCCCCAGGAGGAGGCCAGGACCAGCACACAGCCCTGGGCCACCCGGTAAGCTTGGGCGGAAAAGCGGCGCACTGGAAAAGCAAACGCGGATCGGGATCAGGATCGCGCGGAAAAGCAGCTTGGTTGAAAAGCAAACACGGATTGGGATCGCGGCTGCCCAGGTCCCCGCGCCTGCACCTAGGCTTGCAGGGAGACGCGCGCAAAGACCCTCACTGAGGTGAAAGTCCCTCACTGAGTATCCAGGAACCAGGCACCCAGGCAGGGGAGCGGGGTGCAAAAGACGCCATTCTGTGGACACTGAACTGGGCTACACGTCCTGGACCTCAGGGCTTTGGAACTGAGATCCGGGGCACAAAATTCAGGGCGTGGGTTCTCCACGACGGTGGGGCACAAGGCAGACACAGCACCCCAAAGCCGTTGAGGTTTACCTTACCATTCCCGCTCTGTTTCCTGTCCCACGGGGTGAAAAAAAAAAAGAAAAAAAAAAAAAAAACAGCTCCCCAAGGACTCTAGGAAAGATCTCTGGCGCCACCTAGCGACTTGAAACCAGCAGAGGCTCCTGGAGGAGACAGTGGCCAGCTGGGAAGTTAGCCCACGCCCGGCCCCTGCCGACCAGTAGTCTGAGCCCACAGGGGGAGCGAGTACCCAAAGCCGGGGCAGACCAGGAGCACAGGGGAGTGTGTCCCCACATCGGCATTTTAGAACAGGGACATTTCTTCAGTAAAGACTGCTTGAAACTGACAGATGGCTCTCGGAGGAGCCAGAGGGGAGCAGAGAAGCTCACCCAAGATGCCGGCCAGTCCCAGCAACACAGTGTCCCAACGCATACGGCAAATTAGAAAACAGACATTAGGGAGTAGAAGAACCACACGCAACATAGCAACTCCTCAGGGAAGAAACACACCACAAAAAGAAAACCAGCCCCCAGATTGCAACGACAGTAACTTGGAAGAACTTCTGAGCCTTCCAGAAAGAGAATTTAAAATTGCCATGATTAAAAAAATGACAGAACTCATAAAGGAAAACAATGATAAGGGAAAAATAATCAACGATCAGAAGAATGAAATTGAGTCCCTAAAGAGGGAAATAAAAGAAATGCAGGAGATCAAAGAATTAATGGAAGAACTAAAGAATTCTGGGAAAAGCAATGAAAGCAGAATAGATGAAATGGAAGAACGATGGCAAATACAGATGCTAACATATCAATATTAACCCTAAATGTAAATGGACTAAACTCTTCAATAAAAAGACACAGAGTTGCAACCTGGATTAAGAAACAAAACCCAACCTTTTGCTGTCTCCAGGAAACACATTTAGCTACAAAAGATAAAAATAGACTCAAAGCTAAAGGATGGAAAACAATCCTACAAGCAAATGGACCAAAAAAGAAAGCAGGAACAGCCATACTTATATCAGATAAAACAGATTTCAAACTCAAAAAAATAAAAAGGGATCCCAATGGTCACTACATTATGATCAAAGGGACAATACTTCAAGAAAAAAATAACACTAATTAACATATACTCACCAAACGAAGGAGCACCAAAATATATCAGACAACTGTTGTCCTCTCTGAAAACAGACATCAGAGAAAACACATGTGTAGTGGGAGACTTCAACACACCACTATCAACAATGGATAGATCAACAAGACAAAAAATAAGTAAAGAAACTAAAGCTCTAAATAAGGACCTAGAGCATTTGGGCTTAACAGAGCCCAAATAGAGCATTTGGGCTTAATCTATAGAACACTAAACCCCCAAAAAACGGAGTACACATTTTTCTCAAGCGCACACAGATCATTCTCCAGGATCGATCACATACTGGGGCACAAGACAAACATCAACAGATACACCAAGATTGAAATCATACCAACCAACTTTTCTGACCATGAAGGCATCAAGCTAGAAATAAACCATAAAAAGAAGGCAAGGAACTTTCCTACCTCATGGAGACTAAAAACCACACTACTGGAAGACCACTGGACTAATGAGGAGAACGAAGAGGAAATTAAAAAATTCTTTGAATTGAATGACAAGGAGGACACCAATATACTAAATGTATGGGATGCAGCAAAAGCAGTAATAAGAGGAAAATATATAGCAATAGAAGCTCACATCAAGAAACAAGAAAGAACTCAAAGAAACAACCTAATCTTGAAGCTCAAAGATCTAGAAAAAGAACAACAAAAAAAAAAAAACCAAAACCAGTAGAAGAAAAGAAATAATAAAAACCAAAGCAGAAATAAATGAAATTGAAACTAAAAAAACAATCCAAAAGATTAATGAAACCAATAGCTGGTTCTTCTAAAAAAATCAATAAAATAGACAAACCCCTAGCCAGGCTCACAAAGGAAAAAAGGGAGAAAGCTCAAATAAACAGGATCATAAATGAAAGAGGAGAAATCACAACGGACACAGCAGAAATCAAAAGAATAATCAGTAACTACTATGAAGAGTTGTATGGAAACAAGTTCAACAATCTAGAGGAGATGGACAAATTCCTACAACTCTACAATCACCCAAAGCTAGATAAAGAAGAAATAGAACACCTAAACAGACCAATTACAAGCAGCAAAATTGAAATGGTAATCAAAACCCTCCCCAAAAACAAAAGCCCAGGACCTGATGGATTTACAAACGAATTCTACCAAACATGCAGAGATGAATTGGTGCCTATCCTTCACAAACTCTTCCAAAAAATTGAGAAGGAAGAGACAATACCAAATACGTTCTATGAAGCCAACATTACACTAATACCAAAACCGAATAAGGACAACACAAAAAAGGAAAACTACAGGCCAATCTCCCTAATGAACACTGATGCAAAAATCCTCAACAAAATTTTAGCTATCAGAATCCAACAATGTATCCATAAGATAATTCACCACGACCAAGTAGGATTCATTTCAGGGACACAAGGATGGTTTAACATCCGAAAATCAATCAACGTTATCCAACACATCAACAAAAAGAAATATAAAAACCATATGATAATATCAATAGATGCTGAGAAAGCTTTCGACAAAGTGCAACACCCATTCATGATAAAAGCCCTTGAAATTCTTGGGATACAAGGAACATACCTCAACATCATAAAGGCCATCTATGACAAGCCAACAGCCAATATCATTCTCAATGGTGAAAAGCTGAAAATAATTCCATTAAGATCTGGAACAAGACAAGGATGCCCACTCTCACCACTGCTTTTCAATATAATAATGGAAGTCCTAGCCAGAGCAATAAGACAAGAGAAAGACATCCAAGGAATCCAAATAGGAAAAGAAGAAGTTAAACTATCACTATTTGCAGATGATATGATAATATACATAGAGAACCCCAAAAACTCCACAGAAAAACTAATTCAACTCATCAATCAGTTCGGTAAAGTAGCAGGATACAAAATCAACACACAAAAGTCAGTAGCCTTCCTATACACAAACAATAAATCTGAAGAAGAAGAAATCAAAAAAACCATCCCTTTTATTATTGAAACAAAAAAATCAAATATTTGGGAATAAATCTAACAAAAGAGGTAAAGGACCTATACAAAGAAAACTATAAAACACTGTTAAAAGAAATAGAAGACACAAAGAAATGGAAAGACATCCCCTGCTCATGGATTGGAAGAATAAACATTATTAAAATGGCCATCCTACCAAAAGCAATATACAGATTCAATGCTATTCCAATCAAAATTTCAATGTCATTCTTCAAAGAAATAGAACAATTATTGATGAAATTCATATGGAATCACCAAAAACCCCGAATTGCCAAAGCTCTCCTGAAAAAGAAAGAAGGGAATGGAGGCATCACACTCCCAGACTTCAAACTATACTACAAAGCCATAATCATCAAACTGCATGGTATTGGAACAAGAACAGACATACAGACCAATGGAATCGAATAGAAAATCCAGAAATAAACCCACAGATTTATGGTCAACTAATCTTTGACAAAGGAGCAAAGACTATGCATTGGAGCAAAGAAAGTTTGTTCAATAAATGGTGCTGGGAAAACTGGGTTGCTACATGCAAAAGAATGAAGCTTGATCACTACCTCACACCATACACAAAAATCAACTCAAAATGGATTAAAGAACTAGACATAAGACCTGAAACCATAAAATATATAGAAGGAAATATAGGCGAAACACTATGTGATTTGCACATCAAAGACATCTTTACAGACACATCACCCAAAGCAGTGATAGTGAAGGCAAAGATAAACAGCTGGGACTATATCAAATTAAAGAGCTTCTGCACAGCAAAAGAGACAATAACAAAAACAAAGAGAAACCCCACTGACTGGGAGAACATTTTTGCACCCAAACTAATGATAAAGGACTGATGACAAAAATCTGCAAAGAGCTGATGAGACTCAACCACAACAAAGAAAATAACCCAGTCAAAAAATGGGCAGAAGAGCTAAAAAGAAACTTCTCTGAAGAGGAAATGCAAATGGCCAACAGGCATATGAAAAAATGTTCAACATCACTTGTAATCAGGGAAATGCAAATCAAAACTACCATGAAATACCATCTTACACCAGTGAGAATGGCACATATTAAAAAAACTAGCAACAACAAATGTTGGCGAGGATGTGGAGAAAAAGGAACTCTCCTGCACTGTTGGTGGGAGTGCAAACTGGTCCAACCACTATGGAGAGCTGTGTGGAGATTACTGGACCTACTAAACATAGAGCTTCCATATGATTCAGCAATTCCACTCCTAGGTATTTACCCAAAGGACACAGAAACATCAATTCCAAAGAGCACCTGCACACCTATGTTTATAGCAACACTGTTTACAATAGCTAAGCTTTGGAAACAGCCCAAATGCCCAAAAAGAGATGACTGGATCAAGAAGATGTGGTACATATATACACCATGGAATATTACTCAGCATTCAAAAAAGATAAACACATGCAATTTGCAGCAACATAGATGGCACTGGAAGGGATCATGCTCAGTGAAATAAGCCAAAAAGAAAAAGAAAAATACTGGATGGTCTCACTCATAGCAGGAATCTAGAAAACTTAAATAAGGGACCAGGAAAATGAATAACTATAAGAAAGTGAAAATCAAAATCAACAAACAACTATGAACCAGAGACACTTTTTGGGGGGTGGGGGGCGGGAGGGGAGGGATTGGGGTCAGAATGGGGGGGTTGCAATTGTATGGGGAATATAAAAATAAAATTTATTATAAAAAAAATAAAAATAAATTAAAAAAAAAAGAAAATTGCTCTTAAAATATTGCAACAGGGCCTCCCTGGTGGCACACGGGGTTAAGCACAGCACTATGAAGCAATCTGCAGCCTCTGAAGCATGAGTTCGATCCTGGCCAGGGAGCAACCCACATGGCGCAGCAGACCTCTCCTGTTGCGCCCACTGTTCCTCAGCAGTGTGTTTCAATCAGTCTGCCTGTTCTGTTCCCCCACTCTGTCTCTGGTGAATCCTCTCACCCCTGCACCTCTGGCCTGTACCCCCAGCTCTTATATGCATAAATAAATATTTTTTTTAATAAATTAAAAAATAAATAAAATAAAATATTGCAACTGATTACTTGACTTGTAGAAATACACAGGTAATAATTTGTATGATTTCTCAATTTTGTGTCATTCTGTATTCCTTAAGAACCCCCCAAAATAAATATCACATTGGTATAGAAATTTCACACCAGTAGTGTGCCCTAGTAGATATTGCTAAAGATTTATTTTTGTTGACATAAAAATAAATTCTATTAATTTTATAAGTCAATAATGTTTATCCAAAGGATCTGTGTTTATGAAATCAGTAAAACTGAAACACTAATTAAACCCCGGGGACATTTGTTATAAGGAGAAATCCTCAGGAGACCAATTCTTAAAACACTTAATAAATGTTTTACACTGTTGCATTAATCATATAAGCCTTGTATTTAGTTGATTACTTTTTCTGAACAATTTTTCTTTGACTGCTAATTTAGAAACATTCCCAAAAATTATCAGGATATTGTAAGCTACATGGATCTTATCATCATGGAAATTAGCGTATTGCCATTCTTTGTTATCAAAAGCATGCAGGACAGATAGGTTATAATCTTGGTTCAAAATCAACAATATAGTCTGAGGATGGAAGGGACACTTGTATCATGTTTCCACCCCATTACCCAAACTGTTCCTTTTGCAAGATAGTAATGAAATTAGGTTCAAATCACAAGCAGTGAATGGCAAGTTGATTAGAACTTTATAAATGAAATTCTGGTGAAACTGTATTACTGTGGCTATGCATTTAAGAGCAATAGAGAAGCCCTAACAATTATTCACCCAGCGGCTTCTGCCCACTCACCCACTCTTAGACACAGTGCTACAATAACCTTAGACACCCATCCACCAGTCAGGGCCAGCTCCACTACCAAGACATCATTTTAAATTTCCTTCTAAATTTTAGTGCCTTCTTATTCATTTACTTCATCACTAATCATGCTATTATTTTTTCATTTATTCAACATGTATTTTTTAAATTAAATTTCAATGTGTCTGGGGCTATTCCAGTAGAAACTAGGCAAGACTGCATGCCTTTTTTTATGTTGCTGCATTTAGTGAGGAGACAAAACATGACCTTGGTCCCTCATGTCTTCTTGCTTGGGGTGGCTTGGCAGAGAGTTTGGTAAAGTCTAAGTTAATTTAATATATTTAATATAATATATTAAAATACAGGTTAATTATTGTGCTGTGTTCTGCAGGGTCCTCCTTTTCAACCAGGGGACTCTGGTGATCTCATGGTTGTCATCTGATCCCTTCCTTAGAATACACATGAACACGGAGAACACCATGGGGATTGCTCTTCTTCATTGGTACCTTTGCCATGAGACAAGAAGTCTACCCACAACAGCCTGAAATCTAACAAATATCAAGTTAGGGTAATTTGTATATGCTCTTTCCTTCTCTGAACTCTTTCTGCAATAATCTCTCTTAATAGCTGAACTGAATGGTGTTGCAATCAATATATAGATAAAGAAAATTTATGATAGTGATAGTGCCATGAAGAAAACCAGTGTGATGGAATCAAGGAGCTAAGTCTGCACCTGTGGATAGAGACAATTGGAAGGGAGAGAAAAGCAAAAGAATTATCAATGATTCTTTGATAGAAAGAATAAGTAATCCTTTTAATACTTTTAATAACCGGTGCACTTAATAACTGGTATAATCCTTTTAATAATTGGTGTACTTGATCACTCAAAATCACATAAAAGTAAACACAAAAAACAGGAGGTAATAGGAGGTGAAAAATTAATGAAGACTATAGAGTCCACTGTAAGTGGAACATTAGAAAGACAATGTTTGGGACAGGCATGTGATTCTGAAATATTCTGAGGATAATGTGTTCTGGACAGCAGCCATCTTGGGGCTCCTTCAGGAGGCCCAACAACCCAGTGCTTACAGCAAGTGCCCAGGTCATTCTTCAAATCTGGGTAACAAAGGGGAACTGATAAAGTAGCTGAAAATGATGACAGTACTTCATGAAAGTTCAGAACCAGAATTGAAAGCTGAGTTGGATATTTGCCATGCAACTGAATCACAGGGCAAGCAGAGAGCTCCTAGGGTCAGAATACGATAGGACAATCCTTGGAGGAATAAAGAAGACTCCAGAGAAAGGGGTAACAAAACTTCACAGGGGACTAATCACACACTGCAGGACTAGGGGCAACGGGACATTCTGGAACAAGGATAACAATGAAAAATGATTCTAAGATGAGGGCTGGGACACAGAGACTTAACTCTGGTCACAGAGACATTACAGCAGAGTAACTCTGCTGAGAACTAACCAATCCCAGAGAGACTTATGGAACTTTAGAATAATTAGGGAAAGAAGGTATATATTCCCTGAGGCATGACTCCACTTCATGCCCCTTTCTGGCCTAGTTCCTCCAGCCTGGGGGGTCTCACTTTATTTCCACTCCTTTTTCCTTAATAAACTTTTTCTTTCTCTAAACAAATATGCTCTTTTCCCTTGCTTGCCTGAGTGTCAGCAAAGTTCTTGCTGCAGCTTTGTGAGACACCAACTCATGGTGGTCTAGTGGCTGGGACTCAGTGCTGCCACTGCAGCCTGGGATTGATTCCTGTCTGGGAGACTAGACCTGAAGACCTGAAATTATGATATCAAAACTTTAACTCAAAAATTGGGGATTAGACATAGATTCCATGTAAATCACAGAACAAAAATAGGAAGCAAAGGAATCACCTACTTGACTTGTTTGTGCCAGGGACTTCACATGGTAACTACTCATCCTCAAAATTAACCCTGTGAGGTGTGCTTTCCCACTTTCTCTGAAAGAGCTGAGCAGAATTCATAGAGTTTGTGAACAAACTGAAGCATCAGAATTGGAATCAGGACAGTCAAGCTCAACTACCTCACAAAGCACATCGGGTCACAAGGATGCTGACATCAACGCTTGACCTCATTTGTTCCTGTGAGCTCAGTCAGGAACATTGGTTAGATTCTGCACAGAACTGTGTCTCTTCATGGTATTTTCCTGCCAACTTCCCTCACTTTGCAGTTGCTGTGGTTCTGTTACTGGAGCCAACGTCCAGCTCCTCACCACTTGAAAGTCAATGCTTATGAGACAAATGTTGGTGGAAGGAAATCAGATTTAAGCAGGAGCTGGCAACCTGAAGAGATGATGGACTACTATCTCAAAGACCACCTTCCCAAACTGAGAAGAAACAGGGACTTGTATGCAGGAGTTTTAAGGAAGGAGAAATACAAACAGTCTGCATGAGCAGGATTTCAGACAAATAAATGGGGGTTTTCAGAAAATGTATTCACACCCCCTTTTCCTCCAAGTTTGGTCTTGACAGGATCTGTCATGGTGCTGGTCTGCTTAGTACTATGGTAATGAGACTGTGGCATAACCTTCATTTTCTATCTCCTTTCTTTCAGCTGGTCTCACCTGGAACAATGCAAGAACAAAAAGGGTAAGGATGCAGAATTTACAATTACTGGACTGGTGACAGTTCCACTCTCTGAGCCTCCCACCCACGGGCACAGAAGGAGGAGTTTGCCACAGGTAAAACTCATAAACAGAATTTCACTCAATGCCTCTCTTCTTCCTGTTGTGGACACCCTCAGTACTGCAGCTTTTCTCCCTGTGTATTCAGGCAGTTCTTTTATATATCAGATTTAGGGACCACAGTCACCTGTAGGAGAGTTCCTTGATAATTAATGAGAAAAACTGTTTTATGAATTCAAAATAAAATGCACTTCAGAAATGTATTCATTTCTTTTCACCATTTATTTTTGATGATGTGATTGCTTACTGGCACACACTGACATAGCCCCATCTTCTTTTGTAGATCTAGCTGGCTGCTATGCTGAGAATAAGGGTCCTAGACCTATCCCCCAACCACAGCAGCCCCATATCACTTCCTGTTGGGTCAGATTTAAGCTTTGGTAACACCCTATACTATTAAATTCTAAAACAGCAACCAGGCACTCATGGAAATGAAAAGCACTCTCCAGAAAAAATACAAGCTTTCCAGGTACTTCATGGATGAGAAACAATTGTAGTAGATTTAAGTCTCTCTAGTAACAAAAGTCTTTACTGACTGGAAAATTGATCATTTTGACTTTTATTACTAACAGTAAGGAACCATAAAAGCTCTTAAACTGTTCTAAAGTATTTGTCGCATAGCTACTGAATGTAGACAATCATTTAAACTATTAGATAAGATTCCCAAAAGCACCTGAAAAGAGATAGGGTGTAATGAGTAAGAAAGAGGGAGAAAAAGCTAAGGAGAATTGGAGGGGGGCGGTGGGGGAGGGGGGGACTTGGTCACACAAACCTCCCTGGAGCAACACCGCCATCTTGTGTCTTTCTTAAGAGCCTTCGGATTAAAAATACTGAAACCTATGTTTCTCTTTGCACTTCTAATAGTTTCACTCTACTAAAAGAAATTTGAATATTTGTTGTAAGGGTCAAAGATTAGAACAGGAGATTTTAAAAAACACCTATACTGAGGCGTGATTTATACTCCATTGTATGCACCAGTACAAAGTGTATGTCTCAATGAGTTTATACAAAAGTAAACTCTGGGCAGCCTCTCCCCACAAGACCAAGGTGTGAAACCTTTCCACCACTGGCCCAGAGTACCTTGTGCCTACTTAGAAAGCCCACCGCAGCCTTACCCCAGGCCACCACACATTATTCTCACTATATAGCTGCTTTGACTTTTAGAATTTCCTATAAATGGAATTATACAGTGTGCATTCTTTGTGCCCCTATAAAATATGTGCTTCTTGTATTCAATATATCATTTTTAAGACTAATTCATATTATTATCTACATCAGCAGTTCATTTACTTTTATTCCTGAGTACTGTTCCTTTGTATGAATAGATTCTAATTTATTTAGCCATTCTCCTTTTGAGGGACATTTGGGTTCTTTCACTTTTAACTATTATGAATAAGATTACTATGAGTATATGCATATACTAAGTATGTACAAATATCATCTTTCTTCTTGGCAAATAACTAGAAAATGTTTAAGTTTATAAATGCATCTAAGTATTTTCTAAAATGGTTGTACAATTTTTATTACTGCAGCAATCAATGGGATTCCTACTGAGCCACACAGATATTTGTTAATATTTTGTTTCATCATTCCTTTTAATTTTATCCATCTTGATAGGTGATAGGTATGTGGTTGCAGCTTATGATGATTTTAATTTTCCCTTTTGTTAATTAATAATGGTGTCTTTCCTGTATTAAGTGATCATTTACATGTTTTCTTAAATGCTTAATTTGCCTTTCTCCCTTTATAAATTGGGTTATCTTCCAATTATTGAGTTATAAGATTCTTAATATATGCTATATTCTTAGGTGTCCTTTGAAGAGTAAACATTTTTAATTTTGATAGCCAAATTTATCAGTATTTTTTATAGCTACAGCTTTCTGTTACTTGTCTAAAATTTTTACCTATATTGAGAACACAAAAATTTTGTTTTTTCTATTTTATCATTTCAATTTTCACATGATCCATTTCCTTGTGTGTGTGTGTGTGTGTGTGTGTATGATATGAACATGTTGGAGAAGGATATCAAGAGGATGTGACCCTTGGTTGACCTTGACCTGGATCCAGAAAATCCATTTCCTTATCCCTTCCCTGTACTGGGAATGTATGCCCTCACCCCACAATGTTCCCACTTTAGAAAATACTGAAGTTCATGGTACTGAAGGAGTAATGTGTTGTTGAGGCCATCTGAATGGTATAAATGACAGAAACCAGTTTAAGCTTCCATATAAACTATTAGGATTCTGATGAGTGGTGCAAAACATTCTCCTATGAATCTTCCCTTCCTTCAGATTTCCCTGTAGTGACACTCAGTAATTAAAGAGTGGAGTATTGTATTTCAATCTAGTTTTGTTTTTGTTTTTTTTTTTTTAGAAGAAAGTGATACACAATTTTATACCCATTCGAGTTAGGAAGGTATTAAGACAGGATATTCAAGTATATATGAACTTAGGAAATAAAGTGTCCGTAAGTAACTTAAGAAAAGAAAACTTGAGAGACGCCTACAACATGGCTGAGTAGACACACGCAGGTCATCTCCTGGAACTTGGCAAGGAAAAAAGAGGGAAGAATGTTGGGAGCACCCAGAAAAGAACAGACTCTTCAAAGCAAACATCAGATCATCTGCAGGGAGATGCTAAAAGCGGGAGAAATCACCTTCAGTGGTCATCCAGTAGCTCAGCTGGTCGCCGCAGCCATTGTTCCTGCTGCTGCTGCAATTGCCATTGTAGTACTCCAGCAGCCCCCAGCTGGACCCAACCCTGGCCTCTTAGTGATCTCAACTACATCTGAAAACATCAAAGACTTTCGGACACCTGGCAGGTGAGAAAGTGTGACCCCCAATGCCTGCAGCCTGCACTCTGGGAGAGGAGAGAACCAGAGCTTTGAAAGTTCCTTTTTTCTTTCCTTCTCTTTCTGAGGAGATGCCCCCAGAAGGGACTACAGCAGGTTGGCTCAGAAGTGCACACAACTCAATACCACCGTGTCTGCTGGGCAGGACTCCTGCAAGAGGAGCAAATTCTATCTTATTTTTTTTTCTTTTCCTTTGTCAACGATTCATTTGCCCTCTCTGTCTCGCCTGTTTCATTTTTCTTTTTTGCAATTGTTTTTCTTTTCCTGGACACTTCGAAGGAGATAGCAGATCCTGGGGAGACTATCCTATTAAGCCTTACAGCACCCTCTAGTGGACTAGACTAAAACAGTGGCCTCTAGCTACCTGAGAGCCAATAGAGTCCTGAGTTGGAATTCTCACCCCCACTTTTTCCCCTTTTTCCTCATTCTCTTTCATAGTTTATGTTTTCTCTATTTTAATTTTTTTCTCCCCTTTATCATTACTACTATTATTATTCTCCTTTCCTGTCCTATCTCTTCTTCCTCCTCCTCCCTCTTCTCTCTCTTTTAGTTATTTAGTTGCTACTCTCACTTATTTCTGCTGTTTTACTTCCTTGGCATTCTTCCTTTTTTCTTAAATCTTCTTTTTCCCTTCTTTTCTTTCTTTTGTTCTGTTGTCCCAAGTCACAATGCAGAGGAACCTAGCAGGTCAAGGTTGAAGTACATTCCACTCAGTCTGCAGACACCTGTCAGCGGACTGGGTCTCAGCTTGTACCTGGTGGTACAGTGCTCCACACGAGACATTTGAATACCTCAGGCTCAGTAATTGGATCCCATTCTACATAGTAGGGACTGGGAAGACAGAGCTCCTGGGGGATATCACAACTTACATAAACATTTACAGCAGTAGAATTGTGCCTATGGGGAAGCTACAGGAAATCCCCACAACTAAGTCCCACCCACCCCAGTAGTCCCAGACACCCAACGTGATAGCCTGGGCGAGCCACCATTGGCTCCGCCATTGGGCAGATGTATACCAAACCTCAACAACACAAGCATCAGGCAGATACATCCACTCCCCAGCAAAAGAACACAGAAATCATGCCCAGCAGCACCAGTGGTACAGGAGCACTATAAACAGATCAAAGCCAAAGGCTAACAATGAAAAGAAAGAAAAATACAAGTGATCAAGTAGGCCCTCCTGGGAACAATACAATACAGAAATAATGTCAACCTCCAGAAGTCAATAATATGGACACAGAAGAATATCTCCGCCTAACAGAAAAAGAATTCAAAATGGCCATAATGACGTTCTCCCTGGTGGCTCAGGGGTTAAAGATAGTGTTATCAAGCTACTGTTAGCCATTACAGCACAAGTTCAATCCCTGGCTTGCCAGGGAGCTAACCCACGTGGCGTAGTAATCCTCTCCTGTCTTGACCGCTGTTCACCTCAGCAGTGTATTTCAATACATCAGCCTTATCTGCTTCCCACTGTCTCTGGTGAATCCTCTCACCCTCTGCACCTCTGGCTTACACCCCAGTTCTTTTATGCATAAATAAATAAATCTTTAAAAAAATGGTCATATCTCTCTGGTGGAGCAAGGGGTTCAGCACAGCACTATGAAGCTATCTGCAGCCTCTGCAGCATGAGTTCAATCCCTGACCAGCCAGGGAGCTACCCACATGGCGCAGCAGATCTCTCTTGTCTCCCCTTCTGCTCCCCTTAGCAGTGTACTTCAGCCAGTCTGCCTGTTCTGTTCCCCACTCTGTCTCTGGTGAATCCTCTTACCTCTCACCCCTCTGGCCTGTACCCCAGTTCTTGTATGCATAAATCTTTAAAAAAATGACCATAATGAAAAGTTAAGAGTTAAAGAGTTAAGAGGAAACACAGAAAAGATAAGACTGTAATCAATGAACTGAGGAATGAGAACAAATCCCTAAAAAAGAAATTAAAGGAACTGGAGGATATCTAGAGAATAGTAGAAGTGCTCACAGATTCTGGGGAATGCCATGAAAAGGAAAAGAAGAAATGGAAATATGAATCATTATTCATGAAGATACAGACCAAAAAAAAAAAAAAGGGAAAGAGAAATACAAAGGAAAAAGGAAAAAGAATAAAGAATATTTGAGAACTATCTGACATCATGAGGAAATGAAATACAAGAGTCATAGGAATATCAAACAACAAGCCAAGAAAAAATTCAAGGAGCTAATCCAAGAGAACTTCCCAAGCATGAAGAAGGAATGAAAATATATATACAGGAAATTAGAAGAACACTGATTACCACAATGTAAGGAAAATTACAGCAAGACACATAATAGTAAAGTTTCCAAGAGTCCAAGACAAAGAAAAAATAATGAAACTGAGAAGGGAAATGAAACAGATAACTTATAAAGGAAAACCAATCAGACTGACATCAAACTTCTAAGAAGAAACACTACAGGCAAGAAGAAAATGGAGTGACATATTTAACAAATTTCATGTCAACAAATGCCAACCAAGAGTACTTTACCCATTAAGATCTCCTTCCTCTAGGAAGGTAAAAAAAGGAACTTCTCAGGCAAACAGAATCTTCAGAAATTAATTACTACTAAAAGCCTACTCCAAAAATAATACAAGAAGTCCTAAAGCCAAAACCAATAGAGTAATGAAAAAGAACAGAAAGGCAAGGAATAGAATCACAAAAAAGGCAAGCAAAATGGCAAATACAGATGCCAATGAATCAATATTACTATAAATGTAAATGGACTAATCTCATCAATAAAAGGACCCAATATCAGACTGGATTAAAAAAAAAACAGAAACTAAGCTCCTGCTATCCACAGGAAACATATTTAACATATTTAAAAAAGATAAACATAGATTGAAAGTAAAAGGTTGGAAAACAATCCTGCAAGAAAAGGGACCAAAAAAGAGGGCAGGAACAGTTATGTCAGATAAAATAGACTTCAAACTTAAGAAGGTAAAAAGAGACATAGGCGGCCACTATATTATGATTCAGAGGATGATACACTAGAAATATATAATACTCATCAACATTCTCTCACCAAGTGAAGGAGCACCAAAATATATCAGATAATTATTATCGTCTCTGAAAATAGACATTAAAGAAAAGACATGTAGTAAGAGACTTCAACACCCCACTTTACCAATGGACAGATCAATGAGACAAAAAATTAACAAAGGCACTAGAGCCCTAAATAAGAACCTAAACCTCATGGGTTTAAGAGATATCTATAGGAAACTGCATCCAAAAAAATCTGAGTGCACATTTTTCTCAAGTGCACATGGATTATTCTCCAGAATTGATCACATACTGGGACAAAATACAAATATCAACAGATATATTAAGATCGAAATCATTCCAACTATCTTCTCTGATCATAAGGGCATCAAACTAGAAATAAACCATGAAAAGAAAACAAGGAGCCCTCCTAATTCATGGATATGGAAACCCACACTATGGGAAGACCCCTGGATAAATGAGGAGATCAAGAAGAAGTTAAAAAATACATTGAGATGAACAATAATGAGGACACAACTTTCAAGAATTACAGCAAAAACAGTAATAAAATGAAAGCATATAGCAATATAAGCTCACATCAAGAAACAAGAAAGAACTCAAAGAAACATCTTAATCTCCCATATCAAAGAACTAGAAAAAGAACAATAAAAAACCCCAAACCAGTACAAGACAGGATACAATAAAAATCAAAGTAGAAAAAAAATGAAATAGCAATTTAAAAAGAAATCCAAAAGATCAACAAAACCAAAAGTTGGTTCTTTGAAATACTAAAGAAAATAGACAAACCTCTAGCCAGGCTCACAAAGAAAAAAACAGGAGAAAACACAAGTAAATAGGATTATAAATGAAAGAGGAGAAATTACAACAGACTCAGTAGAAATAAAAAGAATAATAAGAGTTTACTAAGAACATTTACATGCAAAGAAGTTCAACAATCTAGAAGAGATAGACAAATTCCTAAAAGAATATAAAGAAAAAATGGAACACTGAAATAGACCAATTACAAGCAGTGAAATTGAAACAGCAATCAAAGCCCTCCCCAAAAACAAAAGCCCAGGACCAGATGGCTTCCCAAATGAAGTCCACCAAATGTTCAGAAATGAACTAGTGCCTATACTACACAAACTCTTTCAAAAAATTGATAAAGATGGAATACTACCAAATATGTTCTATGACGTCAACATTACACTAATACAAAAATCAAAGACAACACAAAAAAGAAAACTACAAGCCAATCTCCCTAATAAACACTGATGCAAAAATCCTCAACAAAACCTTAGCAAACAGAATCCAACAATCCATCAGAAAGATAATACACCATGACCAAGAGGGATTTACTCCAGGGACACAAGGATGGTTCAACATATGAAAATCAATTAATTTACTGCAACACATCAACAAAAAGAAAAATAAAAACCAGGGCCTCCCTGGTGGTGCACTGGGTTGAGCACTGCACTGTGAAGCTGTCTGCAGCCTCTGCAGCATATGTTTGATTCCCAGCCGGCCAGGGAGAAACCCACATGGTGTGGCAGACCTCTCCTGCCTTGCCTGCTGCTCCCCTCAGCAGTGTCTTTGGTCCTTCTGCCTATTCTGCTCCCCACTGTCTCTGGTGAATTCTCTCACCCTCCTGAGCCTCTGACCTGTACCCCAGTTCTTGTATAAATAAATCTTTAAAAAAAGAAAAAGAAAAACCATAAGATCACATCAATAGATGAGAAAGCACTTGACAAAGTTCAACATCCATTTATGATGAAGGACTTCAAAATTCTCAGGATAGAAGGAACATATCTTAATATGATAAAAGTAATATACAACAAACACACAGCCAATATTATTCTTAGTGGTGAAAACTGAAAGCTTTTCCTTTAAGATCAAGAACAAGACAAGGCTGTCCAATCTCAGCACTGCTTTTCAATATAATACTGGAAGTCCCAGCCAGAGCAATAAGACAAGAGAAAGACTTACGAGGAATTCAAATAGTGAAAGAAAAAGTAAAATTATCTGCAGAGAGTATGATAATCACTATTTGTAGACAGTATAATAATATACATAGAGAACCCTAAAAACGCCAAAGAAAAACTAATCAAATTAATCAACCAGTTTAGTAAAATAGCAGGATGTAAAATCAATACACAAAAATCAGTAGCCTTTCTATATGCAAACAATAAATCTGAAGAAGAAGAAATCAAGAAAACCATCATTTTTATAACTGAAACAAACAAAAAAATATCAAGTACTTGGAAATAAACCTAAAAAAAAAGGTGAAGGACTTCTACAAAAAAAGTTATAAAACATTGTTAAAAGAAATAGAAGAAGATAAAAAGAAATGGAAAGACATCCCTTGCTCATGAATCAGAAGAATTAACATTACCAAAATGGCCATTTTACCAAAGGCAATTTACAGATTCAACATTATTCTGATAAAAATCTCCATGATATTCTTCAAAGAAATAGAACAACTATTGATGAAATTCATATGGAGCCACAAAAAACCTTAAACAGCTCTTATGATTAAAAAGGAGAATGGAGGAATCACACTACCAGACTTCAAGCTATACTACAACACCATAATAATTAAAACAATATGGCACCAGAACAAAAACCAATGCACAGACCAATGGAATAGAACAGAAAACCCGGAAATAAACCCTTATATATGTACAACTTATCTTTGATAAATGAGCAAAGAATGTACAATGGAACAAGGACAATTTGTTCAATAGATGTTACTGGACTATTGGACTGCTACATGCAAAGAATGAAACAAGACCATTGCATCACACCATGCACAAAATCCAACTCAAAATGGATAAAAGAACATGAAACTGGAAACCATAAAATATATAGAAGAAAATATAGGCAAAGCACTACATGACATATATCACATTAACATCTTTTAAGACTCATGCCCCAAGGCAAATAAAGTGAAGGAAAAGATAAACAGCTGGGATTACATCAAACTAAAGAGCTTCTGTACAGCTAAAGAGACATTAATCAAAGAGACACCCTACTGATTGGGAGAAAATGTTTGTATTCCATACAACTGATAAGATCACAAACATCTACTAAGATCTCACTCAACACAACAAAAACAAATAAACAATCTAGTCAAAAAATGGACAGAAGAGCTAAAGAGACGCTTTTCCAAAAATGAAATAAAAATGACTAGCAAATATATGAAAATATGTTTAACATCCCTTATAATTAGGGAAATGCAATTCAAAACCACAATGAGATACCACCTTACACCAGTGAGAATGGCACATATTAAAAAAAAAAAAAAAGAGGCAACAACAAATGTTGGTGAGGATGTGGAGAAAAGGAACACTCTGGCCTCCCCAGTGGTGCAGCAGGTTGAGCACAGCACTGTGGAGTTGTCCACAGCCTCTGCAGTGTGGGTTGGATTCCCAGTGATATACCCACATGGTGCAGCAGGGAGATACCCACATAGCATGGCAGACCCCTCCTTTCTTGCCCACTGCTCCCCTCAGCAGAGTATTTCAATAAGGCTGACTGTTCTGCTCCCCACTTTTTTTCTGGTGAATTCTCTCACCCTCCCATGCCTCTGGCCAGTACCCCAATTCTTGTATAAATAAATAATCTTTAAATAGAAAAAGAAAAAGGAACTCTTCTACACTGCTGGTGAGAATGCAAACTGCTCCAACCACTCTGGAAAGCTGTGTGGAGATTCCTCAAACTACCTAAAATGGTAGTGACCGAGCAATTCCACTCCTAGGAATCCACCCAAAGAACACAAAAACATCAGTTCAAAAGGATACCTGCACCCCTATGCTTATTGCAGCACTATTTATGACAGTTAAGATATGGAAACACCCCAAATGCCCAAAAATAGATGACTAGATCAACAAGATGTGTGTGTATACACACACACACACACACATATATACAAACACACACACACAAAGGAATACTATTCTGCAATCAAAAAAGATAAATTCATGCCATTCACAGCAGCATGGATGGGATTATGCTCATCTGGAAGGGATTATGCTCAGTGAAACAAGTCAGAAGGAAAAAAAAATAATCAGATGGTTTCATTTATTGGAGGAATATAGGGAAATCAAATAAGGGATCAGGAAAAAAATATAATAAAAAAACCTAAAGTTAGCAGGCAACTATTCTGTGGGAGTCGGTGGCAGAGGTATCAAAACAGGGGTGGGAATAGCACAAAAGACGTTGGTGATGGTTCAAGGGTGAATTCGTTGGGAATTTATGGGAACTACACCTGAGAGGAGAAAGCTAATACTGTACAAAAATGAATAATTATGCAAAATATGTATAAATAAATAAATTTACAAAATAATATTCCATCATATGGATGCATATATATGTACATATATCTTACATACATACATACATTCACCTACTGAAGTACATTTTTGTTGTTTGAAGTACAACTGGCAATAATAAAGTTGTTAGAAAAATTGACATGCAGGTTTTCATGTGGTCATAAATTTTTACTTAAGTGACAAGTAAATACCAAGGAACATGATTGCTGGATAGTACAGTAACACTATGTTTATTTGCAGGAAACTTCAAAATTGTCTTTCAAAGTGAGGTACCATTTTTTTATTTCTATACTTGGTGCTGTCAGTGTTTCGCTTTTTATCCCTTCTTCTGGGTATGTGGCAGTAGCTCATTTCAGTATAATTCAATATTCAGTATTCAATAATGAATTATAATATTGAGCACTTTTTCATATGCTTACTTTCCATTTGTATATCTTTCTTGGTTAGGTAGTTGTTCAGATCTTATGCCTTTTTTTTTTTTTTACTTTTTTTGTGTTTTTTTTTACTGCTGAGTTTCAGTTTTTGTCAGTATAATTTGATTACCTCTTCTTTATCAACTATGTGCTTTGCAAATACTTTCTCTGAGTCTTTGGCTTGTTTTTCATTCTCTTAATGGTGTCTTTTCTAAAGCCAATTTTTTTATTGTCATGAAGATGTACCTTTTTTTTCATTCATGGATCATGCTTTTCATATTTTAGCTAAAAATTAATCATTTAGCCCAAATTCACCTAGGTTTTCTCCTATGTGAGCTATTCATTTAATAATTTTTGTACTTTACATTTAGGTGTATTGCCATTTGAGTTAATTTTTGTAAAAATTCTATACCTAGATGCATATTTGGATATTTAATTTCTCCAGCACCATGTGTTGAAAAGACTATCCTTTCTACAATGGGCATTGCCTTTGCCCCTTTGTCAAACATTCATTGACTATGTTTGTGTTCTCTATTTATGGGTTCTCTATTCTATTCAGTTTATCTTTTTTGTCTATTGTTTCAGCAATACCATATTGCCATATTGTCCTGATTAATATTGCTTTATAGTAACTTTTGAAGCAAAGTTATATCAATTCTCCAACTTAATTCTTCAATATATTGTGTGGACTAGTCTTTTGACTTTCTATAAATTTGTTGCTATACAAAATGACTTACTGAAGTTTTGACAGAAATTGTGCTAAATACTAAGTTGGGAAGAACTGACATCTTGACAATTCTGAGTCTTCCTATCCAGGAAGATGGAATCTCCATTCACTTAGCTTTTGGATTTTTTGCATCAATGTTATAAGTAAAATTGTATCTGAATCTTCCTCTTTCCCTCCCTTCCTTCTTCTCACATTTTTTTTTATTTTGTGCTAAAAAATACTTTTTTTTTCAATTTCAAATTCCAACTTTTCATATCAGATATCTAGGGAAACAACTGACTTTTGTGTACTAACTTTGTAAATTTCAATATTACTATAATTGCTTATTAGTTCTAGAGATATTTTTTGTTGTTATTCTTTGGAGTTTTCTACGTGGACAATTACATCAGCTTGTAAAGAAAGAAAATTTTCTTTCTTCCCAATTCATATACCTTGGACTCCCATTCCTTTCCTTCTTTTTATAACAATAGATAGGTCTACTAGTAGTATTTAGAAAAGGATTGTAGGTATATTACAATTTTAATTTTATTGTTTTTAAAGATTTAAATTATGCTTCATCAAGAGAATCATCTATCATTCAGGGACTATTCCAAGCACTAAAAGAAATTAGAGGGGAAGGGATTTAAAGGAGGTAGTCCATTAATTTTCTTATCACAACAGGGTGCCATTTTACTGTCTAAAATTAAAACATCTTTATGATATATAGCTTATAACAATTCTTTAAGATTTATTCACTTATGCATACAAGAACTGAGATACAGGCCAGAGGTACAGGGGGTGAGAGGATTCACCAGAGACAGAGTGGGGAGCAGAACAGGCAGATTGACTGAAATACACTGCTGAGGGGAGCAGTGGATGAGTCAGGAGAGGTCTGCTGCGCCATGTGGGTAGTTCCCTGGCTGGGGTTCAAACTTGTGCTACAGTGGCTGCAGATTGCTTCATAGGTTGTGTTTTAACCCCTTGTGCCACCAGGGCGGCCCTAGCTTATAATAATTCTAACCTTAATGTCTTCACAAATTTTCTTAACTAAAAGTTGCAATTAAGCAGACATACCACATGAGGGAGAGAAATATTTATATAACACTTAGAAATTTCTCATTTTAATTTTGGATTTTTCTTGTCAAATTCAAAGTACATTTAGTATTTTATACATAACTTTAGTATACTTTTATTATATATCTAAATTTTTAGCTATTTACCTAGATGTCTTTCAATCTGTGTACATGCGTAAAGAGAACTGCAGTGAGGTTCATCTTTTTTTGTTGTTTTGTTTTTTCATTTTTAATTTTTTTTTACATTTATCATTTTTAAAATTTTTTTAAACAATACTTGCTTCCCCCCACCCCCTCAAATTGAGTCCCCATAGAATTTCCTTCCCCAAGGCACCCGTACACCATCACCATAGTCCCCTGTGCTCCTCCCTCCCTCCCTCTCACCTCCTCCCTCTCCCTCCCCTGCAGTATGTCTCTCGTTTATAATTGCTTGTTTTTGCTTTGTTGTGTTTTGTACTGTTATTTTTTTTATACTGATGTCTTATTTGGTTCCCCCATATTCCTGTTATAAATGAAACCATCCGATATTTTTTTTTCCTTCAAGCTTATTTCACTGAGCATAATTCCTTCTAGCTCCAAACACGTTGCTGTGAATGACATGAGTTTTTTATTGATTGCTGAATAATATTCCACTGTATATATATACCACATCTTAAAAAATGAAACTAGATCACTACCTCTCACCATGCACAAAAATCAACTCAAAATGGATAAAAGAACTGAACATAAGACCTGAAACCATAAAATATACAGAAGAAAATATAGGTAAAACACTACAAGACATACATCTCAGAAACATCTTTAAAGACTCATCACCCAAAGCAAAGATAAACATCTGGGATTACATCAAACTGAAAAGCTTCTGTGCAGCAAAAGAGACATTAACCAAAACAGAGAGACACCCCACTGATTGGGAAAAAATCTTTGCACTCCATCCAACTGATAAGGGACTGATTACAAAGATATACAAAGAACTCACAGGGCTCAACAAAAACAAAATAAACAATCCAGTCAAGAAATGGGTAGAAGAACTCAAAAGACATTTCTCCAAAAAGGAAATGCAAATGGCCAACAGGCATATGAAAAAATGTTCAACATTCCATATAATCAGGGAAATGCAAATCAAAAACACACTGAGGTTCATCTTTTAATGCAACATTTTACTAGAGGGAAAATAGTGGTTGATTTTTAAATTTCTCTTGTACTTGTTCTTATCATATAGTCTGAATTTTTTAATAATTTTGTATTAAATTTGCCAAAATATTATTCAAAAGATATAGTCATAATGCAACATTTTACTAGAGGGAAAATAGTGGTTGATTTTTAAATTTCTCTTGTACTTGTTCTTATCATATAGTCTGAATTTTTTAATAATTTTGTATTAAATTTGCCAAAATATTATTCAAAAGATATAGTCATAAAGCTTAAAATATTTACTCAACAACCTAGAAAATTAAGATAATAGCTATGTTCAAATGTAAATGGAATTTGAAATACACACTCTAAGTTTAGATTTTGACACTGTTTATAGATGTTCTACCCTCCAAAGCAATGTACATAACTTAGAAAATTAGATAGAGTGCAATAAAAATATATTTTTACATGTATTTCTTTGTAAGTACCTAATTCATAAGAGCACGAGGGTCATATTTTGTTCTAATGAGGTGACTCTGGCTTGGGGACTGGTCACTGGGAATACCAAACATGAAACTTGAAATTTTCAGCTCTACCCTCTCATTCTCTGGAGAAAAGAGATGTATTTGAAATGGAATACAACTACTGATTATATATTATCAATATATAGTGAAGTATAATGACTATGTGTTTCACACTTTTCAGCCATATTTTTTTTTTTTTTGCATGGTGACTATAGTATAAAATTGCTAGTGGTTTAGAGAATAAGCAAACTATACATTCCAAATAAGAGGGGGAAGAGTTGACCTAGATTTGAAGGAAGTTGAGCAAAATAAAATAGAGAACTGGGAGAATAAGAAAAGAAGAATGTTACCAAGGAATTATGGATATTAAAATAAAACCACAAAAGCATAGATGAAGCAAGGGGACAAGTAAGAGAACACCATAGCAGACATGGGTCAGAGACTGATGTCAAGTTTGGCATAAGAGCTCTGTATTCAGCATTTGTGTCTGTGCCCAAGGATAAACCAGCAATGATTTGTTTTCACCACATGTGTATACTATAGAAGTACAGCTTCCCAGGGAATTGCATTAAGTTTGAAGGTCCTTAACACCCAGGTGTGGTTAGTTATACTAAACTTGCTTTATGAAATATCTTTAAAAAAAAAAAACCTTTAAAATTTAAACTGGTAACAAGACCTACATTAGTACCTGTTTTCAAAAACTGAAACCAAAAAATTTTTTCTTCTAGTGAAAAGTGGAGATAGATAGTGTTCAGCATTGGTTTTGCAGTATTTATTCTAGAGGCACTGGCACACTGAGCAGTGAGAGTGGCATTGGCAAAGCTCCTTCCCTGGAACTACTTTCCACAGGCTGTGTAAAGTATTATTCCTGCTTTTACTAGCTGTAAATGTTGTTTAGGTTTTATTTGTTATTTGATATAATTTGACAGATTATTTTGGGGGCCTGGGAATACTGAAAAAAAAGCTATATAAATTATTGTTTCTTTGCGTCTTTGCTTTCGACCATTTCAGCTTAGGGAAAGTTTCATAGGAATGCTCAACTTTCAGAGAGTGAGAGTGTAAAGAAAATGAGTGAGTCAGGCTATTTTTCACCTTCCACACAACAGCCCCTACCTGGAAATGCTATGTTTTCCACTATTAGGACATTTAGCAAACAACAGATGGGCCTTGCACTGCAGCAATGTTCAGGTGCATGGCTATGGGCGCTTAACAGTGTAAAGGGGACTAGGTAGTGGAATTGCTGTTTTGCCTCTCTCAGTGTTGGAGTCTCCCTGGCTCTGTCTGCCTGCCTGTGTAGATGGTCCCCTTTCTCAGTATTAAAGAATTGCGAAATCCATCCAAGGCTCCAAATTCTCTTTTTGTCCGTGAGAACTGACAGTGAACCTACCTGGCCTGGAATGGCACAACATGGGGAAATATCTATTTTCAAGTTCAGTTACTAGACACACAAATTTATGATTTTATACCCTCCTGATGAGTTGACTTTTTATCATTATGAAATGCCCTTTTTCAACTCCAGTAATTTCCCATGTTAATGTCTACATTTCTAATATTATCTGATACTAACATACCAAGGCATCAAATTCTAACAATAAGTTATTTGCATTTCCAACTATTTACTTGCAAACTATGTGTCTTTAGATTCAAAATGCATCCATGCATTCAGCATATAGATGAATCTTGGATTTCAGTTATATCTTAGTTTATTTTGTTAATCTACTTTGACATATCTGTCTTACCTTTTTTTTTTAAGATTTATTTATTTATTTATACAAGAGCTGGGGTACAGGCCAGATTCACGGGAGGGTGAGAGGATTCACCAGAGACAGAGCGGGGAGCAGAACAGGCAAAGTGATTGAAACACACAGTGCTGAGGGGAGCAGCAGGCACAACAGGAGAGCTCTGCTGCACCATGAGGGACCCTTGCCAGCTGGCCAGGATCAAACTGGCACTGCAGAGGCTGCTGACAGCCTCACAGTGTGCGCTGAACTGCCTGAGCCATCAGGGGAGGCCCTGTCTTATTGTAGTAACAGGGTGGTCCCCAGGAAAGGGGGAGGTTCCAGGTTTCCTGCCCACCCAAAAAAAGGGTGGAGCTGAGAGAGAAAATAAGCTGCAGAGGAGACTGAGGAAGGAAGGAAGCAGGGTGGAGAGCCAGAAGGAGACCTGGAGGAGGCACATGAGGCCAAGAGACATGTGAAGAAACTACACTTGCCTTTTCATCATAGACTGGATGACACAGATGTGGGTGAGAGACCTGTGGGGAGGTGACAAAGGCAGCTTTTGTCTTGATTTTGATTTTGCTCTTTTCCCTCCAGACTTGTCTGATGGTTTCTGATCCTTTTCTGTGGGTCCCCACTGGAAGATGCTTTAGACCTGTGGCAGGCTCTGGGGCCTTGCTCTGGGCCAATCCTGCTTGGGTGGACTTTTACCCACGAGGGGATGAGTACCTTTGGGTGCTTGATTTAAACTATATTTTTTGTCTTTCCTGTATTGTTTCCTAATTGTATTAAAGTTCCTTCCCATTAAAGTCTCATATGTTTTGCGTTGATGTGGCGGATGACAACCTATTTAGAGCAGGCAGATTTGCGGGGTCTTGGGTGCCCCTCTCCCTGTCCTGTAACATTATCTTTTTAGGGGAATTTTTAGACACAGAAATACATTTAAATGTAATAAGATTACAGATATGAGTCTCTCTAGTTTTATTGTTTCATTATTTGTGCTTCATTTTCTTGACTGCTTATTGTTTATCTTTATTCTTTTCTGCCTTTTCTGGCTAATTGTATATTTTTATGAATGACATTTTAACACTAAATTTTCAGCTGTATTGTTTTGCAGTTAAAAATTATTTTCGAGCAACATGGTGGCGAGGAGACACTGCGAGTAAGATCTCCCATTAAAAATAGTTAATAGGGAGGAAAAGCGGCAGGTCCCAGTGAGAACTGGGACACGGAAGATAAACGGGTGACTCCAGCAAACTACCTGAAGAAGAAAGTGGCCATAAAAGAGGACTAGAAGGGAGGGAAGCGCAGAACCCTGCTCCCCTCCCCCGCCCACAGAGGCGGCACTCTCAGACCGGCAGAGAGGAGGAAAACAACAAACCAAAACGGCCAACAGACGCAGCAAGCGGGACTGTGAGTGGAAAGGAACTATTGCAGCCACCACACACCGTGAACGGGAGCTGAGGCGAACCCTGCAGGATTGGCGGTGAGCGAACGGCTCCGGGCGCCATTAGAGAAGAACAAAGACCCCGGGGTGACCCGCACACAGCCCGGGCTGCCGGTAAGCTTGCGCAGAAAAGCGGCGCGCTGGGCGCGCTTGAAAAGCAAGTGCAGACCGGGATCGCGGCTGCCCAGGTCCCAGCGCCTGCGACCTAGGCTTGCGGGGAGACGCGCGGAGGTCCTCACTGAGGTGAAGGTCCCTCCCTGAGTAAGCAGGAACCAGGCGCCCAGGCACGGGAGCGGTGCAAAAGGCGTCGTTCCTGCGCCCCTGAACTGGGCTACAGCCACGTCCTGGAACTGAGGGCTTTGAACTGAGACCCGGGGCACGAAAATTCGGGGCGTGGGTTCTCCACGACGGTGGAGCACAAGGCAGGCACAGCACCCCAAAGCTGTTGAGGTGTACCCTACCATTCCCGCTCTGTTCCCTGTCCCACGGGGTGGGGGGAGGCGAAAAACAGCCCCCCAAGGACAATAGGAGAGATCTCTGGCACCACCTAGCGACCAGGGAAAAAAAAGTCACTAACACCCCATAGAACAGGAAATTTCTTAAGACTGCTTGAAAAGGGCAGAAGGCTTCTGGAGGACCCAGTGGCCAGCCGGGAAGTTAGCCCATGCCCGGCCCCTTCCGACCAGCAGTCTGAGCCCACAGAGGGAGCAGGCACCCACGTCCAGGGCAGACCGGGTGCGCAGAAGAGTGTGCCTGAAACCGGAGGCCCAGGGACTGCATCCCGCTTCGCCATTTTAGAACAGGGACATTTCTTCAGTAAAAACTGCCTAAAACCAGCAGAAAGCTCCCCCAGAAGACAGAGATGGCTCCTGGAAGAGCCAGAGGGGAGAGGAGAAGTTCACCCAAGATGCCAGTCAGTCCGAGCAACACAGTGTCCCAACGCATACGACAAATTAGAAAACAGACAGTAGGGAGTAGAAGAACCACACACAACCTAACAACTCCTCAGGAAAGAAGCACACCACAAAAAGAAAACCACTCACCAGATTGCAACGACAGCAACTTGGAAGAACTTCTGAGCCTTCCAGAAAGAGAATTTAAAATTGCCATGATTAAAAAAGTGATAGATCAGAAGAAGGAAATTGAGTCCCTAAAGAGGGAAGTAAAAGAAATGCAGGAGATCAAAGAATTAATGGAGGAACTAAAGAACTCTGGGAAAAGCAATGAAAGCAGAATAGATGAAATGGAAGAACGAATAAGTAATCTTGAAGACACAGAAATAAAAAGAACCAAAACAGAAAAGGAAAGAGAAGTACGAAGGAAAAAGAATGAAGAAAGACTTCGGGAACTATCTGACTCCATGAGGAAAGTAAATATAAGAGTTATAGGAATTCCAGAAGGAGAGGGGAGAGATGTAGGAACAGAGAAAATATTCCAGGAGATAATTGAAGAGAACTTCCCAAATGCGAAGAAGGAGCTGAAAATTGATATACAAGAAGCAAGAAGAACACCAAACTTCCACGACGAAAGGAAAAACACAGCAAGACACATAATAGTAAAGCTCCCAAGAATCCAGGACAAGGAAAAAATAATGAAGCTGACAAGAGGGAAGAAACAGATAACATTCAAAGGAAAACCAATCAGGCTGACATCAGACTTCTCTGAAGAAACACTACGGGCAAGGAGAGAGTGGAGGGACATAGTCAACAGACTCCAAGAAAACAGATGCCAACCAAGAATACTCTATCCCGCAAAGCTCTCTTTCCTCCATGAAGAAAGAATATGGATCTTCCCAGACAAAGAGAAACTCCGGAATTTCATTACGACTAAACCCCCACTCCAAAAAATACTATAAGGAATCCTAAAGCCAGAACCTCAGAGGGACAAATAACAACGAAAGAAGACCAAAAAAAAAAATTATTAAAAGAATAAATAAATAAAATCAAAGGAGAGACAAACCTAATGGCAAATACAGATGCTAACATATCAATATTAACTCTAAATGTAAATGGACTAAACTCTTCAATAAAAAGACACAGAGTTGCAGCCTGGATTAAGAAACAAAACCCAACCTTTTGCTGTCTCCAGGAAACACATTTAGCGACAAAAGATAAAAATAGGCTCAAAGTCAAAGGATGGAAAACAATCCTACAAGCAAATGGGCCAAAAAAGAAAGCAGGAACAGCTATACTTATATCAGATAAAACAGACTTCAAAATCAAAAAAATAAAAAGAGATCCCAATGGTCACTACATTATGATTAAGGGGACAATACTTCAAGAAGAAATAACACTCATTAACATATACTCACCAAACGAAAGAGCACCAAAATATATCAGACAACTGTTGTCCTCTCTGAAAACAGACATCAGAGAAAACACATACGTAGTGGGAGACTTCAACGCACCACTATCAACAATGGATAGATCAACAAGACAAAAAATAAGTAAAGAAACTAAAGCTCTAAATAAGGACCTAGAGCATTTGGGCTTAACAGACATCTATAGAACACTAAACCCAAAAAAAACGGAGTACACATTTTTCTCAAGCGCACACGGATCATTCTCCAGGATCGATCACATACTGGGGCACAAGACAAACATCAACAGATACACCAAGATTGAAATAATACCAACCATCTTTTCTGACCACGAAGGCATCAAACTAGAAATAAATCATAAAAAGAAGGCAAGGAACTATCCTACCTCATGGAGATTAAAAGCCACACTACTGGAAGACCACTGGACTAACGAGGAGATCAAAGAAGAAATTAAAAAATTATTTGAATTGAATGACAAGGAGGACACCAATATCCTAAATGTATGGGATGCAGCAAAAGCAGTAATAAGAGGAAAATATATAGCAAAAGAAGCTCACATCAAAAAACAAGAAAGAACTCAAAGAAACAACCTAATCTCGAAGCTCAAAGATCTAGAAAAAGAACAACAAAAAAACCCCAAAACCAGTAGAAGAAAAGAAATAATAAAAGCCAAAGCAGAAATAAATGAAATTGAAACTAAAAAAACAATCCAAAAGATCAATGAAACCAAGAGCTGGTTCTTTGAAAAAAATCAATAAAATAGACAAACCCCTAGCCAGGCTCACAAATGAAAAAAGGGAGAAAGCACAAATACACAGGATCATAAATGAAAGAGGAGAAATCACAACGGACACAGCAGAAATCAAAAGAATAATCAGTAACTACTATGAACAGTTATATGGAAACAAGTTCAACAATCTAGAGGAGATGGACAAATTCCTACAACTCTACAATCACCCAAAGCTAGATAAAGAAGAAATAGAACACCTAAACAGACCAATTATAAGCAGCGAAATTGAAATGGTAATCAAAAACCTCCCCAAACACAAAAGCCCAGGACCTGATGGATTTACAAATGAATTCTACCAAACATTCAGAGACGAATTAGTGCCTATCTTTCACAAACTCTTCCAAAAAATTGAGAAGGAAGGGACAATACCAAACACGTTCTATGAAGCCAATATTACACTAATACCAAAACCGAATAAGGACAACACAAAAAAAGGAAAACTATAGGCCAATCTCCCTAATGAACACTGATGCAAAAATCCTCAATAAAATTTTAGCTATCAGAATCCAACAATGTATCCATAAGATAATTCACCACGACCAAGTTGGATTCATTCCAGGGGCACAAGGATGGTTTAACATCCGAAAATTAATCAACGTTATCCAACACATCAACAAAAAGAAATATAAAAACCATATGATAATATCAATAGATGCTGAGAAAGCTTTCGACAAAGTGCAACACCCATTCATGATAAAAGCCCTTGAAATTCTTGGGATACAAGGAACATACCTCAACATCATAAAGGCCATCTATGACAAGCCAACAGCCAGTATCATTCTCAATGGTGAAAAGCTGAAAGCAATTCCATTATCTGGAACAAGACAAGGATGTCCACTCTCACCACTGCTTTCAAATATAATACTGGAAGTCCTAGCCAGAGCAATAAGACAAGAGAAAGACATCCAAGGAATCCAAATAGGAAAAGAAGAAGTTAAACTATCACTATTTGCAGATGATATGATAATATATATAGAGAACCCCAAAATCTCCACAGAAAAACTAATTCAACTCATCAATCAATTCAGTAAAGTGGCAGGATACAAAATCAACACGCAAAGGTCAGTAGCCTTCCTATACACAAACAATAAATCTGAAGAAGAAGAAATCAAAAAAACCATCCCTTTTATTATCGAAAAAAAATCAAATATTTGGGAATAAATCTAACAAAAGAGGTAAAGGACCTATACAAAGAAAACTATAAAACACTGTTAAAAGAAATAGAAGAAGACACAAAGAAATGGAAAGACATCCCCTGCTCATGGATTGGAAGAATAAACATTATTAAAATGGCCATCCTACCAAAAGCAATATACAGATTCAATGCTATTCCAATCAAAATCTCAATGGCATTCTTCAAAGAAATAGAACAATTATTGATGAAATTCATATGGAATCACCAAAAACCCCGAATAGCCAAAGCTCTACTGAAAAAAAAAGAAGGAAATGGAGGTATCACACTCCCAGACTTCAAACTGTACTACAAAGCCATAATCATCAAAACTGCATGGTATTGGAACAAGAACAGACATACAGACCAATGGAATCGAATAGAAAATCCAGAAATAAACCCATAGATTTATGGTCAACTAATCTTTGACAAAGGAGCAAAGACTATGCATTGTAGCAAAGAAAGTTTGTTCAATAAATGGTGCTGGGAAAACTGGGTCGCTACATGCAAAAGAATGAAGCTTGACCACTACCTCACACCATACCCAAAAATCAACTCAAAATGGTTTAAAGAACTAGACATAAGACCTGAAACCATAAAATACATAGAAGGAAATATAAGCGAAACACTACGGGATTTGCACATCAAGGACATCTTTACAGACACATCACCCAAAGCAGTGATAGTGAAGACAAAGATAAACAGCTGGGACTACATCAAATTAAAGAGCTTCTGCACAGCAAAAGAGACAATATCAAAAACAAAGAGAAACCCTACCAACTGGGAGAACATTTTTGCACCCAACACTAATGATAAAGGACTGATCACAAAAATCTGCAAAGAGCTGATGAGACTCAGCAACAACAAAGAAAATAATCCAGTCAAAAAATGGGCAGAAGAGCTAAAAAGAAACTTCTCTGAAGAGGAAATGCAAATGGCCAACAGACATATGAAAAAATGTTCAACATCACTTGTAATCAGGGAAATGCAAATCAAAACTACCAAGAGATACCATCTCACACCAGTGAGAATGGCACATATTAAAAAAACTAGCAACAACAAATGTTGGCGAGGGTGTGGAGAAAAAGGAACTCTCTTGCACTGTTGGTGGGAGTGCAAACTGGTCCAGCCACTATGGAGAGCTGTGTGGAGATTTCTGGACCTATTAAACATAGAGCTTCCATATTATCCAGCAATTCCACTCCTAGGTATTTACCCAAAGGACACAGAAACATCAATTCCAAAGAGCACCTGCACCCCTATGTTTATAGCAGCACTGTTTACAATAGCTAAGCTTTGGAAACAACCCAAATGCCCAAAAATAGATGACTGGATCAAGAAGATGTGGTACATATATACCATGGAATATTACTCAGCATTCAAAAAAGATGAACACATGCAATTTGCAGCAACATGGATGGCGCTGGAAGGGATCATGCTCAGCGAAATAAGCCAAAAAGAAAAAGAAATATACCAGATGGTCTTACTCATAGCAGGAATCTAGAGAACTTAAATAAGGGACCAGGAAAATGAATATAAGAAAGGGAAAATCAAAATCAACAGAAAACTATGAACCAGAGACACTTTTTGGGGGGTGCGGGGCGGGAGGGGAATGATTGGGGTCAGAATGGGGCGTTTGCAATTGTATGGGGGAATATAAAAATAAAATTTATTATTTAAAAAAAATAAAAAATAAATAAAATAAAAAAAATTATTTTCGTTTTAGTGGCTGCATTCTTTACATAGTCTTAATACTGTACCAGTTTATTAGAAATATAAAAATGTTGCAATAGCAAAGCCCCATTTACCTCTTCCAATACAAAGGCTATATTGTGACAATACGATTTTTGGCACTTCCATAATCTATGTTTCTAAGTTCTGAATTCAAGGAAGAAACCCTTATCACTATGTGTGGATATATAACTTCTCACCCAAATATTTGGTTCAGTGTGGTATTCCATAATGCACGCACAATAATGTTCTGTTGTTACATATGTATGTTAAGAGTGATGGACACCTAGGTAAGATCCTAGGTTTTCCAAAGGTGGTGGTATGATTACAATTTTTTTTTAAAGATTTATTTATTTATGCATACAAGAACTGGGGTACAGGCCAGAAGTGTGGATGGTGAGAGGATTCACCAGAGACAGAGTGGGGAACAGAACAGGCAGATTGACTGAAACATACTGCTGAGGGGAGCAGTGGACCAGTCAGGAGAGGTCTCCAGTGCCATGTGGGTATTTCCCTGGCTAGGGATCGAACTTGTGCTGCAGTGGCTGCGGATTGCTTCATAGGTTACTTCTTAACCCCTTGTGCCACCAGGGAGGCCTTGATTTACAATTATTGTCCCATGTTAAAGCAAAACACTGGAGCTTGTTAATACTTGTTTAACAAGATTATTGACTAAAGATGTGTTGGAAATGAAGGAAAGTAAAAACTTTTTTCAAAGCCCAGAGGTATTTCCTTTCTTATCCTAGCAATAGAGCAATAAAGTACCAGTACCTGGCTACCTGAGAAGCAAATATAACTCAGGATTAGCGGAGAGAGCACTGAATTCAGAGAGGTACCACAACCCTCTCAGCTGTCATTGTCTTACCTAAAATCTCTTAGCATTTTTAAAAAACAGAGTTCAAATCCCTAAATCTCCAGTTCTTCTGATTCAATGAGTTAGAGGTCAGGAAATTGCAGTAACCTATTTTTCACACATTGTACTCTAAGTGCTTCACACAAATGGTAAGTTAATGTATATAATTGTTTTAATTTTAAGAGTCACTTTTAAATGGTGAAAAGATTGCGTTTGTTTAAATATTTTTCATCCTTAACATTTCAGCACACATCATCTCCTTAGAGTATTGCAATTTAAGTGGTTCCTGTCCTTATCCCTCTTTATTTCTCTCACAATACCCTCTTTGTTTGCTATATAGTTTTTATATTAACCTATAATTACTGTTTTCTGTGCTTTCCTTTCCTATACTGTAAATTTCCTCACTAGTTGTTAGTAAACTGGAAAATGTTATTGTTAGGGGGAAAGGATGTCCTGAGATAATCTCATACAGGCTTTGTGGACTCCACCCCCACTCCAGACTAAAGCCATCAGGACATTGGGAAAGACAAATCCCATCACCACCAAGGGGAGGGTGGCTGGGACCTGAGGGTGGAGTTGGGCAGCCAGGTTGGATATAAAAACCAAACACGTGGGCCTTGCTCCCTCTCTGGCTCGCGATCGCTCGCCTCCTGGCTTCACCGCTCCTGGCTGGCGGCCAACTCTGAGAGCGCCATTTTGTGATTCCCGATGGGCGGATCGGGTAGGACTCATTTAAAACTTTGTCTCCCACTTTTCTCCCAGAGCTGTACATTTCCTCATTTCCCTTTCCCTTGTAAATAAACCTTTTATTAACCTTTCACGTGTGCCTGCAGTAGAGCATTGATAAGTCCTTTTAAGCGCGCGGGTGAGGACCCACAGTCAGGCACCCCGTTTTGTATCGGGGTTGCTCTACAACATTATGACATCTGGTTTATTCACAGCATGAAATCAAGTTATATAATGAAGTGCTCAATAGTGTTGTCTAAGAATGGCTTAGTCTAAAAACATAAAACCACAAGTTAGTAACCACCTAACGTCTGATTCACACTAGTCTCAGCAAAGCAGTCAGCTAACACACATACACTCTAACCACCTCTGCAAACCAAACCTGGACACACCAGGTGACTTCCCAGTCCGCGGCGCTGTCCCCAGACTGAGGCCAGGTTAGGGCGGGAACAAAGTTACGCGTTAGGTACATGGTAACACCATCACACTGCGTATTTTGACAATAAAATTAAGAATGTGCAAAAGTATGCGCAGCCCCGGGATACACCTCAATAAACTACAGGGAACAATCATTAGTCTATATACTGACATAGGGAAAGGACTGATGAGTAATTCATAGAGCGGCGCCTCAGGGTGTCTGCTGTGTACGCGCAGCGGGCAAGTGAAGGTGGGGTGCTCAGGTCTGGGCCGGGGAGCATCCCTCAGACGCTTAAGCAAGCTACGGGGACACGCAGGACTACAGCTAACACACAGACCACGGCGCCACTTCCGAAAATGCGGCGCACAAATCGAACTGCGCCTGTGCAAACTGAACTGCGCCTGCGCATTGAGATCTCCGCGGAAAGGCCAATAATCGGTGCAGAGAGCGTGTTGCCGCTGCGCCTGCGCACTGAGGCTTGTTAGTATGGCCAGAGACTGGTTTCCGGTTCCGGTGCGCTTGTCTCTCTGCTTGTGCGACGTGTCTCTGGCGGTGGGTGGCGGCTGCAGGTGAGGCGTCCGCGGCGACGGGGTCCACTGTGATTTGGGAAGCGGCGGGAAGGCGAGGGTTTCCCGGGTGGCAGGGGGCCTGTGTAATTCGGAGCCGGCAGGCGGGTGGAGCTGTCTGCAGGGCCGGAGGGCCTTGGTGACTTGGGAGGCTGCGGTCAATGAGATGGCTGCGGGGGCTGGGGAAGCTCCGAAGGGGGCTGCAGAAGTGACTTCGGGGCGCCGGGGGCTTTGTGACTCGCAGTGGCGAGCACGGGCCTGGCGGTGACGGTTGTGCTCGGTCTGCGCTGGGTCCGGCACCCCACGCCATCTTCTTACCTCGCGACCTCGGCGGGGGGGGGCGCGGAGACCAGAACCACTGCCCCGAGGTGCGTGTTGTCTGGGGTTCAGTGCCCCTGCGGGCGGCCAGCCTCCCCACTGACTTTCACTTGGGGAGTGCTCAGGCGTCCCTGTGATCTGGTGGGTGAAGACTGTCCGCCCCCTTCGGGTTGAGTGGGTTATGGTCCTGAAAATAGCTGCCGTCTCTCGCTCAGTGTAGATAGGACGATTGGTTTATACTCTAGATTCTTGGCCTCGAAGAGCTGCCTCATTCCTGGGGTGTAGATTGGAGAACTGGGCAAGACTTGAGAATCCAGTTCTGGAAAACTACCCCCGATCCCCCCAGGGTGTAGATTGTTGGAAATTCTAGATTCTATATGCAGCGATCACAACAGAGTGTTCGCTCCCCTCCCCTGACTTCCTGTGTTTTGGTGTGCTTCTCCCCCTCCCCCCAACTCCTCCCCAAGAAGTTTGTTGTGCATTTGTGTATCTGGCCCACTGTTCTAAATTCTGGAGGTATAATAAAGTACAGGTAGTAAACATGTCCCATTAACTCTGGTGCCAGTGGTTCTCAAAAGCTGTTTAAGGTGAGATATTTCCCTTGAGTCAGATTCCTCAAAGGAACCTGTATATCATATACAACTTCAGTCCTCAAAAGGCATGTCCAAGTCTAAAGGTTTGCCCCATATCAATATTGCTCCCTTTGTCAGTGACAGTGTGCCTTTGATTTGATGCTTTACTTGGGGTTTAGGCTTGAGGTCGCATTTTTTGGTTTTCTGTAATACAATATAATTGCCTCATGTTAGGCTAGATTCACGGCTGTCTCTTTTACATTTTGATGTAAATGAACAGTTTCTCGCTTTATGATAAATATTGATAGATAACACCAGTGAGCATTGATTCTGTTTTTCCTTTTAGTTTTTTAAAGAAGCATCATGGACCAGGTAATGCAGTTTGTTGAGCCAAGTCGGCAGTTTGTGAAGGACTCAATTCGACTAGTTAAAAGATGTACCAAGCCTGATAGAAAAGGTAATATTTTTAAAGCAAGATAAAATTTAGATTTTTGCATTTGATTATTGTCTTCGGGTTTAATAACTTGCATTACTTTCATCAACATTTTTGTTGATTTATTTTATTTTTTATTGTCACGATAATGTGTGCACTAAATTTTTTTCTGATTTATATATTTTCAAATGTAAGATTTTTTACAGTCTTATTTTTCATATTATGTTTACATATTTAATGACTTTAGTCAGAGCTTTTAGTATTTTTCATATGTTTACTCTAGAAAATCTTTTGGAGTCCTCCCTGCTCTGTCAGCCCACCCCAACAAAACTTGAACATGAAACCAACAGTACAGTTTTTGTCAACCTAGGATGTTTAATTTGTTTTTTATCATGATTTATGTGTTAAAAGATACACCAGTATGTTACTGATTTTTTTACTGTTGAGTTAGGAACTGGGAAATTATTATAGAATATAAAATAATAGATTACTTTTTACATATAGCATAATACATAATATAGACATTATATAGAGGAGTCCTTTCTCTTACTGCACTTAGAACCTTTTAGGGAAGGCATTCATGAACAAATAATGGCAATTGCAACTCTTAATTACTGCCAAATACTTACGTTAAGTATTGTGGAAGAGAAATAGAAGGTTTGGGAGCACGTAATGGGAACGCTAAGTGAAGAGGGCAGGAAGACCATCCTTGAGGAAATAATGTTAAGTGGAAACATTGCCAAAGTCTGAAACTTTTATATAAAATTGTGCTCAATCCAGTTAGATTTTCAGGCCTGATTTTTTGTTATCATAAAATATCAAAGGTTATAGACCTATTTTTTATAAAACAATATGTGCTTTTATAATCAATATATTTACTAAAGGTAACAGATTTAAGACTTACTGCATTTCTTCTATTCATGTTTCATTTTTTGTTATTGTGCTTTTTGCTAAAAAGATAAACTGTTTTGCTGCTTATTGATGGATTCACTGGCTTGAGCATGCATTTTATATCTTAAATATCAATAAAATGTGGACATTTAAAAATCTGTCAACTTATTAATAGTGCCATTTTGTTTTATTAAATCATATATCTACTATTAGGAGATATGTATGTATGTATTGACTGCTAGTTTTTCCCCATACTTGTGGTAATGTAAAAAATAATGTAAATTTTGTGTTTTTCATTTAGAATTCCAGAAGATTGCCATGGCAACAGCAATAGGATTTGCTATAATGGGATTCATTGGCTTTTTTGTGAAATTGATCCATATCCCTATTAATAACATCATTGTGTAAGTAAACTGTGAAATAAGCAATATCTAGGATGGACCAAAAATTGAAGCCATTTGAATTGAAAAACTGCTGTTTTGTTAAAAACTAGTAATATCTCTTGATTTTTATGGTAATGGAATCAATTGATATTTATTGATTGAGTCTGATAATTCCAGGTGATTTTCTATCTTGTATAATCTCATAGCAACTCTAAGACAGTCACTATTTTGCTTAATAAATAAAATTTTAAGGGGATAAGGAAGTTAGTTAAAGGCACTCAGTATATGATAAAGGAAGTATTTGATCACAGAGCCAATGATTACAAATTCTTTTCATGCAGTTTATTGACTTGCTGATGTTTAAGGTACAGAGGAGATGCTCCTCATCTGAAAGTCTGTGGTGCTGGAGTTCCAACTTGGAACCAGATCGCTTAGGTCAAATACTCTTTCTTGATACTTAATAACTGTCACACCCTTGAGCAATTTATTTAACTTCTCTAAGCTCAAGTTTACTCCAAAAGTGTAATAATTCTTGGTTGGGTTGTTGTTAACATTAAGACATATAAAACCCTAAAAATATTTGGGTAAGCACGTAGAGTATTCCCTTTTTATCTACCAGTTCCAGTTATCCTTGATGGATTGTAGTCGGAGAATATTACCTACTATTAGATATTTTACTATTAGAATATTACCTACTTATTAGACATTTTGAGAGAGATACAGATATAACTTTCATTATACTATGTTGTCATAATTATTCTATTTTATTATTGGTTGTTGTTAATCTCTTACTATGCCTAATTTATGAATCACACTTAATCATAAACCTTCATTTTATATTTATGTACATAAATACACACACATATTAACACACCACACATATATGTAGGATTTGGTGCTGTCCTAGGTTTCAGGATACCTGCTGTCTTGGAATGTACTTCCATTCTTATGCCTGTAAGGGGGGGACTACTGTATATGGAAGTTGTTGCTATTATAATGAGTCATGAATTGGAATGTAATACACACAATGATTGTGTGTGTATTACAATCTTTAGATATGTTAGAAGGAAAAAAAATGACTGCAAAATACTGGGATTCCTTCTTTCCTACTTGATTTTGATTTTTAGATTCACTGGGAGTTAATTGGGCTACATATGGCAATGAGCAGTTTAAACAGTTAGTTTTAGGCAGTGTAGTTTAGTGTAAAGAGAGTATGAGTTGCTGTTCATTTAATCTTTGAGCCTTATCTGCCATGTAGAGATAGTAATACAATTATTTTAGGATGATGAGATTTTAAGCAATTCCTTAGAAATGCTTTGTAGCTATAGATCTCTTAAATACTTGGTATTTTACCACAGATAACTGGTGGAAGTTGTTTTAAATAACAAGTTATTGAGTGAGATAGATTGCTTAAGGAGATAATCGTAATTAAGCATGAGTGCCACAAAGGGATATTTTTAGAATCGTACAAAGTTAGATCTGGAAGGGACCAACAGTTCTCTGTTCAGAATGACTATTACATTTCTTGTGAAAAAGCAAAGTGTAGACTCTTGGAATGGTGGAGAGAAAACTGAGTAGAATCAGGAAACTTAGTCTCAGTGTCTGCTACAGTTGCCTGGTTAATAAGCAGAAGAGTTGGGAGTCTGTATGGTTGTGTCTGTTCATAAGCGAAGTGTAGTGCACTTGCTTCCAATTCTATTGTGAGAAAGATTTAATTGATACAGCTTGTAAATTAGCCTAAGTGTGGGACATTATCATTATTAAACTCCTTTTTGCTCAATCCCTAATGGAGGACTTTTTGAATTTTTAACCTATGTAACAGTTACATAGTTTTGTTTTGGAACATCCTTTATTCATTATCTAAGTTGTTTTAGTTGTTTATGAAAAGGCACTCTCAAGTACACTTCCTCTGGAATGAATTTTTCCCAGAAGTTTTTGAAATCAGTATTAAGATTTGTACTATCTACTTTCCAAAGCAAACCCAAAATGAGTCCGCGACTTGAAAGTTGTTCAACTGTTTCAACTTTTTGGAATTCAGTTACTCTGAAAACTTTAAAGTAACACAATGGTTTTGACATTTCAAGAATTAAAAATTTATCTGTAAATATTTTTTACAGTGATATGAGGTCAAATGTTTTGTGAGAAAAGCTGTCAAGATCTATTCTTTTCTTGGTATGCCAGTAAAACTGAAAGAAGTCTTTTCCTCCTTAAAAACACAAATCTCTGTTTAAATCATTGCGATAATGCAAGTGACATCATTGCTGGCATTTCTTTTATTAGCTTGTATTATATTATGCTAAAACTTCTATACAGTTACATCACTATAATAATATCAAGGATCATACTGTTGTGGGTATTTTAGTTACAGCAATACAGGTGAATAACAAACACTTAAAATACATAGTGTTAAAGTATTTATACGGCATATTTATAAACTTCAGGAATTTTTGTAAAATTCAGGAATATTTATAAACTTCAGCTAGTAATGGAAATTCTTTTTCCTTAATGCCACAGTACTAAAGTGTACATCTGAGTATACAATTTCAATGATTATACATTTAAAGCTTCTCTTTTTCTGTAGAAAAGTTGATTTTTTTATAAATGATTAAACCATTTGTTTTGAATTATGGTTAGACATAGTGGTTGACAACTATTGTACATCAACTGATTGTTTTCATCTGATTGTACATCAAATTGAAATGCTCCTCAACTAACCATCCTGTTAATTCATAGGATTTGTGTTCTTCAGAAACCATTTTGCTAGACTGCTAAGCATACTTCCCAAATGTGTATTCTGAGTTTTAAGATAGGCCTGTTCCTCTGCATCATCTCTAAGTACCTTTTCTGTTCCAAAATTTTAAAGTTCAGTTCCTTGTTTTATGTTTTCTTGCTGATAGTATTGAAGATGGTTCTCAAATAACTGGTTTTGGATCCATAAAATTATAGTATATTGCAGTTGAAGTAATTTTAAAAAAATTTTACATATACTCAAAATTGACCATTTTTCTCTGTTATATAGTGGTGGCTGAATGCTGTTCCAGAAGAGTGTTTTTCATCTTGGGAATTGGTGAATAATTGGCGAATTTGAGAAGCTCATGGAGTAAAAGTTTGCCTATATATTTTGTGTTTTTCATTTTATTTCTTCCAAGATGTTTTCTATTTCTAAATTAAAAGTATTTCAAAAAAACAAACTTCTCTTTTTCATCACAGCTTTTTCAGATAACCCTTCCTGACCTTTCTTCCCCCCTCCCTCTTTCCTTTCCTTCCTTTGAATTTTGGTTTATAGGAGAAATTAATGGGCATTGTGAAATACTGCACTGAGTGCCCCTCTCTCAGCCAAACACTTTCCTTTAATGGAAGAAGAAACAGTCCATAAACCATGTGAGCTGGTAGTTTTAAATTTCTGTAGAAGTTCAGATGCTACTTGAAATAGGATTTTGAAAATCATGGTTAAAACATTGAAATAAGAAACCCTCTTCAGATAAACTGATTAATCACAGTAATGAACATTGGGGTTCTTGCTTTGTAAAGAATTCACTGATTAAATGTGAAGTGAAAAAAAAAAAAGTGAAGTAAAATATGTCATCTTCTTTCCCCTAAATGTTACATAAAAATAAGACAGTCTATTCCCCATTAAAATAAAAAAAAGTTGGGCCTCCCCAGAGGCGCAGCAGTTGAGCGCTGGGTTGCGAAGCTGCCCGCAGCCTCTGCAGCACCGGTTCGATCCCCAGCTGCTCCCCGGCCACCGGAGGAGGGTCCCACATGGTGTGCAGACCTCTCCTGCCGCCCGCTGCTCCCCTCAGCAGTGTACTTCGGTCCTTCTGCCTGCTCTGCTCTCCGCTCTGGCTCTGGTGAATTCTCCTACCCTCCCGCACTTCTGACTGTACCCAGTGCTTGTAAAAATTAATAAATCTTTAAAAAAAAAAAAAGGGCAAAGTCAAGTGAAATGTCAGGGCTTTTGCCATAACAATTAGTAATGAAGGCGATTTTTCTCCAGGGAAGAGCAGCAGTTGTACAAATGGGACTATCATGTTACATAATGTGACCATGGGTGGTTGATTGAACCTACTTGAACCACAGTCTCATTTTCAGAATGAAGATATCAGTGCCCAGTTTTCAGTGTTGAATTGCCTTAGATCAGAAAGTATGTGTGAATGAAGCAGGCACAATGCCGGAGCACTGGTATTTCAGTATTCTTATTTTTTCGGATTCTTTCATTTCCTCAGAGGCAGGGTTCACTAGAATTGTATTTAGCTGATCTTCCAGGTGGGATAGCTGCAGTTGTGATTATCTTGTGATTGTCTCATCTCTAGTTTGCCATGTTTAAAGGATTTTTCATGTATATTCCCAAATTTATAAAAGGGCTGGGGCAAATTTTACTTGAGTTCTATAAACTAATTTCCTATGCTGCTAACACCTTTGCTAGGAATGGGCAAAATAGTAAAATAACTATTTGCACGTGTCTTAAGCATGAAGTATGAAAGTTATTGCTATATAAAGGTAGTGCTAAGGGTCATACTAGTAGCAATTATATTAATAGTCATTCTGAGGTAGAAAGGATTATATCGATTATATACACTTCAGGCACTACAAAATTCAGGATTATCCATTTTATCAAACTTCAAAGTAGCTGTCTCAAGCTGCACTTAACATGTTTAGTTCCTGAAGAAATGAGATTTCTATGGTATCTTTCAGATTTGCTTTTCTGAGCTCTCCCTTAATCAGAGAGGACTCTCACTTACCTGAAAATGTCTGTACCCCACCAAAACTGGCCTCCAGTTCAAGAGCATTCACTGGGTCTGTGATACCTTCTGACACAAATTCTCCAACACTGTAGTTTCCAGCAATTCAGTTCAGTTGTGGTTCCACAGCCCACAGTTCTTAGCGCCACAAAACTGCCCCACTAAACTGCCCCACTTGTCAACCGCTAGTGGGTTTTCCTCAGTATCCCCACAAATGATTGTAAATTTGGGGTTTCCCACACCCCCCACTCCCAAGAACAGATAATACTGGACTGACTCACAGCTCAGGAAAATGTCTACTTAATCAGTTTCATTATAATAGCTATAGCTCAAACAGTCAAGTGAAAGAGATGTTATAGGGCAAAGTGTGAGTGAACTCCCTAACGTGTTTACTAACATGGAAGCTCCTGGGCCCATGATTTAGGGGGTTTTATTGAGGTGTTATGTGGGCATTAAATTACTGGCCACTGTTGATTGAGTCTAATCTCTTGCCCCTCTGCCTCTCCTGAAGAATTTTTTTTTTTTTTAAAGATTTATTTATTTATACAAGCACTGGGTACAGTCAGAAGCGCGGGAGGGTGAAAGAATTCACCAGAGCCAGAGGGGGGAGCAGAGCAGGCAGAAGGACTGAAGTACACTGTTGAGGGGAGCAGTGGGTGGCAGGAGAGGTCTGCGCGCCATGTGGGACCCGCCAGTGGCCGGGGAGCAGCCGGGGATCGAACTGGTGTTGCAAAGGCTGCGAGCAGCTTCGCAACCCAGCGCTCAAACCCCTGAGCTACTGGGGAGGCCCCCTCCTGAGGAATTTTTAATCATATGATTGGTTTTACTTGTCATCACCCCCATCCTGAGCTATCAGGGTCCTACGAAGAGTCACCTCAATAACTGGTCCAAGATACACCTTATAAATAACAAGCTTACCCTTTCACAGAAAATTTCAAGTTTTAATGACAAAGACCATGTTTTACACCACAGGACCTTTGATGGAAAAAAGGCACATTAAGAGTAAGTATATGAATGGGTTGTCTGTGTCTAGTATTTATACACTGTATTTAAAGAAGTGTTGACTAACCAATATTTATTACATATTATTATTTCCCACTATATTATCATTTAGTAATAACATATCTACACTGCAGAGACTTTATAGGCTCTGAATGTTAACTACCTAACCTCAGATGGGAAATTTATGTTACTTTTAGGAGGCATAGCAGACCTTCAAATCTATCCTTTTACAAATGAGGACTCTCCAGTATTCCTGTCACACTGTGCTTGGCCCTCAAAATTCTATGAGTCAGAGCCCTCCTGCATTTAAGTATATGTGTTTACCTTGTTATTTATCTATTACTGATATTGATTGACTCATAATTTTTCAATGATTTGAAATTCTTACTAGTGTTTCATGAATTAAGAACACTAGAAAAAGAGGCAAAAAAAATGGGTTGTGGGAAACTGGGTAGGTTAGAATTGGAAGCCAATAGGTCATAATGCTGGTGGCTTCACCACTCACTAGAGTGGTGGTTGGATAAATCATTGTGTGCATCTCAATTCCCCAAGTTTAAAATTAGGTGATTGTGAATATTATACCTAAAGTGCCTGGAAGTACTCCATTTCTTTTATCAAGTACATTTCACAGTGGGTGGTGGAAAGTAATTATCCAATAAATAGGGATTATTTTTAAATTGATGTCAATCTTATATTGAAAAATTGTATACCATGCGATTGAACAGTTGATAAAATAATAAAGCACTCATGTGCTCCCTACCTAGTTTAAGAAACGGAATCAAATCAGAAATACTCCCTGCAGCAACAATTGTATTTTCCTCTTTTCTCCCACATAAAGCTTTTAGCTGTCCTGAATTTTCTCTTGTTTTTAAGTTGTGCATTGTATATATGAAAGCATAAACAATTTATTTTCTTTTTCTGTTTTTGAGTTTCAGATAAATGCAAACTTTCCTGTCTCTATAAGGAATTCTAACTGAAAGTCATGGTCTGGCAACTTAAAAGAAAATTTATCCAATTTTGTACTTCAACTCCAAAGGGCCTAAGGATCAAATTTACATAAAAATATTTGTTCTTTGTGAGCAATTAGAAATTCTGAAAAATCACTCAGAAAAATACAGATCTAGTGAAGCTGTGGTTAATAAAATGCAAATGATTATATTATAGTGGGTTTTGAGGGAATAATCTGGAGTTTGTTTTTGGCTGTTAGTTGAGATGCCTATTGCATAGGCATATGGAGATGTTGAGTAGGTAGTTGGACACATCAGTCTGGTGTTTCCTGAAGATGCTCAGGCTAGAAATGGAAATTTGACATCATCAGGGTAGAGGCGTTTTAGAAGCTTTGATATGGGAATATAGCATTAAAACTGAGTCTATCAAGAGAACAGTGTAATGACCGAATCCTGAGAGCTGCAGTGTTGGGAAATCTGAGGAGTCTGAGGTAGGAGGATAGTCTGGGATTGAGATGAATGGAACCCAAGTGAAGAAAGTAATGAAGCAGTAAGTGCCCCACTGCATCCAGTGCCACTGAGTGTCTTGTAGGTGAGGATTGAGACTGGGCAGATTTACCAATGCAGAGAGTGTGATTTTGATATGGGTAGAATGTCTGGGAAAATCTTGACTGCAGTGAGATCAAAGACAATGAGGGGCTATCAATATGAGACGAGATTATTGACAAATTTAGAGGTTTCTAGAAAAGGTAGTTGAAAAGTGTATTGGATCTAAGAGAAAGTTTACTTTTAAAATGAAAAAATAACTATGTCTTGATAGTGATAGGAGTGGTCCAGGACAGATGGTGAGATGAGGCGATATCTACGGCCCAAGCAGTAGAAAGTGTTAATTTATGCTAATGAAAGAATTTATGGGCACAGAATTGGAAGTTTTTCCAGTGAGGAAATGAAGGAAAAATAGGTAAGTGCACTGAGGGTACATGTTAGAAATGATTGGGTGATCAGCGTTGGGCTGCAAGTTGGTTGAAATTGAGGTACTAAAGGGAATAAAATTTAAAAAGAGGTGTTTTTGGTTGAAAAGTAGAATTCAGATTATGGAAGAGTTTTGGTTATTGGTAATGACCAGTTTTAATATGGGGAGGACCATGGCATCAGTAACGAAGGTAGTGTGAAAATCCAGGTCTTTGTTGGTGAGGTAGTGAAGAAACTGGGAAGACAATGTATTAAAAAGATCTTTGTGGATATTAAGATCACCAAGAATTAGAGGGGTGGAGAAAATGACAGCAAGCCAGAAATGAAAGTTTCAGGAATGAGTTGTGAAGGAGGAATGATTCAAGAGTTTGTGGATGAAGGCTGGTAAAAAAGTAGTGGGGGTAGTACTAACCAATGATAAGGGTTTAAAAACTGGGGAGTGGAGTTATGAGAAGATGCACGCAGGTAAGAGATAAGAAATATTCATTACTATGCACTGAGAAACAAGGAGAATCCCACTTTGTCTCTAGTCCTGGTGTTAGAGTGGGCTGGGAGAAGGAAAGAGATCTCCATTGACAGGGTTACAGGCTCAACAGTGTTGGAATAGCAGGGTGAGGGATATATTCTGAGATAAGAAAATGTTGGAGGACCTCCCTTAATGGCGCAGGCTGTTGAGCGCCTCAATGTGAAGCTATCCGCAGTCTCTGCAAAGCCAGTTCGATCCCGGCTGGCCTGCGAAGGTCCCACATGGTGCTTCAGACCTCTCCTGTCTGACCCGCTGCTCCCCTCAGCAGTGTATTTCATCAGTCTGCCTGTTCTGTTCCCCACTGTTTCTGGTGAACCTCTCACCCTCCTGTGCATCTGGTCTGTACCCTGGTTCTTGTATAAATAAATAAATTAATTTTAAAAAAAAAGAATAAAAATGCTAGAGATTTACTGAAAACTAACCAGGAATTCCTGAGGGTACAATAGAAGTGTCAGGGCTTAAGGAAGGGAAAGAGCTAAGGGGATTAGAGACCAGCTTTTGAGAAGTGATCAGGGAATATGGTCATCTGAAATAGGCAGAAATAAAGAGGATGATTTATTTTCTAGAGTGGTGGCAAGGCTATGGGAATTGCGGCAGGGAGGAAAGGGGATTCATAAGATAACTGCACTTCTGAACCCTCACCAGCAGTGCTACACAGCAGAGCTTCTTCCTCTTCATTGTGACTATGAAGCTCCAGAGGACCTAAAATGCAGATTCTGATTAGGAAATGTTGGATGAGGACTGAGATTGTGTATTTGTAACAGGATCTCAGGAGAAGCTTTGGGTAACAGTGCTCAAGGATGGAAAAGGGAGTTTTATCAAGACTCCAGTGACTCCTACACATGAGAGTATAATAAAACTTTCATGATACATGTGCACATCTGCTGGGAATGGGAAATATTTCATTGAGTAGATTGTATTGAAGATGAGACTTGCATTTGATTTCAGAAGGCAGGAAATAAAGGTACCATTAAAGGTAACTTATTAAAGGATTTATAAATGGTAATATCCTCAAAGATTTATGGATTTAATATATTGTTTCAAATAAGTACAAGCCATAATATTATAATAAGAAATATTCATTATTATGATTTCTATACCTGAAAGTTGCTTTTCCCTGAATCAGTCAGAGGCAGCACATTGCCTATATGGTTAGTATGGAGAGAATAAAAAGAGTCAAAGTTTAATATATTTTAAAGGGCCTCCCCTGGTGGCGCAATGGTTGAGTGCTGGGCTGCAAAGCTGCCCGCAGCCTCTGCAGTGCTGATTCGATCCCCGGCCACTGGCGAGGGTCCCACATGGCGCAGCAGACCTCTCCTGCCATGCCCACTGCACCCCTCAGCAGTGTATTTCATCAGTCTGCCTGTTCTGCTCCCCGCTCTGGCTCTGGTGGATTCTTTCACTCTCCCGCGCTTCTGACTATACCCAGTGCTTGTATAAATAAACAAATCTTTAAAAAAAAAAAAAAAAGATATTTTAAAGCTTGGGCCTCCCTGCTAGTGCAAGGGATTAAGTGTAGGGATTAAGTGTCAGCACTATGAAGCTATCCACAGCTTCTGCAGCACAAGTTTGATCCCTGGCCAGGTTGCTGACCACATGGCACAGCAGACCTGTCCTGACTCACCCTCTGCTCCCCTCAGCAGTGTATTTCAGTCAATCTGCCTGTTCTGTTCCCCACTCTGTCTCTGGTGAATCCTCTCTCACACACACCCACGTCTGGCCTACACCCCAGCTTTTGTATGCATAAATAAATCTTTTTTTTTTAAAGATTTCAAAACTTATAAAAGAATATTTTAAGAATCAGAGGTAAATCTTGAGGAAAGGCATTTACAGAGTATATGAGATAATAATATTTAGAATAGAGAGAATATAGGAATACAGAGGACCATGTACATTTTTACATGGATTTGGGATTGGGAAGGAGAAAAAGAACCCTGGAGGAATAGCGTTAAGGGACAAACAAGGAGAAGGGTGGAAAAAGTAGCTCCATCACATGGAGACTAGTCCTAGTCCACACCAGGGGACCTAAGAGGTAGCTTAGTCAGATCTAAAAGCCATTTCATTGCCTTCAGAGGGAACAGCACAAATTGTTCTAGAAGAAAAGTTACAAAACTTTTGCCTCTTCATGGGGTTGTGAGATTTCCCCATGAGAACCAGCTTCCTGTGTGTTCCCCTGCAGGGGTTGGCTCCCTGGCCAGTGATCAAACTTGTGCTGCAGTGACTGTGGATACTTTGCTGCTCCCTGTATAACTTGCCCTGTGTGGATAATGTACACACTTTGTAAAGAATCAGGGCATTTGTAAGCACTCTCAAGACAGAGGCTAGGTAGGGCCTTGACACCTGAAGGGTGTGGGGATACAGAAGGATAACAAAAGATTTAGGATGGAACCATACAGTTGTTATAAAATCAATCCCTGTTAACGTGTAGTAGGAGAAAATGTAGAATATAAGCCCCAAAGAGCAGAAGCATTTATGAATTTCACTGATATATCTGAAGAATATAGAACCATGCCTGCCCATACTATATACGCAAATATTTGTTGAGAAGTGCAAAAAAAAGATCTATGGTGTATATTTAAAAGCACTTGCATGTTTAGAAGGCAGTGCTGAAAACCACCTCCACGAATTTCATTTGTGATTCTGTATGAACCATAATACAAGGTTCTTCTGTAAAAGAGGGTGCTGGGGAGAGGTCTTACAACATCTTCAGACTCCACAGATCACATGGGTAGATAGGCCTGATTCAAGTCTCAGGGGAAGTGAGGTGTAGGGTAAATGGTTGGCTTTTCTTCCCTCCTGCCATTAGGATTACCCTGCCTGGTGGGATACCTGCATTTTGTTACATTGTTATAAGTTATATTGTTTAGTTCTGTGGGCCATGGCTCAGTATTGAGATATCTCCCAAGAGAAGCAGGAGAAGAGGCAGGAGAGAGGCAGGAGAGAGAAGGGGTAAAGAATGCCAGAGAAGCCCAGAGTGAAGACTTATCAGGGGCCTTGAGGCCTACTGGCACCCCGGCACCACTGCCTGCCATGTACCTTATTGCTGCTCTACATGTGAAAGTTCAATAAAAGCCTAAGAAAGCCACTGAGGGCTCTAGGACTCTCCTTACCCGTATATGGAATCATAGAAAACCTGCTCTGTGCCTTTCCGGGCACTACACAAGGTAACTACAAATCTATGATCCAAAAATTTTTTTCCATAATAAAATGAAAAAAAATTTACTATTATAATAAGTACAAGTACTACTCTGTTAGCCACAAACAAGCCAAATGCAGTTTAATAAGATAAGAGATGATAATCAAAAACCTGAGACAGTAATACTTTGGGTACTTAAAGTTTTACGAAGGTGCTAAAACTTGGGGAAAATATTTAATAGCATTTCCAGGAGAAATTGGACCTAGGTAAACAGTTCAAGAAGTTTTTGTTTTTGTTTTTTAAAGATTTATTTATGCAAGAACCGGGGTACAGGCCAGATGCGCAGGAGGGTGAGAGGATTCACCAGAGACAGAGTGGGGGAACAGAACAGGCAGACTGACAAAGTACACTGCTGAGGGCCTCCCCTGGTGGTGTAGCGGTTGAGCACTGGGCTGCGAAGCTGCCGCAGCCTCTGCAGCGCCTGTTCGATCCCTGGCTGCTGGGGAGGGTCCCACATGGCACGCAGACCTCTCCTGCCACTCCCGCTCCGCCCCTCAGCAGTGTATTTCGTCAGTCTGCTTGCTCTGTTCCCCGCTCTGGCTCTGGTGGATTCTCTCACCCTCCCGCGCTTCTGACTGTACCCAGTACTTGTATAAATAAATAAATAAATCTTTAAAAAAAAAAAAAAAAAGAAATACATTGCTGAGGGGAGCAGTGGCCAGACAGGAGAGGTCTGCTGCTTACCATGTGGGTTTCTCCCTGGCCGGCTGGAAATCAAACTGATGCTGTAGAGGCTGCAGACAGCTTCACAGTGTGGCCCTCAACCACTGCGCCACCAGGGAGGCCCAGTTCAAGAAGTTTTACAGAGAAGATCCTAACATGTCATGAGGATCCTGTAGGTACCAGCCCGAGTGCCAACGGGTATCATGCTGAGCATCCGGGCTACCAAGACTTCAGCTTCCTTCTGCTTCATACTCACTTCATTGTGTGGCCTCCTCCGCACCCCTCCCTTCCTCTTCCCGCTTTCCCTGCTTTCTCCTCACATTGTCCTCCTTTTCCCTTTCTCTTCCTTGCCCTCTCCCTGTCCTCCTTCTCCCCTCCCCTCTCCCTTTCTCTCCCCATTCTCCTTCCCTTCTCCTCCTTTCTTCTGTCTCCCGGCAATGTGCCAAGTCTGTTTGTTGTAGAAATAAATTCTAGCCTTTTATCCAGGCAGAGGAAGAACAGCAGTACTTCAGGAATGGTGAGGTCAGCAGAAGTTTTATTACTTATGCATGAGGTCCCAGACGTGCATTGCCCCGTTAGGTCTGAGCACCCGTTTAAAGACCAAGGGTTCCTTTTATACACAACTGTGTCCATATCTGTTACAAGGATAGCATCGTTTTTCAGGACTTTCTGCCCTCCCACCATTATGATTGCCATGCCTGATGGGGCACCTGGAGTTTTTATATTGTCGCAAACTCTTATTTACTTCTGTGGGCCATGAGAGGAATACTGATATATAGTCACCAAGAGAAGCAGAAGCAGGAGAGAGGAAGCCCAGAGTGAAGACTTGCCAGGGACTTGGAGGCCTCCTGGCCTCCTGTCCACCCCCCATCCCCTTCAACACACTGCTGCCTGCTGTGTCCCTACCTGGTTGCTACACTACATGTTAAAGCTCAATAAAAGCCTGAGAAAAGCCACTGAAGTCTCCAGGACTCCTCCTTTACCCCAGTCTGCCGAATCATAAAGAAGCTGCCCTGTGCCTATCTTGCCCCTACAAGCAGGCACAACCATTTGTGGCAAAGTCCTCAGACAAGGCGGGCAAGGCAAGGGGGTAAAGATGCAGGCATTTGGGGATGGCCTTGGAAAGAGACCAACTTGTTGGCTGCCCAACCTTGTAGATAAGACTGCTGAGGCCCTGGCCATGAATCTTGAAAGGGAAGGAGCTGTAAGTAAGCAAACTTGTTGATTATGGCTGCATTGGAATGTTCATTGCACCTGGGCTGGAAGCTCTGCTGGAATCTTTATTCTATTCATTTTCTCAATAGTGTATTTTCTCATCAAGTTGAAATACCACTTCCCCAAATAGAACTTTCCTGACAAATGGACTGAGTAACTTGTGCCTTTACCCTTTATGATTAGAACTGTGATAGTCAAAAATATGATTTATAATAAGAATTTCTTTGTGTTTCTGTGGCTTCCCTGCTGGATTACAAGCCACTTGTTATTCCTATTGGTGCCTGCAGTGCATTGTGTGGGGAGATGTGGAGAGAGAGGGAGCACAGGTGCCTCTGAAGGATGAATTGGTTTTTTGTTCCTGTGGCGCCCATCTCTGCTTTTGCTCATTTTTCTGAATTTCCCAGTGACTTCAAGGTTTATCCTTTTAATAAACTTCTTCACTTGAGCTTTCAATAAATGACTCCTGTTTGTAATTGATGAGCCCCCCTTAAAGAACTCAGAAGAGGCAAATTGATAATATCCATAAGTGGTTAAGCAACTTCTATCCTGCCAGTGTTCTGACACTGCTAGTATAGTGAAATGCAGCTTTATTTGCCAGTATTTGACTAGACACCCTTCTACAGTGTGCATAATGAGTACTGTTTCTTAATGGCAGCTATTTCAACCCAGAACTTAGAAGACTGAGGTGGACCTGCTCCTTACTGCCATGCCTGGACCATTCTCCCTAAAACCTACAGCTCTCACTTTAATGATATTGAATGTATTAGTCATGCCAGACTTTAGTCTTTATTTTTAATATTTGAACAATTTTGGGCCTTCCCTGGTGGCAGAGCAGTTGAGTGCTGGGCTGCGAAGCTGCCCACAGCCTCTGCAGTGCCGGTTCCATCCCCGGCCACCAGCGAGGGTTCCACATGGCTCGCAGACCTCTCCTGCCACCCACTGCTCCCCTCAGCAGTGTACTTCGACAGTCTGCCTGTTCTGTTCCCTGCTCTGGCTCTGGTGAATTCTCTCACCCTCCCGCACTTTTGACTGTACCAAGTGCTTATATAAATAAATAAATAAATCTTAAAAAAAATATATTTGAACAATTTTAATTCCCTACAATTCTGAATACCAAACTTGAACATATTTCTATCTTACAAAAGGTAAAAATTCTTAAGGCCCACCCAAGGATTGTTGTAAGAACCCCAGCACATCAAGTGCATATAAATGAACTTCTTGATTTATTTAATATATATTATTGGAAACCAGGCAGCTACTCAAAGCAAGAAAAGAACCTGTCTGTAGGGTAAATGATTTTCAGGCTTTTCTGTCCTCCCATCATTGGGATTGCATGCATGATGGCACCTGTATTTTGTAACATTGTTGTATTCAGTTGTATTGTTTACTTATGTGGGCCATGGCTGTAGTATTGATATATTTGCCAAGAGAAGCAGAGGCAGAGAGGGAGAGAGGCAGAAGAGAGAACAGGAGAGAGAAGAGAGAGAGAGCACTGGAGAAAGCCCAGTAAAGAGGGAAGAATCCCCCTGGGCTGGGAGGCATCCCAGCCCCCTGGCACCCATACCTGCTTTGTACCTGGTTGCTGCATGTAAAAGCTAAATAAACATCTGAAAAAGGCAACAAGAGCTCCAGGACTCTACCCATCTGCTTGGATCAGAGAGAACCAGCTTTGTGCCATCCTGCCATTACACTATCTCAGAGCAGCAACTTGAGGGCCCAAATATTTCTATAGGGCTTTGTCTGCTGATAATACTGTCTGTAAAAAGTAAGTTCTTGACAGATGTGTGGATCTTTTTTTTTTTTTAGATTTATTTATTTATTTATACAAGCACTGGGTACAGTCAGAAACGCACCATGTGGGACCCTCCTCCGGTGGCTGGGGAGCAGCTGGGGAGCAGCTGGGGATCGAACTGGTGCTACAGAGACTGCGGGCAGCTTCGCAACCCAGCGCTCAACTGCTGCGCCACCGGGGAGGCCCCAATGTGTGGATCTTAATTTTATAAGGTGTCAAAACGTTTCCAATAATTGGGACATATATAACTATGATTGACAGAAAGCACTAGTCTGTGGCCTTGATGGAAAATTCATACAGGCATCCAGATTTTTTTGGTTCTTTAGTCAAATTCAGTATCATTAAGTTCTCATTGTCATTGGAGGAAAAATAGTTTCAGCACCCAGATATCCTTAGGCAGTTTGGCTCTGGCTCTGGAATCATGTAAAATCAATTTCTCAACAATTTGCTCTGAAAATTTCACAGTCTTTGTATGGAAGTCCCTGCATTTGTGATCTGAATCAGTCTTTTTCAAAGTTGTCATCTGGCAAAGAGAAACCCATGACCCCTCTTCTGACCTATATTCTGTGTATAACAAACTCAGCTTATGTTCATACAGTCTTCTTCATGCAGTTTCTTCTTGGTCCTATCTCATAGTTTTCCAAATGATGCTAAATATATTCTGTGATTCTAAGACTTGTACATGTGATGAGAAACGGGACTGTTTAGTGAAAAGTACTATTGATATTTTCTTAAATTTCTTATATCAGGGAACTTCAATAGTCATCTTTAGTTCTGATTTTGCTTAAAGACTCTTGATGCTCAAGTATAGTGATTTAACTTTCAGGTTTGCATCTATCTACTGAATATAGTTTTACTTTAATGATAGAGATTACTTATGTCATTATTTGGAAGGAAGTATAATTATTTCGTTTAATTGAGTTTGAGCTTCAAGAATTACTGTGTGTGAGCATGATTGTGGACAGGCATTATATAACTGCCAGATTATCAGTTAATAATTAAGGCCAGCTAAAATTCCTTACATGAGCTTAGACTCATTTGAGCATAAGGATAAATGGAGAAATAATTTGTATAATCCTTCATTATTCTAGTTAATTTTATGTAGATATAGCTTACGTATCTACTACTGAAACCAGCAGAACAGTGTCAAGATTCTATTGGGCTAGTAACCTAAATTTTCCACAGTAATAAAAAATTGTCCACATTTTGAAACCCATCACTTAAGAGACATCAGAATTTTATTTATGTAATATTTTCTTGATACTAAAACATTTCTACATTTATCTTGAGTTCATTTAAAACTATCTTTACAGTCTCAGTTCTTCCCTTCTACAGGGTATGCAGATGAAGACATTGATTACAGCATTCAACTTATTTGCTATTTACTTAATAACCACTTTCTCTTAATGTGGACTTTACTAGACAAAAAGGAAATAGAATAGCAATAGATTTCTTTCATCAGCAGTATGCAATTAACATGTGGTGATTTAATGAGAGAATAATATCAGAAAAGCTACACTGGAAGAGTTATTTTAAGATTAGAAAGCAGTTTAGTGCAAAAAGCTGACACAGAAAGCAGGGATATCATTAACATATGCTCCACAATGAGGAGCAGCCCCATTTTCTCTGCTTTTTTCATTTCCTGGTTAAGTAGTTATCAACAGAAATGATACAGAAGATAACTGTACTTCTGTGAGATCAAAGAAAGAATGTTAACTTTAAAGATGCTTCATTTTCTGGTGTTTTAGAAACAGCAGAAATACAGCAGAGAAAGCTGAACCACACCTTAATTTTCAGCATGATCCTTGGTGAGGTTCTCATCCTTACAACCGGTATGCCTTTTTTTTTAAATTAAATTTTTATTTTATTTTTTAAATATTTTATATAATTCTTACATCATTTTTCATTTTTGCACAATGTATGCATTTTCATCTTGGTTATACAATTTCCACCCCTCCCTTGTTTTGACCCTAATCCTCCCCCCCCCACGTAGTGTGTCTCTGGTTTATAGTTGCTTGTTGATTTTTGATTTTCACTTTGTATTAATTAGTCTTTTTCCTGGTCCCTTATTTAGGTTTTCTAAATTCCTGCTATGAGTGAGACCATCCGGTATTTTTCTTTTTCTTTCTGACTTATTTCGCTGAGCATGATCCCTTCTGGCTCCAAATTGCATGTGTTTATCTTTTTTGATTGCTGAGTAATATTGTATTGTATATATGTACCACAGCTTCTTGATCCAGTCATCTATTTTTGGCATTTGGGTTGTTTCCATAGCTTAGCTATTGTAAATAGTGCTGCTATAAACGTAGGGGTGCAGGTGCTCTTTGGAATTAATGTTTTTGTGTCATTTGGGTAAATACCTAGGAGTGGAATTGCTGAATCATATGGAAGCTCTATCTTAGTAGGTTGAGGAATCTCCACACTGCTCTCCATAGTGGTTGGACCAGTTTGCACTCCCACCAGTAGTGCAGGAGAGTTCCTTTTTTTCTACAACCTCGCCAATATTTGTTGTTGCTAGTTTTTTTAATATATGCCATTCTCACTGGTGTAAGATGGTATCTCATTGTAATTTTGATCTGCATTTCCCTGATTACAAGTGATGTTGAACATTTTTTCATATGCCTGTTGGCCATTTGCATTTCCTCTTTGGAGAAGTTTTTTTTAGCTCTTCTGCCCATTTTTTGACTGGATTATTTTCTTTGTTTTTGTTGAGTCTCATCAGCTCTTTGTAGATTTTTATGAGCAGTCCTTTATCATTAGTGTTGTGTGCAAAAATGTTCTCCCGGTTGGTGAGGTTTCTCTTTGTTTTTGTTATTGTCTCTTTTGTTGTGCAGAAACTCTTTAATTTATGTTGTCCCAGCTGTTGATCTTTGCCTTCACTATCACTGCTTTGGGTGATGTGTCTGTAAAGATGTCTTTGAGGTGCATGTCATGTAGTGTTTTGCCTATATTTCCTTCTATATATTTTATGGTTTCAATAACCTGGTACACCTTTTAGACAGTTCTCTTGAATTGAGAGGTGACTTTATTGCCCTTATTGGGACATTCATAACAAATTATTCTGACAATATGAAATATGTCATTTTGTGTGTCCAGATAAGCTAATTTAGAATTAGTTTCATTTTTTCTGAAGCTTATAGTCAGAATTTATAAAATGCCAAAAGCATAAAAAATTTCAATCTTCATAGTAATTACTGCTGAAACCTTTGTTAGACGTCAGTCCTGGAGTGGCACCATTTGTTATATTTTAAAATGCCAGGTTTAAGACACATTGCTAGAGAACTGAATTCATTTGAATATGAAAAGAAAGCCCTTGGAATATTTCTTCAGCCAGAATTCTATAGGTTATATTCCTTTATTTCCTAAGATGTTCCACTGTATAAACCTGAAAGGTAGTGTACATATAACAAAACTCACCTCAAATTCAGTTAATCTTTTCAAAAGCCGAATGGCAAAGTCAAAATTAAAAATACTCATCCTTTTTTTTAAAAAAAAAGTCATTTATTTTCTTACATTGTTGTTCATTTTTGTACAGTATGTGATTACCCCCCTCTGGTGTAGTCCCTGTAATTCTCCCACCACCATAGCACCCATGATCGATCACCACAGTCCCTTGTGCTCTCAACTTCTCTATTTGAATCTTCCCTCTTCCCCTCCCCTACTGTATGCCTCAGATAAATGGTCAGCTTGCACATTTTGTCTTATATTTTTCCTGATATGTTGTTTGTTTTTTATATTCCACATATATGTGAAACCATCAGATAGTTATCTTTTCCTCCTATTTGTTTAGTGTAATCCTTTCCATCTCCATCCACATTGCCACAAATGGCATGTAACTACTCACACTTTTTAACTTAAGAAGAGATGTCTTCACTACATTTGAGTTTTAGAAGCAGTTTTCAAAATTTTCAAAATTTCTTCAATATATTTATAAAGTTTTAGGTGATATCATTTTAAAGATAATCATTCCATTTTCTAGAGTTTTCCCCATAAAATTGTAACGGATTATGGGTGCTATGGTGGTGGAAGAACTACAGTGACTACACCTCAACAGAGAAATACTGTCAAAAATTAGCAATGTAAGAAAAAACAGAAGTACTTCATCTAAAAATAAACTTAAAAAAATTGCAATGTAATCTTAAAATAAGTGTCTTAACTCTCCTCCTCTGTTGTCCCTTTTAGTGGCATACCTAGTTACTGTTTATTAAGTGTCTCAATTTTTTATTATAATAAAACAAACCATCCCCAATTTTGGTGGTCTAAACAGAAACATTTTATTATTTCTTCATTTTTTTGTGTTGGCTGGGGTTCAGCTGGGTGTCCCCCTGCTGGTCTTGTTTGAGATTCTCATGCATATGAATTTAGCTGAAAGCTTGGCAGAGCCAGATCATCCTAGATGACCTCCCCTTCGATAGATAGACCTTCTCTCCATTTATTTTTAACCACTTAGTACTCTAGCCTTGATTATCTTACATCCAGTTAGTAGAACCCCAAGGAAAAAGAACGGAATTGCAATCTTTTTAAAGCCTTGATTGGAATCCCAGAACTTCACTTGTGCTGTTTTTTGTTGGAAAAGGCAAATCACCCGGGCAGCCCAAATTCAACTGAGGGGAAGTAGATTCCATTTGTTATTGGGATGAAAGGCACACATGTACAGGAACAGAACTGATGGCTGCCCTCATTAAAATGGTCCATAACCTGAGATTGGTCATAGTTATTTATTATTCAGTTGTCAAATATTTGCTGAGCCCTGAGAAATGAGAGGGAAACAGAGTCCAAAAATTGACATGTCCCTATCTTTGATAATTAGTGTTTTTTTAAAAGATTATTTATTTATTTATTCACGAACTGGGGTACAGGTAAGAAGTGCGGGAGGATGAGAGAATTTACCAGAGACAAAGCAGGGAGCAGAACAGGCGGACAAACCGAAGACACTGCTGAGAGGAGTAGTGGGCAAGGCAGGAGAGGTCTGCCGCGCCATGTGGGTTTCTCCCTGGCTAGCTGGGAATTGAACCCGCGCTGCAGAGGCTGTGGGCAGCTTCACAGCGTGGTGCTCAACCCACTGTGCCACTGAGGAGGCCCTGATAATTACAGTGTTTTAGAGAAGACTGACAATCAAATAAGTACATAGAAATTACATTTCTGCCAATAAGGCAGATTAAATATAATGCAAACTAAGTTGTAATAATTTTTTAAAGATTAATTTATGCATACAAGAACCGGGGTACAAGCAAGATGTGTGGGGGGTGAGAGGATTCACCAGAGACAGAGAGGGGACTAGAACAGGCAGACTGAGTGAATTACACTGCTGAGGGGAGCAGTGGGCAAGACAGAAGAGGTCTGCCAGGCCATTTGGGTATCTTCCCCCAGCAGGCCTGGACTGAACCTGTGCAGCAGAGGCTGCAAACAGCTTCACAGAGCTGTGCTCAACTACCTGCGCCACCAAGGAGGCCCAAGTTGTAATAAATTTTTGAATAATCAGGAAATATCAAGTAAATAAAGAGGATATTCATTTAATACCATAAATATCACTTAATCATTTTCATATTTAAAAAGATAAATAAAGAAAATTTTCAATTAAAGCTTGTTAAATGCAGAGTAATGATACAGTGGCTATGAGTTTCCCCTGCCTCTGGAAAGATTTGCTTTTTATTGTTTATAGCAACTTATCTCCTTCCCTGACCGAAAGTACTGAGACAATTTTTGAAGACTGGTTAGTGCTCACAGGGATATTCTCCAATTTCTGAGTTTCTCTCTGAAAGAATGGACACTGCCATTTTTATGTTTTTTACAACAAATGTGTTTGAGTACCAACTAAGAGCCAGGTGCTGTGTTAGATTTTAAATTTAAAGGTGACACAAAACTAAGATGCAAGAGGAGTCGGAAAGAGAGGCAAGAGGGAGGGAAGAGGAAAGGAAGGGGAGGGGAGAGGGGAGAGGAGAGTGAGATCTTGCATAGGTCATAGAAAAGACTTAGCAATATCAGGGATATTAATTCAGAAGCAAAGCAGAAAGAACTGGCAGAGGGCACACCCTGCAGTGGGAGGGAAGTAACTGCGGAGCTAATTTTCTAGCCTCAGCTCTACATCAAACCTATGTTCTAAATTTAGGCAGAAATGTCTATGGAACCATTAACTGGAAGGGAAAATAAGTGCATATTACACCAAATCCTGTGAAAATCAAACTGCTGGCTTATGTACTTTTTTTAAAAAATCCTCTTTTTGTCATTAACCTTAGTGTAAATGATAAAAATATTGAATCCACATATTATTTACAAGTCCTTTCTTCCTCAACTCATCCATATGGCTATTACTTTTTTGATTCAGTTGTAACACTTTTAGGTTCATTTCTTATGTTTGTATTCTATTTGTATTTTCCTCATCTTTGCTGATTTCAGTTATTTAGTGTAAACGAATTGGGTTGATTTCTCTGAAATTAGCTTTTTAATTATGTATTATTTTTTATTAATTTTATTTATTTTCTTATTGTTCATTTTTGTACATTTTTTTATTTTTCCTTGCAGGTGTAGTCCCCATAGCTCTCCCACCAACATAGCACTTGTGAATCATCACCATAGTGCCTTGTGCTCTTCCCCTCCTGTTTTTACCTCTCTTTTTCCCCATTCCCAGCATTATGCCTCAGATATGTGGTCAGCTTGCAAGCTTTTGTCTTTTTTCCTGAAACTTTGTTTGAACTCTCTATATTTTATATATAAGTGAGGTCATACAATATTTATCTTTTTCCTTCTAAACTTAATTCTCATAGCCTAATCCCTTCCAGTTCCATCTATGTTGCTGAAAATGGGATGAATTTATCTTTTTTGATAGCTGAGTAGTATTCCACTGTGTATCTATGTTCATCTTCTTGATCCATTTGTTTTGGGTATTTGGATTGTTTTTATATCTTAGCTATTGCAAACAGTGCTATAATAAACACAGGAGTGAAGGTTTCCTTTTGAATTATTGTTTTTGTGTTCTTTGGGTAGGCTTCTAGGAGTGCAATCACTGGATCATTTTTTTGAGGAAACTTCACACAGACTCATATAGAATTTAAGTTTTAAACATGACAGGCTGAATTTTAATAGGCATAGCAAATATGCAAAGTGGAGACTGACATTGCCATATATTTCATGTAATCTAAAATTTCTAGGGCTCTCTCCTGCCTGAATGTGACTATGCAGATGCCTCTCTTTTTCTTTCTTTCTCCTAATAAACCTATCCTTTTACAATGCAATAAATAAATAAATAAAATTTCAAGGAGAAAAATTGGTGAAATATTGAAACTCTAAACCTGAGCTACCAATGGGGTTGGAGCTAATAATTTGTGAGTAGATGAAATCAAAGTTTAAATTTAATCTGAAAAACTGATTATATCTCTAAATTCCTTGGCATACAAAGCAGAAATTTAAACAAATCTACTTAAGGACATCTCAAATACATGGGGCATAGAGTGACCACAGAAAAAAAGCAGTTTCCAAAAATGTTGTAAATTGACTCATAATGTCACAGGGCAGCAGGGGAACTAAATTGGCTAAGGGCACTGCCCAAATAGTCTACTGGTCACTGTCTGAATTCTTCACTCACGTGCACAATTGCATGACAACTCAGGCTCAGAGAACTGCAACAATGAGATTTATTTAACAAACCAGGGATAAACGAAGAGTTACTGAGGACAAAAATGGCTGTTTACCTCACCTGAAGCAGTGTCCAGTGTTTTTCAGCCCTAAAAAGATGGCGTCTTCCCGCCACTGAAGATTCAGAACTCCTCCCAAACAATAGTACATGTGTACAAAATGGCATCTTCCTCCCTCTGCGGACCGGGAGCATGCAGCAACCAGACCCTTGGACAGGTTGCAACTCATGAAGACAACAGAAGACACCACAGGAGACATCCTGCCAGGGTGCTCCAGGACAGCACCAGACAAGCCACACTCATTACAGCAGCTGCAGCAGCTGAATAACATGACAAACAGCCACACTCATGCAGCTCGGTGAGGCTCCCAGCTCCGGGCCTTTGCCTTCTCTGCCAGGCTGTAACTTCAGCAAAACCAAAAACAAGTTTTAGCCTCCCGGCTAATTGTGAAGCCTCTGAACTTTTCCTCTCTTAGGTTCGCTGCTGGAGGCCTCCACCTTCACAGGCCTGCAAGAGCCTTCTGAAAGATCAGCCGTTGGGGACCGAAATCTGCTAACTCCAAATGCTGAAGATTCAAAAACCCCTGAATTCCAAAGACTAAAATGAACTGTACCTCCTTTGGCAGTCCCTTACGTTTTTGTATCCTTTGCTCCATCCCCAAATGTGATCCTTTTCAGCATTTTCCCTCAGGCTATCTATCCTCACCAGCAACCCCCTCCAGAATGCGCACCTATAATAGTCTATGGCTTCAGCCACTAGTTACAGTAATACAATGTTAGACCCCATAGATAGTAGTTACCAAGGTTTCTCACTAACATTCTGGGTTTTTCTTAGTATTCTGGTTTTTTCCCCATTTGAGTATTCAGGATCTTTTCTTGAATACTTTTCCCTTTTGAGTATCTGCATCTCTTGAATGCTATGTTTACTTGCTTCAGCCAATGAAATGTGAGGGGAAATTGCATGGGTTACTTCTTTTTGGAAGCATCTGAGTGAGTGTTCGCTCTTGTTTATAATTCTCTTGTTCTGTCATGGTAATTGATTTGAAAGTAAATGAATATGGGTATGCAGCTCTGAGCCCTCAAATGAAGGACACTGCCTTAGAAAGTGATTTCAACCTACAGACTCATAGATGAGTTTTTAAAGCATTTACATTTAGTAAAGAATATGTATTTTTATTTTTTTTTATTGAAGTAACATTGTGTTACATTATAGAGTTTTGACATAGGATTCCCCTTTCTATGTGTCGTGCCCATAGCTCTTCCAACATGGAAGCACCCATAGCCCCTACCATAATCCATTGTATTCTCTCCCCATCCCCCTGTTTTTACCCCATGCCAATCTGAAAGTCAAAGATCATGGTCACTTTTCAAGGCTTGGTTTTAAAGTTTGTCTTTGACCCTTTGTTTGTTTTTTCCATATTTTACATATAAGTGAAATCATTCAGTATTTACCTTTCTATTTCTGGATTATTTCACATAGTATAAGCCCTTCTAGTTCCATGATGTTGCTGAAAATAGCTTTAGTCTTTTTTATTGCTGAGTAGTATTCCACTGTATGTGTGTGTATGTATTGTCCCAACACAATCTATATATACATATACCACATCTTCTTTGCATTTGCATTTCCCCTGAGGATCAGTGATGATGAACTTCTTTTTTTCATGTGCCTGTAGCCATCTTTAGGTCTTTGGAGAAGTGCCTATTTATAATAGTTTCTCTGCCCATTTTTCGATTGAGTTATTTGTTGAGCTGTATATGTTCTTTGTAGATCTTTGATATTAGTCCTTTGTCAGATGTATCATGTACAAATATTTTCTCCCATTTAGTAGGGTGTTTATTCATTTTAGTTATGGTCTCTTTCCCTGTACAGAAGTTTTTTAGTTTGATGTAGTCCTAATTATCTATATTCCCTTGTGGTTTCCTATCTGGTAGGAATGAATCTGTAAATATATCTCTGAGGTTTATGTCTTGGAACATTTTTCCTGTTTTCTTCATATATTTTGTGTCTCCAAGGCTTCCAGTCAAGTTTTTTTTTATCCATTTTGAGTTGATTTTTGGATATGGTATGAGATAGTGATCTGGTTTGTTTTGCATGTGGCATCCAATTTTCCCAGCACAATCGAGTGAAGAGATTGCCCTTCTTTTGGTGTGTTTACTCCTTTGTTATAGATTAGCTGTCTATTTATCATAGTTTGAAGTCTGGATATGCAATACTACAATCCCCCCTCCCTTTCAACATTATAGCCTTGACTATTCGGGTTCTTTTGTGTTTGTATATTAATTTCAGCAATATTTGTTCCATTTCTTTATAGATTGCCATTGACATTTTTATTGGAATTGCATTGAATTTGTAAATTGCTTTGGATAAAATAGCTGTTTTGATAATATTGAACTTCCAATCTATAAATACGGATTATCTTTCCATTTTTTTATGTCTTCTACTTCCTTTAACAATGTCTTATAGTAAGACCTGAAACCATAAAGTATATAGAAGAAAATATAGGTAAACACTACAAGATATACATCTCAGTAATATCTTTAAAGTCCCATCACCCAAAACAGAGAAAATGAAGGAAAAGATAAACACCTGGGATTACATCAAACTGAAAAGCTTCTGTACAGCAAAAGAGACATTAACCAAAACAAAGGGAAAGCCCACTGATTGGGAAAAAAAATTCTCTGCACCCCAAAGCCCCCCGCTGGTGGCGCAGCGGTTGAGCACTGGGCTGTGAGGCTGCCCGCAGCCTCTGCAGCACCGGTTGGTTCCCCAGCCACTGGCGAGGGTCCCACAAAAAAAAAAAAAAAAAAATTCTGCACTCCATACAACTGATCACAAAGATGTACAAAGAAATCACACTACTCCACAAAAACAAAGTAAACAACCAAATCAAGAAATGGGCAGAAGAACTTAAAAGATACTTCTCCAATGAGGAAATGCAAATGGCCAACAAGCATATGAATAAATGTTCAACATCCCTTATAATCAAGGAAATGCAAATCAAAACCATAATGAGATACCACCTTATGCCAATAAGAATGGCTCATATAAAAAAAAAAATTCTCACACCCCTGCACCTCTGGCTTACACCCTAGTGCTGGGGACCAGCCTCCGGCAAAATGTCGTGTCAGGGGTTCCTGAAAGGATGAGACAGCCTCGGCGACCTGTAAGGGGCTGAAACTTAAGGGCTGAAGGGAAGGGGATGAGGTAGTGAAGAGACACTAACACTTGGATGAGGTGCAAGTATTTTCTGCCCAGAGACTCAGTAGGTCTTTATTTATTTATTTTTAGTAAGCAGAAAAAAAAAAATACATTGTCATGTGTAAAGCAGAAACAATTAGTGTATTTTATTTTTATGGACTACTGGCTCCTACAGGTCCCAGCTAGACGGTAGCCTTTAAGGTTAATAGATAAAAAAACAGACCTAACACTAAAACTTATTTTTTTAGCTAGACGATTATCTAAGACAGTGGATAGCCGCCAGTTCATCCCTATCAGCTAAATCCTAAGCATCAAAAGACTATTTTATTCACATGGCCTTCAGTCAGAGACCAGCTGCTGCTCAGCTATCAGAACTTTTTCTACCTACAACCTTCTTAACACAGTTAACTTTATTTAAAAACTTTCTTAAGAAACTTTTAAATAAAAAGGAAACTTCTAAAAAAACAAAAGAAGGATTTACTATAATTGTTATACTGTATTGCTTGTCAGATATATACAATAAATTGTCTCCCATTGTTAACTGGGCCGAATTGTGTAGTAACTAATTTCTAAACAGGTAATTTTTCATGCCAATTGCTTGCAGTCAGCTGATACATATAATTTATAGCCTAATGTACTTTTTGGGGAATTTTGTCTTTTTTTTATGACCAAGAACAAAAAATGAAGGAATGTTAGATCTTCAGCCCCACGGTGTGAGGCACAAGGAATCTTCAGCCCCACGGTGTGAGGCCCTTTACCTTCCAGTGTCTTATCTGGCTGGGACATCAAGGCCTCCTGCAGCACTCTAGCTCTTGTATGCATAAATAAATAAATCTTTAAAAAAAAAAAAAAAAGGAACTCTCCTACATTGCTGATGGGAATGCAAATTGGTCCAACCACATGGAAAGCTGTCTGGAGGTTTCTCAGTTTACTAAAAATTTTTCTATCCAAAGGACACAAAAACATTGATTCAAAAGAATACCTGTACCCCTATGTTTATTGGAGCAGTATTTATAATAGGTAAAACCTGGAAACAAAACAAATGCCCAAAAATAGATGATTGGATCAAGAAGATGTGATATATATACACAATGGAGAACTATTCAGCATCAAAAAAGATAAACTCATGCCAATCACAACAACATGGATGGAGCTAGAAGGAATTAAGCTCAATGAAATAAGTAAGAAGGAAAAAGAAAAGTATCAGATAGTTTCACTATAAGGAGGAATAAAGGGGAAGCAAATAAAACATCAGGGGAAAAATAATGACAATACACAGCACAACACAACAAAACAAAAACAAACAGACAATTATAAACCAGAAACATCCTGCAGGGGACAGGGAGGGAGAGGGATCAGAGGGAGGGAGGGAGGAGCACAGGGGACTGTGGTGATGGTGCAGAGGTGAATTGGTAGAGGAAATTCTATGGGGACTACACCTAAGGAAACAAAATAGAAAACATCATTTAAAAATAAACAATGATGTAAAATATATATAAATAAATTAAAAACAAAAAATGTCTCATAGTTTTCCTTGTATAGATCCTTCACCCCACCTGTTAGATTTTCTCCTAGGTATCTCATTAATTTTGGTATGATGATATATGGTATGGTTTTCTTAATCTTCTTCCAGTTCAGTTTTTTCATATAGGAAGACAATTGATTTTTGCATATTGATTTTGTAAGATGCCTGTTTACTGAACTGGTTCATTATTTTAATTAGTTTATCCATTTTTTTTCTTTTTTAGGTTTCTCAATGTATGTATTATGATGTCATCTGCAAATAATGGTAGCTTTATGCCTTCTTTCCTAATTTGGATTCCTTTTACGTCTTTCACTAGCTTAATTGCTCTAGCTAGGAATTTCAATACTATGTTGAATAGTAGTAGTGAGAGTGGACATCCTTGTCTTGTTCCAGATCTTAGTGGAGAGACTTTTAGTTTTTTTAATCATTGAGAATGATCTACCTGTAGGTTTATCACATACGGCTTTTATTATGTTAAGATATGTTCCATTTATGCCCAGTTTTTCACGGGCAACATCTATCATAAATGGATGTTGAATTTTATCAAATGTTTTATTGGCATCTATTGATGTGGCTATATGGTTTTTGTTTCTTTTGGTTGATGTGTTAAATTGTTTTCATTGTTTTTCAGATGTTGAACCATTCTTGTGTCCCTGGGGTAAATCCCACTCAGTCATGATGGATAATCATTTTGATGTATTGTTATATTTGTTTTGCTAAGATTTTATTTTATTGATGATTTTAGTATTTGTGTTCATTAGGGAAATTGGGCTGTAGTTTTCTTTGTTGGTTTTGGTATTAAAGTGATGTAGACCTCATGAAATGTGTTTGGAAGTATTCATTCTTTTTCAATTTTTGAAATAATTTGAGCAGAATAGATATTAGTTCATCTTTGAAAGTTGGTATTGCACATTTTCCTTCTAAAAATTGCATTATGTGTGTGTGTGCTTTTTCTGTAATTTTATTAGTTTAAGTTCTCCAGAAAAACAAAACCAATTATGTTTTTGTGTGAATATATATTTGTAAATATTTAAAACATATGTGGTATATAATATCTACTTATCATTTAACTTATCTACCTTCTGAAAAAGAGAGATTAAATATGAGGAATTGTTTCATATAATGATTATGAAGGCTGAGAAGTCTCAAAGTCCGCAATTGGCAAGTTGGAGACCCATGAGAGCTGATGGTAGAAGTTCCAGTGTTAGTCTGAGTCTAAAGACAGGAAACTGATGTCTCAGCTCAAAGACAGGCAGGCACAGAGAAATATTTCTATTTTATTTAAAATAGAAAATTTATTTTATTTAAATAGATTTAATAGATTTAAATATTTAAATCTGTTTTAAATAATTTTATTTAAAATAGAAATATTTCTATTTTATTCTGTTCACCCTTTCAACCCACAATAGGAGGGCCATCTGTTTTCACTTGGTCTACAAATTCAAATGTTAATCTCATCCAGAAACACCTTTATAGACACCCCCAGAATAATGTTTTGCCAAGTATCTGGAACCCCAGATTGCCCAATCAACTTGACATGTATAATTAACCATCCCATAATCCTTGAATGCAGAGAGAAAAAATAATCAAATTTGGAAAGTGACTATAATCAACCTTATGTCTGGTGCTATAAAGGGGGCTTCCTGAGTCAATTACAGAGCATGGTTTTGTGGGCATGGGGCATGCACAGCCGGTGTCAGAGCACAAATGATATTGTCTTTGAATTAATGAAGGCAAGTCACAGAAAAGGGTCAGATAATCTGGAAGAGCTCTTGAAGGATGTACTTTATTATAACCCAAGCCACTTAAATGAATTTTAAAAATCAGTTTTTGGATAGCTTGTCAAATTAGATGATATTATTTTGTCCATGTTGTTAAAAAAAAACACTGGAGAATAGAAAAGAAATGATTGGATCATGACTTTGGAACAGTATCAAAGACTCCAACAAAATATGGACAAAGGGAAACTCTAAGAGAAAAAAATTCACCAAAGTATTGGCTACACCAGGCATGTTTTATTGAGGACTTGTACTCTAGCACAAGAGAAGCAGGACTATTTATAATAGATAAAATCTGACAATAACACAAATGCCCCAAAATAGATGACTGGATCAAGAATCGGTGGTATATACACACAATGGAATATTACTCAGCAATCAAAAAAGATAAACTCATGCCATTCGCAGCAACATGGATGGAGCTAGAAGGAATTATGCTCAGTGAAATAAGTCAGAAGGAAAAAGAAAAATATCAGATGGTTTCACTTATAGCAGGAATATAGGGGAACCAAATAAGACATCAGTGTAAAAAAAATGCAAAACACAACTAAACAAAAACAGACAATTATAAATCAGAGATGTCCTGCCGGGGAGGAGGAGGAGAGGGATCAGAGTGAGGGAGGGAGGAACACAAGGAACTGCAGTGAGGGTTCATGGGTGCATTAGTGAAGGAAATTCTGTGGGGACTACACCTGAAGGGGCTGGGGAAGCAAATATTGTTTAAAAATGAACAATGGGGCCTCCCCTGGTGGCACAGGTGGTTGAGCGCCGCAATGTGAAGCTTTCTGTAGACTCTGCACTGCCTGTTCTTTCCTGGCAGACTGATGAGGGTCCCACATGGTGTGGCAGACCTCTCCTGTCTCGCACGCTGCTCCCCTCAGCAGTGTATTTTGTTGGTCTGCCTGTTCTGTTCCCCGCTCTGTCTCGGGTGAATCCTCTCACCCTCCTGCACATCTGGTCTGTACCCTGGTTCTTGTATAAATAAATAAATAAATAAATAAATAAATAAATAAATAAATAAATAAATCTTTAAAAAAATGAACAATGATGTATAAAATATATAATTTTTAAAAGAGAGAGAGAGAGAGGCAGGAGACCAAAACAGAAAATTTCTGGCTGGACTCCACAAAGGGAGCTAAGGAGTTTTTAAGGGGTGACTATAACAAGGCAGAGCAGAACAAAGCAGTGTTATAGCGTATTTGGGCAGGGCTTTCATAGGGCATGCACAGACAGGGGCCATGCTTCTGCCTATGTCATGTTTTATCAGCATTTAAAGTCTTCACCTAGGGATGTGTGCATTAGCTTGTTAATGGAATTCCAGTCACACTCAGTCAGGACTTTCACTAAATGTACATGAGACTCTTGGTCCCTCCTCCTCCAATACATTTAAAAAAAAATTATTGATCAGTATATGGCACATTTTGTATGGTGCCTTTGGTTGGTATGCTGGACCAAGTAGCTTGAACAAGATTTTGAGGCAGGACCCACCAGTCCATGATTCAGTTCATTTGTTCAAAGAGGATATTGGGCAGCTCTCATCCTACCGGCTCAAAATTTTGTTTAATTAGACTGTCTCAAGAGCACTGTTTAACCAACCTAGGATTGGAAAAGTTTTCCTAAAATAAATGTCAAGTATATCCCTAATTAAGATAATTGTACCTTATTTTCCTTATTTTTTTTTGGTAGTCCAATGGAGTCATTAAAACTCGATATTTATGGTTATCTCATGGACTCTTTCATAAACATAAATTTTTCTCTCTAAGAATACAGATGCCCATATCTTTAGACAAAATAGCTCATACCTACATTTTTTTCACCTTCACGGAATTTTTCAGGCATTGCTGTAGATGAAATGTTGATTCTGAGATCTTAAAAACTGTCTATTATTGTTTATTAGGTAATACTCCATCATCTTTGCCTTGGCTGATAAATATCTGCTCTCCTGCTTGTACTGTGTGATTTATGTTTCTCTCTCTCTCAGCATGGCTGGCAGCATGTAGCTAATATTTAATATAATAAAGTATTTTCCTTCTTAGAATTCAGGAAAGTATCACTGGTGCCAATAAAGTTTTGACTTATTTCTGCTACTGTTTTCTGAGGGAACAGAGAACTTGACGACATTGTAAATCAATTTCACAATGGTGCCCTTTGAATAATCTTGTAGGTCTTTTCTGTTCTGAGGCCCGATTTTGGTAGTGCAGTTGTACAAAGCAAAGAGGTGGCGAGGCTGTGATGTGCTCTGAATCAGAGTTCAGCAGCCCTGCCTCGGGCCCTTGGCACAGCAGCCCCAGTCAGGTGGCATGGGATGAATTTCCAATTCATTCACATGGGAAGGCCACCGAGAGTACTTTCAAGAATCCAGCATATTCTGTCTGCATTGTTTTCACTTAATATTTTTTAACTGGCAAATTATATGTTATAGTAATAAAAACATGGCTTTCACAGGAGAAAAGTACGCAGGTTTGAGGTTTGATTTTACCACTAATTACCAACTTGATTTTTGTTAAATTAGGATCCTTGAATGTATATTTGCTTTTACATCAATTTTTTATTATTTTTTTAAAGATTTTATTTATTCATTTATACAAGCACTGGGTACAGTCAGAAGCGCGGGAGGGTGAGAAAATTCACCAGAGCCAGAGTGGGGAACAGAACAGGCAGGCTGGTGAAATACATTGCTGAAGGGAGCAGCGGGTGGCAGGAGAGGTCTGCGCGCCATGTGGGACCCTTGCCCGGTGGCTGGGGATGGAACCGGTGCTGCAGAGGCTGCGGGCAGCTTTGCAGCTCGGCGCTCAACCTCTGCGCCACCAGGGGAGCCCCTCAATTTTTTATTTTCTTAAAAAATGCACTTTTAATTACAAAAGTTATTTGTGCTCATGGTAAAAGAAAAAACACACTAAAAAGGAAGGGGAATCCCTCACAATTCCAGTACAAATGAAACTGCAAACCTCTAGGGGATGTCATAGTTCATGGGTCCTCACCCAAGCACATACAACTACAAGCAATTACTCAGGCTCAGGGTGCAACAACAATGGGGTTTATTAACAAAGAGCAAATTTGGGAAAAGAAAAGAGTTTCTAAGGCTACAGATAGCCGCCTGTCCTACCCCAGATATTGTCTGCAGTGTCCAGTAGTACAAACCAAAAGCTGCTTGTGAAATTTACAGTTGTCCCTTTGACAAGAACCTGGGACATGGGCCTCCTTGGTGACACAAGGGGTTAATTCTCAGCACCATGAAGCTATCAGCAGCCACTGCAGTGCCAGTTCGATCCCCAGCCAGGGAGCTGACCCACATGGAACAGCAGACCTCTCCTCTCTTGCCTGCTGCTCCCCTCAGCAGTGTATTTCAGTAGACCTGCCTGCTCTGCTCCCCACTTTGTCTCTGGTGTTCCCTCTTAACCCTGCACCTGTGGCCTACATCCCAATTCTTGTATGCATAAATGAATAACATAAATCTTCTAAAAAAGAAGAATCTGGGACTGGAACACCAATAATGGTGTACCAGAACCTAACTCATGGTGGCTGCTGGCGGTAGTCACAGGTGGCACTGTGGCACAGCATCTTAGCAGCCAGTATCAACAATCCAAAAGCTTGGTTGGGCAATGCTGCATGGTACCAGACAAGCTTGAGGCAGGAGCAGTGGTCAAGTGGTAATAAGTGCTGGATACCTCTTAGTGTTACAAGGCAGGGAGAGGGGCAGCCCAAACCCCGCAAACCTGCCTATTCTAAATGGGTTCTGCCATCTGTCACATCAACACAAAACATATGAGACTTTAATGGGAAGGAACTTTAATACAACTAGGAAACAATACAGGAAAGGCAAGGAATCTAGTTTCTAAATCAAGAACTCCATCCAAATGGGATTGGCCCAGAGCAAGACCCCAAAGCCTGCAACAAGTCTAAAGCATCTTCCAGTGGAGACCCACAGAAAAGGGTCAGAGACAACCAAGCAAGCCCAGAAGGAAAAGAGCAAAATCAAAATCAAGATAAAAGCTGCCATTGTCACCTCCCCATGGGTCTCATCCACATCTATGTCACCCAGTCCACGACCAAAAGACAAGCGCAGTTTTTTCTGTGTCTCTAGGCTCCATGTGCCTTCTCCAGGTGTCCTTCTGGCTCCATCCTGCTTCCTTCCTCAGTTTCCTCTTCAGCTTCTTCTCTCCCTGCTCAGCTCCACCCTCAATTTGGGTGGAGGAACCTGGAACCTCCCCCTTTTCTGGGGACCACCCTGTTACATTAGAGGTGACCAGACACTGGTCAGCCATGCCAGTCAGCACAGGTCAGCAGGTGGTAGAAACAGGCACTAGTGTCACAACTCTTAGAAAGATGCTGGGCATAGGCCAGTGGCAGAAAGATCTTTTAGAGCAGGTGCCAGGGGACCAGGCACCAGTGAATAGCTCTTTTAGGGATGCCAGGCATAGGCCAGGCATAGGCCAGCAGTACTTTTCTCCAAGAGATGTGGAAGCTGTGCTGGAGGCAGGAGCAGCTGTCAGGATTAGTTTGAAGTGAAGATCAGGTCTAGGGGCACTTGGAGGTCTGTGAAGGTCTATAAAGGTCTTTCCAGGGGAGAGTCTGGATGAGTTTGTGAAGACATCTAAAGCCTGACTTTTATTCCTTTTAGGATATCTGCCTTTCAAACCTCATTGGTCCATTTTCAACAATGCACTACTGCTTTCAAAATTGAAACTGCACCTGACTTAACCTGTGTGTCAGGTGTCCAACCTGACCTGCACTGGGGTTGGGTGTTCTTGCATTGGGCAAGAAGTACAGGGCACTCAGCTCTTTGTAGAGCTGAGATACTCACTGTACCAGGCTGCTAAGGCATGCTTCAGTGGTGAGGTATGATGGTGGACTCAGAGTAGAACCAAGTGCTCCAGAATGTCTGGAGCATGGTGCTGGCAAGGGCACTGCCACTGTTCCAGTCCACCAGTCTGGTCCTGGGCTGTATATTGAGATGGGGGCCCTAGTGTGCTGGAGGCCTCTCTCCCAACAGCTAACATTGGAATCAGGCAATCTCTGCCACTGGAGGAGAGCCAAGAGCCACAAAAGACTCCTCTTACATAGAGGGATAAAAACAGTTAATCTTGGTATGAATGTTCCACTGATTTTCTGCCTACAAGAACACATAATTGGTTCAAAATTAGAATCAGAGTATATATTCATTTATATGTTTAAGTTATAAATATTTTCATTTAGGTTTATTACTAATTGCATCTGAGGAATTTATCACAATCTATTTCATTAATTTGTTATTGTTTTACATATATGTGAAAATATACATTTTCATTCATTCATTTAATTTTTGTTGAGGTAGCATTGGTTTGCAAAGCTGTTTATAATTTAGTGGGTAGGTTCACAAGTCCTCAGTTATACATTGTTACCACACCAACCACCAAGCACACATAGTCCTTTGTCATAGACCATCAGGCCTCCTGCCTCCTTTGTTTCTCACCTACAACTTCCATCTCTAATAGCCTCAATTCTGTGGTAATAATTTGTTTTACTTTTGTTTGTTTCTTTTGTTTACTTTTGTTTTTTCCTTTGTCTTTTTCTCTATATTCCAGTATGAGTGAAATCATCCAGTATTTTTTTTTCTCCTGGTTTCTTTTACTTAGCAAAATCCCCTCCTGTTCCATCACTTTTGTCATAAATGGCAAGATTTCATCTTTTTACACCTGTGTTATATCGATGTGGTATTGCAACCTGTTACTGGGAGCCGTGATACTCATGTTGTCTGACAAAGGTCTGGACATGGTGCAGATTCCTGAAAAGTCGGGAATCTCATTAGCTGGCTCCTGCTAGATTCTCCTCATTTGCTTATGGGTAGTTTTGTAACAGGGTGGTCCCCAGGAAAGGAGGAGGTTCTGTTACAGGGCAGGGAGAGGGGCTAGCTCAGTCGATAGAGCATGAGACTCTTAATCTCAGGTCGTGGGTTCGAGCCCCACGTTGGGCGCCAAATCTGTTACAGGGCAGGGAGAGGGGCACCCAGACCCAGCAAACCTGCCTATTCTACATGGGTTCTGCCATCTGCCGCATTAACACAAAACATGACACTTTAATAGGAAGGAACTTTAATACAATTAGGAAACAATACAGGAAAGGCAAAGAATCTAGTTTCTAAATCAAGCACCCAAAGTTACCTGTCCCCTCGTAGGTAAAACTCCATCCAAATGGGATTGGCCCAGAGCAAGGCCCCAAAGCCTGCCACAAGTCTAAAGCATATTCCAGTAGGGACCCACAGAAAAGGGTCAGAAACAATCAGACAAACCCAGAAGGAAAAGAGCAAAATCAAAATCAAGACAAAAAGCACCATGGTCACCTCCCCACGGGTCTCTCACCCACATCTGTGTCACCTAGTCCACGACCAAAAGGCAAGTGTAGTTTCTTCACATGTCTCTCCACTCCATGTGCCTCCTCCAGGTATCCTTCTGGATCTCCAGCCTGCTTCCTTCCTTCTCAGTTTCCTCTGCAGCTTCTTCTCTCTCTGCTCAGCTCCACCCTCCCTTTGGGTGAGGCAGGGAACCTGGAACCTCCCCCTTTCCTGGGGAACACCCTGTTACAGTTTCTACCATTGCTAAAATTCGCATTTAAAAGTAAAACCACAAATGCTGTTTGATCAATTACTGAATAACCAATTTGATGGCAAATGGCACTACATGATACAAATATTACATTTTTTTATAAAATTAGCAGTTCTCTGCCAAAAGGCAGTAATTCAACATTTGGCCTTACATTAACAAGTGAAAAAACTTCTGGGAACAAAAGGCTATAAACTTCCCTAGCACAAGTCTTTAATATGGAGATGTGGTCTTTTGAGGCAAGGGCTAATTGGAGAAGGAAATTCTTTTACTTTAAAGTTAAAGATAGCAGTTGGGTGGCAGACACCAGCAATGCTCCAAGTGTAAGAAAATTCCTAATAAGCCAGGAGGCGCCATAGCTGGCTCCTGCTGAAAGGTTCGGTGTGGTAAAGAAAAGGAGAGCCACGCTAAATTTCTCAAAGGAAGGGAAAATTTATTGTGCCCTGGGTGGACCTCACAGACCCAAGGTGGGGGTCAGTGAAGCCACACACGTTGTCAGGGGGATGCAGGCTTTTATAGGGTGAGGAGAGGTCAGGTGGGAGACTGGGTTCATATGGTGGGAAAAAGTTTGTAGGGGGGGCAAGTTTCTTTGTCTGAGAAAAGATTTGTAGGTGGGGGGAGGTTCATTGTCTGAATTCTCTAGGCAGGCTTCAGCATTCCTGTTCCCAGGTAGGCTTCCAGGTGGGTTTTTGCATTCCAGCCTCGTGCATGGACCCTTCTTACCAGCCTTTTGTTGATAGGAAAAGGAGACGGTTCTTTCTTTGGCTACTTCCTGCTGAAAGGGGGCGAAGACCAAGGGGGTGACTCAGGCCTGGTTATGAGGGTCTTCTGCAGGGATGCCAGAATGTGGGTGGAGAAGGTGTTGGTTAAAGGTGGTATGGGGCATTTCCTGAATGTGAGCCTGTATGAATTTTAGGAGGCAAGGAGCAAAAAGAAAAAAATTAAGATTATCATTAATAGTGGGAGTGTTATGGAGCAGCCCCAATATAAAAACGGGTTGCCTGGCTGTGGGTTCTCACCCGTGCGCTTAAAAGGGACTTATTAATACTCCATTACAGGCACACACAAAAGGTTAATAAAAGGTTTATTTACAAGGGAAAGGGAAATGAGGAAATGTACAACTTAGGGAGAAAATAGGGAAATAAAGTCTTTAATGAGTCCTACCCAATCCGCCAACCTGGAAACCCAAAGGCACTCTAAGAGCTGGCCGAGCGCTGCAAGCTGGCAGAGAGCCAGAAAAAAAAAAAGGAACCCCCCCAAAGCCCATGTGTCTGGTTTTATACCAAACCTGGCTGCTTAACCCCATCCTCAGGTTCCAGCAACCTTCCCTTTGCTGGTGATGGGATTTGTCTTTCCCAATGTCCTGATGGCTTTGGTCTGGAGTGGGGGTGGAGTCCACAAAGCCTGTATGGAATTAGCTTTAGGACTAAAGGAGGAGCCATGACACTATAGGATTTTGAAACCATGTCAGCGGAGAGTTGGAGGCCCCGCTTTCCCTTTCCATGTCTTTTGCGTAGTTTTATTAACGCTTCCACATTTTGCTCTACAATCCCTGATTCACTGATATAGTAACAACATTCTTCCCTGAGGAACAGGCAGGTATCCCCCTTATGAGACGTTAACAGGTCCAGAGCCTGCCAGTTTTGGAGAATGACCTGTGCCAGGAGGTGAGCTGTATTTGTAATGATGCTAAAGACACAGAGGTTTTTTTTTTTTTTTTTTTTTTTTAAAGAATATTTATCAGTTAACCAAAATGTTAGAAGTACAGGAATGAAAGCCGACAAGGGCATCAGTTTGCTAGCAGGGGTAGCTGTGATTGGAGTCCCATAGGGGGGACTGAGAGTTGGGGAGTCTGGCAAGCAGCGTCCATTATATTGGTCATAATGGTATTGAGATTAATTGGAGCTACCACCAGTAGAGCCCTCTGAAGGGAAGCACAGAGGAAACAAGAGGAGGTGTTAGTCCCAAAAGAGTCATTTAGGAAGAGTATAGCATTTTGGATTACATGAATCCAGGTTGAGGGTGTCTCGGTCTTTTCTGATAATGTTAGCTAATTTTCTAGGACTTGTTCTGAATGGAGGATGTCCTGGGAGACATGGACTGTGGCATTTTGTGTTGGGACATATTCCCTTGAGATGGACAGTGTTACCACTGGGTAGGAATGCCAGCCAGTGTACCCTGCGGCTTGGACTCCCTGTACCCAACGTTGGTCCCAAGGATCTGAAATAGCATAGCTAACTTGATTCATATTGAAGCCCGTATTATGTCGGACCAGAGAGAACATTAGGCCTTTGTCTTGAAGGTGCACTGTACATGACTCTAAGGGCACCCCTCATATTCTCTATAGGTATTCTTGCAGTGATATAAGGTTTGATGGTAAAGAAACAAAACAAGGTGTTCATAGGGTTATTAATCAACGAAAGAGTTAGAGTGAGAGTGATAGGTGCTGTGCATCCTGCCTGTGGGCACTCCGCAGTACCCACCTAGTGGGTAGTCTCAGTGGATCCTGAGACAAAGGTCTTCCTAACTTTGAATTTCCATACGCAGGACACTGAGCTAGGGGAGATTTTGACGAGAAATGCACATCCTAGTAGGACACAGGGTATGACATACATATTGTTTGTCTTCAGGGGCACGTTTGACCCGTGATAGATGGTGCCAGGAGGGGTGTCCCAGAAGTTTTACCGCTGTAGGCGTGGTGAGAATGACCATGTGTGGACCGGTCCGCGGAGGCTGCAGTGGTTTTGGTTGAAGCTGTTAGAGCACACCGGTGCCAAGTCCAATAATGACCGAGACCCAAGTTCGATACAAAAGCAAAGGTGGCCTTTATTAGCTAGCTCGAGCTAGGGTCTGAACCCCCGGAGTGGAACAGACACAGTGGCTGCGCCCAGATAGTGTTGGACCCTGAGCACCAAAATTAAGCAGTTTAAATAGGCATACAGAATGGGTCCCTTAGGGTAATCTGACAGTTTCAGATGTGGATTCTAGGAACCCGACTGTTAGGGTAATCTAATGGTTACAGACCCCGGTTCTTAGAATCTAGGATTCCAGGAATTGCAACCTCACTGTCAGTTAAGCTCTTAAATGGCTGCTGTACTTTAAAATGGCTGCTGTTATGCTCTATTCTTACATTCCCCCCTTTCCTAAAACGCCATTTTAAAGTCCCAATACACTTTTGGAGCTTACAGAGTTTGCGGCGGTTGGTAATGTTGTCTAAGTACCAGAGTTTGAACCACCTCAAACTATTGCGAATAAAAAGCAAGCAAGCGATTAAGTATACAAGGGCCAAATGTAAGCATTAGCATGAGCAACACTAGAGGTCGACAATAGGGTTGTTAGCCATGGGGAAGTATTAAACCAAGATTCAAACCATCACTGCTGAGCCTCCTGCTCTCTCTTTCATTTAGCTAAACCTTCCCTTACCTTGGCAAGGGATTCCTTAACAACTCCTGAATGGTCAACATAAAAGCAGCATTCTTCTCCTAGAGCTGCACACAACCCACCTTGCTGTAAGAGAATAAGGTCCAGCCCTCGGTGGTTTTGTAATACCACCTCAGCTAGGGAGGATAGGGAGTCCTGCAAGTGCGCAATGGAGACGTCCAGTCTCTCAATGTCTGTGTCAATAGCTGCCCGCAGGCGGGAGTACTGGTTAATTTGGCCCTTTGCTGCCATCGACAGCCGCTGTCCTCCATGGAGGTGGAGAGATTACCAAAGGCTGTGATTCCCTCATAGAAGGGAGGGGCTGAGTCATAACATAGCCAACACGAAGAAGTCAAATCAGGCCGGGAAGCATTAAACACCCTAAACATGTGCCCAAGCATTTTCAGGAAATGGTCAGTCTCAGACAATCGAGCAGCCTGTACCACTTGTGTGACGGCGTTTGAGGTTACTCGGGGTGACTACTGATCCCGAGGAGGGAGGGAATGCAGTGGTTGCCTGAGGAATGGGCTCCCGGGGGGTGGGGTGGACCTAGGATTTTATTAGGTCCCACTGGTAGGGGTTTATGATGCGGATAAGCATGAACCCTTAGGGTAAACAAGAGACCCGGATCTATGCCAGATGCATAGAACCTGAGCCCCCAAGTCATTCCATTAATCCATTGTGGGAGCAGCTTGGAGTCTGCCTACCTGGGTAAATTTTAGTATGGCTGGGGTGCACTGAGTCAGCATACAAGGCCCACCTGCCCCTTGACCTGGTCTAAAGCTATAACCTAAGGATTCAGACCCCAGGGCCCTGCCAACCTGAGTATAATCCCCTTTGAACAGTGTTGCCCAGTCAATATAGCCAGTGAAGACACAGCTCCAGGATGCACAAAAGAAATCCTTTGAGTTTCCACGGGAGCGCATGGATCGCCCCCCCATGTTCTGGGCAAAGGTAAAAGTGAGTTTTTCTAATCTGGCTTCACCCAGTGGGCTTGTTGCATGTCAAATGGCTTGGGTTCTGAAAATCCTCCTCCCAGGCCGAGGGGCCTGGGTCTGGAAAGTCCCATTTCCCATCTGCCAGTCCACAAAGATCAAAAGATATATCTGGATACCAAGTCCCCATGGGAGCAGGGTGTGTAACCCAGGCAGCTATTTTCCCAGTTTCCCCATTGCTAAGGGTCCAGGTAATGTTCCACGGGGTATGTGGGCTCATCCGAAAAAATGAGGAGGGGGAAGCACATATAGTTTGAAGAGTCAGCAGAAGCAGAAACAGTCTGGTCATCGTGGCAGCTTACTCAGGAGGCTTGCTTGGACCAGTCTTAGGGAGTTAGTCCGGGTGCCATCCGAGTGTGAGCTTGTCGCGCAGCGGGTTGACTGGGTCCGCTCGGGCCATCCACTGACCGGGATCTGTAACCAGCTGGTCCTATCCTGTGAGTGGTCTTGCGTGAGTGTGATGGATCCAAGCTGCTATTCCATCTACCTTTAAGGCAAAAGGGGTAGTAAAGATTAATAGGAATGGGCCATTCCATCTGGCCTCCAGTGTCTTTGGAGAATGCCGTTTGACCCAGACCCAATCTCCAGGCTGGAAGTTGTGGAGACTGTGGTCGGGGGAACTGGGGCTGTGAAAGGCTTTGAGCTGGGGCCACAGGGTCTTCCAAACTGCTTGCAGGGCTAAAAGGTATAGCCCCACAGGCTCTGGCCCCGACGGCCTGGTTGCATTTCTGGGGATAGCTGGTGGTGCTTATCCAAACATTATTTCAAATGGGGTAAGCCCCGAAGAATAAGGAGTGTTTCTAGCCTGAAAAAGCGCGTAGGGGAGGAACATCACCCAGTCTCCACCAGTCTCTAGGCATAATTTAGTCATGGTCTCCTTGAGGGTCTGATTCATTCTTTCTACCTGTCCTGAGCTCTGGGGATGGTAAGCACAATGTAATTTCCAATTAATCCCCAGGGAATTACTCAGGTGTTGTACGACCTGAGCAGTAAAACCTGGTCCATTATCTGCTCCAATTCCTCTAGGTGTCCCATATCTGGGAACAATTTCTTCTAACAGGGCTTTACAGACCGTAAGGGCCATTTCCTTCCTGGTGGGGGAATCCTCAACCCAGCCAGAAAAGGTGTCTACCAAAACTAATAAGTATCTGTACCCATACTTTCCTGGCTTTATTTCTGTAAAGTGTACTTCCCATATCTCTCTGGGGAACTCACCTCGTAGCTGCTTTCCCAACTGTCCTACCGCCTTACCGGGTTTCACTTGTTAACAGACCTGGCAATTTTCTATTTCCCTGGTTAGCTGGTGAACTTTGGGGAAGTTTAAGTGAGCAGTCCTAATTAAAGTTTTCATCTTTTCTGCCCCAAAATGCGTGGTCCGGTGGAGGCGCTTGAGCAAATCGTGGCCTACCGCCTCTGGCAGAAGTAGGGTGTCCTGAGTTTTCCACCAGCCGTCCTCCTGCTGAACCTCAGCATGTTCTTTCTGGAGCCACTGGTGGTCTTTTTCTGTAAATGTTGGAGCCTTACTTGGAAGAGGTCCCATTCCTGGTTCACTGGTTCCCCAGAGGACAGTGCCGCTCCCCGGGCTTCCTCGTCTGCCCTGTGTTTGCCTCGAGCCTCTGTAAGTCCTTTAGCCGTGCTATATAAAGTGGCATGGTCGGACAATTGTTAAAACCAGCCCCCCCCACTCCCCGTCCCGTTTCGGCCCATGCCTCGGGAAATTGTTGCAACCAGTCAGTTATCTTACAATGCCCCCCACCCCCCGCCCCCGTGGTTTTGAATACTGCCGGTATTCGTCAGCTAGCGCCATGTAAGGATGTGGACAGGTGGGTCTTTTTGGAACCCGGAGTGGAGCAGGAGTCCCACTTGAGAGCTGATTCTTACTCCCCGTGGACCAAAAGTAATAGAGGCTCCTACCTTGGTCAGGAGGTCTCAACCCAGCAGCTGGGTGGGACAGTCCGGAGTTACCATGAAGGAGTGGCTGACCATTCCTTGGGCCAGATGGACTCGGCGGTCTGTTGTCCATCCATATTCCTGAGTTCCGGTTGCCCCTTGGACCCAGGTGGTGCGATTTTGTTTTTGTCCTTGATCCTGTAGGAGAACTGATTACTGGGCTCCTGTGTCCACCAAAAAGTCAACTGGTTTCCCCTCCACAGTTAAGGTTATCCTAGGCTCAGGAAGGGGGGCTGAGCCCTGACCCCCCTAGTAACTGTCCTATGTGTTGACCTGGAGGACCTTCACTGGTTTGTGTAGAGGCTCAGACTCAGGCTCGTCAGGGCAATCCCTGGCCCAATGGCCCAAGGTCCAGCTTGGGCCTTGGTTTTCTCCCTTGGGCTTTGTTGCCTCGGCCCACTGCTGTGAGCAGAATGTGGGTTATTTGGCGGTTCTGCCTCTTTTGCTCTGTTGCTTGCTCACGATGTCTTCTATTCTAATTCTGTCCTCTCTTTCCCTTTGCTCTGCCCTAAGCCTTTCCTGCTTTTTCTCCTCTGTTTCCCTGTTATGATATACTTTTTCAGCTACTCTGAGGAGCTCTTGTACTGGCCTCTCCCCCAGTCTATCGAGTTTTTGAAGCTTTTTCTTTATGTCTGGAGATGCCTGGTTAACAAAAGCTAATGTAACTGCTGGCTGTCAGGAGCCTCAGGGTCAAGGGACCTATACTGCCTGAAAGCATCCATAATACGTTCTAGAAAGGCAGCCGGGCTCTCCATCAGCCCTTGTCTTACATCATGAATCCTAGCCAAATTTGTCGGCTTTCTAGCTGCTGCTCGGAGCCCAGCCATCAGAGTCTGGGGGTACACCCGGAGATGCTCCTTACCTTCAAGGGTATTGTAATCCCAATTCTGGTCGGCGCAAGGGGAACCTCAGGTCTATGGTAGCCGGATCCTGGGTAGGGCGGCCATCCACACCCAGGGCCTGTTTACATGCCTCTCCCCAAATCCTGTCTTTTTCTTCTGTTGTAAACAGGATTTGCATGAGCTGGAGGCAGTCGTCCTAGGTGGGTTGGTGAGTGAACAAGATAGATAGATTCAAAAAGGTTAATAAGACCTCTAGGATTTTCTGAGAATGGAGGGTTTTGATGTTTCCAATTATACAGGTTGGAGGTAGAAAAGGGCCAATATTGCTTGGTTTGTTGGCCATTCTCACCTGCCGGCCCTATGGCCCTTAAAGGGACTAGAATAACCTCCTCCCCCCCGCCCCCCCCCCCCCACATGTGCTTGGGCCTGGCTACAAGATCGAGATTGGGCTGGAAGTGGAGTCAGGCGCTGCCGCAGCAGCTACATCTGCTCCCTCCCCCTCTACCAAGGCCTCGGCTGTATGCTGGAGGTGCTGACTGGACTGTGGAGAGATTGTCATCCAAAGCCTGGAGGAGGAAAGGGTTAGAGTCTGGAAGAACAGACGCTCTTTGAGCACGGCTGGGAGTCTGGGCGACATAGATGTGAGTCCTCAGACCATTAGAGGAAATGATGCCATGAGGACAAAAAGGCCATAACCAGTCAGGTGGAAAAACAGTCAGGTCCTCCCAAAGGAGGATGTAGGGGACCTGTTCAGGATGAGAAGTTGTGACAACCTTTTTTTTACTTGACGAATGAAGAACAGAAAGTAATAAGGAGACATTTGCGGATGTCTAAGGAAAGATTTTGAGCTCGTGCACGGACGTCGGAAAAATGATCCACCATGAATGAGAGGGGAGTCGTCTGTCACTGACCCATGATTACAAACACAAATGCAACAAGAACAACAGACACCAGGAACAAAACAAAAATAGCTTTTTCGAACCTTCCTCAAAAGGGGAACTTGCTGTCCAACAAGGGGTATGGCTAACCAATCAGAGGGCCCCGGGGACATCTCCTGTGGCCCCTGCCGGAGGCCTTCCTGTGCGTCCACCTAGGCCTTACCTGGCTCAAAACCAGAACACACTATTACCTGGGTAAAACCCTGCACAGCAACACTCACCCGTTGTGGGGTCCATGTCCCCTGTCTCTGTCCCAATGTCCTGTAAAATCAAGAAAGAGGGGGACAAACACCACAAGCAACAATAAACAGAAGACAGATACAAGACAACACAAGCCGGCTGGATGACTACATAAGGCCTTGAAAGAATTTACCAGTGTGCACACAGGACCAGAGTTCCACGTTGGTCCCCTAGCCTCTGGCTTCCACTTCGGAGGAATCTGCAGTAGGCTTCCCCTAGCCTCTGGCTTCCACTTCGGAGAAACGGGCTGAAGACTTATAACTGCTCCTATCATCAGGACGTCTCCTGACTCATTGATCTCCCAAGTCCCCGCGACTGAGATCGGCATGAACGAAGTTAGGCCAACTCACAAATTGGGAGGTCGATCTCGGATGAGCCCCGAAATATTAGAGCACACCGGTGCCGAGTCCAAGAACGACCGAGACCCAAGTTCGATGCAAAGGCAAAGGTGGCCTTTATTAGCTAGCTCGAGCTAAGGTCTGAACCCCCGGAGTGGAACAGACACAGTGGCCGCGCCCAGATAGTGTTGGACCCTGAGCACCAAAATTAAGCAGTTTAAATAGGCATACAGAATGGGTCCCTTAGGGTAATCTGACAGTTTCAGATGTGGATTCTAGGAATCCGACTGTTAGGGTAATCTAATGGTTACAGACCCCGGTTCTTAGAATCTAGGATTCCAGGAATTGCAACCTCACTGTCAGTTAAGCTCTTAAATGGCTGCTGTACTTTAAAATGGCTGCTGTTATGCTCTATTCTTACAACAAAGAGCAGGGCACCAGCTGTGATAGGCTGTTGCATTGGGAGGTTCCCTCTGGCTAACTGCCGTTGTTGAGTACACTACAAAAAGGACAACTTGAGGTGTCTAACAGGGTGGTCCCCAGGAAAAGGGGAGTTTCCAAGTTCTCCACCCCACCCAAAAGGAGAGTGGAGCTGAGCAGGGAGAAGAAAAAGCTGGAGAGGATACTGAAGAAGGAAGGGAGCAGGATGGAGAACAAGAAGGAGACCTGGAGGAGGCACCTGGAGCAGAGACATGTGAAGAAGCTGCGTTTGCTTTTGGTCCAGGACTGGACTGGTTGAAACAGACGTGGGTAAGAGACCCATAGGGAGGATAACTATGGCAGCTTTTATCTTGATTTTGATTCTGCTCTTTTCCTCCCAGACTTGTCTGACTGTTTCTGACGGTTCTTTTCTACGGTTCCCCACCAAAAGGCGCTTTAGACTTGGGGCAGGTTTTTGGGCCTTGCTATGGGCCAATCCTGTTTGGGTGGAATTTTATCCACGAAGGGACAGGTAACTTTGGGTGCTTGATTTAGAAACTATATTCTTTGTCTTTTCTGTACTGTTCACTAATTGTATTAAAACTCATTTCCATTAAAGGTCTTGTATATTTTGTGTTGATTAGCAGATAGCAGAACCTATTTAGACTGGGGAGGTTTGGGGGTTCTGGGGTGCTCCTCTCCCTGCCCTGTAACATGTCAGAATGGGCTTTTGGGGTATAATACCCTATTCTCTCATACTGAGTCATAGGGCAAGAAGATATGTTCATGGATCAGAATAGAATAGGAAAATGTCTCAGAGGAATAAGGAAGGCTCCAGACAGAAGGAGCTCTTTGGACAACTTCCAAAGGGGACTAATCAAACATCCCTAGACTAGGGGCAACAGGACATTCCTAGATAAGGGCAATAAAAAAAAGGGCTCTAAGATAAAGTCTGAGATTCAAGATATAATTCTGGGCACAGAGGCACTAAGGCAGAGTGAGTGAGATCTCGGAGACCTAACCAATCACAGAGAGATTTGACAGGGCTTTAGAACAATTAGGGAAAGAAGGTACATGTTCTCTGAGGCATGATTCCATGGGGGCTTCCTTGCCCCTCTGTGGCCTGGTGCAAGGACCTGGGTTCTTCACTTTGTTTCTTCCCTTTCTCCTTAATAAACTTTTCCTTATCTAAACAAATTTGCCTCTTTTCTCTTGCTTGCCTGAAAGTCAGTGAAGTTCCTGCAGCAGCTTCATTGGTCACCAACCCATGGTGGTCTAATGATTAGGACTCTAGCACTGCCACTGCAGCCTGGGATCGATTCCTGGCTGGGGGACTAGACCTGAAAACCTGAAATTATGGTATCAATATTGCCAGGTTTCTGATAATGAAGTGCTTGTTATAGATTCAATTCATGTCTCTGTTTAATTGGCTTCCGGCGGTGACAGGCAGCCTGACCCCAGCATTCTGTGGTTATATTTCTGGTGGTAATAATTAGGGTTAATTCATATATCATTGATTTACAAAATGTACCTATATCAATTACGGCTAACTCATAACTATAATGAAAGTTAGCTTTACATTATTAAAGGTTTAACACAAAAATTGCTTGGCTAAAATGATAATATTGGGTATAATACATCTATTCAACCTGTATTTTATTTTATTTTTTAAAGATTTATTTATTTATTTATATAGGCACTGGGTACAGTCAGAAGCGCAGGAGGGTGAGAGAGTTCACCAGAGCCAGAATGGGGAGCAGAACAGGCAGACTGATGAAATACACTGTGGAGGGGAGCAGCGGGCAGCAGGAGAGGTCTGCGCGCCATGTGGGACCCTCGCCGGTGGCCGGGGATCGAACCGGCACTGCAGAGGCTGCGGGCAGCTTTGTAGCCCAGCACTCAACCGCTGCACCAACAGGGGAGGCCCAACTTATATTTTAATAAAAAATAAATCACGTTATCTAAAAAGAAGACTTTGTCTCATGAAGTGTTATGACTGGTGATGGAGGATAAGAACAGAAAAACTGAAAAAGAGGTGCCACAAGACCAGAAACCTGGCTCACACAAGGCGGTAGGGGTACAGGGGATTAATATAGCCATTGGCACAGCTATAGAAACCAAGATCCCTAGGTGCCAATGTCTAGATTACAAAGCATTACAAAGATCCAGGCAGGTATCAGACTGCTGAAGGGACTGGCAAGAGCACAGACCCAAAGATAAAGATATGGAGATTGGGCCCATGGTAGAATCCAGATCCCTTTCAGATTCTGCATAGTTATCCAAAATCAGCAGCAAACAGGCCACTCCACAAAGGAATGAGCCTCTCCCAAAGAGAAGACTACATCAGTGCAGTCTCTGCGCTGGCACAGGCAGCAATTCCTCTGCCTACCTATGACTGTGCAGGTGCTTCTTTCCACCAAGTCACTCGGTCTGCAGGGCAGCAGTGTTGCTGCCTGTGACCTGTACATGCCGGAGCTTCTCTTCACTGACCTCCCTCAGCAGAGGCAGCTCTCCTCAAGGCCGCCCGCCTACAACCATGCCGGCCTTTCTCAATAAATTTGTCCCTATTGGAGCAGCTCTTCCTGCATGCTTGTGTCTCTACAAGTGCTTTTAATTTTCTGTCCCTTTTTTAATAAACCTGCTCTTTAAATACAACCAATGTCTCTGTCTTGTGGAGAAATTCGCCTGGGAAAGTCGCCGTGTATGGTTGTAATGGGAGTTCTGGTGAAACCTTTCCCTGAGTGAACCCAAGGACCACACTCTCCAAACCCACTAACTCCCCAAACCAGTATTGTAACAGGGTGGTCCCCAGGAAAGGGGGAGGTTCCAGGTTTCCTGTCCCACCCAAAGGGAGAGTGGAGCTGAGCAGAGAGAGAAGAAGCTGCAGAGGAGACTGAAGAAGGAAGGAAGCAGGATGGAGATCCAGAAGGATACCTGGAGGAGGCACATGGAGCCGAGAGACATGTGAAGATACTACACTTGCCTTTTGGTCGTGGACTAGGTGACACAGATGTGGGTGAGAGACCCGTGGGGAGGTGACCATGGTGCTTTTTGTCTTGATTTTGATTTTGCTCTTTTCCTTCTGGGTTTGTCTGATTGTTTCTGACCCTTTTCTGTGGGTCCCCACTGGAAGATGCTTTAGACTTGTGGCAGGCTTTGGGGCCTTGCTCTGGGCCAATCCCATTTGGATGGAGTTTTACCCACGAGGGGACAGGTAACTTTGGGTGCTTGATTTAGAAACTAGATTCTTTGCCTTTCCTGTATTTTTTCCTAATTGTATTAAAGTTCCTTCCCATTAAAGTCTCATATGTTTTGTGTTGATGTGGCGGATGGCAGAACCCATGTAGAATAGGCAGGTTTGTGGGGTCTGGGCTGCCCCTCTCCCTGCCCTGTAACAGTATGAGTAAGGGGAACACGTCTGCGTGTAAAGATAAAAGAAGTATATGTTCTGTGAAAAACAAGGTAAGAGGTATAATAGGAAGAAATATCGGGGTGAGATGAGAGGCATTGGTGTGAGAGAGTTCACCAGAGATAGAGTGGAAAGCAGAAAAGGCAGATTTATTGGAATACCCTGCAGGGGAGCAGGGGGTGAGAAGGCAGAAGTCTGCACTCAAAGGGGGAATATGGTCTTGTTACCAAGGCAACCTTATCAATTTCCTTATCTATTCAAGCCTCCAAACCTGCCTATTGGGCAAGGAGTAGGGGCTTGGTTTTAATCCTATTAAATGGTACCCCAACAAAAGGTGTGGGTCTCTTTTTTTTTTTTAAGAAAAAGACACTTAGTTTCAAGCTAATACTGGTTATTTAAAAATGGGAAAATAAAAAGAAAGTGTAGAGAAATTTAATTAAAAGAAATCTCAGGAAAAGAAAAAAATAAGTTTTCAAACTGAATAATATAAAAAAAAGTTTTTAAGTGGTGCACTTAGTTGTGTATTTAATACTTAATTTTTTTCTTCTACTAAAAGACAAAAGTATAATTAAACTGTCAGCTTTTAATAACAGATTGTGAACCATTCAAGTCAAAAGATCTGATGCTTCATTGTCTCTTGTTAGCTAGAAAGAAATCTAGTCCTGCTAGCATTGTCTTATGCTGAGCCTTGTCAGAGATTTGCTTTAAAAATCTGTCACTCTTAGTAATTAAGTATTATTTCATAGAAACCTATGTGTTTTAAATCTTTAAATACTTTATTATAACACTTCCTTGAAATAAAAATCTAAAATAATAGTCTTTGATTAAAATAGAAAAAATATATATGGACAGTCTTAGAAGAGCTCTTCTAAGAAACCCTATAAAAATTATTCCTCTTATTAAGAAAAATATTCAAATATCAGGCTTAATTGATACATTAAAATGTCATGTTGAGAGGAACTGGGGTCAGGAGAACTTGGGGAACAGGGCAGGCTGAGACACTGTGAGTTCTAGGGCAAGTTACCCTAGGCAGGGACTTCAGGAGAGTTAAGGGAGTCTCCAGAGATGAGTAATAAATTCCAAATGGGACTAATCCAAACACCCCAGGACTAGGGATGACAGGACATTCCTGGACAAGGATGATAAAGAAAAGGGGCTCTAAGATAGGGGCTGGGGCACAGAGACTTAGTTCTGGGCACAGAGACATTTAGGCTGTGAGTGAGACCACTGAGAACTAACCCATCACAGAGAGACTGGTGGGGCTTTAGAATAATTCAGGAAAGAAGGTATAAGTTCCTGAGGTACGACTCCACTTCAGCTTCGTTGTGCCTCCCTGGCCTGGTTCTACCAGCCTGGGAGTCCCACTTTATTTCTGTACCTGTTGCAGAAATAAATTCTAGCTTTTTACCCAGGCAAGGGAAGAACAAGCAGTGAGTGCTTCAGGAATCGTGAGGTCAGGAGAAGCTTCATTACTCATGCACGAGGTCTCAGACTTGGTTAGTCCCATAAGGTCTGAGCACCCATCTAGAGACAAAGGGTTTCATTTATTTGTAACCATTGATACTAGAATTGTCAGGCCTAGTCTCCCAGCCAGGAATGGATCCCAGGCTGCAGGGGCAGTGCTGAGTCCCAGCCACCAGACCACCACAGGTCGGTGTCTCATGAAACCGCAACAGGAACTTCACAGACATTCAAGCAAGCAAGCGAGAAGAGGCAGGTTTGTTTAGAGAAAAAAAAAAGTTTATTGAGGAGAAAAGGCACAGAAATAAAGTGAGACTCCCAGGCCATGAAACCAGGCCAGGGAGGGGCAAGGAAGCCAAAGTGGAGTCATGTCTCAGGGAATATATACCTTCTTTCCCTGATTATTCTAAAGCTCCACCAGTCTCTTTGTGATTGGTTAGTTCTTGGCTGTCTCACTTAATCTGTTACTGAGTGGGGAGGGGTGGGGGAGCTTCACATTCCTTATTTAACAGGTTTGTCTTTCCCCATTTGTTGCATCTTCCCCCTTGTTTGATAGATTTAGCTTTATGACCCAGTCTCCCAAATGAGCATCCCTGCATTTTAGGGAAGAGAAAGTCAAACATCAACTATTGAAGAAAAACAGGCTGGCACCCACCGGTCTCAGTGCTGACCCCTTCCCATCTCCTCCTTGCATAAATATCCCTGCACTCTGTCAAAGGACAGGACCGTGGTCTTTCAGACTTAAGTCTGCTGCCCTCCCCATTAGTCAATAAATTAAACCACTCTCATTTTTCCCCAAACTCCACCTCCCTTTATTGGTTGAGGAAACTGAGACCAGAGTTTGGTAACAACGTTGACCTTAGTCCTGGGATGTTTATTATTCCCAGTGGAATTAGTTACATTCCTCTTGTTGCCCTTATCTCTGGAGTCTTCTTAACTCTCCTGAGGTCCCCACCTGCACTGTCCCTGAGGCTGCCTAATTCTCCCTAACTTACCCTAGGATTCACCATCTTACATTGATAACATCAGTAAGCATAAAAATTCTTGACAAAAGGGGGAAAGATGCAGATTGGAGGATGGCCTGAGAGATCAATCAGCCTGGCTGGCATCAGACTTTGTTAAAATGTAACTTTGTTTAGCCATGCTTATTAAGGAAGCAAACTTCTTATTTACACATACTTTGCATTATTTACTGCCAGGCCTATGACTCTTTAGCAGGAAACAGAAATGATTTTATTTGCTTAGCAGTTCCCTTTCATACCTTTTCTCCTCAATAAACTTTTTTCTTTCTCAAAACAAATCTGCCTCTTCCTTGCGAGCCTGAACGTCAGCAAAGTTCCTGCTGTGGCTTCGTGAGACACCAACCCGTGGTGGTCTAGTGGCTAGGACTCAGCACCACCACTGCAGCCAGGGATCCGTTCCTGGCTGGGAGACTAGGCCTGAAGACCTGAAGTTACGGTATCAACTGGACAGTAATTTTAAACAATATAGAAACAGAAGGAACAAAACAGCTCCCAGGAAAACAGAAGTGCTTTGCTGAAATGTTGCTGAGCTAGACACTGATGGAGGACAAGAATAGAAAAAAAAAAAAAAAACGAAAAGGATATGCGCCACAAGACCAGAAACCTGGCTCACACAAGGAGGTGGGGGTAGAAGAGATTAGCATAGCCATTGACACAGCTGTGGAAACCAAGATCCTTAGGCGCAGACTACCCAGTTGCGGGAACTAGTATCCTTAGGTGCCAACTATGATCCTTAGGTGTGGACACCTAGATTACAAAGCATAAAATCCAAGCAGGTATCAGACTGCTGTCTAGAGCTCAGGTCCAAAGGTAAAGATATGGAGATTGAACCCAACAGACCCCAAAGGTAAAGATATGAAGATTGAGCCCATTGTGGAATCTCTAGTCCCCTTCAGATTCTACACAGTTATTCAAAATTAACAACCAACTGATGGCTCACAACAGTGACCCCTCCCAAATAGAAGATTAGATCAGTCCAGTCTCTGCACAGGCTTGGGGCAGCATTCCCACTGCCCACCAGTGACTATGCAGGCGTTTCTTTTCACCAGCTCTCTCCCTCCTCAGGGCAGCAGCCTTCTGCCTGCCTGTGACCTGTACAATGCTGGTACTTCTCTTCACTGACCTCCCTCAGCGGAGGCCGCTCTCCTCAAGGCCGCGCTCCTGCAACCCGGCAGGCCTCTCTCAGCAAACCTGTCCCTTTTCGGGGCAGCTCTTTTTGCCTGCTTGTGTCTATGCAAGTGTCCTTTATTCTTCTGTCCCTTTCCCTAATAAACCTGCCCTTTAAATATAACTAATGTCTCTGTCTCATGAAGTTGCTCACCTGGGAAACTTGCTGCATGTCACTGTAACGGGAGCTCTGGTGAAACCTTTCCCAGAATGAACCCAAGGACCCTGCACACCAAACCCACAGACTCCAAAAATGACAACAGCCACAACCTCGTGTAAAATCCTGTTACAGGATAATCAAGGAATGGAAAAACAATCACCACGAAACTTCCCGACCATCCTTTGACTAATCAATGATCTGGCACATTGGGCAACAGGAAGTTGTTGTTATAAGTTCTATGACAGTTGTAAAGGCAGGAACGGGCACAGTGCAGGTTTTCTGATCTCATGCAGACCAGGTAAAGGAGGAGTCAGAGTCCTTAGTGGGTTTTTGCAGGTTTTTTATTGGGGTTCAGCGGGTACGTGGCAGGCAGGGGTGTTGGCTGGGGGGCTGGGAGGCTGGCAGGCCTTCCAGCCCCCAGCAAGTCTTCACTCTCTCTGGGCTCTCTAGCGTTTGTTCTGCTGCTTCTTGACTTCTCTTTCAGCTTCTACTGCTGCTGCTGCTGCTGCTGCTGGCATCCCCGTGACACCGCCCTTAAAAGCACAGTCTTAGCCCAGCTGAATCCCATCTACCTATGCCCACACCCTATTCCAGGTGCCCGCCACCAGGCATGCATTCAGGACAAGGATCCATCATCTATCCTGATGGCGGAAGGGCAGAAAAGCCTGACATTTTCTTTACCCTACAGTCCACCCCCTCAGGATTTTCTGCCATATAATCTACATATATACAATTTAGCAAACAAACAATGCAGCCATGGCCCACAAAAGCAAATACATCACAATATAACAAAATACAACAGAACACAAATAAATCCAGGCAGGGCACCAACCTAGTGCAAAAGACAATTATTGGTATCAGCAGATGAGCCACCAAATCTGCTGCCGAAGGCACTGCTCATACGAGGGAGGGGAATCACTCACGACATCTATTGCAACACGCCAGGAGCCATCAGACTTCCTGGTCTTCTCTGGCTGTAGTCTCGGCTACAAGCCATAAACAGAATCCACCCCCAGGATGCACTAGCTCTGGGATTGGCAATTTTATTCTGTTGGGGGTAATCGCCAACCCTCAGGGTTTCTGTCTGCAGTCACTCCAACACTTGGCCTTCATAGCCACCCATGCGACTCGCAGACCCCTGCACTCAGGCCAACCCACTGCACAAGAACATGGGTCGGGAATCCAAACTCTACATACGGCTTGGGCTCCACCCCAAGCCACGTTCCCCACCTGTCCCTCAAGGACGGGTTCCTCAGCTCCTCACCCTCACTCAAGAATGAGCAGGGCATCACCCACAGGTGATTTTACGAGACTCACAGGTCTTCAGCATACCCAGGCTGCTTAACAGCCGCTTAGGGCTTCTCAACTTAGCATCAATACCAGCTTTTGCCTTCTTAGTTGGCTTTTCACCTCCACCTGGCTGCTGGGCATGCACAGGCTGCTTTTGGCCATCTAGGCCCACTGGCCACCCCCAGATTCTCAAAAAAAAAAAAAATAACCTGCCAAGGCCCTCCCCCTTCTGGCGGGATTGTCAGTCCAAGTTTATCAGTCCATGTCCATCAGTTGAAGAACATTGGCCTCTCCCTGCATCAGCACCGGTGAGCGCTGAATCGTGGTCCTCTCCTCCCCGACGATTCTGCTGCCTCAGGGGTCGTTGGCCAGTCCTTTCGGGTGTCGTTGTCTGGTTCCATCGGGCGTCTCCTTCATGCCAGGTCTCGTCCTATAGCTCGTGGACGTTGTCCACCTTCTGTGCCACCATGGCGCCTCCAGCGTCATCACAGGCAAACAGTCTGTTCTCCTTAGTCCCTCCAGGTCTTCGGATTGCTCCAATACCAGTCTACATGGATCTTGCCGACTTACGCCAATTGTAAGGGGCTGGACAGGCACAGTGCAGGTTTTCTGATCTCATGCAGACCGGGTAAAGGAGGAGTCAGAGTCCTTAGTGGGTTTTTGCAGGTTTTTTATTGGGGTTCAGCGGGTACATGGCAGGCAGGGGTGTTGGCTGGGGGGCTGGGAGGCTGGCAGACCTCCCAGCCCCCAGCAAGTCTTCACTCTCTCTGGGCTCTCTAGCGTTCGTTCTGCTGCTTCTTGACTTCTCTTTCAGCTTCTACTGCTGCTGCTGCTGCTGCTGCTGGCATCCCCGTGACGCCGCCCTTAAAAGCACAGTCTTAGCTCAGCTGAATCCCATCTATCTATGCCCACACCCTATTCCAGGTGCCCGCCACCAGGCATGCATTCAGGACAAGGATCCATCATCTATCCTGATGGCGGAAGGGCAGAAAAGCCTGACATTTTCTTTACCCTACAACAGTATATATCATAGACAGGGCTGGAGTAAACAGGCATCCTGCCTGGGAACCCTCCCGCTGTCAGGAGTTCGTTCTTTCCTCTTGCTTCAATAAATCCACACTTGCTTGCTTTTATGTTGGTGTGGCAACTATCATTCCTCAGCTGACGTACACACTGGGACCCATGAGCATGCACTCCTCTGACAATGAGGATGATGTCAGTTAGGAGAGGGATTCAGTTTGATATAGGGTAGAGAGAGGGGCACCCCAAAGCCCCCAAACCTGCCCACTCTAAATAGGTTCTGCCATACCCTACATCAGGACAAAACATATAAGACCTTTAATGGAAAGGAACTTTAATACGATTAGTGAACAATACAGAAAAGACAAAGAATATAGTTTCTAAATCAAGCACCCAAAGTTACCCGTCCCCTCATGGGTAAAAGTCCACCCACAGGATTGGCCCAGAGCAAGGCCTGAAAGCCTGCCCCAAGTCTAAAGCAACTTCTGGCAGTAAAAAGAGTCAGAAACAGTCAGATAAGTCTAGTAGGAAAGCAGCAAAATCAAAGTTAAAACTCCCATTGTGAACCTCCTCATGGGTCTTTCACCCACATCTGTTTCAACCAGTCCAGGACCAAAGGGCAAGTGCAGTTTCTTCATGTCTCACTGCTCCATGTGCCTCCTCCAGGTCGCCTTCTTTCTCTTCAGTTTCCTTCCTTATTCAGTCTGGTCTCCAGCTTTTTCTACTCTCTGCTCAGCTCCACCCTCCTTTTGGGTGGGGCAGAGAACTTGGAACCTCTCTTTTTCCTGTGGGGACCACCCTGTTACAATAGGAGCTAAATTGTCTCACCTGCTGCTCCCCTCAGCAGTGTATTCTTCAGTAGATCCACTTGGTGCAAAGTCCCCAGACAAGGAAGGCAAGTGTAGGGTAAGGAAAAAAGTATCAGGCTTTTCTGCCCTCCTGCCATCAGGATAGATGATGGCTCCTTGAGGTCCTGAATGCATGCCTGATGGCGGGCACCTGGAATAGGGTGTGGGCATAGGTAGATGGGATTCACCTGGACTGAGACTGGGCTTTTAAGGGCGGCATCACGGGGACTCCAGCAGAAGCCAAAAGAGAAGCCAAAAGAGAAGCTGAAAGAGAAGCCGAGAGAGAAGCAAGAGAAGCAGAAGCTGAGCGAAGGCAGGAGAGCCCTGAATGAAGTCTTGCTGGGGGCTGGGAGGCCTGCCAGCCTCCGGCCCCGCAGCATTCCTGCCTGTCATGTACCTGCTAAATCCCAATAAAAGACCTGCAAAAAGCCACCGAGGACTCTGACTCCTCCTTTACCCGGTCTGCATGGGATCAGAAAACCTGCACTGGTCCATTCCTGACTTTACAGCAAGACAAGGGGGGAAAGATGCAGGCATTCGGGGATGGCCTTGGAGAGAGAGAGCAGCTGGTTGCTGCCTGACCTTGTAGATAAGAATGCTGAGGCCCTGGCCATGAATCTTGAAAGGGAAGGAGCTGTAAGTAAGCAAACTTGTTAATTACGCCTGCATTACAATGTTCATTGCACCTGGGCTGGAAGTTCTGCTGGAATCTTCATTATATTCTTTTGCTCAATAATATATTTCCTCATCATTGGAAACTAAGAACAGAAAATTTGGGAAGGAGGCATCACTAGACCAGAAATTGGCTCACACAAGACCAAAAGCTGGAGATGGGGGTAGAAGTGATTAACATAGTCATTAAACCTGCTAAGGAAATGAAAACTCCCTAGGTGCCAGCTCCTGTAGCAAAGTTATCAAACATCTATAGAAAGTAACTTTCTAACTATGGAAGTTATCAGAGTGCTATAGAAAATATCTCCAGGTGCAGACCTGACGTGGGGATATGGAGATTGAGGGCCATTGTAGAGAATTACTGGTCCTTACAAATCAACCTAGTCAGTCAAGACTATACTTTCAGGGATCATTTCTATAGTTCGTTACAAATCAACCTAGTCAGGACCCCCTGGGGGGCTCAAGAGGTTAAGACTCAGCACTACCAAGCTATCACCAGCCACTGTGGCATATGTTCAATCCCTGGCCAGGGAGCTAACTCTCATGGAGCAGCAGACCTCTCCTGTCTTGCCCGCTGCTCCCCTCAGCAGTGTACTTAGTAGATCTGCCTGTTCTGCTCCCCACTCTGTCTCTGATGAATCCTCTCACCGCTACCCCCGCCCCATACCTCTGGCTTGCACCCTAGTTCTTGTATGAATAAATAAAAATAAATATTTTAAAAACAACAACAAATAGCAAATCAACCTAGTCACACCCTAGAAGTAATCAATAAAGTCAATAACTCCACAAAGGGAGGAACCCCTCCCAAAGAGAAGACTTTATCAGTGCAATTTCTGCCCTGTCAAGGGGCAGCAGCCCTTCTGCTCACCTGTGCCTATGTGGGTGTTCCTCATCGCCAACCTTCTCCTTTTGCAGAGCAGCAACAGCGGCCCTCATGTCTGCTTGTAACCTGTGACTATGTAGGGTTTCTCTTCACTGACTTTCTTGCCTTGCAAAGCAGCAGAGGCAGCTCTCTTCCCAAGATTACCTGCCTGTGACTATGCAGATCTCTCTTTTAGCAAACCTATTCCTTTCAGGGGCAGCTCTTTCTGCCTGCTTGTGTCTGTGCAAGTGTCCTTTACTCTTCTCTCCTTTTTTTATAATAAATCTGCCCCTTTGGATATAACTAAACCTCTCTGCCTTGTGGGGAAACTTGTCTGGGAAATTTGATGTGTGCTACTTTGAGGGGAGCTGTGGTGAAATTTTTCCCAGAGTGGACCCAAGGATCTTGCTGTCTGACCTCAACACCTCTCCACTCAACATCAGGTTCATTATGAAACTAAATGAGGATAAGAAATTATAGGGGGGCTCCCTGGTGCACAAGGGGTTAAACGTCAGCACTATGAAGCAATCCATAGCTACTGCAGCATAAATAAATAAATCTTAAAAAAGAGAAATTAGGTCTTCTCTGGTGGCAGAGGGGTTAATGACTGTTCTATCAAGCTATCCACAGCCATTGTAACATGAGTTCAATCCCCTGTTGGCTAGGGAGCAACCTACATGGCACAGCAGACCTCTCCTGTCTTGCCTGCTCCCCTCAGCAGTGTATTTCAGTAGATCTGCCTGTTCTGCTCCCCTCTTTCTGGTGAATGCTCTCACCCCCAACACCTCTGGCTTACACCCCAGTTCTTATATGCATAAATAAATAAATCTTTAAAAAATTATAGCATGAAAGTTGGACTCATAGTAATTGCTAAGAAAAAAATCAGGCTCAAGATGGGACTAAACTATGAAGGAAATATTAAGGATGAATTTTTTTTTAAGATTCTATTTATTTATTTATATATGCATACAAGAACTGGGGTGAAGGCCAGAGGTGCAGGGGGTGAGAGGATTCACCAGAGACAGATTAGGGAGCAGAACAGGCAGATTGACTGAAATACACTGCTGAGGGGAGCAGTAGGCCAGACAGGAGAGGTCTGCTGTGCCATGTGAGTTAGCTCCCTGGCCGGGGATTGAACTTATGTCGCAGTGGCTGGTGATATCTTGACGGAGCTGAGACTTTAACCCCTGTACCACCAGGGATAGCCTCAGAGGTCTTGTGGCCATGGATGTAAGGCCTTCGTAAGGCGCAAATAAACCTTATTGGCCTGTTTACGATTAATCAAGTTTGGGAATTTGAAGTATGGGAGTTACAGACTCGTGATGGAATTTAACTAGCTATCTAAACGTATTTTTCAGGAAATACTGCCAAAAAATGCATGTGCATGTAAGTCTAAAAAACTAATTAAATACTGAAGTGATAGCCATGTTATTTTCCTATTCTAAAAATTTTTCATTTCATTTCACCATTATTGTGTTATAGTAATTGTTTGCAAATAGAAAGCAGTGAACATAAAATGTTTTCCCTTGCTAAACCAGTTCATCAGTCATATGACACCGAGGTGTCTATTTTCTTATCTATATAGCTATTCCTTTTCCTCTTAAAAGCACATAATTTGCTTTTTAGTATCTTGCATAATAGAACTAAGAGCACAACCCCAGTTTGAAATATATTAGCTCCCACTTCGTTTAATAGAGTCAATGTTCCATGTGATTGCTTGCAATTAAAATTCAACAAGACACAAAAAAACTTTTAAAACTATTAGAAAATTCCATTTTTGATTCTTTCTGTATCTGCTGTAACATGTAACATCAACAAAAACATCTGTTTCAACTTGTGACCCTGGTTTAGATATTATTTAGGTCAAGTTATTTTTCATTTATTTTATTTGCTATTGAAATAGGTTGTTTCATATGACGGCATGAAAGGATATTAGGGCATTAAGACTGGAGCAAAAACAGTGGAGGACAGATTGTAATTTATCAAATACAAATTTCATAGTTATTCTTTCTCACTTATGCAAGACATAGCATTTTGCCATGCCTGGCTGTAGGGTAAATGATTTTCAGGCTTTTCTGCCCTCCCACCATTAGGATTGCCCTGCCTGATGGGGGCAGCTGCAGTTGTTACATTGTTACAAACTGGCTTGTTTACTTCTGTGGGCGATGGGAGGAGAATTTGAGAGATAGTCACCAAGAGAAGCAGAAGCAGTGGAGAAGCAGGAGAGGCAGCAGAGAGAAGGGGAGAAAGAAGTCAGAGAAGCCCAGAGTGAAGACTTTCTGGGGGCCTGCTGGCCTCCTGGCCCCCCAGCACCCCTGCCTGCGGTGTATCTGGTTGCTGCTCTATATGTAAAGCTCAATAAAAGCCTGCGAAACCGACTGAGGGCTCCAGGACTCCTCCTTTACCTGTCCGGGGGAATCTTAGATAACCTGCTCAGTGGCCCAACCTGCCCCTACAGTGGCTATTTGAAAAAAATTGTTTTTGAATTGAGTTATTTTGTGTGGTTAAAATGATACGATTATTTTAAGATACTTTATTTTTTTAAGCATTGAAAAAGCAAGTACATGATCATAACTTTCACAAAAAGGACAAAAGTCCCTTAAGTATGAAAATGATTATTAGCAGAAAGTACAATAATGCCAGGAAAATTTTCTTATACATCAAATGAAAACCCAAATGCTAATATGAATTTCATATTCTTATCATCAGTGGGATAACAGATCATCATGACTGTGTCATTGAGAATACATGTGAACATTTGGTAAGGAATGCACAGGCAGCTTCATCTCAGCATAATCTAATAAGCTCTCTTCTGGTACAACCTTGAATACAACACTTTGAAGCCATTGCAACAGGGACCTGCCTCTTTTCTCGGGAATGTTTATCCAAGATGAGGTGGTTTAATTCTGGAGGGCTGCTATTTTTATTGAGTTTGTGTAATGCGGGTTGTACTGCCCTCCATGTACGTTGATTTAAAGACAGTGCTGACATCAGTGTTTCTGGCGATATAAAACCAGATTCCGCTGCAGTGTGTAAGCCTTCTGCCTTTTTCTTGGTGGAGGATGATGTTCCTAAGTTATAAAAAGGGGTGGGGAGAGGAAATATTCACGTCAGGAACATCAGTAACATGAAAATCTGTGTAGACAAAAGGGAAAAGCATTGCCTCAACTCCAAACAGTGGGCACATAGTCTGATAGCTAAACAACCAACTTCCTCTAGCTGGCAGCAGAGAGTCCTCAGCACTCAGAGATTCTGCTTAAACCTTCAGACTCTACAGTCTTTCCTCAGTCACCTTCAGGCTTTCTTCAAAGCACTCTGACTTTCCCTGACTTCTCTGACATCAGCTTACTCATCAAAAATGCTAGTTTGACGGTGGGTGAATTTTTTTTAGTGAGTAATTTTCTTCCGTTACTAAACAACTTCTGCGTTATGACAGAAATATGAAAAATTTATGAACTACTTTAAACTTTGAAATCTCCCACAGTGACAAATTGCTGCATCAGGATAAAGTTTAAACGTTAAATTTCCAACTGCCCTGATCTATTAGGCAGGAATCCCTCGTCCATCCATTTAGCAATTTCTCTATCTTCCTCAGAATACTTACTCCAAATTAATAGTCTTAGATAAATAGATGGGTTAAAACAACAGGAACCAAAATGTCACTGACTTGAAGAAGGAATTAGTTACCTGTTGTGCATGTGAACTGACTAATTTACTTTGTATAGTTTTAGTTCCAAAATAATGGACCAAATGCTGTTCTGGGGCTCCCTAGCAAGCAAACCTGTCCTAAACAGCATGACAGGGGGGCAAATATGCAGATTGTGTTTTGTGTGATATTTTCCTAAGTCCTTCAGTTCAGTGGAACATCATTGACTGCTTCCATGTTTCTTGCAGTGCCATACAAGAGAATAAAGAAAAAGAAACATGCTTTTTACCTTCAAAAAACATCAGGGGGAAATATAGTAACAATACAAGACACAACACAACAAAACAAACAATTATAAACCAGAGACATCCTACAGGGGAGCAGGAGGGAGAGGGACCAGAGGGAGGGAGGGAGGAGCACAGGGGACTGAGGTGATGGTGCACGGGTGCATTGGGGAAGGAAATTCTATGGGGACTACACCTGGGGGGGAGGTGGAGAAGCAAAAGTTTAAAAATGAACAATTATGTAAAAAATATATAAATAAAATATTAAAAAAAATTTCAGTAATGTAAATTCTCTTCTAACTTCACCTACACTAATTACACAATTTTGAGGTTTAGAAGCAAAAAAAAAAAAAAAGAAAAGAAAAGAAATAAGTTTATTTTAACAAAAGAAAAAAAAAAGCTTTAATAACAACATGGAAATGCCCAGTAAAATGGAGTAACTCCAACACAGCTAAAGTTAAATTATAGTGCAATTCTAGATTAGTTCTTGCTGTTCTTCTCTATGGACAGCAAAATGGTCACTTTCACTCATTAATAAGATGTGATGTTGGATTGAGAAAGCAATGAGGCCATGAGCTATAAACCCGTGTGCAAGGTGGATCCCAGGGCAAGCACTGATGCACACTGAGCAGAGAAAGACAGGCCCCCCCCACCCTGGCAGGAATGGTCTGGGTCTGGAGCACTTCCTATGACTTCTGTAGTAAGTCTCAGTTGTTCCCCTTCTGGCCAACGCAATCTTCAACACTTGCACTTCTCAGTTGGAAGAAAACAATACTGTGGCAATTTATATTTCCTCCTAACGCTGTCTCTCATTCAAGTTAAACTGGCAGTAACACAGAATTAATATCATGTTGTCAGAAGCTTTGCAGATTTCCTCAGTAGGACATCCTAAATATAACACAGTTGCTCTAAAAAAACCCCTCCTTACAAAACTTGTATTACAATAAAATGTGTTACACACACACACACACACATTCAGGAATATATTCAGTCAGGGGAAAAAAAGAAATCCCAAAATATTAACTATATGGATGGCCCTGGAGAACACTATGCTAATGGAAAAAAGCCTGTCACAGAAGGACAGATACTGCATGCTTGCACTTATAAGTATCTAGAATATTTAAATTTGATGAGAGAAGACAAAACACTGGCTACCAGAGATTTGGAAGAGGAGGAAATGTGGAGTTGCTAAACAACACATATAAACTTTCAATTACACAAGACAAAATGGTTAGAAATTGGACATATAATATTTTACCTATAGATAATCATGCTGTGTTGAACTCTTAAAAATCTGTTAAGAATACAAGTACATTGGAAAAAAATAAGATATATGCGAACACTCATATTTTGTGAAATTTCTGTAATTTGAAAAGTATTTTAAGATAACAAAGCATTTAAACTTGGAGTAGGAAAAAAGTGCAAAAAAACACATCTATGAAAAACCGTAATAGAAACCTCAGTTATTTGCTCTGGTTCATTAATTGGCTTGAGTTACATGGGAGGCACTATTAGCTTTCCTTTTTTCCCTGACTAAATATATTCCTGAGTGTGTGTGTGTGTGTGTGTGTGTAACACATTTTCTTCATCTGGGATGGACATTTAGGCTTTTTGCACATCTTGACCATTGTGAGTAGCAGTGCAGTAAGGGTGGGGTTGGCAATATATTGCAGAGATTAAATATCTTCAAGAGATCATTCTAACCTTTTTGTGGATAAATACCCAGAGGTCGGCTTGCTTAATTACATATAATGCCACTTGATGTTTTGTTGTTGTTTTTGAGGATCTTCCACAGTGGTTTCCACATTGTCTATGCCTGTTGCTTTTCCAGAAACAACATACAAAAGTTTCAGTGTCTTTGCCTCTCCCACTTCCTCGCCCTCTCTTGTCTCTTCTCCCACAAAGGAGGAGAGTCTTTAAATCTATGACTCTGCATATTTACCACTCAGAACCCTCTCTGAATCTCCAAGTTCTGCCCATGCCCATTCGTGTATGAACATGTTTGATAACCAGTTCACACATCACCCCTGCCTCTCAAGTCCACACATCCTATCCAGTCGTCCCAGCAGCCAGTATGTCCACTCTCTGACCTGCGAACTTGCAGCATGCTGAGTGCACCCTGCCCACTGTGGGTCATTGGGCAGCCTTCCCTCCTTTGTTCCCTGGTTTTCTTTGCTCCTGTCACCTTGGCTGCCCATTGGTGAGAGGTAACAGGTACATTTCAGGTGAGGCCTCTTGCTATTCCCCCAGCATTTCTTCCTTAGGTGTGATCCCTGGTGAGACCCTCATAAGAAAGAAAATTATAAGGGAAAAGCCCAAACTTCAGACGGCAACAGCACAGGCCGAGTATGATGAGCCAATGAGGCCTCGAGTCAGGTCATGCTGGCAACTTTCCCATTGGTTCACAACTCTAAAGGAATCAGATTATGAGAAGGGGTGATGTACTCACCTTTCTCAGTTTTACGTCGGTTACGCCGAGGACTACGGTCTCTTCTGTTCCCCTTAAAGCTGGTAGAGCCACAGGCCTCAATGTGGAGGCGGACATATTCACGGCCACATGCCTTAATTGGTTCGTCCAGATCGTCTCCTTCGACCTTGTCAGGAAGCTGGATCAGGAGCAAGCATACTCCTAGCAGGTAGTACAAGAACTGGGTCTGCATCTTGGATCTGGTGTACCCTTTCCAAGCCACGCGTTTCAGCCTTTGTCTGCAGGAGACTGCAGCTGATGTGACCAGGGGTCCTCAGCCTGTGTTCCAGTCCTGGATGCCAGGCTGCTTTCCCAGCCTGGATCTTCAGCTTTTATAGTCCTCTGGACACCACTTAGACATTTACTCAATGGTCTAAGCTCCACCCTTACCAGTCTCCTCCCTTGTTTTTCTCCTCCATTCTGTTTTTCCCTTTCCTCCTCCTCTTGCTATTTTTTTTCTGTTCTTGGTCTGTTTACGCTTGCATTTTCTTCCCTTCATCAATTCAAACCATTTTGTGTACTTACGAAAGTTATTCAGTAGTTGAAGTCTTTATTACAAAGGTAGGCATAACTTTTACACTAAATTATAGCAATAAAAGTACAATTGAAATCACCCTAATTCTCATGATTCAGAGTTCTGTAGCATTTATATTTGATGAATAATTGTCTAATCTAGATAAGATTTTAGTGATATTAGATTAGTGTACTGCATCGATTATTAGAGATATAATGGTTGAATAGAAAACTTGTTGACAAGAGAGGGAGAACTGATGACTTTTTATCTAAATCCTGGTATAAACATTAAAATTCTCAATGTGTCAATCATGCTAAGTCCAATAATGTCAAGTGTTTTAAAAGAACTTTCTAAATTGACTTCCCTTTTATTCCTTTGGTAAATAGACTGTAACTGGTTACTAGAATAAATTTAATTTGATATTGTATTCTATATCTCTAGAGTTAAAAACACACACACACAAATACATGCACAGAAAAACTAACCAAAATGAAGAGAAAAAGTAGAATTCTACAACTGTAGAAAAAATATTTTGGTGACACATGTTACACAAAAATCATGTTTATTTTTTTCTTACAGTATTTTCTACGCTTTCCGTATTTGGTCAGGGGTAATTTTAATGCCTTCTACATTGGTATTTAAAAATCTGGCCAAATTGTCAGGTGAAAATTTCATTAAATATCCTTTCTTGGTGAATGATAATTTTTAAAGTTCAAATAGATACCTTTTGTAGCAAATTTATTTCTTGTGTTCATATCATATTCAGGTTTTCTCAGTTCCATCAAGTAAACTGGAGGAAGTTACAATAACTTTGAATTAAAAAAAATAATTCAATAAATCACTTAGTTACAAACACATCTAGAAATAGTCTAATTTCTAGGTTTTTGCTAATTTCAATAGGGTCAACTCATTCTTGGTCAAATGCTAGCACTGTGAAGATATTTAAAAATAATCAACAACACCTTACCAAAGCTATGGGGTGAGAGAGGGAGTGCTTTTTAGATATATTTTCGGTAGGACAAGCAGTTTGGAAGTGACTTCATAAAACTAAGGTTTGAAGGTAATTTTGTGGGTTGACAGTTATTACAAAAAAAAATACTCCATATGCACGTTTGTCCTTCAAAGTAATTGCTTGTTGAAAACTTCTAACAAGGGTAGGTTAGTTTTTGACTTTGCTTGTGTGATCTTTTGTAGTCCTCAATGCTGCCCAGTGAAGTGGGCATTCTTCTGCTTCACAGAGAAAGAACAAGATGTGAGTAGTCAAGTAATTTGTCCACTGGCACATGTGCAGATATGGCTTATCTACTGCCGTGGGAACAGGCAATTTGTGCCTTTAGTTTATAGGTCCACTGCAAACATTTCATGTTTTTCAACAATGAAATAGCAAAGAAACCTTTTTATTTATCTATTTATTTTTTCAAAGTAACCTTTTTAAAAAGTAAAATCCAGTGTGTGCCATGTACATGACAGGGACGTGCTGGAGGTAGGATTCCTACCCATGTCTACTGGATTCCAAGTCCTCTTTCTTCTGTCTAACTACATTCCATGGATCCTGCTCCAAGGGTAATTAGTGAAGGGTAACAGATAAACATCAATGTGTCTAAATGCATCATGAGGTAAAGAGCGATAAGTATGAGTAAACCTGTATGTTGACTGCCTCAGTCTCTTTTCTAGACTCTTTCTCTCCATTCTCTAGGTTGTAACTGCTAGAAATTTCCTTGTCTTTGCTGTTGGGAAGAGTGTCCATGTAGAACATTTCTGCCTTTGTGACATAAGCCCACCTGTGGAGGTTTCTGGCAAAACATTCACTTTTCTGATCCAAACATGAAACCTTCTACTGTCTCCTTTTCCTGCCTGAAATGTGCACTGAACCCCAAGAGTGCAGCAGCCACCTTGGGACCATCATGTAGGGAACAAAGGAGGAAGCCTCCATGTGAGTACATCTGAGTAGAAAGGTGCGAGGAGCTGCTGGCATCATTCAGATGCTGAATAGGGTTGATGTTTACCCTGCAGCTTTTTTTAATGACACTGTTGTAGATTTTCTGTTATGTATAATGAACAATGTCTTGATTGATACTGTCAGAACTTAAAGATAAATTTGGAGTAACCAAAACAGCATCAGATGCATTAGCATGAAGAAATTAAGCTAATACCATGCTCAAAGGGGAGGGTATTTGTAACTATAATTTTCAGATCTCACTTTCATTCAGGAATATGGAATTTTATTCCTAAATCTAGGGATGATATAAGGGTCCTAGGTCACCAAGGAGAGAGGAAGAAGCCTCTCTATGACAACAAGGGGATCACTTTGTCTTTAATCTAGAATGATAAGAAGGACAAAAACAAACTATATACAGGGAAAGAGCTCTCTTCCTTACTTTGTTTTACAATAACCTTTAGAATCCTCAATTAAATCCCTTAGATCAATAACATCATAACTCCCCTAAAAGGTCTAAACAAACCTCTAGCATTCCCCACTGAATATCTTTGATGATAATGAGTCATGGAAATACCATCCACTACACTCATTCCTTCCAAATGGAACCAGGGAGATATGACCCAGAGCTTCCATTCTACCAGTATGGATCAAGTTTTAGAAACAGTGATCACTTCTTAGATTAGGGGTGGAACAAAGGGATTAGGGGAAAATCAAGAGATTCTCTTTAGCAACCAGGATCTTCATTGTTTTCAGTTCAAAGTAATCTGCATGCCAGGTAGGGTGTCTTGAGGAGACTGACCCTGAACATCTTGAGGTCATCTAATTTGAGCACCTTTAATACTCATGCACAAATACACACACAGAGAATCTTTTATTAGTAGGGTACAATTTTTATATGACAAGCAAATTGAATATTAGCTTATCCGCTTCTCATGAAAGTTTTAGACATACTTTAGTAGCACTTTAATTAATTTCAAAAAATGAATTAATTATATGAAAGCTTATTCTAGATGCTTTATCACAGATTATAATTGTCCCACTTCAAAAAAAGTCATATTGTAAGAATCAGTGAATTCAGACTCTTGGACAAGAAGAACAGGCCCCAGGGATTTTTTTTTTTAAGAGATGGACCAGTCATAGACTGTGGAGCTGCTTTTTGTGTTTGGTACTGAGTCATTGTTCTGTTTAAACCATTAGTTTCCTGTGCACTGTCCTCTTCTGGGTTGGGATATCCAGTTCACAGAACTTTATTTCAGGTAGCAGACAGCCTGCAGCTCAGCTCCTGCTTGAGATCTTTGCTCAGTGCTTCTACCTGTCCCACCCTCCAGTCTCCTCTGTGTTCAAATGGCTTAGGTCAGTGGTGCTAAAAAAAAAAAAAATCACTTTTTTTTTTTTTTAAGCTATGGTAAACTGTCACCTCTCTGTTCTTTCTACCAACTTGCTATCTTGGAGCAAATTTTCATTGTTTTTTCTGATATGCCAATAGAAGACAACCCCTTACAACCTCTATGATAATCAGTGCTATATTAGATCTAGTGTTGTATTTTTGTGTGTGTGGTGTTTTAGGTATATTTTTCCATTACTTCATTGAAATTTCCATCAATTCATTGGGAGGAAATAGAGAGATGAGCCCTTGTATTTTTACAAACATTCTGATCTGAAATCAGTGCTGATTCTCTAACTCATAGATGTTCTTGGAATCACTCTTATGGTTACCTTTTCACTTCTGGTTTGCTTCCATGCTGCTTTACCAGGAAGAATGGAATGAAAGGGAAGGGAAATTGTAATCAACAAAATGTCCTCTTATTAGCAAATCTTTGGAAATCTCTTGGTTATTAGAAATGATAAATAACTTCAATATTTTCTTTTCCCCAACTATTTATTTCTACTTCAATAACAGTATATGTGCTAAGGGAATGTTTAGAAAGATTGATGCCCCTGATGGAAACTGCCTGTGAATGGGCATCTTAGCTTTGTTCATTGTTGATACTTGTTTGCCACAAGACACTCAGTAATAGGTACCCACATATTCTAGTTTTATTCATCACCATAAAAGCTAATAGATTGGGCCAAAATTAAGACCTGACATTATATTGTGGTTGACATCTGGTATAATTGAGAGGAAATAAATAGCCTAAATACAAGTTCTTTTTCCCTACCTGTCCCCATGAAAAAAAGTGTCCTAACCAAACTACCCTTTTCATAGAGAGGAGGGGGCACTACTTCTGCTACCCTGCTGTATGATGGGTTTCAGTTTCAGGTCAGTTCTTATTCAAATAAGCCAATCACCCTCTCTCTCGGTCAGTGGATCCTCTTGATTTTTTAGGACCTGACTTGCAAAACTCCTGGTTGTTTATTCCGCTCCCTTTTGGCCTTGTGTGGCATGCAGTTTTCTTCCTTGGACTGTGAGTGTATGTGACTGATAAACTTCTGTTAATTTAATTTAGATATATTTTGAAAATACAAGCACAGCAGACAATGCTCAATTTGGAAAGACATGCAAAGAAAAGTATGTAATAAACACCCTGGATTGACTGCCTATGGGAGATAGAGAATGGGAGTGGACAAGGAGACATTTGAATACTAAATTTCTAAAATGCTGTGTAATTGACTATCTTCACTATTATGTAAGCTCAAGAGAGCAGGCTTCTCTGCCTCTTGAGTAAAATGGTTCACTTTTATATCTCAACCACCAAGAAGAAGACCTAATATAATAGACACTCAAGTTTAATCGAATTATTATGTAAAGAAAGAGAGGAGATCATGTCTGGCACCATTGTGATAATGAGATTTAAGAAAATGAATGAAGGAATGATACCAAGAACATGGCATATGGCCAGTGTGCAACTGGAATGGTTGTTATGGATTGTGAAAGATGGTGATAAAAGATAAATTGTTTCACCTGAAACTAAGAACTAGGCAGGTCCATACTCAGTCAGAATTCATAAATATGAAGTCAGCTTTATGGTGTCATTTCTGGGGTAGGAATTAGAGACAGGGCCCATAGCTTCAGTATCTACTAACAAGTTGTCCACAATTTCAGGTGTAAGTTATATGAGTAGCTCTGATAAAAGGAAATTTTGAATATCGCTGCTCCAAACTGTCATTTCCTGTGTCAGACTCATAAATCATCAGAAGATTGTGTTTTAAGTGACTTGATCTAACACAGAGGTGTGTCCTGCTGCTATATTTCAGAATTGGGAAATTTGATTAGTACTCCCATTCTTATACTTTCTGTACCTCACCTTGCCTTGTGTTTCTTGGTACCACTCATTACAAACTGACATACTATGTATTTTGATTCTTTCTGTGTTGACTCTCTAATTCTAATGCAGTATAAGCTCGGTGTAAGCAAGGATTTTTGTTTGTCTATTTGGGGATAACCTTGGTATTGAACAGTGCTGATTTATATAGGTTCTCAGCAATAATTTGATATTAATAATTATAGTTAATACAACAAAGAATAAGTATTATTAAATATCAACATGAGGAGTGCAAACTGGTGCAACCACTATGGAGAGCTGTGTGGAGATTTCTGGACCTACTAAACATAGAGCTTCCATATGATCCAGCAATTCCACTCCTAGGTATTTACCCAAAGGACACAGAAACATCAATTCCAAAGAGCACCTGCACCCCTATGTTTATAGCAGCACTGTTTACAATAGCTAAGCTTTGGAAACAACCCAAATGCCCAAAAATAGATGACTGGATCAAGAAGATGTGGTACATATATACCATGGAATATTACTCAGCATTCAAAAAAGATAAACACATGCAATTTGCAGCAACATGGATGGCGCTGGAAGGGATCATGCTCAGCAAAATAAGCCAAAAAGAAAAAGAAAAATACTGGATGGTCTCACTCATAGCAGGAATCTAGAGAACTTAAATAAGGGACCAGGAAAATGAATATAAGAAAGTGAAAATCAAAATCAACAGAAAACTATGAACCAGAGACACTTTTTGGGGGGTGGGGGGCGGGAGGGGAAGGATTGGGGTCAGAATGGGGCGTTTGCAATTGTATGGGGGAATATAAAAATAAAATTTATTATTTAAAAAAAAATAAATAAATATCAACATGATATAATATTTGGTAAATGAGTAAATAAATAAAAACACTCATTGAGACTTAACTACTTATTCCTTTATATCCTGTTTCATACTTTTAAGTATAGTTAGTTGCATTACTGAATTTAGAAAGAATCATGAGATAGCTCTTCTCTGGTCATTGTAAGATCATCCAAAGTGAAACTACTTTTGTTTCATTGTTATTATCAGTACAGTGCCTGCTAAATAGAGTTTTCATTAACATTTAATGAGTGAGTGAGTGAATGAATAGAGTCTTAACTACTGATACTACTGATAATTTTAATTAGCAAGATATAATGGTTTTATTCAAATGAACAAATTATTGGGAAAATAATGATTTACTTGGAATGAATAATATACTATTACTACTAATACATTTCTGACTTATTGTTTTTCCTATCCAAATTATCTTATTCTGGAATATTGTCATAAAATGGGAGCTGGGCAATAAATCACATTTAAGTAATTATAAAGGAGAATTCCATTTATGCCAGTAAGCTATGGAATTGCTAAGAATTATACTAGAATATTTTTTACTCATATTATTTTAGCATTTTATATCAATATCTTGATATTATAATGATATTACTATGGTTTAATCCTCTAAAATTTAGTTTAGTAATGAGTTGTGTGTACAGTTACTTTTAATACAACAATTGCTTGATTAAGGTAAAGATATGTCTCCTTTATTTCCTTTTTTGTCTTATGTTGAATTTATTATCTGTCTTCCCACAATGAACATTGGTCTTGGTACTAATTTTTTGCTTTTTTTTTTAAAGATTTATTTATTTGTGAATACAAGAACTGTGGTGTAGGCCAGAGGTTGGGGCATGAGAGGATTCACCAGAGACAGAGTGGGGGAGCTGAGCAGGTAGATCTACTGAAATATACTGCTAAGTGGAGCAGCTGGTGACACAGGAGAGGTCTGCTGCATCACATGGGTCACCTCCCTGGCCGGCCAGGTAATCAAACTTGTGCTGCAGTGACTGGCGATAGCTTGATAGCGCTATCTTTAACCCCTGAGCCACAGCGGAGGACCTGGTAACACTTTATTCTTAATATTTACCAAGATCAACGGTATTCAATTATGCATTCTTGAATCCACACAAATAATGTGCATTCAAAAATAATTTTTTGAAGAACTGATTAGAATATGTAATCATTTGTTAAGTAACTACCAATATCAGACATTATAGCGCATATTGATTTTATGTATTCTTGAATTCATACAAACAATATGTATTCAAAGGTATATTTAGAAAGAATGATAATGATAATACATAATTTATTGAGTGGTTACTTGATGTCACATGTTATTCTAAGCCTTGGTACACATTATACCTCATTTAATCATTCATGCAATCATATCAAGTTATATTGTCATCATTGCCGTTTTATAGATGAGGAAGTAAAGAGTTAGAGAAATTATGAATCTTACCCAAGACTTATTCTGTCTCTGAATCCCAGATTCTTAACCTCTTTTAGATAACTACAATATGTAAAAAAAAGAGTTCTAATTATTGTTATCTCTGTTATACGAAAGTTAACAACAAAGAGTTGTTTGTTAAGTAATTAAAAATAATCAATTCTCTTATTGATGAACAGGTTTGGTTAAGATGCTTCTTTTGGGGTCCCCCTGGTGGTGCAGGGATTAAATATAGTGCTATGAAGCTATCATGAGCCATTGCTACATGAGTTTGATCCTGGCCAGAGAGCTAAGCCACATGGTGCAGCAGACCTCTCCTGTCTCACCTGCTACTCCCCTCAGCAGCATATTTTAGTAAACCTGCCTGTTCTGTTTCCCACTCTGTCTCTGGTGAATCCGCTCACCCCCTGCACATCTGGCCTGCATCCCAGCTCTTGTACACATAAATAAATAAATATTAAAAAAAGATGCTTCTTCCTATTATGCCCAACATGTAGTACAATAAATTCACAGTCCCAGTTAAAAGGAATATGATGATGAATAATGACCTGTCCAAAAATTTGCTTGAGATTTTCAAATATCACCTCTCCTTTTCTACTCTTGTTAAACAATTGAAAAGCCACTATGGACATAAAATATGGAGCACATAATTCAAATGCCAAAACTCTTAAGGAGATCAACCCATCCTTGGTTTGATTAGTCACTCCTGCCAAGAGCTACACAATGCTCAGATTGCCATTTGGATCATTTTATAGCCTAAGATAGTGTTAGAAAAGTCTCCTGGGGTCCTGTAATGTGCTCCATCTAATTCAATACTGCCATACTGAAGGAATATGTTTCTTTCTTTTTTAAAAAAAAAGATTTATTTATTTATCCATACACACAAGAACAGGGGTACAGGCCAGATTTGCAGGAGGGTGAGAAGACTCACCAGAGACAGAGAGGGGAACAGAACAGGCAGACTGATGAAATACATTGCTGAGGGGAGCAGCAGGAGAGACAGGAGAGGTCTGCTGTGCCATGTGGGACCCTCGTTGCTGGCCGAGATTGAACCAGCACCACAGAGGCTGCGGACAGCTTCACAGCGCTGCGCTCAACCACCTTTGCCACCAGGGGAGAACCAGGAATATGTTTCTTAACTCATGAGGATTGCCTTTCTTAGTTGTCTGCACCTTGACTGCTGTGCTGTATTTGGAAGCCAAGGATGAGCAAGTGCACTCATTGTTTTAGTGGTCATCATAACGACAATGAGTTTGGAAAAGGCTCTTCAAAAATCTATTTTTTAAAGTATTTTTATGGGTTGACCGACTTTAGAGAATGGTCATGTCCAATATTATTTTACAAAGTAATTGTTTATTAAAAATATTGGATTTCCACATCTCTCTTCTATCATACTAAAAATCCATTCTAAGCTATGCATTCTATTTTATATATTCTGGATATTATTCCTTATCTTTTTTATGAGTTGGTAGTCTCTCAATTTTGAGTTTTTAATTTACTTTCTAAATATTGTGTTTTGATTCACAATTCTTTTAAATTTTTTTTTAAGATTTATTCATTTATCCATATAAGAACTGGGGTACAGGGCAGATGTGCTGGAGGGGGAGAGGATTCACCAGAGAAAGAGCAGGGAACAGAACAGGCAGACTGACGAAATACACTGCTGAGGGGATCAGCGGGCGAGACAGGAGAGGTCTGCCGTGCCATATGGGAATCTCCCTGGCCTGCCGGGATTGAACTGGCACTGCAGAGGCTGTGGACAGCTTCACAGAGCAGTGCTCAACCACCTGCACCACCAGGGGAGGCCCTGTTTTAAAATTTTAATGAAGTCTAGTATATCTATTATTTTGTTGCCATGCCCAATGTCATGAAGCTTCTCCGTTATGTTTTGTTCTGAGAATGTCATTATTAAAGCTTACATTTAGTCCCCTGATACCTCTTGTTGAAATAATTTGGTTTTGCATATTGTGTGAAGTTATATCCAAGTCCTTCTTTTGCAGATAACCAGTTCCCCTTCTTTTGCAGATAGATATCCAGTTTTCCCAGCATCATGTATTGAAAAGATTTTCCTTTCCCTATTAAGGGGTCTTGACAAGGTTTCAGAAATCATTGACCAAATGCACACAAGTTCTGGAATCTCTATTCTGTTCCATTGATTTATATGAATTTCCTTAGGCCAGTACTTCACTGATTACCACACTGAAACTTTATAGGAAGCTTCAAAGTATGGAAGTAGAATCCTCAAACTTTGTTTATTCTTAAGGGGAAAAAAGGAACATTTTTTCTTCTTTATATTTGTTCTTCTATTTCTGCAACAACAAAAAAGCGATTGCCATTTTGATAGGGGTGGCATTGAACCTGTATATCACTTTGGGTAGTATGGACCTCAGCAGTCTTTTTGATTCATGAACATAGTTTATGCTTCCATTCATGCATGCTTTTTTAAATAATTTTGGCAATGTTTTATAAGTTTTTTCATGCATCACTTTATTTCTTTGCACTTTATTCTTTTGTGGTTTTGTAAATGGGATTGTTTTTTTCATTTCACTTATGAATGTTCAATATTAGGATATATAAACACACTCAATTTTTTAAGCATTGTATTTGTATGCTGCCACTTTACTGAAATTGTTTATTAGCCCTAAGAGGTTTTTTGTACAGCCCTTATATTTTCTATACATAAAATCATGTCTCCATATGGAGAATATTTCATATATTCTGTACCAATTTATGCCACTTTTTTCTTTTACTTCTTTAATTGCTTTGGCTACTCTGTTGGATGGAAGGGGTGAAAATGGGCATTTTTGCCTTGTTCCTGTTATTAGGGGATAAGTTATTAGGGGATAAGGTCCTTCACCATTAAGAATGAGGTTAAGTGTGGGTTTTTCATAGGGAATTGATCACAGCAAAGAATTTTATCCTAGTTCATTTTTTTTTAAGTCATGAAATTGTGTTGAGCTTTATCAAATTCTTTTATTATGTGGTTTGCCTCATTAATCCATTAATGTGATATATTCATGTTAATTGATTTTGTATCTTTGCAGTCTAGGGATGTCTCATGTAGTCAAGGTTTAGCATCCTTTTATAATTCTACTGAATTCAGTTTGCTGCCTTTTTGTTGGGAAATTTGGCATCAATAGTCATGTGGAATATTGGTCTGTAATTTTTCCTCTTCTCTTTGGCATTTGTATCACGATATTATCAGCCCATTGAGAAGAAGTTAGTGTTTTACCTTTAAAGTTTTTTAGATGAATTTGAGAATGATTCATTTTAATTCTCTAAATATTTTTTATAAAATTCACACATGAAATCATCTTATCTTGTGCTTTCTTTGTTTCCTGGTTTTTGGTTACTGATTTAATCTCCTTACCAGGAATAGAATTATTTAGATTTTCTATTTATTCATGATGCATTCTTGGTAGGTAATTTCTTTCTAGGATGTGATCCATTACTATCTATTTTGTGTGCATACAGAAGTTAATAGTGTTCTATTATAATAATCTTTTACATCTCTCAATCAGTAGCATTGTACCCAGTTTCATTTCTGAATTCACTAATTGGGAACTTCTCTCCCTCCATTAATCATCCAGCTAAATGTTTGTTAAATTTGTTCATCTTTTTAACAAAATTGGAAATCTCCAAATTTATGGTAGACTTGTCTGTTCTTTTTGAATTCTATCACTGTTTTCTTCATGTATTTTGGAGCTCTGGAAATTGCTATATACATGTGTGTAGCTGTTATATTTTATGAATGCATAAGACCTCTTAATATATAATGTCTCCTTTGTCACAGCAAGTTTTGACTAATGTCTATTTTATGGGATATGAATATAGACTCTCAGTCTTTTCAGTCTGCTGTTAAAAAATTATAGATTGGGTGACGTATAAAAAAATCACACATTTCTTTCTTACAGTTCCAGAGGCTAGACGTGTGAGATCAGGATGTTAGCTAGCATGGTCTGAATCTGGTGATGGGTCTCTTCTGGATTTTTGGCTGCTAACTCTTCATTGTATTCATACATAGTGGAAAAGATTAGGGAGCTCTGTGGTGTTTCATCTATTACAAAATTAATTTCATTCATGAGGGCTGCACACCCCTTCATATGTAAGTTACCATAGCACACCCATATTCCTTTATCATAGAACATTTCCCACTCCCCAATTACCCTCCCACCCCTTCCATACACAGATCAATGGTATAGAATTGAGGCCCCAAAAATTATTCTGCCAAGGCCTGACATGTCCACACCCCTTTAGAGTTCCTTAATTCTGTCCCTTAGACTGTCTCTCTAGTGTAGATATCTTCTCGTTAACTATGTGTCTTATTTTAAAAGGATTTCAGTGCTATTTCTACATATTTTTGTGAAACCAATTAGCTAACAATTTATATTAAAAAAACAAATAGAAACTAATGATAGAGGGTTTAAAACTAATTGCATAATGTTGTATGTACTTGCAAAATAATTCATGACTAGTAATATAATTATTTCCTTTAATCCTCATTTGTATACAATATTTTGTTAGGTTATTGCAAATGAATTTATAGTGAGTAGCAAGAAGAGCATATTATATTTCTGCAAATGTTAACATTACATATTATCATTTAACATTGATATTTTCATTTTCTAATTAAATTCACCTATTTTTCCAAATCCCTTAATATTTACCCACACTTTTCATTTTTTATGTATTTATGTGTATTTTCTGTCTTTATGTGAGCATATTATTTATTAAGAAAAAGTGAGTTAATGAACAAATGCTGTGCAATCTGGTCTTTTTTAATTTGAATCATTTGATTCCTACACCTGCTACAATTTCTATTAATATTATAAAAGAATTACGTAAAACTTATATTAAATCAATCGCTGACCAACAATGAAGAAAAGTAATGTTTTAAGTCCCATAAAAGCAAAGTAAATGTACTTAGTATGTAAAATGATTTTATATGAGGTTCACTTATACATAGCATAACCATATAGTCCATAAAATATATTTGTAGATTGTCATAAATTGTATGTATATTATGCATTATATTATGAAATATAAAACACTCAATATTGAGTTTGCCTTGTTGAAATTTAGTATGACTCATTATACTGATTACACGAACCTATCTCTGAAAGTTTCCATTGTTAAACTTAACTTTTTTATAATTAACAATTTTTAAAAATCCATTCCAGATTTGAAGTGTGCACCATTCCAAGACCTGGCAATTTAAATAGAATCCATTGCAGCTTCTAAATACTTGAAGCATCAACCAAATTTTTTTTCTTTAAATATTTATTTATTTATGCATACAAGAACTGGTGTACAGGCCAGAGGTGTGGGGAGTGAGACAATTCACCAGAGAGTGGGGAACAGAACAGTCAGATTGACTGAAATACACTGCTGATGGGAACAGTGGGCAAGATAGGAGAGGTCTGCTGTGCCAAGTGTGTAGCTCCCTAACCAGGGATTGAACTCGTGCTGCAGTGGCTGCAGATAGCTTCATAGGTTTCATCTTAACACCTTGCACCACTAGGGAGGCCCTCAACCAAGTTTTTGGTGGAGTTTTTTTGAAGATCAAATCCCTGACTCTTGGTCCCCTCTAATTTCCCCAATAAGTGATCAAGCCCTATTCTATCTCTTCATTCCCTTCTTTCACACATGAATTTCAAGATCCAGTTCAAAGAAGTGGGAGGCTAGTTTCTTCTTTCAGGGAAGTTTACAAATAAAATTGACATTTATATAAAAGAGGGAGTTTTTGATAGCAGGGTTCATACCCACCCTTCTTTGGCTTTTTAATTTTTATATTTTTACAAAAGAGGAGAATCTTTAAATCTGAGATCCTTCATGTTTACTGCTAGGAGTCTAGCAGAGGTCTCCGAGTTCTGCCACATGCCTGTCTGTGTAGAAACTCACTTGATATAGTGCACACCTCTCTGCTTGCCCTGAGTCAAGTCTAAATGACCTATCCAGTTGTTCCAGAAGTCAGCTTGCCAGCATCTGGTCCTGGCAACCAATGATGCACCCCAAGTACACCCAGCCTCTTGCAGGTCTTTAAGCAGTTATTCCACAACTGAGGTTACTCTCATTTCCTAAACCCATCAACCTGACTGCCAGTAGGTGGAGGGCACCAAATAAAGTTTAGGGGAGGTTGTTAGTAGTTCCTGCAGCTTTCTCTTCCTCTGAGATCTTGTCAGCAGCAGGCTGGTCAGCCAGTGAGACCTCCAGTCAGGCCATGTTGGCCACATTCTGATTGATTGGTTGGCTGCTGGAGTTCAGCTCCAGTGAACAATGTTGAGAGAAGAATCCGATTGAGCTGTAGAAATTACCAAGAAATGATAGACACAATATAGAGTTTAAGTGGGAGCCAAGGGGTGCAAGTCCCCTCATTCATGCTCAAGCATCTGGAGTGCCCGCTGCAATTTATTTTTATTGATACAAGCAGCCCCAATCCCTCAGGTTAGTTATTAGACAATGAAGTATTCTCTTAGCATTTGGCCTTGTCTGGTCATGCACTCACCACCAAGGCTCTGCACCATCAAGTCATTCTGTGCCTTTTTCTAATCTAGTTTGTCCCCTAAACATAACTTTACAGACGCAAGAAAGAACATCCTGTTCTATACACGGGCCAGTCCTCTGACCTGGGCTGATCAGTTTTGTAGCCATGACCTTGATGTTTTCCTTGTCTTAGCATTGAATACATTAGGGATCTCGAACAGTTGGCATTTTTTTTTAGATTTGTTTATTTATGCATACAAGCACTGGGGTGTAGGTCAGAGGTGTGTGGGTGGTGGGGGTAGTGGTGAGAGGATTCACCAGAGACAGAGTAGGGAGCAGAACAGGCAGACTGACTGAAACACTCTGCTGAGGGGAGCAGAAGGCAAGACAGGAGAGGTCTAGGCTCCATGTGTGTAGCTCCCTGGAAGGATGGGGGATTGAACTCCAAACTGCAGAGGCTGCAGAGAGCTTCACTTAAGGGGTTAGCTGTGCTTAACCCCTTGCACCATCAAGGAGGCCCTGGTTAGCAATTCTAAGGCAACCAGTAGAAGTGTTGAGTATGAGGAAAGGGAGGAGGGGCTCTCACCTGCTGGCTGTCTATATGGGAGAAGATACTTTGGTCATCTCTCATTGCCTTTCCTGCTGGTGGAGCCACAGACCTTAAAATGGAAACAGACATATTCATGACCATGTATTTTAATAAATTCATCCTTCTCTGATCTGGAATCTCCCTGAGAAGTTAGATCAGCAGCAGCAGGCAGACCCTTAGCAGGTGATATAGGATCGGAGGCTGTATCTTGGACCTGGTGTTTCTGGAGACAAATACTTTTGTGGAGACTGCAGTTGATGTGACAAGGAGTCCTCAGATTGTCCTGGATTTCAGACTAGTTTCCCTTCCTGCCTCCACCAGCTTACAGACCTTGGGATACTACTTGGAGCTGCAGTCAATGGTCCAGACTCCACCTCTTCCCCATTCTCCTCCATGCAATTTCTTCCTCTCTGCTCTGACTCACCCTTTTGACCTTTCTTCCATTTGCCTTTCTGTTCTTGTTATATTTCTCTCTTCTTACTCTCAAACCATTTTGTATAGTTAGTCAATAGTTGAAGTCTTTCCTTTAATTATACAGGTTGGCATGGTCATTATACTAAGTTATAGTAATTAAAATAAAATTGAAATCACCCTCATTCTCACAACCTATTGTTTTGTAGCATTAATGTTTGCTGAATAGTCATATAATCTAAATAAGAGTTTGGTTTATTAGTTATATTGTTTACTATACCAATTTATAAAAAATATAATGCATAAATGAATAGGCTGTTGACACTAACTTCTCTTTGATTCTTTACCTACTGTTAAGGGATCATGCAAACCTTTGCCTTTTTTATAGGGCATGTGTTGATTGTAGATGAATTACTTGAATAAATTCAATTTGTGATTGTTTCCTATATCTTTGGAGGTCAGAGAAAACACATACACACCGGTTAATTGGAGGAAGTTAAAATAATTGAAGTAAAGTAATAATTGAACAGTAACTTAGATACAAATATAGCTAGGGAGAGAATAATTCTAACTTTTAGACTACTGCTAATTTCAACAGAGTCTACTTATTTTTGGTCAAAAGCTAGCCTCATGGAATTTTTAAAAATAGATACCTATAGGGCCTCCCCGGTGGCGCAGCGGTTGAGCGCTGGGTTGCGAAACTGCGCACGGCCTCTGCGGCGCCGGTTCGATCCCCGGCTGCTCCCCGGCCACCGGAGGAGGGTCCCACATGGCGCGCAGACCTCTCCTGCCGCCCGCTGCTCCCCTCAGCAGTGTACTTCGGTCCTTCTGCCTGCTCTGCTCCCCGCTCTGGCTCTGGTGAATTCTCTCACCCTCCCGCGCTTCTGACTGTACCCAGTGCATGTATAAACAAAACAAACAAACCAGCAAACAAATAAATAAAGCATGCCTCTATAAAAAAAAAAAAAAAAAAAAAAAAAAAATAGATACCTATGGGATGGTCAGAAGGAGTGCTTTGAGATGGGTTTTTGCTAAGAAAAGTCATTTGGGAAATGCTTCATAAGACTGAGGTTTTAAGGTATTTTTCTGGGTTGAAAGATGGTGCAAAAAAAGTAATGCTTATGCAAGGCTGTCCTCCAAAGTAATTGCTTGTTGAAAATGTGAATTCCCAAGGGTAGGTTAGTTTTCACTTGGCCTGTGTTATCTTATTGAGTTCTCATTACTATCCAGAGAAGTGGCCAATCTCCTGTTTAACAGAGAAAAAACAAGCTGTGAGTAGTTAAGAAACTTTTGCAGTGCAACTTTGGTGACACATGTGCAGATGTGACTTGCCTACTGTTAAGGAGAGACAAATCTGTGACTTTAGTTTATTGGTGCACAGAAAGGCATTTTGTGTTCTTCAACAACAACAATAATATAACAAAGAAACCATTTTAAAGAGAAAAACCCAATGTGCCATGCACACATCAGGCAAGTCTAGGACCTGTGATTCCTAGCTACATCTACTGAATTCCAAAGCCCCCTTTCATTGTCTCACTATTCCCCTTGGATCCATCTTCAGTTGGAATTAACTTTCATGGTGAAGGCTAATATCTAATATCCATGGTGAAGGCTAATATCTAAACATTAATGTGTTTAAATGCATCATGAGGTATATAGCAGTAAGCATGAATAAACTTTTTGTTAACTGTCTCAACCTCCTTTTCAGACCCTTTTCCCTTGCCTAACTCAACTCCGCTGTAAGTGTTAGAAATGATTACAGCATGTCTGCTGCAAGTAGCAGTATCCATATGGCAAAGTTCTGGTTGTGTTACATAGCAGTTAATTGGAGGTTTCAACAAAGCTTTTCCTTTTCTCATCTAGGTGCACAACTTTCATCTGTGCATTTCTTTTCCTTCATGAAATGTACAGAGACCCACAGGTACAGTATCCATCTTGGGAGCATAATTGTGAACTCAGGGGGAAGCCTATCTGCTAAGATGAGTTGTATGGTGTTTAATACTGCTGGCATCACTGAGATGCTACACAGAGCTGCATATTTTCTCCATAGGTTTTTTTGAAGTCATTTTTGTAAGGTTTTCTGTTACTTATACAGTACACAATCCAAATTGACTTGTCTTTTAAAAGTCAAATTAGGGCCTCCCTGGCGGCGCAAGGGGCTAAGCACAGCACTGTGAAGCAATCCACAGCCTCTGCAGCACGAGTTCGATCCCTGGCCGGCCAGGGAGCAACCCACATGGTGTAGCAGACCTCTCCTGATTTGCCCACTGCTCCTCTCAGCAGTGTATTTCAGTCAGTCTGCTCGTTCTGTTCCCCACTCTGTCTCTGGTGAATCCTCTCACCCCCCGCATCTCTGGCCTGGACCCCTGCTCTTGTATGCATAAATATATAAATCTTAAAAAAATAAAAATTAAATTAATGTTTACGACACAATATATGATTCAGAGGTATATGATCGCGTTTCTTCTGGTGAATGTTGCAACACACCCACCACCATCACCCATAGGTGGTGAAGCTGTGGCAAAGGGCACCAAATGATTAAAAATTTTTTAAAGACTTATTTTTATTTATTTATGTACACAAGAACTGGGGTGTAGACCAGAGGTGGGGGCAGTGAGAGGATTCACCACAGAACGAGTGGGGAACAGAACACTAGGATCTTCTGAAATACACTGCTGAGGGGAGCAGCGGGTGAGCAGGAGTTGTGTGCTGCACCATGTGGGTTATCTCCCTGGCTGGGGATTGAACTCATGCCGCAGTGGCTGGCCATATCTTGATAACGTTGAGACTTTAACCCCTGCACCACCAGGAAGGTGCCAGTACCAAATAAATTTCATATGAGGTTGTTTGTTGTTCCTGTAGCTTTAAATTGGATTAACATTGCCTAAGTCATTTTACTGAGTCCTTCTGTGTCTTCTATCATAGTCCATCAGTCACTCTCTACACATTTTCTACCCTCCATCTTCCCCCTTACTCATTTGGTAGCCTCAGTTCCACATTCAGACTTCCAGTGTTTGTATTGGTTTGGATAATGTCAGTGGATAGGGAAAAATAACCCATTCTTCTGGATTCTTCTTGTACTGGTGGAGTATTCAAAACAGCATCAGATGGATTAGTAAGAAGAAATCAAGTTAATAATGTGCTCATGGGGGAGTAAAATTGATTATTCACTTTTATTCTTGGAGAATGGGGTTTAAATCCTAAACCACTGGATGAGGTAAGGAGGACCAAGGCCTGAAATGTGCACTGATAGCCACAGATGAAATATAATCTGGGGACCACTTGGTGGGGAACACAGGAGGAAACCTATATGTTAAACACATCTGACTAGAAAGGTGTTAGGGGCTATCTGACATTCAGATGTGGAATGGGGATGATGCTTTCTCTATAGCTGGTTTAGGTCACTGTTGCAGATTTTCCGTTATGTACAGAGAATACCATACAAATTGACAGTCAGGGCTCGGGGAAAAAATTGGAGTATTCAAAACAATATCAAATAGGTTAGCAAGAAGAAATCAAGTTAATAAAATGCGTGGGGGGAGGCACAATGCTTATTCAGGTGTCAATTTTAGTTGGACATACGGGATTTACTTCGAAAACCAAAAGATGAAGTTAGGGGGCCTTGGCACTGAGGGGAAGGGAGAGAGATTTCACATAACAAGAAGGGGATGACTTCATCTTCAGTCTGAAAGGGAATGGAAATGCCAAACCAAAATACAAACAGGAAAGAGTCTTCTGCCTCAGTTCGTCCTTGCAGTAGCCTTTAGAATACAGAATTGTGCCTCTTACACCATTAACAAATTAATTCCCATAAAAGACCAAAGCAAACTTCTAACTTCTCCTTGTTGTGTTTCTTTTTTGAGTATGAATCATGGAGATACAATCCATTCCACTCAAATGGCACCAGGGAGATAGTGCCGGAGTCCAGCTCCGACCGGGGCGGGGTTTCCTTAAGGACGAGATGGCGTCGGTGTAGTGGAGGGACGAGGGGAGGGGGAGGTGAGGTAGATGAGGTAATGAGGAGACACTGCTACTTGATAGGGTGCAAGTATCTCCCACTGATAGCCTCAGCGGGGCTTTATTTATAACATCAGAAATTGTTATCAGATCATTACATCATCCAATCATGATTGATTTTACTTTCACATTGTTTTAGAAATTATTAATGATCATTAACAGTGCACAGTCCTTTTTCTAATTTTCCTAGTCTATGATTAACTTGGTCACTTGGTTACATTAACTTGGTTACATATTTTCCTAGGTGATGTACATTATTCAGAAAATAGAAACAGGTGCTATGCGAACATGATTTGTGCAGTCAAGCTAGGTAACTAAAACAAAGCTAAGCAGGCATTGTGAAATCGAGGGTGGCTTTCTATTTTCTATATAGAACCAAAGTGTCCCGGTATCATGGGAACAGTATGTGGTGTGTTTCTCCCAGACCATTTCGCCTCCCAGGGCAACTCAGGGCCTTCTCTAGTGGGGACTTTCGCCGGGCTCAGCTCCACCAGTCCTATCAAGCGTGGTTTGTTAGAACTCAATGTTACTCATGGAAACTGAATTACAAATTGGAGGATGTGGAGAAGTATTGGAAACCGTTTCATTATCAATTATTTTGGAAGGTACTGTTCTCAAACTACTGAAGTGTGCATACCAAAATTGGCATTGATGCCAACATTCATTGTGTTATTCTAAATCTTACAGAAAATTTCCATGGTTTCAATGACTGGCACAAACAAATGAAAGGAAGTAGCAGGAGCCAGCTATGGAGTTTTCTGACTTTTTAGAAATTTCCCCCATTCCCGGACCTTGTCAGACAGCATGGGTACCATGGCCCACGCCAAGATAGGATCCATTGCCCCCATCCTACCTAAAAGGCTTCTGACAGATAACAGCAAGACTTTAAAAACATCAGCTTTTTCTCGAGCTACCCTTATACAAACCCCACTCGAAGCCCAAAAGGAGAGATAGCTTGTTGAGGGCATGAGAAACCACCTCCCAGATTTTCTGAATGAAACTAGATATCCTAACCCTTGCTCTTGAATCTTATGTTTGTGAGTGGCAAGCAACTAAGTATGGATACTCAGCATCAGAAAGATGGGTTTGTTAGATAGATAAGACATGTTTACTTATAAACTTACATGCCTATATGTGGATGACAATGGCCAAGCTATTTGTAGGTCATTCTTCTAGCTCATTAAAGGGAGTAATGATCCTCTTTGATTAGGGGTAAGGCAAAGGCTTTAGGAACGATGATATCTCCTTAGATTAGTGGTAAGGCAAAGGGATTAGGGGAAAGGTAAGAATTTACTTTAAGACTCCAGGACCTCCTTGTTTTCAGGTTAAAATAATCTGCATGCCACAACAGGGCATCTTGAGGAGACTTTGAATTTTGGGTGGTGTAAATTGAGAAACTTCAATACAACATGCACACACACACAAAGGCACACACACATGCACACATAGGCAAAAATTTTTATATAACAAATAAATTGAGCTTACATCTACTGGTTTCTCATAGAAGGTTTGGGAATACTTTAGACATGCTTGAATTGGTTATTTTAAAACTTGAGGTATTATTTGTATTTACACAAAATGGCTTACCACAGATTATATTTGTGCCACTTAAAAACCAGTCACCTTGCAAGAAGCAGTGAATACAGACTCTGGGACCAAAAGCCCAGTTTCCAGGACTTTGTGGAGGAGACAATGGGGGATATGGGTGAGGGCAGGGACTAAGGAGCCGATTTTTGTATCTGGGACTGCGTGTTTGTGTTCTCTAAGCTGTAAATTTCCTGGCTATTGTCCTTGATCTTCTGGGTTGGAATCTCAAATTCACGGAGATTTGTTCCAGGTAACAGATAATCTGGAAGTCCCTCACTGACTTCCCTTGCTCTCTAGTCTCTACCTGTTCCACTCTCTAGTCTCTTGCTGCTAATGAGGTCGATAGTGGTTATAAGAAAATTAACTTTTTTTAAAAAAATGGGAGACTCTGCTATTTATATTTTACCACTGTGATCTTTCTACCAGCTTTATATTGATGCAAATTGTCATTTATTCTCTGGTTTATCAACACAGACAACTCCCACTCAACCCATTATACTCAGTTCTGCACCAGATATGTTTTTGCTTATATATTTCTCCCATCACTTCATTGATGTGTGGGGGAAGGAGGAGAGGTGAACCCTTGTATATTTTCAAGCATCCTGAAAAGAAATCAGTGCTGACTCTATATCTATGTCCTTGAAACCATTCTAGGTGTCCTTTCATTTCAGGTGATCTATTATGCTTCTTTATCTGGAGAATGAAACAAAAAAGGAAGGGAAGTTGCAATCTTCAAAAAGATCTCATGCCAGAAATTTTTTTTTTTTGGTAAAGATTTATTTTTATTTATAAAGAGCTGGGGTACAGGCCTGAGTCACGGGAGGGTGAGAGGATTCACCAGAGACAGAACAGGGAGCAGAACAGGCAGAATGACCGAAAGCACCGCTGAGGGGAGCAGTGGGAGAGTCAGGAGAGGTCTGCTGCACCATGTGGGTAGCTCCTTGGCTGGGGATTGAACTCATGTTGCAGAGGCTATGGATAGCTTCATAGTTTGCATCTTAACCCCTTGTTCCACCAGGGAGGCCCAATCTTTGGAAATCTTAACTTAGTAAAGTAACTTAAAAAAGCTAAATAACTTCATTTTTTCTTTTTCTTCCCACTACTTCCACTTGAATAACAGTATATGTGCTAAGGAAGATTTAGAAGATTCTTGTCCCTGGAGAGAAACTTCATGTGAACATGATCTTAGCTTTGCTCCTTGTTCTCTCCCCTCACCATGTGCTTCAGGTAGGCTCAGTTCTACAGTCAGATTTCTGGGCTTGTTATTGGCTTGGCTTTATTTGATCTTATGTTTCTTTCTATACCATATATAAGTGACGTCATGTGGTGTTTGTCATTCTGACTTATTTTGCTTAGCAAAATATGTGTATATACCAGTTTTCTGATCTTTCTTTCTCTTCTAGTTCATGTTTGCATATAGGAGGTCAAGTGATTTTTGGATATTAATTTTGTATCTTGCCACTTTGTTGAACTGGTTCATTGTTTAAATTAGTTTTCCAGGGCCTCCCTGGTAGCACAAGGGGTAGAGACACAGTCTGTGAAGCTGTCCGCATCTTCTGCAGCATGAGTTCGATCCCTGGCATGGGAGCTATCCACATGGCACAACAGACCTCTCCTGTCTTGCCTGCTGCTCCCCTCAGCAGTGTATTTCAGTCAATCTGCCTGTTCTGTTCCCCACTCTGTCTCTGGTGAATCTTCTCACCCCCATACCTCTGGCTTACACCCCAGTTCTTGTATGCATACATAAATCTTTTAAAAAATAGTTTATCAGAGGAATTTTTAGGATTTTCTTTATATATTATGTAAACAATGAGATCATCTGTAAATAATGATAACTTTACTTCTTTCTTAATTTGGATTCCTTTTATATACTTCTCTTGCCTAATTGCTCTAACTAGGACTTTCAATGCCATGTTGAATAGTAGTGTTGAAAATGGACATCCTTGTCTTGTACCATATCTTAGTGGAAAAATCTTTTTGTTATTCACCATTAAGACTGATGTTAGCTGTGGATTTGTCATATACAAGTATTGTCCCTTTTATTTCCTTCTTGCATTTGGGCCAATTTATTATCTCCCTACCCCACAATAACATCGGTCTTGGTAACACTTTATTCTTGTTTTTTATATCTAATATATATTCTTTCGCACACACAAATAATAGTTATTAAAGATACATTTTGAAAGACTGATCATAAAAACATCAAATAATTTGTTAAATGATTAACGCATGTCAGTTATTATATATATTAATTTTATGTTTTCTTGAACACACACATATATAGTTAGATAAAATATAGTGATGACACATAATTTGTTGAGTGATTACCCAATGTCACACATTATTCTAAGTGCTTCTATGAATTATATGACACTTAATCCTTCAGGTAAACGTATAGTAATTATTCCTGTTTTATACATGATGGAGTTCAGACATACAGAGATTATGAAACTAGTCCAAGACTAAAGAGCTAGTAAGGGAGAGAGGTCTAATAAAAATTAATCTGTCTCTGGGACCAAATTCTTAATCTATTTTAGATAATCATAATATTTAAAAAATTTTTACAGAACCAAAGAATCTAGTGTGGCAGCACTGGTAAATAATGTAATATCAAAGCAAATCTAAATACAATGAAATCTAGAAACCTGGAATTAGAGGAAATATTACTTTGGAACCCCACTCCCCGCCACACACACACACAAAAGAAAAGCATACAAAACAAAAGAAAGCTAACTTGTTATTTGAGAATGGGTTTAGGAATTCACTCTATTTGTATAAATTTAGAAGTTGGTGCAAGTTCCAAGAGAAGATACTATACCTGAGATCTCACCTATACATGATCTAGAATATAGTCAGGTGAAACTTTGGAACTAGCACTGATGTTGGAATTGGTTAAGACTTTTGGACTATTGGGATAGGAGTGAATGAATTTTGCATGTGAGAACATGAATTTTGGGAGTCTAAAATGTGGAATGCTATGGACTCAGTGTGTTTCCCTTAATTCATAGATAGAAGACCTAAACCCTGGTCCAGTAGATCCTTATATAATATTACTGCTGGCTCCTTTAAACTGACTCTAATCAAAGTGACTTACAATGAAAGCAGGTTCTTGAACAACCTTGTTCAACATCTGTCAGTATTTTTTTTTCTCATTGATGTTATAACAAAATGACTTTGACAAAAACAACATTAATGAAGGACCTTAGTATATAACAGTATTTGGGGATAAGTCTTGTAGGAAGTAATTATGGTTATAATAATTTATCATAGGCCTCAATATAGGTGAGACCCAATTGAATATGTTTGTTTTCCTTATAAGAAGAAAAAGAAAACCTTAGAATGTCAATGTACAGAGGGAAGGACATGTGAGTACATATCAAGAAGGCATCTATCTGTAAAGGGGAGAGGCCTCAGGGAAAAACAATCCTGCCAGCACTTTTATCTTTATTCCTAGCATCCCAAATTATAAGAAAATATGTTTCTGATTTTTTAACAATCCAGTCTGTGTGCTATTATTATTGCAGACCTAGCAAAGTAATTCATGCAGCTTGGCAGTATGATATAACATAGTTCTGGCACATCTATTTGTGCAAGGCCTTTGCTCTTCTCCTCCAGGCATTTAGCTTTGTTGTGTTCTTCATTCCATGCTTGGAATGCATTGTGAACAATGCAGAGAGATATTGCATGCTTTCCCTGATGGTAACATCTTCTGAAATTATAGTACAGTAGCACAACTGGAATGTTGACATTGATATAATCAAGATATAAAACCATTTCAATACCATAGGGATCCTAGTATTCACCAGCTTCCTTCAAAACCTCTTCCATCTGGCCTTTCTTTTGTAAAATACTTCTCCTTTGTTTATTTTTTTTTCATTTTAAGACTGCTTGTAAAGTAATAATATATTATATACCTTTTAGTGTTTTTTTTTTTTTCACTTTCTTTTAGCTTCTGTTCCATTATATAACATACCATAGTCTGTTGAACTGTCTACTGGATTTATGATTTTCATATACCTTTTAGATGAACCAACTTTGCAATGAAGTCCATCTTCTATAGTCTGGGTTCTCTTCCTCAATACCAAACTTTGTGTTTGAATCCAATTAATGGCCTATGACACATATCCCAACCTAGACCCTAGCCCTGTGCAATATTTTCCAATATAACAGCTGATTGGATTACTCTGGGTACTTTCAATAAAAAACCTGGTGCCTATGCTGGCAAACTTAAGGATTCAAGAGGTCATTAAAAAAGGCAAATTGTGGTTATTTGTGGTTAAAAGCAATGTAAATCCAGGAGCATGGGTTTAGGTTAGAAACCCAAAACTTGTTTTCACGAGGGTACAGGTCAGGGTTTCTTATAAAGGGAAAAAGAAGGATAAGATAATGGAAGATGAGATAATACATAGGGTAATGGTCAGGGAAAGAGTCACAAGGTAAAAATGTTTAGGTGGAGGGGTCACAAAGTAAAAGTAGGTGAAGTTCTCTTTATTGGTCCTTTAAAACAGTATATTCTCAATCTTGTTGGTTTCTTTGGATGTTGGCCTGTTGGCACAACGAAGAGTTGGTCCAGTAAAGTGTTTTTTTTCTTCAGGGCCTTTCTCTGAAGCTACTTTAAAATTTTTTCTGTGATCTCAAATTCTCACAGTTGTATGACAAAATTATTTAGTGAGAGGAAGGCATCAGTATTTTTACTTTATTTAGTTTTATCATAATGACTATGTTGATTACGATACTGTGTATAATTTAGGGGAATAAATTCACACCTTCTCAGATGTATGTTACCACACTTTCCCCACCATCAAAGCACTCCTATTCCTTTACTCTAGGTCATTGAGTTCTTATCATCTTTATCCTGTCCCCCACCCCAGTAGCCTCAATTCTGCAGTCATGTTTCTAGGGTTTGTTTTCGTTTAGTTTTGCCATTTTTTCCCCCTCTATATTTTACATATGAGTGCAGTAATCTGATATTTGTCTTTCTCCTTCTGAATAATTTCACTTAGCATAATACCTTCCAGTTCCATTCATGTTTTTCACAAATGGCAAAAATTCATCTGCTTTTATGACTGAGCAGTGTTCTATTGTAGATATATACCACATCTTCTGAAACTGCTCATCTGTCCTTGGGCACTTGTTTCCATAACTTGGATATTATAAATAATGCTGCTGTGAACATAAGAGTATATAATATCCTTTTGAATTAGTGATTTTGTATTTTTCATCTTGTTATCTAGATGTGGAGTTGTTGGATTATATGGTGTACCTATTTTTAAATTTTTGAGAAACTTCCATAATGTTTTCCACAGTGACTGAACAAGTCTGATTTCCCACCAATATATGTGGGTTCCATTTTTCTCCATACCCTCAACATTTGTTGTTTCTGTTTATTTTGATATGTGTCACCACTCAGTGAGGTGTTTTCTAATTAAGATTTTGATTTGCATTTCCCTGATAATAACTGATGTTGAACATTTTTCTCATGTGCCTGTGAAGATAGAATACATGTTAGCTTACAGACAATAGATTCATGAAGATTGCATCATATCAGTTACCTTCACTGATCACAATGGTATCAAATAAGAAATCAACCACAAAAAGAAAGCATGAAAAAAATCCATATGGAAACTGAACAACATAGTATTGAATGACTGTTGGGTTAAGGTGGAAATCAAAGTAGAACTAACGGTATTTGAAATTGAGTTCAAGGTCCTGAAGACAGGAGTTACCAGAAACTATGGAACACACACACAAAATGCCAAGAGAGAAATATACTGCAATACATGTTCACAAGAAGAAATAAGATATATCAAAAATAAAGAATCTAAACTTACATCTTAAGGAAGTAAAAGAAGAGAACAAGGAAAGACAAATCCAGTAGAAGGAAGAATTTAGTAAAAAATAGAGCAGATTCCATACTCAAATAATGAATCAGAAGTGAAATTAATCAAGATAACCTCATTAACAATCACATCAAAAGGAATGAAATACCTAGAAATTAACTTAGCAGAAAAGTGGAGGATATATACAATGAACATTACTCACACATTACTATAAGAATAGAAAACACAAGTATAAATATTTTCCCTGCCCATTTAAAGAATTATCATTGTGAAAATGGCCACCATATCCAAAGATACACATAGATTCAATGCAACCCATATCAATGTTTCAATGACATTCTTCAAAAAATAGAACAAACATTACTGAATTTATGTGGAAACACAAAATACCTCAAATTGCAGAGGTAATCTTGACAAAAAAGAATAGAAGTATCACATGCCCAGATTTCCAAGTATACTATGAAACTGTAGTAATCAAAACACTATGGTATTAGAATAAGGATAGAAAAAGACCAGAACAATAGAAGAGTGACCCCAGAAATAAAATCATACATATATGAATAGTTAATGTTTGACAAAGAAACCAAGGTTATACAGTGGGGAAAAGAAAGTCTCTTGAAGAGGCAGTGCTGGGAAAACTGGACAGCCAAAAATAAGAGAATAAAACTAGACCTCCGTATCACTCTGTACACTCAAATTAACTCAAAATGAATTAAAGCCTTGATGGAAGGCCTGAAACCATAAAATACATAGAAGAAAACTTAGGAAAATATGTTGTGACATTCATATCAGGGATGTCTTTGGAGGCTTGACTCTACTAGAAGGGAAATAAAAAGCAAAAATAAACAAATGGGACTATATCAAACTTAACATCTTATGTCACCATCACTAAAACAGAAAGACACTCTACTTAATGTGATAAAATATATGCACGCTATACAATCAAGAAAGGACTAATATCCAAGATTTACAAAGAACACATATGAAACAACAAGAAGGAAACAAATAAACCAATCGTAAAATGTTCAAAAGAGCTAAACACTGATCCAAAGAAAATATACAGATGACAAACATGCACATGAAAAAATGCTCATCAAACATTATCATCAGATAAATGCAAATGTAAACTCCAATGAGATACAAACTCACATATGTAAGAAAGACCCTTGTCAAGAAAGATCAAAAACAAGTATTGGTGAAGGTGTGGAGCAATATTTACATGAGCCAACTTATGGAAATAACCTAAGTATCCAAGAACGGATGTGTGGATTAACAACATGGGGTATGTATACAAATGAAATACTACAAAGCTATAAAAAGTAGATGAACTCTTGTCATTTGTGACAACTTGGATTGAACTGGAAGTGTTCTGCTAAGAGAAATAAGTCAAAAGGAAAAAGACAAATACTGAATGAAATAACTCATGTGGAATTTTAGAAAAAAAAAAAAAACCAAAACAAATGAAGAGGCAAAACAATACTAAAGAAACCCTAAAAGTCTGATTGTTGAAAACCCTAATAGCAATATTATTACCAGTTGTGGAAGAAAGCGATCTCCCTTAAAGGAGGGATAGTGCCCAGTGGATGATGATGGCGTATCATGGGTGCCTTGAGGTGAGTGGGTGAGGAAACATACATTTTAAAGGATATGAATCTGTACTCTGAATCATATACAGAGTAGTAAACTGTTACCTCAAAAATAATAACATAAAAAAGAATACATTCAGTAGACCTAAAAGCACATGCAAAAATGCTCAATAATACCTATATCAGTAGGAAAATGCCAATCAAAACAAAAATGAGGTATCACACTATACATGAAGAATGGCCTATATCAAAAGACTAGAAACATCAAATGTTGGACAGGATTTGGAGAAGGAGGAACACTCATCTACTGTCGATTGGAATATAATATGGTGAAGCTGCTATGGAAAACAGAATGGAGATTCTCCATGCAAAGAAAAATTGAAATCCCATACGATACAACAACTACTAAGTTTTTACCCAAAGAATATGAAAACTCTAATATGAAAAAAAAATATGCATTCTTATGTTCATAGCAGTATTATTTACAATAGATAGGTCATGGGTCAAAACTAAATGCCCACAAAAAGGTAACTGCATAAAGAAATTTTGTAGTATATACTTAATGGAATACTACTTAGTTATTGAAAAAGATGAAAATATACCTTTTAAGACAAAATGAATGGATCTTGAGGTGATTATCCTACATGAAAAAGGATGTAGTGAAAATGAAAATATTAGGTGTGTCTCACTCACTTGCAGAAAATGACTTAGACTTAGACTGTAGAAAAATATGTGGTTGAAAGAAGGAATGGGCATAAGGTGGAAGGGGATAGGACATTAAAGGATGGTGACTAAAGCATGTACACATGTGTGAATTTATACTTCCAAAATGATATGTTATATAAATAATTGGCAAATAAATTGAAGTTCAGAAAAAAAAAAATCCAGGAGCAGGTAGCTTTGCTAATGAATTCAACCAACCCATCAGGAAAACAAATACCTCTCCTATTCAAACTCTTAAAAAAGTTAAAGAGGGAGGAAATCACTAAAACACTTTTGCGAGGCCATGTTACCTTAATCTCAGCACAAAACAAAGACAGTGAAAATAAAGAAAACTATTGGCTGATATCACTGATGAACAAAGGAGCAAAAAACCTCAACAAGCAAAATCATAGCAAATAAAGACCAGCAATATATTAAGAGAATCACCCACCATGACCAAATGGAATTCATGATACCACTGTATGGTATAGTTGAAATTCTAGGCAGGTGATATCTCCATTTTTTTTTCTTCTTTTCCCTTGGGATTGTTTTGTCTACAGTCCCTGACTCATAATACTCAAATATTTAGTATTATACAGAAGCTCTTTAATTTGATGTAGTCCCAGCTGTTTATCTTGCCTTCCTATCACTGCTTTGGGTGGAGATTCCTCAACCTACTAAAGATGGAGCTGCCATATGCTCCAGCAACTCCACTGCTAGGTAGTTACCCAAAGGACACAGAACCATTAATTCAAAAGGGTACCTGCACCCCTACGTTTATAGCAGCACTATTTACAATAGCTAAGCTATGGAAACAACCCAAATGCCCAAAAATAGATGACTGGATCAAGAAGATGTGGTACATATACACAGTGGAATAGTACACAGCAATCAAAAAGATAAACTCATGCAATTTGCAGCAACATAGATGGAGCTGGAAGGGATCATGTTCAGTGAAATAAGCCAGAAAGAAAAAGAAAAATACTAGATGGTCTCACTCATAGCAAGACTTTAGAAAACCTAAATAAGGGACCAGGAAAAAGGCTAATTATAATAAAGTAATAATCAAAATCAACAAGCAACTATAAACTAGAGACACACTATGGGGGTGGGGAGGAAAGGAGGGATTAAAGTCAAAATAAGGAGGGTGGGAATTATATGGGGAATATAACCAAGATGAAAATACATACATTGTGCAAAATGAAAAAAATGATGTAAAAAATAAAATAAAAAGCAAATATTTACTGTTATGAATCACACCTGTGACAATGACCTATATAAAAAATATTAGAAATATTAGTATTAGTATGGGTGAAGGTGGGTAAATGAACACATCACTCACTGTGATGGAATATAGACAGGACTAGCTCCAATGGAAAACACTATAGATGTCTCAAATTTTTAAAATAGAAATAACATATGGAATTCCAGCAATTTCACTCCTAAGAAGCTATGCAAAGAATGCCAAAACTCTAATTTGAAAGGATATATTCACTTCTATGTTCATTAAGTCACACTTTATAATAGCCAAGGTATACAAGCCAATCTAAATGCCAAGGGAAGATGGGTGGGGTAAGAAAACGTGGTGTATATACACAGTGGAATATATACAGTATACTCAGTTATGGAAAGTGAATAGAATCCTGCCATTACAAGAATATGATAAAACTGGAGACTATGCTAAATGAAACAAGACAGATGGGGCACTACAAGTACTGGGTGATTTCACTCACCAGGATAAAAATAAAGAAATGAAACAAATAAGCAGACAAAAATACACCAAAGAAACCCTAAAAATCTGTGGGTAAAACTGAGGCTACCAGAGAGGGAGGGTTGGGATGGGACCTATTTGAGGAAGGATTATGGATGCCTTGATGGTGGGTGGGTGTGGAAAGGTGCATCTGAATTGATGTGCATCAGTACTTCTGAGTTATATGTAATGTGATACACCAATGTTACCTCGTTAAAAATAACACCATAAACAAAAGAATACATGCAAATGGCCTACAGGCACATGGAAAAAAAAGCTTACCATCACTTATTATAATGAAGATGCAAATAAAAACTTGAATGAGAAATCATTTCACACACGTGAGAATAGCCTGTAACAAAAATGATAGAAATAACATCAAATGTGAGGAAAAAGGAGCACTCATCCACTGCTGGCAGGAATGCAATTTGAAGCAGCCTCTATGGAAACTAATGTTCATCTTCCTCAAGGAAAGAAAAGTGGAAATGCCATATGTACAGCACTGCAACTTGGTAGGTATTTAACCAAAGAATGTGAAAACTCTAACATGAAAATATTTATGCATTCCTATGTTTATGGCAGCATTACTCACAATATCCAGATCAAGACATCCACCTAAACATCTATCAGTAGATAACTACATGAAGGAAATGTGAAGTATGTACTCAATGGACTGCTACTCAGCTGTTAGAAAAGAGGAAATTGTGCTCTTTGGGACAAAAAGGATGTAACGAGGTGATTATGCTAAGTTAAATAAGGATAAGTGAAAGAGAGATATTAAATAACTTCACTCATTTATGGAAAATGAATAACCAAAGAAAACAAACAGGCAAAGCACAGCAAAAATAATTCTTAGACTGCTTCACTTGGTCTGTCACAAATAAATTAAATTCTTCAAAGTTAAGATTTGATTCCTTTATGCAGGTTGTTGTAGCTTCTGCTGAGGATGATTTTCAGATACTGTTGATGGTAGCCCCAATGGCAAATTCTGAATGGCTCCCAACATCACACTTCTGCCTTTGGTGGATGGAAGATGGCATGGTTTTATTGTTTCAAGATTATATCCAGATTTTAATGCATTCTGGATTAATTTTTGTGTATATAGTTAAGATATGATTGAGTTCATTTTTTTTTTTTTTTTGCATGTGACTGTACAGTTTCCCAACATCTTTTGTTAAAGAGCTTTTCCTTTCTCTATGGTATGGTCATGGCTACTTTGTCAATGATTGGCTGTCTGTACTTGTGTGAATTTTTTTCTTGGCTCTCTATTCTGTTCCATTGAGCCATGTGTCTGTTTTTGTTCTAATATCATACTGTTTTGATCACTGTTGCTGTTTGTCACTGTATGGTTTGAAGTCAAGGAGGTGATCCCTCCATTTTTTCCTTTTCTCCTGGGATTGATTTGTCTACTTGGGCTTTCTGTGATTCCATACAAATTTTATGATATGGAAATTTACAGTTATTACTGTTGAAACTATATTTCTTTAGGCAATAAGGATATGTAAACAGTGTTTATTCTTCCAATCCATGAACACGGGGTATCATTCCATTCTTAGTGCCTTCTTTATTTTTGACAATGTCTTGTCATTTTCATGTATAAATCCTTCACCTCCTTTGTTAAATTTATTCCCAGTATTTCATTCTCTTTTTGTGAACATAAATGGAATTTATTTTTTTATTTTCTCTCTTCCAATTCTCTGCATATATAATGCAATAGACATGCACCAGGTTTTTGTGTAGTGATTTTGTATCCTGCCACTTTACTGATATATTGTGTATATGGAATAGTTCATTAGTAGACTTTATTTTTGGTAATTTCTATGCATATTATCACTTCATATTTGAATAGTGATACTTTCACATATTTTCCAACTTGAATTCCTTTTGTGTATTTTACTGCCTATTATTCTGTGTAGGACTTTCAGTACTATGCTGAACAGAAGTGATGAAGCAGGCATCTTTGTTTTGCTCCCAATCTTAGAGGAATTACTTTCAGATTTTCACCACTGATTATGCAGTTTGCTGTGATTTCTTACAAGGCCTTTATTAAGCTGAGATAATGTCCTTTTATTCCCTTCTTTTTACTGAGTGTTTTTATAATAAATGGGTGCTGAATCTTGTCAAGTGTTTTTACAGCATCTATTGAAATGATCATGTGATTTTTCTTAATCGTTCTTCTTGTTGATGTGGTGAATGACACTGATATACATATGTTAAACCAAGATTGCATCCCTGGAATGAGTCCCACTAGGTAATGCTGGATGATTCTCCTAATATATTGCTGGGTATGATTTGCCATAATTTTGTTTGCTGAGACTATTTACTTTTTATGTTTATTACAGATATCAGTCTATAGTTTTCTTCACTTGTGCTCTAAAGATAGCACAAATTTTTTCTTTGAATTCAGGTAATGTTGGTCTCAAAAATATTTTTGACTGTTTTCCTTCCTCTTTATTTATTTATTTATTTTGAAGAGTTTGAGAAGGATGGTAATATTTCCTCTTGATGGTTTGGTAGAATTTGCTAGCAAAGTCATCTTGTCCTGGACTTTTTTCTTAGGGAAACTTCTGATTACTTTTTAGATCTCTGTGCTTGTGACTGGTCTGTTCAATATGTTTACTGGGTCATATGGTATATCTATTTTAAATATTTTGAGAAGCCTACATATTATTTTCCATAGGGGCTGGACTTGCCTGCATTCCCACCAGCAGTGTATGATGGTTTATTTTCCTCCACACTCTCACCAATATTTGTTGTTCCTAGTTTTTTAGTTGTTGTTATGGAGCATTCTCACTTGGGTGAGGGGCTCTCTCTTTATGGTTTCTGATTTTCATTTCCTTGATGATAAGTATATTGAAAAGTTTTTCAATATACCTGTAGTTCGTCTGTATGTCTTCTTTGGATAGAACTTGTCATTTTCTTTATTTAGTTGGTTATTATTATTATAATTATCATTAATTAATTTATTTTTAATTGAGGTTATATTGGGGTACCCCCATCAGATATTACCACCATAGTGCACCCACCACCAAATCACCCATATTTGGCCACCATAGACCATTGTGCTTCCTTCATTGCTTCTTTGTTCTTTCTCTTTCCAACCCCTCCCCCTTTTGGTGTCTCAGTTCTGTAGTCAAGTTTCAAGGCTAGTTTTTCAGCTTGTCTTTATCTGACTATTAATTTAGTTATCATATGTTCCATCTATTTTGTTACCTGAGTTGCATTACAATTATTTTTAAAAATTATTTTGACACATTTTGCAATACCAACAACTTTAGCTTCTGCATTTAATTAAAGGCTTATAGTATTATCAATCTGAATTATATCAACACCTTAATCACTGTATTTAGTACTAGAATCTCATACAGACTTCTTCCAATTAAATATGTATGTTATTTTTAAAAGGAATGAAGTGTTATTTCTGTGTTTATTGTTGGGAAAATCACTTAGCTAACAATTTAATATTGTAAAAAATAGAAATCAACAACATAAGTTTTATAACTCACTACACAAATTATTTACATGTAACTCCAAAAATGTTTCCAAACCAGTAATTCAATTATTTGTTTTGATCTTCATTTGTAGGTAATTTTTTTTTTTAGGTTAGTGTTAACATTGGTGGCCATTTCATTTAATATAGGTATTTTCATTTTCTCATTAAGTTCACGTATTTGTTCAAAGTCCCTAATGTCTGAGAATGCTTTTACTTTTTCTCATTGTATTTATATGTATTTTCAGTCCTTTATATGAGAATATTATTTATTAAGAAAAAGTAAATTGAATTAAAACCAAGCAAATGCAAATGTAATCTGGTTTGAATCAGAACATTCCTAGGCCCTGTGATACTCTTCTATTAATATCTTAAAAAATGTGTAAAATACATTAAATACATCAATATCTGACCAATAATAAGGAAAAATTAAATAAAAAGTAAATAGTAATCATACCTAAAATCCCATTAAATATAATTGGTAAGCAAAATGATTTTACATGAGGGTCACTTACATAGAGGATATGCTTATAGCCATAAAATTAGTTATGTATTATCATAAATTGCATGTGTCATGAAATAGCAAACACTCATAATTGAGTTTATCCTATAGAATTTAATCTGACCCATTATACTTATAACCAAGCCTCTCTCTCTGCTTAAGTTTCCATTGCTACTTAATCTTGGCTTCTTTATAAATGTTTTATAACTAACAGTTTCTAATATTCATTCCAGATTTGATGTGCAGTCTATTGTGAGATTTGGCTTTTAAAGAAAATCCATTGCCATTTCCAAGTGCTTGAATCATCTGTCAGGTTTTCAGTGGTGTTTTTCTGAATGCAAAGGTCTCTTGATTTTTGGTCCTCTTCCGTTTCTATTGTATGTGATCAGGTCCTTTTCTTTCACCCCAGTTTCTTCTCTCACAAATTAACTTCAAGACCCAGGGAGCCTAGGTCCTCCCTGTTAGGGAAGTTTACAAATAAAAATCAAAATTAATATAAAAGACAATTTTTCCATGGAGTACAGCAGAGCCCAAACATTTTTTCCTCCCTCCATTCTTTTTGCATATAAATTCTCTTTAAAAAGAGAAGAGGAGAATCTTTAAATCTAAGCCCCTTAATATTTACCATTCTAGGACCCTAGCAAAAGTCTCCACATTCTGCCCCATGCCCACTGGTGTGTAAACACATTCCGTTAATTGCTTCACTCCTGACTGCTTGTTGTCTCCTCTCAAGTAAAGACACCCAATCCAGTTGTATCAGCAGCCAGCACACTCACTGATCCACAAAAGTTACACATACTGAAATTCCCTGCCTCCTTTTGATCTTTGGGCATCCTTCCTTGCTCTGTGGCATCCCTTATTATCTATTCCTGTCACACTGGCTGCCTTTAAGTGAAGGGTACCAAGAAAATTCAGGTGAGATCTTTGCTGTCCCTACAGCTTTCTCTCACTCTGGTGAGGTCCCTGATGAAACACTTACTAGAAAGGAAATTAGAAGGGAAAACCCAAAAACCCAGCAACAGCAGAACTGGCTGAGTGTAGTCAACTAAAGAAGCTGTGCTTTAGTCCATGATGGTCACCTTTTCAGGCAACCAATGGGAATACAGAATGTGAGAAGGCCTTGAGTGGTGAGGAGGCAGGCAGTATACTCATTGCACTGATGTACTGATATGATTGGTAGCCAATGTTTTGACTCTTTTCTGGTCTCCTAGAAAAGGTGGGGACAGCGATCTCACCATTCACAGACCCATGCCCTAGGAGATTTGTCTACTGTTTCTGACCTGGGAGCAATCTGGGAGATGGAATCAGTGGCAGGTAGATTCCTAGCAGGGGGTACAAGAACTGAGGATGTATCTTGGTCCTAGTGCCTTCTGTTCCAGGCAGTTCAGCCTTTCTGTGGAGACTGCAGCTGATGTAACCTAGCATCCTTAGCCTGTGTACCAGTCCTGGACTTCAGGCTGCTTTCCTTGCCTGCCTCACCAGTTTTAACAGCTCTTGCAATTTCACTTAAACCTTGAGACAATAGTCTCAACTCCATGCATTCCCCATTGTCCTCTACCTTTAACCCACTTGCCTAGCTTTCTGTGCTTGGTCCTTTACAGTTGTGTATTTCCTTCTTGTCTTACCCTCAATCCATTTTGTATACTTATAATATTTAATCAATAGTTGAAGTCTTTCCTTTTTTTTTATAAAGATAAGAAAGACTGTTACACTAAATTATAGCAGTAAAAATTAAATTTGAAATCATGCCTATTTTCTTACTACCCAAAGTTTTGCAGCATTAATATTTGCGGGATAGCATGCAGGAAAGTGCGTCTCTGACTCTCCATTTTAGAACAGGGACCTTGTTCAGTAAAGAGTTCTTGAAACTGGCAGAAGACCCTCTGCGGAGCCAGAGGCGAGCTGGGAAGCACCCCCACGCCAGGCCCCTTCTGGCCAGCAGTCTGAGCCCAGAGTGGGAGTGGGCATCCAACCCAGGGGCAGACCGCACGTGCGCAGGGAAATGCATCTCTGACTGGCTATTTTAGAATAGGGACCTTCCTTCAATAAAGACTGCTTGAAACAGGGAGAAGGTTCCCTGTACAGCCAGAGGTGAGCTGAAGGTACCCACAGCCTGGTCCTGCCTGGCAGGAAGTTGGAGACAAGAGGGGGATCCAGTGATTTGGAGCCCAGAGTGCAATTCAGCAGCCCCACCTCCAGGGAAGTCTGTGGGACTTCAAAACACACTTTTGGTATTAAACACGGAAGGAGGAGATATTCTGTGACAGCGAACATTAACATACTCAAAGTACCACTGCCTCTCTGGACTTCTGGCATAACAGTATTTGACTCGGTTGGACCACCAGTTTCCGAAATCCCAGAAAGAGCACATCAGAAAGATGCTGGCCAATACCAGCGACACAGTGTCCCAACACATAGGGCAGATTAGAAAACAGGCTGCAGGGAGAATTGAAACTACATGCAACCTAGTAACTCTTCAGGAAAAAGACACACCACAAAAAGAAAAACACCTACCAGATTGTAACCACAGTGACTTGGATTAAACTTCAATAAAAAGACACAGAGTCATAGGCTGGATTAAGAAACAAAACCCAACCTTTTGCTGTCTCCAGGAAACACATTTAAATACAAAAGATGAAAAATAGACACAAAATTAAAAAGATGGAAAACAATCCTACAAGCAAATAGACTAAAAAAGAAAGCAGGAACAGCTATACTTATATCAGATAAAACAGATTTCAAACTCAAAAAGGTAAAAAGAGACCCCAATGGTCACTATATTATGATCAAGGGGATAATACTTCAAGAAGAAATAACACTCATTAACACATACTCACCAAATGAAGGAGCACAAAAATATGTCAGACAACTATTATCATCTCTGAAAACGGACATAAGAGAAAACACATATGTAGTAGGAGACTTCAACACACCACTATCAACAATGGATAGATCAATGAGACAAAAAATAAGTAAGGGCACTAAAGCTCTAAATACAGGTGTAGAGCTCATGGGCTTAACAGACATCTATGGAACACTAAACCCAAAAAAATCTGAGTACATATTTTTCTCAAGCACACATGGATCATTCTCCAGGATCAATCACATACTGAGACACAAGACAAACATTAATAGATACACCAAGATTGAAATCTACCAAGCATCTTCTCTGACCATGAAGGCATCAAACTAGAAATAAACCATAAAAAGAAGGCAAGGAACTCTCCTCCCTCATGGAGATTGAAACCTACACTACTGGAAAACCACTGGACTAATGTGGAGATCAAAGAAGAAATTAAAAAATACTTCGAGTTGAATGACAAAGAGGACACCAATTTCCTAAATGTATGGGATGCAGCAAAAGCAGTAATAAGAGGAAAATACATAGCAATAGAGGGTCACATCAAAAACAAGAAAGAGCTCAAAGAAACAACCTAATCTCAAAGCTCAAAGAACTAGAAAAAGAACAACAAGAAAACCCAAAACTAGTAGAAGAAAAGAAATAATAGGGGCCTCCCTGGTGGTGCAAGGGGTTAAGACGCAACCTATGAAGCAATCTGCAGCCACTGCAGCACGAGTTCAATCCCCCAACTGGCCAGGGAGCAACACACATGGCACAGCAGACCTTTCCTGTCTTTCCCGCTCCTCTGCACAGCAGTGTACTTCAGTCAGTCTGCCTGTTCTGTTCCCCACTCTGTTTCTGGTGAATCCTCTCACTATCCGCACCTCTGGCCTGAACCCCAGTTCTTGTGTGCATAAATAAATAAATCTTAAAAAAAAAGAAATAATAAAAATCAAAGCAGAAATAAATGAAATCAAAACTAAAAAAACAATCCAAAAGAGCAATGAAACCAAAAGCTGGTTCTTCGAAAAGATTAATAAAATAGACAAAGCCCTAGCCAGGCTCACAAAGGAAGAATGGAAGAAAGCATAAATAAATAGGATCACAAATGAAAGAGGAGAAATCACAACAGACATGGCAGAAATCAAAAGAATAATCAGAAACTACTATGAACAGTTATATGGAAACAAATTCAAAAATCTAGAAGAGATGGACAAATTCCTACAACTCTACAGTCACCCAAAGCTAGATAAAGAAGAAATGGAACACCTAAACAGCCCAATTACAAGCAGTGAAATTGAAATGCTAATCTAAAACCTCCCCAAAAACAAAAGCCCAGGACCTGATGGATTTATAAATGAATTCTACCAAACGTTCAGAAACGAATTAGTGCCTATCCTTCACAAACTCTTCCAAAAAATTGTGAAGGAGGGGATAATACCAAACACGTTCTATGAAGCCAACATTACACTAATACCAAAACCGAACAAGGACAACACAACAAAGGAAAACTACAGAAATCTCCCTAATGAACACTGATGTAAAAATCCTCAATAAAATTTTAGCTATCAGAATCCAACAATGTATCCATAAGATAATTCACCACGACCAAGTAGAATTCATTCCAGGGACACAAGGATGGTTCAACATCTGAAAATCAATCAACGTTAACCAACACATCAATAAAAAGAAATATAAAAAACATATGATAATATCAATAGATGCTGAGAAAGCCTTTGACAAAGTGCAACACCCATTCATGATAAAAGCCCTTGAAATTCTTGGATACAAGGAATATACCTCCACATCATAAAGGCCATATATGACAAGCCAACAGCCAGTATCATTCTCAATGATGAAAAGCTGAAAGCATTTCCATTAAGATCTGGAACAAGACAAGGATGTCCTCTCTCACCACTCTTTTCAATATAATACTGGAAGTCCTAGCCAGAGCAATAAGACAAGAGAAAGACATACAAGGAATCCAAATAGGAAAAGAAGAAGTCAAACTATCACTATTTGCAGATGATATGATAATGAACATAGAGAACCACAAAAACTCCACAGAAAAACTAATTCAACTATAATAAATAATCATAATCCATCAGTTTAGTAAAGTGGCAGGATACAGAATCAACATGAAAAAATCAGTAGTCTTCCTATACACAAACAATAAATCTGAAGAAGAAGAAATAAAAAAAAATCCCTTTTATTATTGAAACAAAAAAAATCAAATACTTGGGAATAAATCTAACAAAAGAGGTAAAGGACCTATACAAAGAAAGCTATAAAACACTGTTAAAAGGAATAAAAGAAGACACAAAGAAATGGAAAGACATCCCCTGCTCATGGATTGGAATAATTAACATTATTAAAATGGCCATCCTACCAAAAGCAATATACAGATTCAATGCTATTCCAATTAAAGTTTCAATGTCACTCTTCAAAGAAATAAAACAATTATTGATGAAATTCATATGGAATCACAAAAAACCCCAAATTGCCAAAGCTCTCCTGAAAAAAAAAAAAAAGAAGGGAATGGAGGCATCACATGCCCAGATTTCCAACTATACTACAAAGCCATAATCATCAAAACTGCGTAGTATTGGAACAAGAACAGACAGGACTTTGGAACCGAACCGAAGAGAAAACCCAGTAATAAACCCACAGATTTATGGTCAACGAATCTTTGATAAAGGGACAAAGAATATGCACTGGAACAAAGAAAGTTTGTTCAATAAATGGTGCTGGGAAATCTGGGTCGCTGCATGCAAAAGAATGAAGCTTGACTACTACCTCACACCATACACAAATACCAACTCAAAATGGATTAAAGAACTAGACATAAGACCTGAAACCATAAAATACATAGAAGGAAACATAGGCGAAACACTACATGACATGTACCTCAAAGACATCTTTACAGACACATCACCCAAAGCAGTGATAGTGAAGGCAACAATAAACAGCTAGGACTACATCAAATTAAAGAGCTTCTGCACAGCAAAAGAGACAATAACCAAAACAAAGAGAAACCCCACCAACTAGGAGAAAATTTTTGCACACAACACTAATGATAAAGGACTGATCACAAAAATATGCAAAGAGCTGATGAGACTCAACAAAAACAAAGAAAATAATCCAGTCAAAAAATTGGTAGAAGAGCTAAAAAGAAACTTCTCCAAAGAGGAAATGCAGATGGCCAACAGGCATATGAAAAAATGTTCAGGATCACTTGCAATCAGGGAAATGCAAATCAAAACTACAATGAGGTACCATGTTACACCAGTGAGAATGGTATATATTAAAAAAAAAAAAAAAACTAGTAACAACAAATGTTGGCAAGGATGTAGAGAGAAAGGAACTCTCCTGCACCTCTGGTGGGAGTGCAAACTGGTCCAACCACTACGGAAAGCTGTGTGGCGATTTCTCACCCTACTAAACCTAGAGCTTCCATATGATCCAGCAATTCCACTCCTAGGTATTTACCCAAAGGACACAGAAACATTAATTCCAAAGGGCACCTGTACCCCTATGTTTATAGCAGCACTATTTACAATAGCTAAGCTATGGAGACAACCCAAAAGCCCAAAAATAGATGACTGGATCAAGAAGCTGTGGTGCATATACACATGGAATATTACTCAGCAATTAAAAAAGATAAAACACATGCAGTTTGCAGCAACATGGATGGAGCTGGAAGGGATCATGCTCAGCAAAATAAGTCAGAAAGAAAAAGAAAAATACTGGATGGTCTCATTCATATCAGGAATTTAGAAAACCTAAATAAGGGACCTGAAAAAAGACTAATTAATGCAAAATGAAAATCAAAATCAACAAGCAACTATAAACCAGAGACACACTACGGAATGGGGGAGGGGCGGGGAGAGGAAGGACTAGGTTCAAAATAATGGGGAGTGCAATTGTATGGGGAATATAACCAAAATGAAAATGCATACATTTTGTAAAAATGAAAAATGTTGTAAGAATTATATAAAATAAAATATTTAAAAAAAATATTTGCAGGATAACCTAATCTAAGTAAGATTATAGCTATGTTATTGTAGTATCTCTATGTCAATTTATAAAAATAAAATGGGTGAATCAATAAATTGTTGAGATGAGTGGGAGAATTGGTACATTTTTATCTAAATCCTGGTATAAAAATTAAATTTTTCAATGTATCATTTTAGGTATATCCTATCATGTCTGAAGCTGACAATGCATTTTTTCCACTGATCTTCCTTTGAGTCCTCTGGGGTATGGACTGAATGTGACAATTACTTTAATAAATTTAATTTGAGATTGTATTCTTTATCTCAAAGATCAGGGAATACAACGCACAGACAACACACAAATAGATAAACACACACAGGGAAACCAACCAAAAATGAAAAGAGAAAAAGCAGTGGAACTGACAACTGCAGAAAAAATAATTTGGAAACTCATGTAACAGCACAAATATCATGTTTATTCTATGTTTGTGATATTTGGTAAGATGGCATTTTTAATGCCTTCTACATTAGCATTTAAAAAATGCAACACAGTGTGAAGTGTGATGGTCATTAATTAACCTTTCTTGATCAATTGTATACTTTTTTGTTCAAATAGGTGATTTTTCATAAATTATTAGCTTGTGTTCATAACCAGCTCAGATTACCTCAGTTCCATCAGGTTAATTGGAGGAAGTTAAAATAACTGAATTGGCTCTGGAAGGGATCATGCTCAGCGAAATAAGCCAGAAAGAAAAAGAAAAATACCGGATGGTCTCACTCATAGCAGGAATCTAGAAAACTTAAATAAGGGACCAGGAAAATGAATAACTACAAGAAAGTGAAAATCAAAATCAACAAAAAACTATGAACCAGAGACACTTTTTGGGGGGTGGGGGGCGGGAGGGGAGGGTGGGGTCAGAATGGGGGGGCTGCAATTGTATGGGGAATATAAAAATAAAATTTATTATTTAAAAAAATAAAAAAATAAAGAGCATTTGATAGCTCAAAAAAATAAAATGGGGAGAAAAAAAATAATAATTCAAAAACCACTTAGTTACAATTATAGCCATGGAGAAGAATAATTCTAATTTCTTTATTTCTGCTAATTTCAACATCATTGTCAAATTCTTTTTAAAAACACCTTATCAAAGTTATGGGTTGGTCAGAGGTAGTGTTTTGGGATTTGTTTTTGCTAGGGCAAGCAGTTTGGCAGTGACCTCATATAACTGAGGTTTGAATCTATTTTTGTGAATTCACTGTCATACAAAAAAAAGAATCTATATGCCAGGTTGTTCTCCAAAGTAATTGCTTGTTGAAAATGTAAATTTCCAATGGAAGGTTACTTTTTCACTGCCTAGGTGGTCTTTTAGATTCTTCACAGCTATTCAGTGAAGTGATCATTCTCCCGTTTTACAGAGAAAGGAAACAGCTTGAGAGTCAGCCTGTTCAGTAAAAACTTTTGTTACACATGTAAAGATGAGGGCTTACCTACTATTATGGGAAAATTGTGCATTTAATTTATAGGCACACCAAAAGGGATTTTGGGTTCTTAAAGTGTAACAACAACAATACGACAAAAAAAAAAAAAGAAAAAAAAATCTTTTTTAAAAAGGAAAACCAAATGTGCCATGACACATCTGACAATTGCTAGAACTGGGATTCCTACCTATGTCTATAGATTCCAAAGCCCCTTTTCTTCTGTTTCACTATATCCCTTGGATCCAGCTCCAGCTGAAATCTTCATAGTGAAGGCTAAAATAATAGATAAACATTATGTTTATATAACTGGTAGATATGTAACAGTTAGCCTTTTCTCTCACCCTACCTAAACTCTCTAGGCTATAAGTGCTGAAATTGATTTTCCATGTCTGCTGCATATAACAGTGTCCATGCGATACAGTTCTGGTCAGTATGACATAGACACACCTTGGAGGTTTCTGGTAAAACCTTTGCTTTTCTGATCCAGACACTAATCCTCCTCTGTCTCTGAGACCCACAGATATAACAAACTCTTTTGAGACCATCAGATGGTGAACGCAGGAGGGAACCTTCGTATGAGCACATCTGAGTAGAAAGGCTTGGGGAGCCTGCTGGCATCATTCAGATGCTGACCAGGATTTGCGCTTACTCTCTAGCTTGCTTTGAAGCCACTGTTGAAGGGTTTTCTGTTATTTATGGAGATCATAATCCTTATTGATACTCTCAGGGCTCAGGGAAATATTTGTATTAACCCACACAGTTTAAGATGGCTTACCAAGAAGAAATCAAGTTAACGTGCACAAAGAGCGAGATAAACAATATCATTTATTTTCCACTTTCTCTTGGGAAGAATGGAATTTAAAACCCAAACAAAAGGATGAGATAAGGGCCCTTGGGCACACAGGAAGGAGGGGGAGGACATCACATGCCATGGAGGGTATGACTTTATCTTTAATCTGAAAGGGAATGAAAGTGCACTACCAAAATGCAGAAAGGGAAAAAGGCCCCTGCCTCATCTAGCAATGAAGAGAACTTTTAGAATACTAATTTTTGATGCTTAGATGATTAACAAATTAACTCCCCTAAAAGGCCTTAGCTAACTTCCAACATTCACTCATGAACACACAGAGCACCCATCCCACTTTAATGGGTCCAGAGAGAGAACAGCAGGAACCTGTCAGAATTCAGCTTTTTTCTTAGAATACCCTTAAAATCCTTCCCCCAAACTTCATGAGTAAAGATGGTTTTTCTGGGGTCTGAATTCACCATATCTTGGAAATACTGTTTTTCTGTACAAATCTCACTATTCTAACCCCATCCATTTATCCTGTGTTTGACTTTTGAGTGGTGTGCAGGTGAGCATGGATACTTGGCAATAGAAAGATGTGTTTGTTAGACAAGACATGTTCACTGATAAACCTACATGTAGATATCAACAAACTGCATTCTTCTGGGTCATTAAAGGGAACAGTGATTGGGCAATGGTTTCAAGAGCAGTGATCATTTCTTAGATTAGGGGTAGGATGGAGGGATTAGGGGAAAGGTAAGAGATTCTCTTGGGGCCTTCATTGTTTTTAGCTCAAAGTAATCTGTATGATAGAATAGGGAATTTTAAGGAGACTGAGAATCTTGGGTGGTCTAAATTAAGCACTTCAAAACACACCACACACCCACACCCCCCACACACACACAAGCTAAAATTTTTGTATGAAAAATAAATTGAGCTTACATTTATCAGTTGCTCATGAAAGGTTTAAGCATACTTCAGAAGTACTTGAATTAGTTGTTTTAAAGACTGAAGTATTATTTGAGCACTTATACAAGAAGGTTTAATGCAGATTATATTTGTCATATAGCAAAAAGCAATGAATATAGCAAGAAGCAATGAATATAGACTCTGGTACCAAGAGCTCAAGTTCCAGAGATTTTGTGAAGGAATATATGAAGAACATGGACCAAGGCAGGGTCTGGAAAGCTGCTTTTTCCCTACATCTTTGTTCTGTTCAAGGTGTAATTTTCCTGAGCACTCTCCTTGTGCTTCTGAGTTGGAATATTTATTTTATAGATATTTGTACCAGGTAGTAAACAGCTTTCTAGCCCCTCCTGAATTCCCTTGCTGAGGGCTTCTTCCTGTACTACCCTCTAGTCTTCTTTTCATCCAGTTGGCATATTATGTCAGTAGTTCTAAGAAAATTCTTTTTTCTTAAGACAGGAGCTCTCTGCTGTTTATAACTCACCACTAAGTTCTTTTCACTGGCTTTATATCCTGCAGTAAATTCTCATCATTTTCTCTGACCTGTCAATAACAGGTAGCCCCACTTTATCCCCGTGATAACAAGTGCTGCATGGACTTTGCTTATGTTTGTGTATTTTCCCATCATTTCATTGAGATCTTGGGGAAGAAGAGGTACACCTTTGTATTTTTTGAAGCACCTTGATCAGAAATCAGTGCTAACTAGCTCATAAATGTCCTTGTAACCTTTTTAGGTATTTGTATTTAAACTTCAGGTTAGCTTTCATGCTGCTTTATCATAATGAATGAAACAAAAAAAGGAAACGAAATTGCTGTCTTCAAAAAGAAATCTTGTCAGCAAATCTTTGGAAATTTCTTAGTCAAGCAATTAAAAAAGAAAATTCTTTATTTTCTATTTTCTTTGTCTATCTATTTGAATAAAAGTATATGTGCTAGGGGAATGTTTAGAAAGATTCTTGTCCCTAGATGGAAACTCCATGTAAATCTTACTTTTTCACTGATGATCCTTGTTTGTCATGCAGTAGGTACTCTATTCCTGGTCCCTGCATATGCTAGTTTTATTCACTACCACAAAGGTTACTATATTGCACTAAAAATTAAGATTCAAATTACTTATATGCTACTTTGATATCTGGTGTAATTGAGAGGGACTTAGATAGTCTAAGCTGGCAATGAAAGATTAATGGTTTTACTTGGTGCTGAGGACAGGGCTGTTCCATATTCAGAAGTCAGAAATATGTCAGTTTTATGGTTACACATTCTGGAGTAGTGATGCTGGTGTGTGCTGTTAATTTAGCCCTTGAACCACCACAGTTTCTTGTCCCACAAAGGCATACAAAGGAATTTGCAGACTTATTAGATAAGTACATAGAGAGAAACAAACTTTGTTAAAGAAAGTAAAGTTTATTTGAAGGAAGAAACCAAGTACTCTGTGGGTCTGTGTCTGGAGATATTTAAACCTTTTTTCCCTTTAGTCTAAAATCTCATCATCCTATTTTGTGATTGGCTCTTTCTACCAGTAGCTATACTCCTCTGGGCCAATGTGCCCATTTTCCAGATTTTTCTTTAACTGCCACTGTCCAAGTTTTCTTGCAATTTACTGCCCTCATTATCCCTCCTGAATTTCTCTGCCTTTATCTCAGAAGTCTCTTTTAACTCCCCCCAAGTCCTTGCCTGTGCCTACTGGCAGGGTCAAAGCAGACACCACGGCAGAAGAAAAGATGGAAGGGGAGAGCCAGGGAGAGAGAAAAACAGGGGGTAAGGGAGAAGGAAGGAGAGGAGAAGGGTGGGGGGAGGAATTGAGGAAGGGAGAGAAACTGAGAGAGAAAAACAGAAAGAATGAGAGAGATTACTTAAACTGGAGCGAGGTCTAAGAGGTTACTGCTGTGCTGTGCTCAGTGGCAGCTGTGCCATGGGCAGGAGAACACCTCAGAAGGGATGGCTGTGTGATACATTTAGGGAAACAGCATCTTGAGCAGAGAAACCCTTGGTAAAGTTCTGCTGCCCCCAGTTCTGCTGAGCTCACACAACTACCTGAATTGAGGGAAAAATGCACACTGGAGTACTAACCAAATTGGTGAGAGCCTTTAAAAACTATGCGTCCTGGGATCTTAGTGCTTAGGTGCAGAGACTCCGGGTTTTAAGTACAACTTAATGTGGGACCTCCATTAGTATGAAGTTTGGTGCTAAATTACTGACTCACAGTCACCGAATTTGGATTTATATTGATTTGTTAAATTTGAAGAAGTTGAATATTTTTTTTTTAAAGATTTATTTATTTATTTATACAAGCACTAGGTACAGTCAGAAGCACGGGAGGGTGAGAGAATTCACCGGAGCCAGAGCAGAGAGCAGAAAAGGCAGATTGACTAAGTACACTGCTGAGGGAGGCAGCAGGCTGCAGGAGAGGTCTGCGCGCCATGTGGGACCCTCCTTTGGTGGCCGGGGACCAGCCAGGGAACGAAATGGCGCTGCAGAGGCTGCGGGCAGCTTCGCAACCCAGTGCTCAACCGCTGCGCCACCGGGGAGGCCCTAGTTGAGTATTTTTAACACATTACAGAATGCTTGCAAATTCATACCTGATATCTATAGACAGTATATTTTAGGAATAAGAAAGCTCTAGCTCATAATTCACACAGCTAGGAAGAGAGGTTATCTTTGGGGTGGGGGACACTTTCCATATATAAAAGAAAGGATTGGCTAGGATTGGTATATATTGGTAGATGAAAGTAACTGAGTCATGCATTGTGGTCAAAGACCACATTGTTATAAGTTAAATATAATGTGAGAATAGTGGGGTGGTCAGTGGACCCTGGAACAGGTGAGTTTTGACATTAACAGTGGGTTGTTGGGGCAGGGATGGAAATGAAGAAGATGGAAAAGAAAGGATCAATGGTAAAAGGATGACTTGCAAAATGTTGACTTTATCCCTGAAGTGTTGCATTCTATTCTTCAAATGAGAAGCTGCTCTTAAGATGGCTTCCCAAGGACAGGCTAAACCTCAGAGGCTTGGTTATATTTAGAGACTTGGTTATAAACTCCATTTGGGCATTTAGAATATAAAAGTTGGTATCTTTATCCCCTTTAATTCTATTAAAGTTCGTTGGAGGAGATAACTGTTATCTATTAGTGTACTTTTTCTAGAAATAAAGGCTAACATTGTGTGCCTATATAGGTTGAAGAAACTTACTAGAAACTAAGAATACTGTGCTAATTTATTCTAACAAATGTTCATGTCTTGTCTAAGTTTATTTTGCTCATATAAAATTTCTAAATTTCTGTAAATTCTAAAATAGTGAAGCTAACTGCATTCCTTTATCAATCTTTTTTCTATCCTGTTGTAAAATATTTAGTATTGATTCAGTTATACTTGTAGGACTTTTCATTTATGTCACTTAAAAATACTTCTCTTGAATTCTTTAGGAAAATGAAAGTTCTCTACCTAGGAAAACAACTGATTTTATTCAGGTACAAAAATCAAAGTGTATTTGGAATTAAATCTGACTGTTTTCCAACATTATTTTAACATGCAAAACAAAACATCATTTAGACTCAGCTAGGAAATAGCACAGTTCGTGGTTTCTTGTTCACATGATCTATTTTGAAAGATTGATTAAAATTGTTTTTACTTTTGAATGTATCTGGTTTTAAGTATTATAAAAATTAGTATGTTAGTTAAATAATGCATTTTATTATTATCATAAACTTAATAAGATTAAAGAGCATTTGATATGATTTTACTTTTAATAAAATATCCCAGACTTATTTAGCAGTAAAAGTTTTAAATTTTGATAGAAAGCATGATGTGGAGAGACTACATTGCTATAGAGCAAATAAAATATGCAAACACTAATAATCATTTCCCGTGTTCTAATAATAAGCAGTTGGCTGATGGAGATTGGTAAAAACATATTTCAGAATATAAAAGAAGAAAGGAGAGAAATCAACAATTACTCGATATTGTACATATTTTAAGAAGACTTTTTTGAGCACAACCTTTTTTATAAATTAAGTCACTTATATGAATAGCTTCATTTTCTTTTTGTTGGGAAGGTAGTACCTCTCTAAAGGATGGCTGCTTGACAGTACTGTCTTCAAATTCTAAATTCTTTAGGTGTTTCTATGTATAAGATCATAACATTTTCAGGCAAAGAATATTTCATTTCTTCTTCTCTAATTTGCATGCCATTGTTTCCATTTACTTGTCTTATTTCTTTGGTTACTCTATTGGTGCTTAAGTTTTCAGTTATATACCATTAAGTATGTTTTCCATAGATAGCACTTATCACATTAGGAAGATTCTATTACTAGATATCTTTCATAATGAAATGGTGTTGAATTTTGTAAAATTCTTTGTTATGTGGTTTTCTCATTGCTATTATTAATTGATTTTGTATCCTTGGATTCATGGAATAAATCTTACATAGTTGGGTGGGGAAAGGAAGGACTAGAGTCAAAATAACGGGGGAGGTGCAATTGTATGGGGAATATAACCAAAATGAAAATGCATACATTGTGCAAAGATGAAAAAAAAAACTTACATAGTTAAGATTTGTCATCCTTTAAATATCCTGGTACAATCACACTGTTATTTTTGTTGTTGAGGACTTTGGCAATAATATTTACATGCAAGTTGGTTTGTAACTTTCTTTTCTGTGGACTCTTTTCTAGTTTTGGTATTCAGGGTAATGTCCTTGAGAAGGAGTTAGGAAGTGATTTACCTCTTCAGCTGTCTGCAAGCAAAGACAAGAGGCCCAAGGGAAACCAATTCTGCAAGCACTTTGATCTCATAGTCCCAAAATCCCAAACAATGTCAAAATATGTTTCGATACCTCAAACCACAAGTCTGAGCTATTTTGTTATTGCAAGCCTAACAAAGAAAACTTAAATATTAGCAATGTATGTGTAGCAGAGTCCTCACCATTACAACATAAACACATCTATGGGAGATTCTTGCAAAGTCAATCATTTCTATCCAGTCTTTCATGTGTCTCTTTTCTTCTGCACTTTTAATGCATGGTGACACTGGCACATTCAGAAGTCAACATGGAACCATAAGCTTCTTTTTTTATTTTTGTTTTGTTTTGTTTTGTTTTTTTGTTTTTTAATAGAGGCATGTTTTTATTTATTTATTTATTTGTTTGTTTTTTTGTTTATACATGCACTGGGTACAGTCAGAAGTGTGGGAGGGTGAGAGAATTCACCAGAGCCAGAGCAGGGAGCAGAACAGGCAGAAGGACCAAGTACACTGCAGAGGGGAACAGCGGGCCGCAGGAGAGGTCTGCGCACCATGTGGGACCCTCCTCCGGTGGCCGGGGAGCAGCTGGGGATCGAAACAGCGCCGCAGAGGCTGTGGGCAGCTTCGCAACCCAGCGCTCAACCGCTGTGCCACCGGGGAGGCCCTGGAACCATAAGCTTCTTTATGCCACTGTCAGGGAGATCTTGCATGATTTGCCCATCTTTTCCCAATGATAGCATTTTCTGAAATTATAGTACAGTAGCACAACTGGGATGCTGATGCTAATCTAATCAAGATATAAAACCATTCCAATACCACAAAGATCATTGTAATCACAGGCACATCCCTCATAACCTCTTTGATCTGGTCCTAGTCTTTGACAAATGTTTCTCCTCTTATAATCTTGTCATTTCAAGTCCATCATAAAGGAAACAAATTATGGAACCATTAGAGTTGGCTTCTTCACTTGCCCTTTATTGCTTTTATTCAATGATGTGATCTACCACAGTTTGTTGACTTAGTCACTGGGTTTATGATCTACAAAGGCCTATCAGAAAAAAACATATTTCAAATGAAGTCAACCTGCTATAATCTGTATTCTCTTCCTCAGTAGCAAATTTTATGTTTGATTTTAACCAAGGGATTATGACATGCCTCCCAATGTAGGCCTTCACCCTTTTCAATATTTACCAGTGTTATAACACATTGGATTCCCCTGAGAGTTTTCAATAAAAATCTCAATGCCTTTGTTGTGTAAAACTAAAGAAATCAGGAGGCCATTGAAAAGATGAAGTGCAGTTATTTTTTAAAAGATTTATTCATTTATGCATACAAGAACTGGGGTACAGGCCAGAGGTGTAGAGGGTGAGAGGATTCAGCAGAGACAGAGTAGGAAGCAGAACAGGCAGACTGACTGAAATACACTGCTGAGGGGAGCAGTGGGCGAGGCAGGAGAGGTCTGCTGCACCATGTGGGTTGCTCCCCAGCTGTGGATTGCTTGATAGTGCTGTGCCCAACCCATTGTGCCACCAGGGAGGCCCAAAGTGCGGTTATTTTAGATTCAAAGAATTGCAAATCATGGAGCACAGGTTCAATTAGAAACTCAAAATGTGTTTTGAGCAGGTACCAGAATAAGGGGGTTCTTAGGGTGAAGAAGGGTGAGATGATGAATCATGAGGTAATGGGGCAGGTTATAGTTAAGAGAAGAGTCACAATAAAAAACCCACAGAGTAAAAGTGGATGAAGTTTTCTTTATGAGTACTTGCAAACAGGATATTCTCATTTGTGATGGCTACTTGTGAAGTTACATATTTGTCTCTATTCAGGGTTTTGCCCTGTGAGCAGCTTTTCCTTCAGGCACTTCCTCTGACCCTATTTCTAAATAGCTACAGTCCTCTCAACATCTCATAATTGCATGCAAAAGCAATTCAATCAGTGTGCCCTAATATTAGAGCCAAGTGTCAGTAATTGTAATGATTTCCTCTTGGCACCTATGTGTTATAAAGTTGAGGAACCACTGCCTGGAATATGCCCAAAATGCTATTGCAGTATTTAAGAGTAATTTGATTGCTGTTGTTGCCTGGATAGCCCTTGAGAAGTGATAAAGTGATTCTGTGTCCTTTGGGTAAATACCTGGGAGTGGAATTGCTGGATCATGTGGAAGCTCCATCTTTAGCATGTTGAGGAATCTCCATGCACCTTTCCATAGTGGTTGGACTAGTTTGCACTCCCACCAGCAGTGCAGGTGAGTTCCTTTAATTCAAAAGGGCACCTGCACCCCTATGTTTGTAACAGCACTATTTACAATAGCTAAGCTATGGAAACAACTCAAATGCCAAAAAATAGAAGCCTGGATCAAGAAGATGTGGTACATACACACAGTGGAGACTTTGGAGAATAATCCATATGTTAGGGCTTTCTTACAAAGTAAATGAACATTGAAAAATTAATTTCTTAGTGTCCCTCCACTTAATATTAGTACAAATCAACTACTGGAACCTCACTGTGAACATTCTGAGAATTAAAAACTCCAGGATAATCGAATTATAGGCATCCCACACACTTTGGTGAGTTTTAGCTCAGGAGCTTATAAGGTCTTGACAGTTAATATTAGAGAAAAAATTCCCCCATATTCCAGAAGGGGAAAAGGGAAATAGATGCCTTATCCATTGTGTTCATCTAAACAAGGCCTGCACTGAAGAGACATTATTTTTCTTGAACCTCATTTGTTCAGGTATTTTTCAAAACCTGACTGATTAGAGGAAGGGTAATATTCAACACCAACTCACTGTAGCCATACACGTCAGGGGTAGGGGAAAATGAGAAGCTCTCATGAAGTTTATGGCTTAGAGAGACAGGAACTTCCACAGAAAGATCTAATCATACCCCTACATAATGTATCTCCTTTCCCCTTTTCTTTATCTCAGTTCCTTTTACTCAGTACATCATGTCATGAAAAATTTCAGTATGTCCTAAAAGACAGAAAACACATTTTGAAGAGACAGAGCAAATATCAAGATCATATTTGATATTAAAGAGGTATAGGAATGATCAGACCAGGAATGAATAAACAGTATGCATGAGCTAATGGGAAATGTAAGCAGATAGATGGCAAACCAAGAATGACTAAAAATGAAATGCTCAAACAAAAACACTGAACGGACTGAAGAACGCCATTTGGGAGCTCAGTAGATTGGAAAGATGTGAAGAAAGTTTCTTTTTTTTTAAAGATTTATTTTTATTTATTTATACAAGCACTGGGTACAGTCAGAAGCACGGGAGGGTGAGAGAATTCAGCAGAACCAGAGCGGGGAGCAGAGCAGGTAGAAGGACAGAAGTACACTGCTGAGGGGAGCAGCGGGCGGCAGGAGAGTTCTGCGTGCCATGTGGGACCCTCCTCCGGTGGCCGGGGAACGGCTGGCTGGGGATCGAACCAGCACTGCAGAGGCTGCGGGCAGCTTGGCAACCCAGCGCTCAACCGCTGTGCCACCGGGGAGGTCCTGAAGAAAGTTCCTTGAGCTTGAAGATATCTCAATATATACATTCTAAACTGAGGAATAAAAAGAAAGAAGTAAACAACAGAATATAATATCCATCAGCTGTAGGACAACTCAAAAGCTGTGATGTATGCATAATGGGAAGAGCAAAATCATGTAAGTTAAACTGATTTACATAAAGGAAAAACCTCTGAGAAGGTATAATTGAAGGTTAGAATTTTTAGTTTTCGTGTTGCTAATTGGTCTAAGAAATAATAATTTGTTCAGAATAAATGTTAGACAATATATTGAAAAATTTACATGCAAAATATACACAACACACCTGTATTTAAGTGAAATGAATGACAACATAGATGGGGATATAAGGATTATTTCAATTCAAAGGAAAAGACATTACCTGTTTGGTGATATATTTATTATATATATATTTACATATTATATATTTTATTATATATATTTAAATATTTAAATACCCCAGCATACAAGAGCTGGGGTATAGGCCAGAGGTGCGGGGGTGGTGAAAAGATTCACCAGAGACAGAGTGGGGAGCAGAAGAGGCAGATCTACTGAAATACAATGCTGAGGGGAGCAGTGGGTGAGACAAGTAAGGTCTGTTGAACCATGTGTGTTAGCTCCCTGGCTGGGGATCAAATTCATGTTGCAGTGGCTGGCTATAGCTTGATAGTGCTGAGACTTAACCCTTTGTGCCACCAGGGAGGCTCCCTGGATATGTTTTTTTAATGACTTTTAGTTGAAATATCATCAATTCCTTTATATTTTGCTTTCCCCATGATTAAAAAGCTTTTTGCTTTGAACCTGTAGATTACACTGGATGCTGATTTTTCTAATGTTTGAATATAACTTTCCAAATTGCTTCCAGTTTTCTTCTCAATCTTTATTTAGATTGATTGTTTTTCTGAAAGAACACAAATTTAAAATACAGAACTTGATGTCAACTTCAGAATGATCAGTGATGGCTGAGCATTTATGTAACTGAATGCTTCTTTCCAAATATCTGATAACATCAGAGATACTGCAGCCTTGGGAACCTGCCATTTGAAGATGCTTCAACCCTTAGCATCTGGAAATCTTGACCTCAGGACTCCCAAATGGACTTGTAGTTTCTTTTAATCTTTCACCTTTGTTTTTTCCTGTGTTTCCATAGAGATGTCAGTGTTTCTTGAACCCACCTAGAAGATGTCCTCTTGTAATTGGATATATTCTATATTCGAAAATAGACTCTGAACTATCTACCATAGGCCCAGTGGGTAAAGTCACTCACTATACTTGAAATAAAAAAGACCTATGATAATATTAACTAACAAATTGAATAAATACCTCCTGATGCCATGGAAGCTAATGACCAGAGGAGAAACTATACTTTTGAACGATGAACTCACTGATGTTCTCCACTAAGTAGCAGAAGCTTGCCATAAGTTTCAAATCTCAGTTAGCAAAGTAGGAAAACAAACAATTCAGCTAAAGAATATGATAGTATCTCCACCAGATTTTTTCATTGGATGTTGTCTTTTCAACTTTCTACCTTACTCTCACACTGTAAAATAAGTGATTATTTCATTTAATAAGTTTTTATTTAACATTTTCTTAGTTTATAAATGTTATTAGGGATGTCGGCCTAGAAATGAATGATAAGACACCCAAATTATGAAAGCCAAAAGCACGCAATTACTACAAAACACAATGATAGACAGAGTACAGATTTAGCTGTATTTTCTAGATGCTCTGCTAAGTTCTGAGAATGACAATAAGAGATTAATGGTTTGGATCACAATCGTTAGGAAATCAGATGTGACCCTGTATGCCTTTTTAAGTAAAGCATAGGTGCAATTTGCAAAAGAAATCCCAACAGTGGACAGAAGGTGCAACATTGGTCACCAATGCAATGAGTACAGTTTGATTATGTGACAAAATAAATGCAATGGGAGATCACCCAAACATATTGTGAATGATCTGGGAAAGCCCCTTCCCTCCCCTTCTTGGCTAGCAGGCAGGAGAATAAAGCCACCAGCAGAAGCTTGAAGTCAGAAAAGACTGTTTTGTAAAAAATCCATGTAAGAATCTGATGTCTGCAGGTAAACCAACCTTTTATCCACCTCATCACCAAAGAGCCAGCCTAAGAGAATTTTATTAATGGATACCTAGACTTTGCATCTCTATAAAGCATTCTTTAGAATGCTTAATCAGGGAAATGATTAAACTCTATCCCTTGCCCTACTCTGCACCTAGATAGCACTGACATTTCTTTAGGTCAACATAACTTTGGAAATCAAAAGATCTAAACCTGTAAGTGAAAACCTAACATTCCCTGTCGAGAATAATTACATTTTTATTTACTGTTCCTTTTCTTCTTTATATACATAACAACTCTGTGACAAGGTATATAAACTGAACTCAATTTTGTGATCACCAAAGAAGTACTCATGGAATAGAATTTGTCAGACTGTTTCTTGAGTTTGAATCCTACACTAATTATCTAGTAGACTCTTTGTCTAACTATCATTAAGTTTCTTATTTCAGTTAACACATTCATGACCTTAATCTATTAATGGAACCCAAATTACATTTATATCTAGGATATCCCGCTAAATTTAAATAACTTGTTATATACTTGGGAATCTCACTAAATTTAATAATGTATCCTCCTGTATACTCTTAGGGGTGTTGGAAACATAAAGTGGCAGATATGTAATAAAAGAAATTTAAGTATACCTCTGCCTCACCTTAACAATTAGAATTATTGCCTCTCCTAAATTCCCTGTGGTCATAACTCCATTGCCCTAAAGTATGCTCTGAATGGATGTGGAATAGATGCTCTGAGCTAGTGAATAATAAATTAAAATTGAATTAAGTCTTCAGCACTTCAAATTGTCTTGACAAAGCAGGACCCTGTGGATTTGTCCCAAGAATTAAATTAACACATCCCGATATATATTAAATCAGGATCTTTTAGCTTCAAAATCTACTTTGTAAGGACTATTTAGACCCAATTTAGACTATTCTGAACCTACTAAGAATAACTGGTACTTCATAATAAATTACATATTGCCATGATCACATCTGTTATGGTCCCTAATACCTGGTGTCTTTGCAATTATTGGCCATTCTGGCTTCTCCAATGGTGCAGTGGGTAGAGCGCCGCTCTGTGAAGCTGTCCACAGCTTCTGCAGCATGGGTTCCATCCCAGCCGGCTAGGGAGATTCCCACATGGCAAGGCAGACCTCTCCTGGCTTGCCTGCTGCACCCCTCAGCAGTGTATTTCCTCAGTCTGCCTGTTCTGCTCCCTTTCCTCAGTATGCCTGTTCTGAATCCTCTCCGCCTCCCATACCTCTGGCCTGTACCCAAGCTCTTGTATAAAAATAAATAAATCTTTAAAAAAAAAAGAAATTATTGGCCATTCAATCAACAGTTGACAGACTTTGCAGCCAAAGATTTGGTTAATATGTTCTATTCAAGGCTATTTCAAAATTCTCAGTACTAATTTGCCTTTATCTTTGAAGGAACACAATGTACTTTAACATAACCACCCAGAAAGTACCAAAATAGTCTAAATATCATACACATCTTTGCAGGAGAGATCTTAAACTACATCCAACTTTCTCAAGGAATGTAGGTATGCCATTACCTTTAGAAAAGCCTCCTGGGCCTCCCCTGGTGGCGCAGGAAGTTGAGTGCAGTGCTGTGAAGCTGTCCGTAGCCTCTGCAGCGCCAGTTCCATCCTGGCTGGTGGGGGTCCCACATGGTGGGGCAGATTTCTCCTGTTTAGCCCGCTGCTCCCCTCAGCAGTGTATTTCATCAGTCTGCCTGTTCTGTTCCCCGCTCTGTCTCTGATGAATCCTCTCACCCTCCCGCGCATCTGGCCTGTACCCCAGGTCTTGTATAAATAAAAAAATAAATCTTTGAAAAAAAAAAAAAAGAAAGAAAAACCTCTTGTGGGAATAGTCACTTGGTACACTTACTGGGACATAAAAATATTCACAAAAATGCTCACAAAACAGGGATGGACTACTGTCTTACACTCAGTGTAAGGCTGTACCACTTCAGCAAAATATCTAGACATTATTTGGTTAGTTGAGGACTACTCTACCCTTGCCATGGTAAAATAACAAGTATTAACTCTATCAGTACCTACAGTGTGAAAACAATTCTTTTAAAAATATTTTATTTATTTTTACATGGAAGAACTAGGGTATAAGCCAGAGGTGGAGTAGGTGAGAGGATTCACCAGAGACAGATTGGGGAGCAGAACAGCAGATCTACTGAAGCACACTGCTGAGGGGAGCAGGTCAAGACAGGAGAGATGTCCTGTGCCATGTGGATTAGCTCCCTGGCCAGGGTTGGAACGGAGGCTGTCATTGTGATAGCATAGAGACTTAACCCTTAGGCCACGAGGGAGGCCCTGGTGTTAAAACAGCTTTTTTTTTTAGATCTTTTGGGGTTTTGGTGTTAACATATTCCTGCACTACACTTTTGTTTCAGACCATTTATTCTATTACTAGCTAACTGACACTTTGCATGGCGGTCCCAAACAACAGAAAGCTATATACTTTGTCCAAATTGCAATGTAAAAGGCATTTCCATTAGTGACACCCCTTGTCCCCCAACTTCTTCATTGTAGTCTTTAGAAATATCTTCTGTTCTCTCCTAGAGTTTGTGGACTACTCATGATGGCATTAAGTTGCCCATGGGCTTCTGTCTTCCTAAGCCCCTTGTTATATAACGGTGGAGTGAAATTGCTGGCTGCAGATATAGTCCTCACAGACCCTGAGTCTTCAACTCTCTTCACCCAGCTGCCATTATACTTTGGCTATTAGAAGCAGAAGCCTTGTTAAATAAAAATGACATTTTTTTTTAAATAAAAAAAAGACCTGGTCATCTGATATCCTTTCTCTAAGAGAAAGTGGTTTCCATTATTTTCAGTTCTTTACCACATGGCACTGGATAGAGAGTCATCCTCTTCTGGACTTATTGGTTACCTGAAGAAACCTTTGGGAGCAAATGAGTAAACATGGTTGTATACTGTATAGATGACTTTATTGACATTACACATGATGGGCTTCCTGAGAGCTGCCATTGGCTGTCTCTTAATCATATGTTTCAGTGAAATCAAAGAGGTAATGTTCAGCACAATAGGCTGAACTTTGGGTTATCATTTTGTATTGGATGCATTATGTTACAATCAGCCTTATCTCTACATTTTTTATATACTTGAACATTGTCCATCATTTGGTCATCAGTTTCGGTCAATAGCAATGATAATTCCTTTTCTAAGACCACAATCTTTAGCATAAAAAACCTCTTGGGATTTCTTGCCTCACAACTACCCAAATAAAAATCTAAGTTACACATTTCTCAGCATGCATGAATTCTACAATGCAAGGTCTCATTAAGATGCCACTTGTCTCCTTCAAAGTTTGAAGCACTATTGAGCATAGTCAAGGCACTCAGTATTTCAAGAAGTATTTCACCTCTTGAAATACTGAGTTTTTAAAACAATATTCAATGAAAATTTCACTTCCCTTACTGGATCCCAGCTATAGCCCTCATACAGTATCATAGTGGTTTGCATACTCAAATGCAATGTTGTGACGTATGGACTACTTTAGGCATCAGTCAATCATCAGGAGTGAACTGTAATAAGTCTGACTCCAATTTTAATGTTTGACTATGGACAATTTGCAAGCCCAATCCTTATCTCTTATTCTTTTACTCCATAGTTTGGCAACACTACAAAGAAAACTGTATACTTCTCTTTTGATTCTAGCTAAAAGTTTAAACCATTCAAGTCCTGACCAATGCTCATATTCTGAGCCTATCCCTTAATCACAATAAAATCCCAAACCATGTGTACCTTCTTTTGTCACTCAGTCATTTTCATACCATTATGGAAGCCTTCCCTACTTGCCCTATAAAACCTCACTAAGTGAATAATAAACTTTTTACACATTTTGAGTGCATGTGCAGCATCATTGTTCTTGACATCTAAACCAATTTTGTGGGGACTGATTCTGTCTTCAATGAGAAAGTACAAGGATAATGTAGAAACTTTAGTTGAAGACACAATACCTAGCTCCATGATCTAGTACTAATTTCAAACCCCAAATCTGGGTCAAGATCCACTTTCCATTTCATTTAAGTTTCAAGATATAAAATCATGCCATAGAACTAGAACTTGATGTCTGGTACAAGGCCAAAAGACCAATTCTAAATTTCAGGTCCACATCCAAGATCTAAGTCCAGGTTCCATTTCCAGGTTTGACTTCCAGGTTTAAGTTCTATGTTTGAGATCCATACTTTGACTCAATTTCTAGATCTAAGGAACAAGTCAAGATCTAAGGTCCAGATTAAGGTGCAAGGTCTACTTCCAAGGTTTAAGAAGAAAGTTTAAGTCAAAAGTCCACCCATCCATCCATCCATCCATCCATCCATCCATCCATCCATCCATCCATCCATCCAATCTTTTCCTTAAATAATTTAGCAAAGAATTAGGAAAGAGCAATTGTACTTTGTTAGCTACTCACCATATTAAACCAGAACTGCTTGTAAGTAAACCATTGTGGCTTTTGCACACTTACTCTGTATGAGCTTCATGCACACACACTCAGCAGATGAGCAGGGCCATATTCTATGATTTGGAGATTCACATATTGAATATACTGTGACTATAAGTTATCAGTGGTAATAAACTTTAATAATTGCATGTTAAAAATCATTTAGTATTAGGAAACTTCCATTTGTCATGATATAAACTATATAGAAAACAAATGATTGAAAAAATTTGCTTGAAAAAAGCTCATTATTTCCTTTTTCTGTCCTAAGACATATTGTTGAAGTGTATTATGAAGAGTCATTCAAAGTCCTGATAGCAATTATAAGGAAATGGAAGAAATCAGGGTGTATTTCTCCCAGGAACTGTAGCTTGAAAGGAAAATAACTTGATCCAGATAAAAATAGATTTTTCTTTTAATTCTTTTTCCTAGCTAAATTTACTGAATTCCCATTCATTTCTTCCCTCATGACTCTTTTAGACCATGGTAAATGGAAATTGTACAGCTTTTAGAATATCCAAACTATTGGACTACAGTGTATGAAGTAAATTGTCTGCCCTGAACGTCTTCTTTATCAACTCTGTCTTACAGATTGTGCAGTGATGAGCTGGTGGAGATTTTCTTGAATGTCACTCATATAAAAATGTTTGCTTTGATCGTGTCTCAAGTCATAGTATTCCTGACTGCCATGCAACTGTTTTTCTGCAAGAATAGTACAATATTTGAGGTTCAACTAGCTTCTGGTTTTATTTATGTAACCTAGAACTTAGAATGCATAATTATAAACTCATAATTTAGAGGATTGTGTCTCAAATCCCTTGTACATATCAATACATGTTATAAATAAAATTATCTTTAAGAATGTATTCATTTCTAGAAATATTTTTGGGAAAAAAAACCAGTATTAGTGATATATGTCAAAAGCATAAACCAAGAAATGAAATGCTTTTTACAAGTTCAGGGGAATTGGTTTTCTTTACAGGTGTTCTAAATAATGTTTCATCAGCCTTCAAATTTGACAAAACAGATCAGACTTGGTTCTTTGTCCTGCACCTGTTTGAAATCTCTTTATGTGACCAATAACTTAATGATTCAGTGATTCATTCATCCTCTTTGTGATTTATTCCCAACACCTCTGCACTGAGGTTTTACCCTTTATTTCAGTAAGCATTACTTCTCCAGGTGTCCCAAAGCTCTTCAAATACCCACCTAGTAAGCATTGATTAAAAACTAAATATATATCCTTTTCTATTTTTGAATACTGGTATTTAACAACAAATCTACAACATCCAATTTGAAATAATGTGTTGCTATAATTAGTTTTGTTCTACATCTATAAAGAATAATAAGTTATGCAAATTTCTGGAAATACTTGAATCTCTTGAATTAGTTAAAAATTATTATTGTACAATAATTTAATTGACTTAACAAGTTGCCAAGAAAACAAAGGGTAAATTGTTATATTTTCCAAGAAAATTACAATGTATTTAGTTGTAGGGGGTCTACCTCCTTAGTTTTCTTGCAACTGTGGGTTTTGCAGCATCAATGGTAAATGGTAAAATCCAGCTACTTGGTTTTCCATTCCCTCCACTATTGTCTCCTTTCAACTGCAAGATATTGTCTTGAAATAGCTCTCAAATCAGTGCTGATCAAAGCAGGGATTAAATTAAAGCCCTCAATCCACAAAACCCGGGGAACTAAGCTTATTATTGCTGATTATAGACCTGTTGTTCAAATACAAAGATTAGTTCCAGACACCTGTAGAGTATGTGTCATAGCATGCCCCCCCCCACTATATTTATCTGATGATTACATCAGCTGCTGATTTGATTTAATCTTTATGATTGAACTTAAAATTTTGTTTAGTTTCTTAATAATCAAGTTTCCTCCTGGGAGTAGAATAAAACTAACACTGGCAAGCTCATGTAGTACCAACATTTTATATTATACCTGCCAATAATTCTGCCAATGAAAGAGCCATAACTCTTTCTTATACCCATCCTCTACCAACTGTGTGCTATCCCAGAAGTCTGGTGACTATTTCTCCCAAATAGTTATGACTCCTTAAATTTCTTGTATCCAATTTGTCTAATTGAATATTTCCTCTGTTTCCATGATTCTCAAATTCTAATGTGTGTTAGAATCTCATGGGGGAACTTTTAAATGCAATTTTCTGGTTTCCAAGATCAGATTCTGATTCAGAAGGACACATTAGGACCCTGAATTTACAGTCCTAACAAGTTCACATGTTAGACTGATAAATACTCTTGGTTTGGGGACACTCTGAGACAAGTGCTTTGAATTAAACACTGTCCTGAGGGAGGACTTCCATATCCCCAGCAGTTTTACTTTTAAGCTTCTGTCAAGAGGAATTCTAACCCACTTTTCTTCTCATCAGTTCTTTATGGTCACTGGGGTGCCTACACACACAAAAAAAATATGATTCATATAAACTGCACAGATAGGCTAGGACAATGGACATAGATGCCAACATTTCTTTTATAATATCCCTTTACTTCAATTATCAGAGAGCGTATCTGAAATTTTAACATTTAGTTCCCCTCCAACAACTGGTACACACCTGTTTAAGTCAGCAGCTGAATATATTTAAGTTTATTTAATGTTGCCACCTGTTTTCTTAGTTCATTTTTGCTGAATCTAATAAAATAAAGAAATTTGTACCAAGTAGCTTTCAGCTCTGATGTGCACTCTGACTGCCTGTGGTGGATTGAAATTGAATTTAATAAAATGGATATAAATAAGTCTTCTGAAGTGCTTTTTTTAAAATAAATATTTTATATAATTCTTACATCATTTTTCATTTTTGCACAATGTATGCATTTTCATTTTGGTTATATTCCCCATACAAGTCTACCCCCCTTATTTTGACCCTAATCCTTCCTCTCCCTTCCCCCCTCCATAGTGTGTCTCTGGTTTATAGCTGCTTGTTGATTTTGATTTTTTCTTTATTGTAGTTAGTCTTTTTCCTGGTCCCTTATTTAGGTTTTCTAAATTCCTGCTATGAGTGAGACCGTTATCTCTCTCAATTTAAATTGTTGGTGTATATATAAGATAGAGAAAAATGGGGCTTCCCAGGTGGCACAGGGATTAGAGTCTCCAGTGTTATCAAGCTATTGCCAGCCACTGTGGCATGAGTTCAATACCCGGCCAGGGAGCTAACCCACATGGCACAGCAGACCTCTTCTGTCTCTCCCACTGCTCCCCACAAGCAGTGTATTTCAATACATGTGCCTGTTCTGCTCCCCACTCTCTCTTTGATAAGGGTTGTCTTTGGTGAAATGTCTACTTGTATCCTCTGCTCATATTTTAATTGTTTTCTTGTTTTGTTTTGCTTATGCATTGTCAAGACAGCAATCTTGAGTGTTATGTATATTTAGGATATTAACTCTTTATCAGTTATGCAGTTAACAGATATCTTTTTCCATTCAATAGTTCGCTTTTTTGTCTTGATTGTGGTTTGTTTCACTCCATTTGATTTTTAGTTTGACATAGTCCCATTCATTTATTTTTGCTTTTTCTTTCCTTGTAGTTTTAGACCAGTCCACAAAGACATTTCTAAAATCAGTGTTGAAGAGCATAGTGCCTATGTCTTCATCTGAGTTCTATGATTTTATATCTTGCATTCAAGTTTTTCATCCATTTTGAATTAATTCTTATGTGTTATCAAGGCAGTGATCTACTTTAATTCATTTGCATGTGGTGATCCATTGATTTCCTTTTCCCTGTTTTATGTTCTTGGTGCTATTGTTGTAAATCAGTGGCCATATATTTGTGTGGTTTTTTTAATGAATTTTCAATTCTATACCATTTGTCTGTGTGTTTACTTTTATTGCACTGACATGCTGTTTTCATTACTATAGCTTTGTAGTATATTTTAAAGTCAGAAAGTATGATACATCCACTTTTGTTCTTGTTTTACTCCATATGGCTTTGGGTATTTGAAGTCTTTTGGTTCGGCATGAATTTTAAGGTTTTCTGTTCTGTTTCTTCGAATTTGCCATTGGGATTTTAATAGGGGTTAAATTGAATGTTTATATTATTCTGGGTAAAATAGTCATTTTAACAATGTTAATTCTTCCCATCTATACTGTTGCCATTTATATGCTCTTCTTCAGTTTCTTTCAACAATGTCACAGTTTTCATTGTATTGATCTTTCAACTTGGTTAAATTTATTCATAGATATTTTATTGTTTTTGATGTGATTGTTAATAGTATTGCTTTCATCATTCTTCTTTCTGATGGCATATATTTCTGCATATAGAAACATAACCAATTTTATATATATTAATTTGTGACAAGTTTACTGTATTTAATATCTAATATTTTTTGTGAAATCTTTAAGATTTTCTATTTATAAATTTTCTATTTATAAAATCATGTCATCTACATCTAATTTGCATATTTTTTTTTTTGTCTGATTGGTATGACTAGGGTTTCTAAGCTCTGTTGCAGAGTGATATAGTGTGTGGGCATTCGTATCTTTTTCATGATATTAGTGGAAAAGCTGTCACGTTTTCATCTTTGAATATGATACTAGTTATCTGTCATATGTAACCTTTATTTTGTTTAGGTTTGTTCCTTCTATAACAATTTTTTGAGAGATTTTTGAAATCATAAATGAATGCCATGTCTTTTGAAGTACATTTTGTGCATCTACAGAAAACTATATCAAGAATCAACAGATTTCACTGAGTAAACAATAACAAACCTAGATGGTGTAACTTACTGCCCAGGTATCTCATATGATACTGCTTGTTGGAAAAACCATTGTATATTCAGTTCATCATTGACTGCAATATTGTTAAATAGCACATGGTCTAATTCTCATTTGATAATGTCAAAAATACTTTTAATTTATTGTTGAATTCAATTTACTTGTATTTATTTGAGGATTTTTACATCTGTGCTGATCAGAGATATTGCTATGATTTGTAGAGGATTTTTGCCTCTGTGTCATCAGATAAATTAGTCAGTAGTTTTTTTTTTTTTGTGAATTGTCTTTGCTTTCAATATTAATGTTGACCTCATAAAATGTGTTTGAGGTATTCATTATTTCTTGATTTTCTGAAAATGTTTGAGCATAACAGGTATTAGCTCCTCTTTGAAGGTTTAGTAGAATTTGCTTGTGAAGTTTTCTGATCTTGGGCCACTGTTAACTGGAAAAGTTTTGGTTACTCTTTCAAATTCCTTGCTTGTGATTGGTCTATTCAGATTTTCTATTTCACTATTTAGTTTTGAGTGATTGCATAATTCTAAGACTTGTCCATATTCTTTAGGTTATTGAACTAATTAGCATTTAAATGTTCATTGTAGTCTCTTATTAACCTCTGAATTTCTTTGATGTTTGTTGTAATTTCTCCTCTTTAATTTCTGATTGCATGTATTTGAATTTTCTCCTTTTTTCTTTTGTGAACCTTGCTAGAGGATTGCCTACTTTGTTTATGTTTTTTAAAGTACAGCTTTTGGCTTCATTAATCTTTTAGATTGTCTTTTTGGTTTCTATTTCATTTACTTCTGCTCTAATTTTTATTAATTCCTTTCTTTTAGTGGTTGTTGGTTTTGTTTGTTTTTCTTTCTCTAGCTTCTCTGGTGAGAGATATTGCCTTTAACTTCTATCTCACCCACAGTTCCCTTCAGCAGTGTACTTTAGTAGATCCACCTGATCTATTCCCCACTCTGTCTCTGGTGAATCCTCTCACACCCCCACACATGTGGCCTAAACCCCAGTTCTTGTATGCCTATATAAATAAAACTTTAAAAAAATCTGTGGTCTACCCTTATCCTCTGTCCACTGGGAATCTAATGTTCAAGCAGAATATCCATGATTTCTGCCAGTATTCTCAGGATATAGTCCACATTTGGTCCATGGGTGAAGTTTATACTTTTATGTGGCAGAATCTAATATGGTTTCTTCTCCCTTAGCCCTTCTGTCAGCAGCTGGCTTGCTATTTTTAGCTCTTCATATTGTACCAGGGGGATTCAGAATACAGTCCTCTGTGATCACCAGTGTTCACAGACAATGTAGTCTACTCTCCATGTCTTCCAACTGGAACTCGATATTATGAGCTGGTGCCAATTCATCCCACCATTCTCCTAGGCAGAGATGGAAGACACAGCAGAGCTCCTCTCCACCGCTTCTCATAGGATATCTAAATATTCAATCATTTCATGTGAAAAAGTATATGCTTTAGAAGGTTGCTTGTCTTAGAATTCAATTTGTACATCATTGCCTTGAATTTTCTCATTGAGTCCCAGTCTACTAACTAAATTATCATTCAAGATATTTTAGACAGGGCCTCCTTGGTGGTGCAAGGGATTAAGTACAACACTGTGAAGTAGTCTGCAGCCTCTGCAGCATGAGTTTGATCCACCCTGGCTGGCCAGGGAGCAACACACATGGCGCAGCAGACCTCTCCTGTCTTGCCGGCTGCTCCCCTCAGCAGTGTATTTCAATCACTCTGCCTGTTCAGTTCCCCACACTGTCTCTGGTGAATCCTCTCACCCCCCTGCATCTCTGGCCTGTACCCCAGCTCTTGTATGCATAAATAAATAAATCTTTAAAAAAACATATTTTAGACATATTTAGATATAAAAAGAATGAGAAACTGACAATTGTTAAAACATATTGAGGTGGATTTCAGCAGGAAGAAAAATGAACTTGAAGGAAAGATATAGATATAATGTGTACAGAATTTTAGAACGATGAGAGTAAATTAAATTGACTAGTGCACTTCTTTTAAAATTTTGTTTTATCAGTGTTACCAGGCACATAATTTAAGGAGTCAAATAATTTTATCATAATTATTATGGATAACAATATATACAATATACTGATAATAATAATAATTTATAGGACATTTTATTTTATTTTATTTTTAAAGATTTATTTATTCATTTATACAAGCACTGGGTATAGTCAGAAGCACGGGAGGGTGAGAAAATTCACCAGAGCCAGAGCGGGGAACAGAACAGGCAGACCGACAAAACACACTGTTGAGGGGAGCAGCAGGTGCAGCAGGGAAGGTCTGCGTTCCATGTGGGAACACTTGCTGGCAGCCGGGGATCGAACCAGCGCTGCAGAAGCTGCGGGCAGCTTCGCAGCCCAGCGCTCAACCGCTGCGCCACCAGGGGAGGCCCAGGACATTTTATTTTTTAAAAAAAGATTTATTTTACTTATACAGGAGCCGGGGCACAGGCTAGAGACACGGGAGGGTGAGAGGATTCACCAGAGACAGAGCAGGGAGCAGAACAGGCAGACTGAAGAAATACACTGCTGAGGGGAGCAGCGGGCGAGACAGGAGAGGTCTGCTCGCCCTGTGGGTTGCTCTGACGTGGGTGGGGATCAAGCCGGCACTGCGGAGGCTACAGACAGCTTCACTGCACAGCGCTCAACCACCTGCACCACCAGGGAGGCCCTTTACAGGACATTTTACAAAACCCCAAATGTTTACTCTCTTCAGTCCTCTGATTAATTGGCATCTGTTCCTTAAGTCCTTTTCTGACAACTATGTGGGAAAGATCACACAGTAAGTTAACCCAACTTCCCCCTCTATATTGTATTTAAAAAATGTTTTACTAAGGCAACATTAGTTTGCAACACTGTTTATGGTTTAAGGGAATAGATTCACACCTTCTAAAATGTATGTCAGCATATCACACCCAAGTATCCATAATCCTTTACCTTAGACCATTAGACTTCCTCCCCACATTGTTCTCAGTCCCACCCCCACTTCCCACATAGTAGACTCAACTGTGCAGTCATATTTCTTGAGTTTGTTTCTCATCCATCTCATTTTATTCAATATCTATCACCGTGTCTGTCTGCCTTTCTGTCTGTCTCTATACAAACACACACAGCCATCAACCCCCACCCCTACACTTATTTTGTTCATTTGTTGTTGTTTTTTAATTTATGAAACGTTGCCCCCCCCGGTGGTGCAAGGGGTTAAGCGCAGCACTTTGACTCTGTCCACAGCCTTTGCATCACAAGTTTGATCCCTAGCAGGCCAGGGAGCTACCCACATGTGCATCAGACCTCTCCTGTCTCTCCTGCTGCTCCCCTCAGTAGTGTATTTCAGTCAGGCTGCCTGTTCTGTTCTCCGCTCTGGCTGTGGTGAATTGTCTCACCCCCACACCGCTGGCCTGTACCCAGTTCTTGTATGTATAAATAAATAAATCTTAAAAAAAATAATTGATGAAATGTCCTCTCTACCTAGAAAGTTAATTCTGTGAGAGAAGAAACATTATTCCTGCTAGACATATGCTTTTCATGTAGTAGTAAGTCTTCAGTACATTAATTGTTTAAATTTTCTTGCTGAGTTATGAAAACATCCAATTAAAGATATAGGTTTTAAGTATATTGCTCAGCATATTTTTACATGCATATGGGCACATAGTGTTACCAAAAGTACATAGATTATTTCCATACCTTTTGCTCATTTCCAATCAATATCCTTTCCAGAAAAGTAGACATTCTGATGATTATCACCAAGGGTCAGCTTTGTTTGTTTTCTAAGTGTGATTAAATGAATCATACATTTTATAATAATTTGTGTCTGTCTTATTTTGCTTGACAGGTCTGTAAGATTTATCAATTGTTGCTATACCACTAGTTCACTCTTTCATTTGTATCCTTGAAAGTATTCTCGTGTATGAGTAAGCAACAATATATTTATTGGTTTGCTGGTTGGTGGAAATTTGAGTGTTTACAGTTCTTGGCAACTGTGAATGTTTTTGTACTGCCACCTCTCTTGGGAGGTGACTGCAATGTCACAAGAGAGCCATGTGTCTGATTGTAGTAGACATTGCCAATTCTCCAAAGTCATTGTACTGCTTTTCACCCACACCAACAATACTGAGCACTTTGCCTTCATTTTTTTTCACCCTGACTTTCTCAGTAAAGGGAAATTGTTTTTCTGATGGGGATCATCACTATATCAGTTTAGGAACTAAACAATCTAGTTCCCACACAAAATTTAATTTCACATTTTCAGGATTGATAGTTCCCTCACTGTGGATGCTGTCTCATTCATTGCAAGAGGGAGAGCACATATGTCATCTCTGTCTTCTATTTCTCCATGAAATTCTGAATTTATTCTAGTCAAGGTCCATTATCCTAGGAGGATGTGATCTGCCAAATCAAGACAGCTTCTATCTATTGATACTTATTTTGTTTTGAATTGTGTGTGTCCCTTAAAAAGACATATCTAAGTCTTAACCCTTGTACTTTTATTGTCAAATTGGGCATTTGTATGTGTAATAAAGTTAAGATGAGGTCATAGTGAATTGGAGCGGGCTCTATTTCATTGACTAGTGTGATTTGAAGAAGGGAAGGTTTTTACAGACACACAGAGAGAATGTTATATGTGATGGCTAACTTTAGATTGTGACTGAGCCAAAGAGTGTTCAAATATTTGGTCAAAAATTACTCTGGGTATTTTTGTGAGACTGTTTGGAAAGAGGTTAACATTGAATCAGTTGACTGAATGAAACAGAGTGCCTTCTCTAATGTGGAAGGGCCTCATCTCACCAGTGTTAGGCCTGAAGAGGACTAAAAAAATCTGACCCTTTCTGAGTAAAGCTCATGTTTCCTTGCTTTGAACTGAATGACTGGCTTTTTTCTTGCCTTTGGATTCAAATTGAAATTTAGGCTCTTTTTGGTCTCAAATCTATATTCAGACTGGAACTAGACCATCAACTTTCATGAATATCAGACCTTTGCCTGGTTTGGGACTATACCATTGGTTCTACTTGGTCTCAAGCCTTCACTTGGTCTAGGACTAAATCATTGGCTGTCCTGGATCTCAATTCTTCACATCACCTGGGATTATACCATAGTGTCTTCTGGGTCTCCAGTTTACTGGCTCACCCTGAATTTGGGACACAAGATCAGGGACTCCTGAGTCCATAATTATATAAGCCAATTCCTTAGAATAAATATCTTCAAATAGGTGCATCCTATTGCTTCTATTTCTCTGGTGGACCCTGACTAATATACTTTGTGAAAATGTGGTCAGAGATTGGAACAATGTATCTACAAACAAACAAAAAAAATTGCTGATAATCACTGGAAGCTGGAGAGAGCCATGAAATGAATTCTTTTTCGGAGTTTCAGCTCTTTCAGAAGAAGTCAAATCTGCTAAATTTCATACTGCTATCTCTCAGAACTGTGATAGAATATATTCTGTTGTTTTAAGCCACTTAGTTTGTGATAATTTGCTACACAACATGTTGAAACTGATACCTTTGCTCAGTGAATCTGTTGAAAGTTACCACCAGGGCCCCCAAGTGAAAATAAAATGGGAAATTCAGGACTTCAACAATTTGAATTTTCTGTTTACCAGGTATCTGCTCATAAGAACATTTCAGCAAGTGTCCTATCATATAAATAATATCATCAGGAAGAGTAGAGGTCCTTTTATTAGAGACCTTCTGCCCAAGATATTTACAGTTCCCCTCCCCCATGATTGCTTCTGGCAGAGACTACCCAATATCAGGCAGGAACATCAACCTGCAGCTGAGCTTTGTGAAGCTGGTCCCACCCAGTGGTTGTTATTTAGTTATGAAAAGTTGGGATAGTGGTATTGGTAATGGAGGAATCTGCTATGTACACAATTAGTTACATTCTCTGTGTAGAATCCTCATATAAGTGCTGTGATTCTATTCAACACATACCCGTAGACCATGCCATCTTGCATGTTGAACTCAAGAGTGGTCTGACAGTCTTGCCTGCGGTGTGGACCAAATATATGTTATTACTGCAGCATTTATACTGCACAAAGGTAGATCCAGAGGTCTTCAGTAAATATATGTCCCACTCCTGATTTTGGAGTCATACTGGAAGTATAACCATTGAAGGAAGAACAACATTGAGTGGCACATGGATCACTAATAAAAAGATAGGCACAAAGCAGAAAGAATCACAAAAGATAATGTGGGGTCCAACTCTTCTATAGTACCTTATGATCTTATGTGTCTCCACAGGTCATATTGGGAAGATATCACAGTCTAGCCAAGTCTTTGCAGAGTGCCCTGCTGTTGCACTGGAACCTAGGGAGATGAGTAATCTCCTTCCCTGTTCTGAGGAAGCTGTCGTACATCTGCACGTGAACTCCACTCTGCACCTTTTTTGGGTGCAAGTGTAAGCTGTGAAAGCATGTGGCTGCAGTTAGCAGGAGCTCCTCACCTGATGAGGGCCTCTACCCTCCCTCCCAGTCCATTTTGCTTGTCATCTGGACCTTCAGGATGAGTGTCCACCATGCTTTGTGGTATCTGCTGTGAGTAATAAAAAATGGAACCCACAGAGGCTTGTAATTTTCTTACACAGTGATTTGTGGAAGTGTGTCAGGGGAGCTAAAAGATGTGATGGTGATATTGTAGCTATTCCTCCCCCAGGATAGCTTGGGAATAACAAGTCCTAGGAAGAAACAATCTTTAGAAACAGATATAAAGTTCTGAGAACTGTATTGGATGAGTACTAAACCATTCTGAACCTTAGCTGTCTCTTTTGCCAAATGGGGATTGTAATATTTACTTTTCAGAGTGGCTGTGAGGACAATATGAGATAGTAAAATCATTGGACTTAGGATAAATTCATAAAATCAAAGTCCCAAATGTGAAGTAAGGAGTCAGATGATGTGTTTTATGCTATAAAGTTTTCTGAAAAGACTGAAATTTTGAGTGAGCTATGATAATCTAGTTTCATGATAATCACATCCATTGGGTGTTTATCTCATTTTTATTCTATGTATTTTTTTTGCAACTAAGTATTAAAAGATGCTAAGCTTTTGCTCTAATTTTCATTTTTGCTATTTTTCAACATCTGTATAGTTTCTTGTCTGAAATATTGTAATCATTTTACAAATATTAAATAGGATGTTAATATAAGGATCAATAAAAGTGCAAAATTAGATTAAAATATGATTTCCCAATTGTAATATTAATTTTTTCTAGTGTGTTCCTTTTAGTTTTCTATTTACTTCTTTCCACAGGTTATAAATATTTTATACTCAAGTATACTTGTGTTCCCCATTCGATTTCTGCCAGTTTCTAGGCTGAGATGCTTTCATGATACAAATCTGATAAATATACTATCATATTACTTGCAGATTTCCTTTGTAGATTTTTAAAGTTTTATTTTTTGTTTGAATTGGAAGCCATTTTGTTTGGATTACTTTAAATATTTCACACAATTGCTAGGCAATAAAATAAATTATATTTTAATGTTACTTGAAATTGATTTTCCATTTATCAAATCACACATTTTAAAATATAATGACAACATTTGTGACTGCTCCACTTGTTTTTCTTTCTTGCTATGATCTGAAATCAAATGCTTTCCCATTTTTTGCCCAGCATATTCATTTGACCTGTGTTTTTAATTACCAAATAACCAGTTTAAAAAAATTGAGTTGTAGGGTAAATAGCTTTCAGGCTTTTCTGCCCTCCCACCATTAGGATTGCCCTGCCTGATGGGGCACCTGCAGTTGTTACATTTTTGTGTTGTTTACTTCTGTGGTCCATGGGAGGAGTATTGAGATAGTCACCAAGAGAAGAAGCAGGGGAGAGAAGGGGAGAAAGAAGGCTTGTTAACATTTTGTTATATTTTATTTCAAATTTGATTTTATGCAGTTTTATTTTACAAAGACTTGACATCTATAAGGTTGGGGTCATATTTGTAACTACTCAAAGTCATACTAAACAAATTGATAGTGTAAAACATTGAGCATAATATCCAACATACAGAATTTGATCAATTTTGTTATTTTTTTTTACTTACATGGCTAACCTCATTTGGTAATGCGTGCTCTTCCCTATTCAGATGGGACTGTTTTTAATAAAAAAGTTTGAAACACAGGGCCTCCCCGGTGGCACAGCAGTTGAGTGCTGTGTTGTGAGGCTGCCCACAGCCTCTGCAGCACCGGGCTGGATCCCCTGCTACTGGGCGAGGGTCCCACATGGCGCGCAGACCTCTCTTGCCGCCCGCTGCTCCCCTCAGCAGTGTATTTCATCAGTCTGCCTGTTCTGCTCTCTGCTCTGGCTCTGGTGAATTCTCTCACCCTCCCACGCTTCTGACTGTACCCAGTGCTTATATGAATAAATAAATAAATAAATCTTAAAAAAATAGTTTGAAACACAATTTTAACTGGGTATATAATTTTTCCATTTAATGTGATTCTGCGTGTGTGTGTGTATGTGTGCACGAGTGATTCAGCCTACCATTTATTTTCGTATTATATGCCTGGATTATCTTTAGTGGTTTGTATAATAGGAAATTTATCTTTTGAAATTGGGTGTTTAGTTTAGAAATCTAGAACTGAAGTTCAACTAATGATTAGGAATAATGACAAGGTGTGTTACATATGTGTGTGTGTACTGACCACACGCTCACATATATAAAGCATATATGTGTGTGTGTATATATATATATATATATATATATTCAAAAGGCCCCATTCCAATTTTTATTTCAAGCATTTTGGGTTACTACTTTATTTCAGTATGTCTGTACATTTACTTAGTCTTTATTTCAGTAATTTTCACTGTTTTTTTGTGACTATCTAAAACTGGGCATTTATCTTATGTTGTTGATAGTGTAAAACATTGAGCATAATATCCAACATATAGAATTTGATCAATACTGTTTTTTTTTTTTTGTACTTAAATGAATCACTAGTGTAAAAAATAATCACTAGAGTATTTTTTTTTGTTTATTTTTTTAACTATTTCATCATTTCATGGTTTCAAAATATAGAAAGTCCTTTCAGCAAGGGTCAAAAAATGTTTCAGTTACCTTTTATAATTTTTCCACAATATTTTCTTCACGAAAGTGCTATTGAAAAAATTTTGTAAGCACTGATTTGTGAACATATGCAAAAATAAAAATAGCCATATATTCCAATAATGATGATGATAACAATAGTAGCAAATACATTGATTTTTTTTTAAAAAATGCCACTTTTCTTTGCATTTTTGAAAATTTGCATATTTATTACGACTTTATTTAATTATATAAAATGGTCTACAAATCTCATTATTATTTAGGAGGTATTTTCTCACATAGATTTATATAATTAACTACTTAGATTTAAATATTTAATTTCTCATAATTTCTGCTTTTGCAAATAGTGATAGGAATAACTATGTGGATATTATTTACATTCCTAGTAATGTAATTATGAAATATATTTAAATCTGTAATTATTTTTAAAATTTTGAGTATTTTTAATGCTCCTGAAGCACACAGCAAGCTATTTTGAAGAACTTTGTGTTTGCATTCATTTATTGAGTTTTATCTTTTGATCTCCTTCTATTTTGAATCTCATGTTTTTTTAATTCTGGTAAAGATGATACTAGATTATTTGACATTTAAAAAATTATACCTAATTTTAGACAGAAAAATGAGGGAACACAAAGTTTTTGCAATAGAATGCTTTGAATTATACTTTAGCCCACTGATGAGCCAGTGCATTTTAGAAAATTTCTGGATAAGAAAAATATTGTACATTATATGTATATAAATGTATTATAGATTTTGCTGCCACAAAGGATGTGTAGAATCAATTTACAAATAATTACAAAATACAAATACTATATTTTGTAAATTCCAGGTAATTGAGTCTCAGAGAAGTTTTTCACTGTTAATTTGCCCAATTCTTGTATTATAAAAAGATTTATTTATTTCTTTTTCTTAATATAAATTTTATTTTCATATTCCCCATACAATTGCAACCCCCTTATTTTGACCCCAATCCCTCCCCTCCCCGAACCCCACCCCTCATATAGTGTCTCTGGTTCATAGTTGTTTTTTGATTTTGATTCATTCATTTTCCTGGTCCATTATTTAAGTTTTCTAGATTCCTGCTATGAGTGAGACCATCCGGTATTTTTCTTTTTCTTTCTGGCTTATTTCACTGAGCATGATCCCTTCCAGCGCCATCCATGTTGCTGCAAATTGCATGTGTTTATCTTTTTTGAATGCTGAGTAATATTCCATGGTGTATATGTACCACATCTTCTTGATCCATTCATCAATTTTTGGGCATTTGGGTTGTTTCCAAAGCTTAGCTATTGTAAACAGTGCTGCTATATACATAGGGGTGCAGGTGCTCTTTGGAATTGATGTTTCTGTGTCCTTTGGGTAAATACCTAGGAATGGAATTGCTGGATCATATGGAAGCTCTATGTTTAGTAGGTCCAGAAATCTCCACACAGCTCTCCATAGTGGTTAGACCAGTTTGCACTCCCACCAACAGTGTAGGAGAGTTCCTTTTTCTCCACATCCTCCCCAACATTTGTTGTTGCTAGTTTTTTTAATATGTGCCATTCTCACTGGTGTAAGATGGTATCTCATGGTAGTTTTGATTTGCATTTCCCTGATTACAAGTGATGTTGAACATTTTTTCATATGCCTATTGGCCATTTGCATTTCCTCTTCAGAGAAGTTTCTTTTTAGCTCTTCTGCCCATATTTTGACTGGATTATTTTCTTTGTTTTTGTTGAGTCTCATCAGCTCTTTGCAGATTTTTGTGATCAGTCCTTTATCATTAGTGTTGTGTGCAAAAATGTTCTCCCAGTTGGTGGGGTTTCTCTTTATTTTGGTTATTGTCTCTTGGGTGTGCAGAAGCTCTTTAATTTGATGTAGTCCCAGCTGTTTATCTTTGCCTTCATTATCACTGCTTTGGGTGATGCATCTGTAAAGATGTCATTGATGTGCACATCATATAGTGTTTCGCCTATATTTCCTTCTATGTATTTTATGGTTTCAGGTCTTATGTCTAGTTCCTTAATCCATTTTGAGTTGTTTTTTGTGCATGGTGTGAGGTAGTAGTCAAGCTTCATTCTTTTGCATGTAGTGACCCAATTTTCACAGCACCATTTATTGAACAAACTTTCTTTGCTGCAATGCATATTCTTTGCTCCTTTGTCAAAGATTAGTTGACCATAAATCTGTGGATTTATTTCTGGATTTTCTATTCGATTCCATTGGTCTGTGTGTCTGTTCTTGTTCCAATACCATGCAGTTTTGATGATTATGGCTTTGTAGTATAGTTTGAAGTCTGGGAGTGTGATGCCTCCATTCCCTTCTTTTTTTTTTCAGGAGAACTTTGGCTATTTGGGGTTTTTGGTGATTCCATATCAATTTCATCAATAATTGTTCTATTTCTTTGAAGAATGACATTTAAATTTTTATTGGAATAACATTGAATCTGTATATTGCTTTTGGTAGGATGGCCATTTTAATGTTTATTCTTCCAATCCATGAGCAGGGGATGTCTTTCCATTTCTTTGTATCTTCTTCTATTTCTTTTAACAATGTTTTATAGTTTTCTTTGTATAGTTCCTTTACCTCTTTTGTTAGATTTATTCCCAAGTATTTGATTTTTTTGTTTTGATAATAAAAGGGATGTTTTTTTGATTTCTTCTTCTTCAGATTTATTGTTTGTGTACAGGAAAGCTACTGACTTTTGCGTGTTGATTTTGTATCCTGCCACTTTACTGAACTGATTGATGAGTTGAATTAGGTTTTCTGTGGAGTTTTTGGGGTTCTCTATGTATATTATCATATCATCTGCAAATAGTGCTAGTTTGACTTCTTCTTTTCCTATTTGGATTCCTTGTATGTCTTTCTCTTGTTTTATTGCTCTGGCTAGGACTTCCAGTATTATATTGAAAAGCAATGGTGAGAGTGGACATCCTTGTCTTGTTCCAGATCTTAATGGAAATGCTTTCAGCTTTTCACCATTGAGAATAATACTGGCTGTTGGCTTGTCATATATGGCCTTTATGATGTTGAGGTATATTCCTTGTATCCAAGAATTTCAAGGGCTTTTATCATGAATGGGTGTTGCACTTTGTCAAAGGCTGTCTCAGCATCTATTGATATTATCATATGTTTTTTATATTTCTTTTTTTGATGTGTTGGTTAACATTGATTGATTTTCAAATGTTGAACCATCCTGTGTCTCTGGAATGAATCCTACTTGGTTGTGTGAATTATCTTATGGATACATTGTTGGATTCTGATAGCTAAAATTTTACTGAGGATTTTTGCATCAGTGTTCATTAGGGAGATTGCCTGTAGTTTTCCTTTTTTGTGTTGTCCTTGTTTGTTTTTGATATTCGTGTAATGTTGGCTTCATAGAACGTGTTTGGTATTATCCCCTCCTTCTCAATTTTTGGAGGAGTTTGTGAAGGATAGGCACTAATTCGTTTCTGAACGTTTGGTAGAATTCATTTGTAAATCCATCAGGTCCTGGACTTTTGTTTTTGGTGAGGTTTTTGATTACCATTTCAATATTGCTGCTTGTAATTGGTCTGTTTATGTGTTCTATTTCTTCTTTATCTAGCTTTGGGTGATTGTAGAGTTGTAGGAATTTACCCATCTCCTTTAGATTGCTGAACTTGTTTCCATATATCTGTTCATAGTAATTACTGACTAGTCTTTTGATTTCCGCTGTGTCTGTTGTGATTTCTCCTCTTTCATTTATGATCCTGTTTATTTGCGCTTTCTCCCTTTTTTCCTTTGTGAGCCTGGCTAGGGGTTTGTCTATTTTATTGAATTTTTTGAAGAACCAGCTCTTGGTTTCATTGATTTTTGGGATTTTTTTTTTAATTTCAATTTCATGTATTTCTGCTTTGGTTTTTATTATTTCTTTTCTTCTACTGGTTTTGGGGTTTTTTTGTTTTTCTTTTTCTAGGTCTTTGAGCTTTGAGATTATGTTTTTTCTTTGAGTTCTTTCTTGTTTCTTGATGTGAGACTGTATTGCTATATATTTTCCTCTTATTACTGCTTTTGCTGCATCCCATACATTTAGGAAATTGGTGTCCTCTTTGTCATTCAATTCAAAGAATTTTTTAATTTCTTCTTTGATCTCCTCGTTAGTCCAGTGGTCTTCCAGAAGTGTGGTTTTCAATCTCCATGAAGTAGGAGAGTACCTTGCCCTCTTTTTATGGTTTATTTCTAGTTTGATGCCTTCATGGTCAGAAAAGATGCTTGTTATGATTTCAATATTGTTGTATCTGTTGATGTTTGTCTTGTGTCCCAGTATGTGATCGATCCTGGAGAATGATCCATGGGCACTTGAGAAAAATGTGTACTCAGATTTTTTTGGGTTTCGTGTTCTATCGATGTCTGTTAAGCCCTAGCTCTCTAGATCCTTATTTAGAGCTTTTGTGTCTTCACTTATTTTTTGTCGCGTTAATCTATCCATTGTTGATAGTGGTGTGTTGAAGTCTCCCACTACACATGTGTTTTCTCTGATGTCTGTTTTCAAAGATGACAATAGCTGTCTGATATATATTGTTGCTCCTTCATTTGGTGAATATATGTTATTGAGTGTTATTTCTTCTTGAAGTATTGTCCCCTTGATCATAATGTAGTGACCGTTGGGGTCTCTTTTTATCTTTTTCAGTTTGAAATCTGTTTTATCTGATATAAGTATAGCTGTTCCTGCTTTCTTTTTTGGTCCATTTGCTTGTGGGATTGTTTTTCATCCTTTAACTTTGAGCCTATTTTTATCTTTTGTAGCTAAATGTGTTTCCTGGAGACAGCAAAAGGTTGGGTTTTGTTTCTTAATCCAGCCTGCGACTCTGTGTCTTTTTATTGAAGAGTTTAGTCCATTTACATTTAGAGTTAATATTGATATGTTAGCATCTATATTTGCCATTGTGTTTGCCTTTCCTTTGATTTTATTTATTTATTCTTTTAATAACTTTTTTTTTGGCCTTCTTTCATTGTTATTCGTCCCTCTGAGGTTCTGGCTTTCGGACTCCTGGTAGTATTTTTGGAGTGGGGGTTTAGTCGTAATGAAATTCCAGAGTTTCTTTTTGTCTGGGAAGGTCATTATTCTTTCTTCATAGAGGAAGGAGAGTTTTGCGGGATAGAGTATTCTTCTTTGGCATCTGTTTTCTTGCTGTCTGTTGACTATGTCCCTCCACTCTCTCCTTGCCCATAGTGTTTCTTCGGAGAAGTCTGATGTCAGTCTGATTGGTTTTCCTTTAATGTCATCTGTTTCTTCCCTCTTGTCAGCTTCATTATTTTTTCCCTGTCTTGGATTCATGGGAGCTTTACTATTATGTGTCTTACTGTGTTTTTCCTTTTGTCATGGAAGTTTGGTGTTCTTCTTGCTTCTTGTATATCAATTTTCAGCTCCTTCTTCACGTTTGGGAAGTTCCCTTCAATTATTTCCTTGAATATTTTCTCTGTTCCTACATCTCTCTCCTGTCCTTCTGAGATTCCTATAACTCTTATATTTCCTTTCCTCATGAAGTCAGATAGTTCCCGAAGTCTTTCTTCGTTTTTTCCTTTGTACTTCTCTTTCCTTTTCTGTTTTGGTTGTTTTTATTTCTGTGTCTTTAAGAGTACTTATTCATTCTTCCATTTCATCTATTCTGCTTTCATAGCTTTTCCCAGAATTCTTTATCGCCTCCATTAATTCTTTGATCTCCTGCATTTCTTTTACTTCCCTCTTTAGGGACTCAATTTCATTCTTCTGATCGTTGATTATTTTTCCCTTATCATTGTTTTCCTTTATGACTTCTGTCAGTTTTTTAATCATGGCAATTTTAAATTCTCTTTCTGGAAGGCTCAGAAGTTCTTCCAAGTTACTGTCATTGCAATCTGGTAGGTGGTTTTCTTTTTGTGGTGTGCTTTTTTTCCTGAGGAGTTGCTGGGTTGCATGTGGTTTTTCTACTCCCTACTGCCTGTTTTCTAACTTGCTGTATTCCTTGGGATACTGTATTGCTGGTACTGGCCGGCATCTTGGGCGAACTTCCCAGCTCACTTCTGGCTCCTCTGGGAGCCTTCTGCAGGTTTCAAGCAGTCTTTACTGAGGAAAGGTCCCTGTTCTAAAATGCTGATGTGGGGATGTGCTCCCCTGCATGCCTGGTCTTCCCCGGCAGTGGGTGCCGCTCCCCTCTGGGCTCATACTGCAGGCCAGAAGGGGCCTGGCATGGGCAAGCTCCAAGCTCACCTCTGGCTCCTCCTGGAGCCTTCTGCCAGTTTCAAGCAATCTTTACTGAAGCAAAGTCCCTGTTCTAAAATGCCGATGTGGGGACATGCTCCCCTGCACACCTGGTCTGTCCCGGTGGTGGGTGCCACTCCTCTCTGGGCTCAGACTGCATGCCAGAAGGCATGATTTATTTATTTCTGCATACAGGAACTGGGGTACAGGCAAGAGGTGTGGGGTGTGAGAGGATTCACCAGAGACAGAGTGGGGAACAGAACAGTCAGACTGACTGAAATACACTTCTGAGGGGAGCAGCAGACGTGTCAGGAGAGGTCTGCTGTGCCATATGGGTATCTCCCTGGTTGGGGATCAAACTTTTGCTGCAGTGGCTTCAGATAGCTCAATAGGTTGCATCTTAACCCCTTGCATCACCAGGGAAGCCCAAATTCTTATCTATATAGCAGGAAATGATCCTATTCTACTTTCCTTCTTTTTCCCATTTTTAGCTACATTCTTTTACTTGGTTAGAGCATATATTATAGTGCTTTTCTTACACTCAGAAGACTTACTACCTTCCTTTTTCCTCATTCCCTTCATGAGTGTGTCCTCTCCTTTAAGCTGATTGATTCTCTCCTTGTTGTCTCTACTGCAGCTACTCTTAGCTATTGTTTACATTAGTACTGTGACTGTCAAGTCCTGACAGTGTTGAGTATTTTGACACTTCAAATGGCACTTTCTCTTTATAGGCTGATTGGCTCTGCTTTTCAACATCAACATGTTTGCTATGCTTTAGCGAGTCACTTAATTTTCCTTGTCCTTCACATGCAAAGTAGAAGTTCTATAGGAATAGAGGTTTGTTTTCAGGTTATGATAATCTCCATTTCCTATACCAATGGTAAGTTTCCTGTGTGCTTTCACATGCACATGTGTGGGAGAATATATAGAAAGATTTGAAGTCAGGAGCTGCCGTTTTCTTATAGCTCTTAAAGTGGAGTATTATGGCATTATTTTTTCAACAATTTCCTCCCCATTGTCTAGATTTGTCCCTGATTTTCTTTCCCTTTGTCATTTTAGTGTCTGCTGTTTTCTTCTGCTGTTGGTAATTTCATTTTGGGCTGCTATATCAAAATCATCATAGACTGTGTAACTTACACAATAGTTATTTCTCACTGTTCCAGACCTGGGAATCTGAGGCAGATTCTGTGACAGGTAAGGGATTTCTTCTTGATTTGCAGATATTTTCTTCTTTTGTCATCTTCACACTGCAGAGAGAGGGGTCTCCTGTCTCCTAAGCTTGATGGCCTCATATACACCTAATTATCTCCCAGAATCCCACATTTTAGTACCATAATATTATGGGAGACACAAATATTTTGGGGGAAGACACAAACATTCAGCCCATTAAACTCTTCTATTGAATTTTGTGGGTTTTTTTTCAATCTATAATGCCTACAATTTGAAATGTTTTTGTCTTGCCTTCTTTTTATCATAACATCAGGTTCTTTCATGTTTATAGTACATTTTGTATCTTTCTGAGAGTAATAACTTTTTCAAAATGTCCCCTTTATCTCTCTGAGAATCTCTTTCCTGAGGCTGGGTTGTCTCTTTCTTCTTTTCAGTTTTGGTCTCTAATGATCAAATCCTAGATCAAACTTCAGCCATTGGGATAGCAATCATCTTTGTATCAATCAAGATCCAATCAAAACAATCATAATTATCCGAGGTATTCAAATGCATGGATGCGGCAGGCTGGGCCTCCCATGCTGTCTCTTGACATGGTCAGGGCATTGGGGGAGACTCCGGAGAAGAGAGGGGGGTTCCTGTGCTCCCCCTAGAGGGACAGTTGTACTTCCCAGAAGAGGGGAGTTCTTGCACTTCCAAGAAGATCTGAACTAGCAATGCCTCTAATGCTCTCCTCTTTGTTCTTGGTTAATGCAGAAGTTAGCTAGCTATTAATTTGCATGTGAAAACCCAATTTGGACCTAGACATTAATTGATTTATTATTCTTACACTTGAATCAGTACCAAAGAAAGTACAAAATGCTAAAGGTATAGCTAGGAAAGAAATGTCCCAGCCCTGAGAACTATGGAGAACAAGCTGCCCTGAACCAGCTGTGCTTAGAAGCTATAGCCTAACACAGGGGGTGCATGCTTGAGGCAGTAATACATTTCCTGGTGTATGCAAGAGGTCAATAGTTCACAGGCCATGTGGAGGTTAGGAATACCTAGTTAAGAGTTAGATTTCAGTAAAACTAACGTAGATTTTATGAGTTGTTTTAGGCCACTTTGAAGTAATTGATAAATTAGTCAAGTTAATTGAGTGCTAAGGACATAGGTTGATTTTGTTAGGGGGGACAGGATGTCCTAAAGCTAATTCCATACAGGCTTTGTGGACTCCACCCCCACCCAGGCCAAAGCCAAAGACACTGGGAACTCCAAATCCCATCACCACCAAAGGGAAGGTGGCTGGGACCTGAGGGTGGGGTTAAGCAGCCAAGTTGGTATAAAGGCAGACACGTGGGCTTTGGGGGGTCCCCCATTTTGGTTCTCCACCAGCTAGCAGTGTCCGGCCAGCTCTGAGAGTGACTTTGGGTTTCCAGGTCGGTGGATCGGGTAGGACGCATTAAATACTTTATTTCCCTATTTTCTCCCTAAGTTCTATATTTTCCTTATTTCCTTTTCCCTTGTAAATAAACCTTTTATTAACCTTTTGTGTGTGCCTGTAGTGGAGTATTAATAAGTCCCTTTTAAGCGCTCGGGTGAGGACCCACAGCCAGAAACCCGTTCAATATCGGGGCTGTCCTATAACAATTTTAATAATAGAATATAGAATAGGAATTTTACGCCCACTCTGAAACTGGGAAAATTTAATAGAATGCTTAATTGTTGCCAAATTGTTGTGCTATCTTACATAATTGATCATGCTAGTAAATGAGCTGTACCTAGGAAACTAATTGTTCTTAAGGTTACCAGAGAAATGCCCTTTTGGTGTGAGACTAAGGGAGTCTTTACATGTTCATGAGAAAATATGTATTGATTGTCTCTGTTCTGCCTCAATGCTTACACTGATGTAATCCCACCGCTCGCCTTAAGGTATAAATAAAGACCCACTGAGACCCTCAGCAGGAAATACTTGCAGGAAAGAAGGTGTCTGTGTCTGCCTCACTTCTACCTCGCTCCACTTCTCCTCAGCTCTCTGAAAAATTTCACCGACACCGTCCTCTCCTTTCTGAGATCCCTGACACGACTTCTAGCTGGAGCTGGTCTCCAGCACATGGACTTTTTTTTTTTATTTCTTGCATATTTTCCTTGCCCTTCACATTCAAAGGTATGTTGGTGGTGATGGTATAGGAATGGAATTTTGTTTCCATGTTATGGTAATCTCCATTATAAAAATCCTGTATTTTTAGATCCTGTATAATTTTTATTTTTATACAAGACTTTCATACAGGGTCCTTTTTAAAGACCCAGGGCTGATGTGAGCAGGAACAAGAACTTTCACAAACAAATTTTATTTCTCTCTGCTTTTACATTTTAGTGTTTGGCATATTGTGTAACATCCAAATCATCAATGAAAGATGAAAAACAAACAAACAAAAAGAAAGCAAATGAACAAAAAACAGAAGGAAAATGAGAATTGGCATGATTAAGACAGATAGAAATCCTTCTATTTTTGTTGTAAGAAGATGAGAATTCTCTCAGCCTTCTTCACATGTCAATCCTTAAAAAAAATAAAAACAAACAAACAGAATTGGGGCCTCCCTGGTGGTGCAAGGGGTTAAATCTCAGCACTCTGAAGCTATAGGTAATACAGCATGAATTGGATCCCTGGCCAGGGAACTAACCCACATGGTGCAGCAGACCTCTCTCGTCTCACTAGCTGTTCCCCTCAGCAATGCATTTCAGTCAATCTGCCTGTTCTGCTCCCCACTCTGTCTCTGGCAAATCCTCTCACTGCTGCCCCACACCCCTGGCCTACATTCCAGCTCTTGTATGCATAAATAAATAAATAAATAAATAAAATCTTAAAAACACACACAGAATAGGTGGACAACAGAGTACACATGTTCTATAAAGGGACCATTTTCCTTGCATTACTCTCCCACACTCATGAAAGCAGGGATGCATTGAATGCTTTGACTCTTTCTACAAAATCTATAAAATGTATTGAAATGAAAATCTAGAAGGCTATTGCTCTCTCGTATAGATCCCAAAGGATTCAAACCAATAATCAGTCAACAAAATATGATGATTCCCCCAGAACAGTTCTTTGGATAGAATACTCTCAAATGCAGAAATGAGAGAAAAAAGAAGTCAGTCAAATAAGCAATACTGTTGCCCTAAAGCTACCACAACCATTTTGTAAAGTAATATGAAAAGATTACTTTGACTTTTATTTCTATATGTTTTTGTATAAATTAGGAGGGAGAGTAGTCATAATGTAATTGCCATTATGCCAAACTTTTCTCCAACACATACCAAAAAATGAGTTCTAAAAAAACAAGCAAATAAAGTCATCAATAATTCAGCTACTCTGGGAAAAATCTGTTAGCATTTTTTGTTTCTTTCTCTTTTGCTCTGTCTTTTTCATCAGATATCTCCACACACAGCTCCTTTTATAAGGAAAAAAATGAACATGTGTGCACATGCACATTCATACTCATACATATGTACTCAACAAACAGGCAGACATAAGTATGCCACATTCTCTTAGGTTGTGCTATCCCAAGCTCATATAACAATCTCTCCACAAAACATGAGTTTTGATTAGAAGGACATGTATCATAAATAGTTCTGGGTCAGAATTTTCATAATTAGTCATCTGCTGATCCTAGAGCTATCTATTGCCCATGACCACAGACCATAATATTTAGCACATTTTGCAAATCCATTTCCTACATCTTGCACAATAAGTGTTCTGTGAGGGATGCTGATAGGCTACGTGAATTATTACTTTATCCCACTGAGAATTTTCTCATAATGTTGAAGTTAAAAACATAAGAAAGATATTTTCTTTTTCTGTTTTTCACACACACACACAATATCCTGGCCTCTTTATAAATTTTCCCACTGTCTTTCATAGTTTTTTTAATTCTTATGATTTAGATCTTCTTAAAATATTTTGAGTTATTTATTTCTTAGCTGTGCTAAGCCAGACACAAAACTTATGTGTTAGTCTTCCTCTAAACTAAGAAACTGAATTAATTTTAATAATAAAAGTAGAAATGTGGTTGCCTCTTATTCATGAAATTTAATGTCTCAGTCATAATAGAGATCACAAAATAACTCAAATTAGCTCAAAAACAGCAATAAAAAATTTACTGTTTGCTCAAAGGAAGATTTGGAAGTTTCCCAAAAGAAGCCCAGAACTTCCCCTTAGAAAATTTATGTTAGCATTGATGGTTTACTGCAGGGAAGAAGAGGCAGGAGGAAAGGGCAATATGGCTGGGATAATAGGCACCCCAGCCAGTAGGATGGACTGAAGTTGGCCATTCACAGCCTTATAGAGCACATCCAGGAGGGACTTCTCAGAAAATGAATGTAGTCACACACAAGTAAAAGTGTGAACTGAGACACTGGGAATTTTGTGATCATGCAGACAAGAAAAGCTTACTCCCACCTACCTCTCAGAAATAAGAGTCATGTTAAGCTTGATCATGACCCAATACCAAAGGGGAGGATTGGTGAGAGAGAAATCACCACTTGGCTGGAAAGTAAAACAATGGCACAGAGTACTTGCAATTCAGGTCCCTTGTCACCTGGGCAGCAGCTGTGGTGGCAATGGTGGCAGCCATTGCCTATGGCCATAACTGGACAATGGGCCACACACCCCATTCAGGCATCCCTTGCTTGCAAGACCTAGCCTGTCTAGTAAAATGGAGCAGCAGGAAGGTGGGGTAGAGAACTAGGACAACTATATCATCTAACTGAGCTAGTTAATAGAGAGAGGGAAGGAACCATAAATTTTCCCTTAACAAAACTGAGATTGAGTTTTTAAAGCCCCATACTCCTTTTTCCCCAACTCACACCAAGATAAACCAGAAAGAGAAACAAACAAAACTAAATTATTTGTGCCCCAAACACACACAAAAAGACAAATAATGCAAACACATGCCTAGGAAGCAAGGGACCTCTGAATACAAGTTGAAAACATAAAAAGAGAGAAACAAAATTTCTGGTAATATACAATGATAAAGAAATAGAGAAACTATCAAATAAAGAGTTTAAAGCAACAGTATTAGATGCTAATTGAGCTACTGGTAGGTTACTCAAAGACAGATAGGCAGGCATAAGATCTTAGAAAAGAAATGCCCGAACAAAGACAATTCTTCACTAAAGAGTGAAAATGTTAAAAAAAAAAACACTAAAAGAGACACTAAATGAACTGAAAACAAATATAGAAACTGCTTTAAATGGAATTAAAGTGGCAGAAGCATTTTAGAAATAGACAAATCAAATGTAGAAATCATCTAATTAAAAAAAGAAAATATATAGAAAAAATGAGTACACTCTATGAAAATTATGAGCCTAAATTAGAAGAGGAAACATAAGGATAATGGGTATTCCAGAAGGTGTAGAAAGAGAAGGGAGCAGAGATCATAATCAAGGAAATAATACCTGAGAATTTACCAGATCTAAGAAAGAAAGAAGCATGGGTATTCAGGAAGCAGAGAGAACACCCAAATATCTAAATAGAAAAGAACATACAACAAGACACATCAATGATAAACTATCAAAAATCAAAATGAAGAAAATAAATTATAGAAAGACAGAAAAATGAAGATAATTTACAAAGGTATCCAAATTAGTCTATTCTAGGATTTTACCATAATAACTCCCCAGACAAAAAGAGAGTGAAATAAAGTATTTATAGTTCTATAAGGCAAGACCACCCAGTCAAGAGTACTCTATCCTAAAAAAATTATCATTCAAATATGAAGGTGAAATAATGGCTTTCTCAGACAAACAGAAGCTATAAAGTTTATCACCAGTAGACAAGCCCTGTAACAACTGTTGAAAGGAGTTCCACAAGAAAGAAACACAAACACAAGCAAAATGACAATAGGAAACAAAATTAGAAGCATCAACAAGAATGCTATTAGTCAATAAGAAAGAAAAGGAGGGTCTCCCTGGTGGCATGAGGGGTTAAGTCTCAGTACTATGAAGCTATCCACTGAGAATTTTCTTATAATGTTGAAGTTAAAAACATAAGAAAGATATTTTCTTTTTCTGTTTTTCACAAAACAAACAAACAAACAAACAAAAAACCAAAAAAAAAAAACAACTGCAGCATGAGTTTGATCACAGGCCAGGGAGCCAACCCACATGGCATAGAAGACCTCTCCTGTCTCATAAGCTGCTTGTCTCAGCAGTATATTTCAGTGAACCTGCCTGTTCTGCCCTCCATTCTGCCTCTGGTAAATCCTCTCACTTCCCCTCCCACACACCTCTGGCCTACACTCCAGCTCATGTATGCATAAATAAATAAAATAAATCTTAAAGAGAAAGAAAGAAAAGGGGAGTGACAAGTAAACAGCACCTGTATAGTTAAGTGTCAGAGCACACACTTAAGGACTTTTTAGACATAGTAACAGCTAGCAAAAAGCCTGAATACGGACACTTAGAGGGAGAAATGAATAAACAGAGAATCACTAGGGAAAGCCATCCAAATGAGAGTAGAGAAACAAATGGAAAAAGAAAAGACAGAAAGGTAAAATTCAAAATACAGAATGATTTATAATAAACAGTATATATCAATAATCACACTAAATATGATTGCCTGAAGTCATTAATCAAAAGGTAAAGAATGACATATTGGGTTCACAAGTTTCAGCTATCTATAGTTTGCTTACAAGGAACACATTTAAAACAAAAAGACCAAAGCAAATTTAAAGTGAAACATTGTAGTCTGATGCTACAAACAAATAATGCAGAGAGAAAAGCAGAAACAAATATTTTCATATTGGATATTTAACCCAAAAGGTGTTTTCTAATATCTGGAAACTAAACAACACACCATTAAAGACCTCTGGATCAATGAGGAAATCAAAGAAGAAATTAAAAAATGTAACTTAAAATAAATGTTAATGGGAACATAACCTTTCAGAATTTATGGAACATAGTAAAAACAGTAATAAGAGGGAAGTATGTTGCAAAGCAAGCCCATATCATAAAGAAAAACAAGAAAACCCAAAAGCCAGAAGGAAGGAAATGAAAATTCTGACAAAAATAAAAGTAATAGAAGTGAAAAAAAAAAAGTCCAAAAGATCAATGACACAAAAAGCTTATTCTTTGAAAAAATAAAAAAGATGGACAAATGTCTAGCCAGGGTCACAAAGATTAAAATGGAGAAAATGCAAATAAATAAGATCAAATAAGAAGAGAGTTTACAATAGACACTGAAGAATTTCCGATGATAATAAGAGATTGGTATGAATACTCACATGCAAATGAGTCCAGCAACTTAGATGAGATAGAATTCTTAGAATTGTACAATCAGCCAAATCTGAATAGAAGAAATTAAAAAAACATGAAAAAACAAATCACAAAGCAGAAATTTCAAACAGCAACAAAACTCTCTCCAAAGGCCCAGGACCAGAGTGTTTCACAAGTGTGTTCTACCATTTTCAACGGTGAACTAGTTCCTATCGTGCTCAAACTCTATTTCAAAAAATTGAGAGAGAAGGAATATTTCCAAACACATTTTATGAGGCCAACATCACTCTAATACCAAAACCAACAAAGAACAAACACACATATACAAACAACAATGACAACAAAACTACATAATAATCACCCTAATGAGCACAGGCACAAAATCCACAGTAAAATCTTAGCAAACCAAATCCAATGATGCATTAAAAGATTACATATCATGGCCAAGTGGGATTTATACAAGAGTGTAGTGGCAGGATGGGATGGTGCAGGGTTTCTATGATCCTATGCAGACAGGTAAAGGAGGAGTCCTGGAGCCCTTGGTGGCTTTCTCAAGCATATTTTCCTTATGAAAATGGTCCATATCAAAATGTATTTAAGCAACAAATGTTGCTTAAAATGTAGAAATAACTCTCATCTGCTCTTTGTAGGAATGCAAATTGCACCTTCTGTGGGATACAGTATGAAGATTTCTTAAGAAAATAAAAATGGAAATTCCATATTATCCAACAATTCCTGTTTGGTATTTACCCAAAGAATATGAAAATTGTAATAAAAATGAACTTATGTTTACAGCAGTACTGGCCACAATTGTCAAGTTATGGAACCAATCTAAGTGCCTATTGGCAGATGGCTGGATAAAAAAAAAAAAAGTGGAATATTATTCAGCTATGAAAAAAGATGAAATATGTGCCTTTTGGGACCTCGAGGTGATTATGCTAATTGAAGTAAGTCAGAAAATGAAAGACAGATATTGGATATTTTCACTTCAATGTGGCATATAAATAACAACAACAACAAAACATATACAAGCAAAACACAGCAAAAACAAGTCTTTGACTTAGTGAAAAATATGCTTTTTTACCAGAGGGAACAGTGAAGAGAGAGGTGGACATTGGAATAGGAAATTTGGTGGAGGGTGACTCTAGCATGTGCATAGCTGGAGTAGTAAAAACTGTAAGATCTATGTTATACAGACATGCACAAAAGTGACAAATTTAATTTTTTTTAAAAAAAGATTTATTTATTTATGCATGCAAGAACTGGGGTACAGGCCAGAGATGTGTGTGGGGGGGTGAGAGGATTCACCAGAGATAGAATGGGGAACAGAACAGGCAGGTTGACTGTTGAGCGGAGCAGCAGGTGTGACAAGAGAGGTCTGCTGTGCCATGTGGGTAGTTCCCTGGCCAGGGGTCGAACTCATGCTGCAGTGGCTGTGGATAGCTTCATAGGTTGCATCTTAACCCCTTGAGTCACCAGGGAGGCCCCATGACAAATTTAAAAAAAGTTTTGGCAAGGATTTAGAGAAAAGACCCCTTGTACACTGTTGGGAATACACACTGGTGTAGTCACAATGGAGATTTCTCAAAATATTAACAATAGAAATAACATGATCCAGCTGTTCCACTTTTCTTTATTGATCAAAAATATGTGAACACATAATTTGAAGGGAGATATGTACACCCATGTGCATTGCAGTATTATTCACAATAGCCAAGATTTGGAAACAACCTTAGTGTATATCAACAGTAAAGAAGACACTATATCCGTATAGATTGGAATATTACCCAGTCACAAATAAAGGATGAAATCCTCCCATTTTCAACAACATGGATGGATGTTATGGGCTAATAGGGTATTATGTTTAGTAAAATAAGTCAGGCAGAGAAAGACAAATACTGTATAATTTCAAATACATCTGATACTAAAGAAATAGAACAGATATGAGAACACTGCAAAACAAAAATTTTAAACTCTAGGAATAAAATAATAGCTACCAGAAGGTAATGGGTAAAGGACAGTGGGTAAATCAGACAAAAAATTAATGGTGTGGTGATGGGGGGCAAGTAGATTTTTGGTGTTGACCATAATGTACATACACATATACAAGTCCGTACACCTGAAACATATGTATGTTATAAACCATTATTATTTCTATAAAAAATGGTTAAGATGGCAAATTTTATGGTATGAATTTTTACAATAAAAAAATGGATTAGGGCCACCCCCGTGGCGCAGCAGTTGAGCGCTGGGTTGCGAAGCTGCCCACAGCCTCTGCAGCGCCGGTTCGATCCCCGGCTGCCGGGTGAGGATCCCACAAGGCACGCAGACCTCTCCTGCTGCCCGCTGCTCCCCTCAGCAGTGTATTTCTCAGTCTGCCTGTTCTGCTCCCCGCTCTGGCTCTGGTGAATTCTCTCACCCTTCCGCGCTTCTGACTGTACCCAGTGCTTGTATGAATGAATAAAATAAATCTTAAAAAAAAAAATCATTGGATTAAACATTAAAATTGCTGGGTCAAAACAATATGCATACTGGGGCCTCCCCGGTGGCGCAGCGGTTGAGCGCTGGGTTGCGAAGCTGCCCGCGGCCTCTGCGGCGCCAGTTCGATCCCCGGCTGCTCCCCAGCCACCAGAGGAGGGTCCCACATGGCGCGCAGACCTCTCCTGCCGCCCGCTGCTCCCCTCAGCAGTGTCCTTCGGTCCTTCTGCCTGCTCTGCTCCCCGCTCTGGCTCTGGTGAATTCTCTCACCCTCCCGCGCTTCTGACTGTACCCAGTGCATGTATAAACAAAACAAACAAACCAGCAAACAAATAAATAAAAAAAAAGCATGCCTCTATAAAAAAAAAAAAAACAATATGCATACTGCCAAAATGGTTTGTATATATTAACAAATTGACTACAGAAAGTTTGCATATTCTGTATTTCATATACTGTAGTACTTTCATATACTGTAGTACTTTCATATACTGTAGTACTTCTCTTATCATCACCCACTAATTATGCCCCAGTAGTTCATAAAACACAGTGGCCTTCTGAAATGTAGATATGATTATGAAAGTAGTAGCTATAGAGCATTTCACCAACATATACTGGGAAAAGATATGCTTTCATTGCTGTCTATGAATACTTCTAAAATCAAAATGATCTCTGGTTTTATTACTATTAACTGCTGAGAGGAGAGGCCAAGTCACAGAGTTACATAAAGCAGGAGATATGGAAGGAAGGTTGTAGTCTCCATATCAGATGGTGTAGTAAGTGTGTTTATCAGATAAGTCTGAACCACAGTCATATCTGGAGCTCTGCTTGCCTTTGAATTCCAGTTAATATCAATTGAATTTGAATGATTGAATGTGGTTTTTCTCTATTACTATATCATAACCATGGTGAGTATCCAGTAAATTAAGCATCCAGGAGTATTGTTGATATAATTTAATCTTAGAATCCTTTATCTACTTATTGGAATCTTCTTGGTTCATCTTCTTATTTTCAAAAGATTGTAAATATTTCACTGCCCCTTCCTTCTTAACTTGCCTGTTACTTCTTACAATTTATTAATCAATCATGCCCTCCTAAATACATTACTATTAAATACTTTTCTATAAACTTGGCATGCAAAATGCTTCCAAACATATAATTATATTATATACTACAATGTACTTTTTATAGCTTAATTTTAATCTTTAAACCATTTGAAATGAATTTGCAGTCAGTTTATTTTTCCCAATTATTTAGTCAGATTACCAGTATTAAATAATTCTTATTTTCTCCACTGATCTGAAATACAGAATCTATCAGATTGTGTGATGTACTCAGGTAGATATTCTGTTTTATTTCTCTTAAGTTTCATTCATGTATCTGTTCATTCTGATAATGATACAATACTGTTAAATCTATTGTACATTTTGAAACCTGGCAACAAAAGCTGACCTCCAATTGCCCTCCTGTATATTGTGTGTGAGGGGACGGTTGGGTGATTTTTTTTTTTTTTACCACACTGTATATTCTTCAAGATAACCTTGAGGTTCATTTTGTTGCATTGTGAAAAGTTTCTATTGGCGTTTTGCATAAAGTTGCTTGAAATTTCAAAATTGAAAAAAACTCATTTGAAAAAAATTCCCTTTCCTAATAATTTTGCATTCTCATTTACCCCATCTGATCCAATAGGGGCATAGTAAAATTTTTAATTTACATGTTTTTAAATAGTTGGAAATACTATTTAGAAATAGTCATTTTTATTGCCTTCACTTAAAATCCAAATAGAGAAAGGGTCAAGGCCACAGTCAGAGGTGAGCTGAAATCCAGCAGAAGCCAGGCACCACTACTGGCTACCAGTTGGAACCCAGAGAGGGATCCAGTGACTGGGAGCCCTGGGGGCAATCCAGCCACCACCATGGCAGACCAAACCTTTTGCTGCCTCCATGAAACACATTTAACTGCAAAAGATAAAAATAGACTCAAAGTAAAAGGATGGAAAACAATCCTACAAGCAAATGGACCAAAAAAGAAGGCAGGGACAGTTATACTTATATCAGATAAAACAGATTTCAAACTCAAGAAGGTAAAACGAGACCCAGACGTCACTACATTATGATCAAGGGGACAATACATCAGGAAGACATAACACTCGTTAACATATACTCACCAAATGAAGGAGCACCAAAATATATCAGACAACTGATATCATCTCTGAAAACAGACATCAGAGAAAATACATATGTAGTAGGAGACTTCAACACACCACTAACAATGGATAGATCAATGAGACAAAAAATAAGTAAAGACACTAAAGCTCTAAATAAGGATCTAGACCGCATGGGCTTAACATACATTTATAGAACACTACACCCCAAAAAATATCTGAGTACACATTTTTCTCAAGTGCACACAGATTGTTCTCCAGGATCAATCACATACTGTGACACAAGACAAATATCAACAGATACACTAAGATGGAAATAATACCAACCATCTTCTCTGACCATGAAGACCTCCAACTAGAAATAAACCATAAAAAGAAACCAAGGAACCTTGCCACCTCCCACCTCAAGGAGATTGAAACCCATACTATTGGAAGGCCACTGGACTAACTAGGAGATCAAAGAAGAGATTCAAAAATACTTTGAGTTTGAGCAACAAGGAGGACACCAATTTCCTTAATGCATGGGATGCAGCAAAAGCAGTAATAAGAGGAAAATATATAGCAATAAAGGCTCATATCAAGACACAAGAAAGAACTCAAAGAAACAACCTAAGATCACATCTCAAAGAACTAGAAAAAGAACAACAAAAAACCCTAAACCTAGTAGAAGAAAGGAAATAATAAAAAAATCAAAGCAGAAATAAATGAAATCAATATTAAAAAAAAAATCAAAAGATCATTAAAACCAAAAGTTGTTTCTTTGAAAAAATAAATAAAATAGACAAACCCCTAGAAGGCTCACAAAGGAAAAATGGTAGAAAGCACAAATAAATAGGATCACAAAAGAAAGAGGAGATATCACAACAGATATAGCATTAAATGAAAAGATTTATCTGAAACTATGAATAGTTATATGCAAACAAGTTCAACAATCTGGAAGAGATGGACAAATTCTTACAACTTTACAATCACCCAAAACTAGATAAAGAAGAAATAGAACACCTAAACAGCCCAATTACAAGCAGTGAAATTGAAATGGTAATCAAAACCCTCCCCCAAAACAAAAGCCCAGGATCAGATGGATTTACAAATGAATTCTACCAAACATTCAGAAACAAACTAGTGCCTATCCTTCACAAACTCTTTCAAAAAATTGAGAAGGAAGGGACAATACCAAACACTTTCTATGAAGCAAACATTACACAAACACCAAAACCAAACAAGGACAAAACAAAAAAAGAAAACTACAGGCAAATTGCTCTAATGAACACTGATGCAAAAATCCTCAATAAAATTTTAGCTAACATAATCCAACAATGTATCCATAAGATAATTCACAACGACCAAGTGGGATTTATTCCAGGGACACAAGGATGGTTCAACATCTGAAAATCAATTAATGTAATCCAACACATCAACAAAAAGAAACACACACAAAAAATGATAATATCTATAGATGTTGAAAAAGCTTTTGACAAAGTTAAACACCCATTTATGATAAAGGCCCTAAAATTCTCAGGATACAAGGAGCATACCGCAACATCATAAAGGCCATATATGACAAGCCCATAGCCAATATCATTCTCAATGATATAAAGTTGAAAGCATTTCCATTAAGATCTGGAACAAGACAAGGATGTCCACTCTCACCATTGCTTTTCAATATAATACTGGAAGTCCTAGCAAGAGCAGTAAGACAAGAGAAATACATACAAGGAATCCAAATAGGGAAGGAAGAAATAAAACTACCACTATTTGCAGATGATATGATATAATACTTAGAGAACCTCCACAGAAACTAATCAAGCTAATCCATCAGTTTAGTAAAGTATCAGGATACAAAATCAACACACAAAAATCAGTAGCCTTCTTATACACAAACACTAAAGCTGAAGAAGAAATCAAGGAAAATATCCCTTTTATTATTGAAACAAAAAAATCAAATACTTGGGAATAACAAAAGAGGTAAAGGATCTATACAAAGAAAACTATAAAACACTGTTAAAAGAAATAGAAGACAAGGGAGAGAAGTCATCAACATGGTGGTGAGGAAATGCTGCAAGTAAGACCTCCCATAAAAAAAAGTTAATAGGGAGGAAAAGTGGCAGGTCCCTGAGAGAACTGGGACATGGAAGATAAACTGGTGACGCTGGCAAACTGCCCAAAGAAGAAAGTTGCCATAAAAGAGGACTAGAAGGGAGGAAAGCTCAGAACCCTGCTACCCTCCCCCACCCACAAAGTGGACCAACAGAAAGGAGGGAAAAAAAGCCTAAAACAACCAACAAGAACAAACTACACATCAAGCGGGACTGTGAATGGAAAGGAACTATTTCAGCCACAGCACCCTGTGAACTGGAACTGTGGAGAACCATGCAGGATTTGCCACAGAGGTGAGGGAACAGCTCTGGGTGCCATTGGAGAAAAATAAAGACTCCCAGGAGACGTACAAACAGCCGAAGGCCAGCCGGTAAGCTTGTGCAGAAAAGCTATGCGATTGAAAAGAATAAGTGGATTGGGGCTGACCAGGTCCCTGTGCCTGCGACCTAGGCTTGTGGGGAGACACGCTGGGGCCCTCATTGAGGTGAATGTTCCTCACTGAGTAATCAGAAACAAGGCGCCCAGACATGGGAGCAGCGTGCAAAAGGCGCCATTTCTGCGGACACTGAACTGAGCTATAGCCCGCATCCTGGACTGGACCTGAGGGCTTTGGGAAGTGAGACCCAGGGCATGAAATTCGGGGCGTGGTATCCCCATGATGGTGGGGCACAAGGCAGACACAGCACCCCCACGCCGTTGAGGCTCTCCATGCCACTCCCACTCTGTTCCCTCAGACCCACAGGGTTAAAAACAGTTTCCGAAGGACACTAGGAGAGATCTCTGGCGCCACCTAGCGACCAGAAAAAAAAATCACCAACACCCTATAGTTGGAAACCATGGATCCCCAAAAACACCCTCAGGCACTGAGAAAGGGTGGGCCACGCAAATGGGGGTAAGGAGGGAAATAAGGTGTGGAGCAAGACCCCATCCTGGAACTGAGAGCTAGGCACAGGATCCGGGGTGTGAGATGTGCCATAGCAGCGGGCACTGCACAGGGTGACAGCCAGCATTTTGGATCTGATAGCCCTGGAACTGAGACCTAGAGTGCAGACTTCAGGGTGCGGGATCCGTTCAGCTGCAGGCACAGCACCTGGTGAACACAAGGCAGACACAGCACCTGGCTTAAATAAGAGCCCCTGTGTTGAGGTGCTCCCCTGAGCCCCTCCTCCGCTAATCAGAGAACCACTGGGAAAAAGCACAGATCAGCAAGCACGGGTCTCTGGCGCCACCTCGTGACCAGAACTAAATCACCAACTAGGTGATTCCCTGTCAAAACTGAGTAAATACAGAGGGAGGGAACTGTAAGGGACAGGGCCCAACAACACAGCATCAACACCCTGGTGGAGTTTTGGCCTACCAGTGCTGGTCTCAGTCTGGTAAACAGTTTCCAACACCCCTAAAAGAGCACTCCAAAGAGATGCCCGCCAACACCAGTGGCACAATGTCCCAACACATAGAACTAATTAGAAAACAAACAACAGGGAAAAGAAAAAAATATAAATAACCAAGCAAGCCAGCAGGAGGACACACCACAAAAAGAAACACAGTCACCAGAGCTCAACAATGACATGGAAGAACTTCTCAGCCTATCAGATAAAGAATTAATAATCATCCTGATTAAAAAGCAGAAAGAAAACGAAAAGGAAAAATAATGAGTTGAGACAAATAATCACTGAACAGAAGAATGAAATTGAGACCTTAAGAAAGGAAAGAAAAGAAATGCAGGAGATAAAAAGATTACTAGCTGAGATAAAGAACTCTGGGAAAGGCAATGAAAACAGGATCGATGAAATGGAAGAATGGATCAGTACTATAGAAGATACAGAAATAAAAAGAGCCAAAAGAGAAAAGGAGAGAGAAGTGCAAATGAAGCAGTATGAGGAGCCTCTTAGACAATTGTCATCAGACTCCATGAAGAGAGGAAATGTAAGAGTAATAGGCATTCCAGAAGGTGAGGAGAGAGAAATTATTCAAGGAAATAATTGAAGAAAACTTCTTGGCTTTAGGACTTCTTGAAACTTCCCAAGCATGATAAAGGAGATGAATATAGACATACAGGAAGCGAGAAGAACTCCCAATTACCATAATGAAAAGAAAACTATGGCAAGACACCTAATAGTAAAGCTTGCAAGAGTCCAAGACAAGGAAAAAATAATGAAACTAGCAAGAAGGAAGAAACAGATAACTTATAAGGGAAAACCAATCAGGTTAACTTCTGACTTCTCCAAAGAAACATTATGGGCAAGAAGAGAATAGAGTAACACATTCAGCAAACTTTAAGATAGCATATTCCAACCAAGAATACTTTACCCTGCAAGGCTCTCCTTCCTCTACAAAGAAAAAATATGGACCTTCTCAGACAAAGAGAAACTCTAGAAATTCATTACAACTAAACCCCCACTCCAAAAAATTCTACAAGAAGTCCTAAAGCCAAAATCAACAGAGGAATGAACAAAAAAACCAGAATAAAGCAATGAATAAAATCACAAAAAAAGACAAATAAAATGGCAAACACAGATGCCAACATATCAATATTAACTCTAAATGTAAATGGATTAAACTCATCAGTAAAAAGACACAGTAGCAGGCTGGATTAAAAAACAAAATCCAACCTTCTGCTGTCTCCAGGAAACACATTTAACCACAAAAGATAAACACAGACTGAAAGTAAAAGGTTGGAAAACAATCCTACAAGCAAATGGACCAAAAAAGAAGGCAGGAACAGCCATACTTATATCAGATGAAATAGACTTCAAATTAAAAAAAAGTAAAAAGAGATGTAGATGGACACTATATTATGATCAAGGGGACAATACATCAGGAAGATATAACACTCATCAACATATACTCACCAAATGAAGGGGCACCAAAATATATTAGACAATTATTATCAGCTCTGAAAACAGATATTAAAGAAAATACTATATAGTGGGAGACTTCAACTTTGGGAGACTTCAACTTTGAAGTCTTCCGTTCTTCAACTTTGAAGTCTCCCACTATATATGTATTTATAAGGGAATGTATTATATGTATTTATAGGGGACTCTCACCAATGGACAGATCAACGAGACAAAAAATAAACAAAGACACTAGAGCCCTAAGTAAAGACATAGAACTCATGGACTTAACAGACATCTATAGGACACTGCACCCAAAAAAAACTGAGTACACATTTTTCTCAAGTGTGCATAGATCATTCTCCAGAACTGATCGCATACTGGGCCACAAGACAAACATCAACAGATACATGAAAATCAAAACCATTCCAAATATCGTCTCCAATCATAAAGGTATCAAGCTAGAAATAAAACATGAAAAGAAAACAAGGAACCTTCCCATTTCATGAAGATTGAAATCCACACTACTGGAGGACCACTGGACCAAGGAGGAGATCAAAGAAGAAATTAAAAAATACTTTGAGTTGAACGACAAGGAGGACACTACTTTCCAGAATGTATGGGATGCAGCAAAAGCAGTAATAAGAGGAAAATATATAGCAATACAGGCTCACATCAACAAACAAGAAAGAACTCAAAGAAACAACCTAATCTCACATATCAAAGACCTAGAAAAGGAACAACAACAATAAAAAAAAAACCCTAAAGCCAGTAGAAGAAAGGAAATAATAAAAATTAAAGCAGAAATATGTAAATTAGAAATTTAAAAAAAAAAAATCCAAAAGATCAATGAAACCAAAAGTTGGTTCTTTGAAAAAATAAACAAAATAGACAAACCTCTAGCAAGGCTAAAAAAGAAAAAAATGGGAGAAAACACATATAAATAGGATTATAAATGAACGAGGAGAAATCACAACAGACTTGGTAGAAATCAAAAGAATAATAAGAGATTACTATGGACACTTATTAAAATTAACAACAACTTATTAAAAATTAACAACCTAGAAGAGATGGACAAATTCCTAAAATGATATAATCAACCAAAGCTGGACAAAGAAGAAATAGAACAACTAAACAGACCAATTACAAGCTGCAAAATTGAAGCAGTAATCAAAGCACTCCCCAAAAACAAAAGCCCAAGCCCAGACGGCTTCTCAAATGAATTCTATCAAACGTTCAGCAGTGAATTAGTGCCTATCGTACACAAACTCTTTCAAAAAATTGAAAAAGATGGAATACTACCAAATATGTTCTATGAAGCCAACATTACATTAATGCCAAAACCCAACAAAGACAGCACAAAAAAAGAAAATTACAGTCCATTCTCCCTAATGAACACTGATGCAAAAATCCTTAACAAAATCCTTGCCAACAGAATCCAACAAAGAATCCATAAGATAATTCCCCACGACCAAGTAGGATTTATTCCAGGGACACAACGATGGTTCAACATCTGAAAATCAATCAATGTAATCCAACACATCAACAAAAAGAAATATAAAAACCATATGGTAATATCCATAGATGCTGAGAAAGCACTCGACAAAGTGCAACACCCATTTATGATAAAGGCCCTTGAAATTCTTGGGATACAAGGAACATACCTCAACATCATAAAGACCATATATGACAAGTCCACAGCCAATATTATTCTCAATGGTGAAAAGCTGAAAGCATTCCCATTAAGATCTGGAACAAGACAAGGATGTCCACTCTCACCACTGCTTTTCAACATAATACTGGAAGTCCTAGCCAGAGGAATAAGACAAGAGAAAGACATACAAGGAATCCAAATAGGCAAGGAAGAAGTCAAACTATCACTATTTGTGGACGATATGATAATATACCTAGAGAACCCCAAAAACTCCACAGAAAAACTAATTAAACTAAGAAATCAGTTTAGTAAAGTGGCAGGATACAAAATCAACACACAAAAATCAGTAGTCTTCCTATACACAAACAATAAATCTGAAGAAGAAATCAAGAAAACCATTCCTTTTATTATTGAAACCAAAAAAATCAAATACTTGGGAATAAACCTAACAAAAGAAGTAAAGGACCTATACAAAGAAAATTATAAAACACTGTTAAAAGAAATAGAAGTAGACACAAAGAAATGGAAAGACATCCCCTGCTCATGGATCGGGAGAATTCACATTATCAAAATGGCCATCCTACCAAATGCAATCTACAGAGTCAATGCTATTCCAATCAAAGTTTCAATGTCACTCTTCAAAGAAATAGAAAAAATATTGATGAAATTCATGTGGAGCCACCAAAAACCCCAAATAGCCAAAACCCTCCTAAAAAAAAAAAAGAATGGGGGGGGGGCGGAGCAACATGGCGGCGAGGAGACGCTGAGAGTAAGATCTCCCATTAAAAAAAAGTTAATAGGGAGGAAAAGCGGCAGGTCCCAGTGAGAACTGGGACATGGAAGATAAACGGACGACTCCAGCAAACTGCCCGAAGAAGAAAGTTGCCATAAAAGAGGACCAGAAGGGAGGAAAGCGCAGAACCCTGCTCCCCTCCCCCACCTACAAAGTCGGCACTCTCCAACCCGCAGAGAGGAGGGAAACAACAAACCAAAACGGCCAACAAGAACAAAGGACGCAGCAAGCGGGACTGTGAGTGGAAAGGAACTATTTCAGCCACCACACCCTGTGAACGGGAGCTGTGGAGAACCATGCAGGATCCGTCGCATAGGTGAGCTCCAGGCGCCATTAAAGAGAGCCCCGCCCCCCAGGAGGAGGCCAGCACCAGCACACAGCCCGGGGCCGCCCGGTAAGCTTGCGCGGAAAAGCAGCGTGCTGGAAAAGCAGACTCGGATTGGGATCGGGATTGCGCGGAAAAGCAGCGCAGATCAGAATCGGGATCGCGCTGAAAAGCAGTGCGGTTGAAAAGCAAACGCGGATCCGGATCGGATCGCAGCTGCCCAGGTCCCCGCGCCTGCGACCTAGGCTTGCGGGGAGACGCGCGGAGGCCCTCCCTGAATGAGCAGGAACCAGGCGCCCAGGCACGGGAGAGGGATTCAAAAGGCGCCATTCCCGCGCCACTGATCTGGGCTACAGCCCACGTCCTGGAACTGAGAGCTTTGGAACTGAGACCTGGGGCACGAAATTAGGGGTGTGGGTTCCCCACGACGGTGGGGCACAAGGCAGACACAGCACCCCAAAGCCGTTGAGGTGTACCCTACCATCCCCGCTCTGTTCCCTGTCCCACAGGGTGGAAAATCAGCTCCCCAAGGGCTCTAGGAGAGATCTCTGGCGCCACCTAGCGACTTGAAGCCAGCAGAGGCTCCTGAAGGAGCCAGTGTCCAGCTGGGGAGTTAGCCCACGCCGGGCCCCTTCCGACCAGTAGTCTGAGCCCACAGGGAGAGCGAGCACCCACAGCCGGGGCAGACCAGGCGCGCAGAAGAGTGTGCCTGAGACTGGACGCGCAGGGAGTGTGTCCCACATCACCATTTTAGAACAGGGACAGTTCTTCAGTAAAGACTACCTGCAGAAGGCTTCCTCAGGAGCCAGAGGTGAGCGGGGTAAGTTCGCCCACGCCAGACCTCCTCTGGCCTGCAGTCCAAGCCCAGAGGGGGAGCAGGAACCCACCGCCGGGGCAGACCAGGTGCACAGGGGAGTGTGTCCCCACATCGGCATTTTAGAACAGGGACCTTTCTCCAGTAAAGACTGCTTGAAACTGACAGATGACTCCTGGAGGAACCAGAGGGGAGCAGAGAAGCCCACCCAAGATGCCGGCCAATCCCCACAACACAGTGTCCCAATGCATACGGCAAATTAGAAAACAGACAGTAGGGAGGAGAAGAACCACATGCAACCTAGCAACTCTCCAGAGAAAACCAGCCCCCAGATTGCAACGACAATAACTTGGAAGAACTTCTGAGCCTTCCAGAAAGAGAATTTAAAATTGCAGTGATTAAAAAACTGACAGAAGTCATAAAGGAAAACAATGATAAGGGAAAAATAATCAACGATCAGAAGAATGCAATTGAGTCCCTAGAGAGGGAAAACAATGGTCAGAAGAAAGAAATTGAGTCCCTAAAGAGGGAAGTAAAAGAAATGCAGGAGATCAAAGAATTAATGGAAGAACTAAAGAATTCTGGGAAAAGCAATGAAAGCAGAATAGATTAAATGGAAGAACGAATAAGTACTCTTGAAGACACAGAAATAAAAAGAACCAAAACAGAAAAGGAAAGAGAAGTACGAAGAAAAAAGAACGAAGAAAGACTTCGGGAACTATCTGACTCCATGAGGAAAGGAAATATAAGAGTTATAGGAATACCAGAAGGAGAGGAGAGAGATGTAGGAACAGAGAAAATATTCAAAGAGATAATTGAAGAGAACTTCCCAAACGTGAAGAAGGAGCTGAAAATTGATATACAAGAAGCAAGAAGAACACCAAACTTCCACGACGAAAGGAAAAATACAGCAAGACACATAATAGTAAAGCTCCCAAGAATCCAGGACAAGGAAAAAATAATGAAGCTGGCAAGAGGGAAGAAAAAGATAACATTCAAAGGAAAGCCAATCAGGCTGACATCAGACTTCTACGAAGAAACACTACGGGCAAGGAGAGAGTGGAGGGACATAGTCAACACACTCCAAGAAAACAGATGCCAACCAAGAATACTCTATCCCGCAAAGCTCTCCTTCTTCTTTGAAGAAAGAATATGGACCTTCCCAGACAAAGAGAAACTCCGGAATTTCATTACAACTAAACCCCCACTCCAAAAAATACTACAAGGAGTCCTAAAGCCAGAACCTCAGAGGGACGAATAACAATGAAAGAAGGCCAAAAAAAAGTTATTACAAGAATAAATAAATAAAATCAAAGGAAAGACAATCACAATGGCAAATACAGATGCTAACATATCAATATTAACTCTAAATGTAAATGGACTAAACTCTTCAATAAAAAGACACAGAGTTGCAGCCTGGATTAAGAAACAAAACCCAACCTTTTGCTGTCTCCAGGAAACACATTTAGCTACAAAAGATAAAAATAGGCTCAAAGTTAAAGGATGGAAAACAATCCTACAAGCAAATGGACCAAAAAAGAAAGCAGGAACAGCTATACTTATATCAGATAAAACAGATTTCAAACTCAAAAAGATAAAAAGAGACCCCAATGGTCACTACATTATGATCAAGGGGACAATACTTCAAGAAGAAATAACACTCATTAACATATACTCACCAAACGAAGGAGCACCAAAATACATCAGACAACTGTTGTCCTCTCTGAAAACAGACATCAGAGAAAACACATACGTAGTGGGAGACTTCAACACACCACTATCAACAATGGATAGATCAACAAGACAAAAAATAAGTAAAGAAACCAAAGCTCTAAATAAGGACCTAGAGAGCTAGGGCTTAACAGACATCTATAGAACACTAAACCCCAAAAAAACGGAGTACACATTTTTCTCAAGCGCACACAGATCATTCTCCAGGATCGATCACATACTGGGGCACAAGACAAACATCAACAGATACACCAAGATTGAAATCATATCAACCATTTTTTCTTACCATGAAGGCATCAAACTGGAAATAAACCATAAAAAGAAGGCAAGGAACTTTCCTACCTCATGGAGATTAAAAACCACACTACTGGAAGACCACTGGACTAATGAGGAGATCAAAGAAGAAATTAAAAATTTTTTTGAATTGAACGACAAGGAGGACACCAATATCCTAAATGTATGGGATGCAGCAAAAGCAGTAATAAGAGGAAAATATATAGCAATAGAAGCTTACATCAAGAAACAAGAAAGAATTCAAAGAAACAACCTAATCTCGAAGCTCAAAGATCTAGAAAAAGAACAACAAAAAACCCCAAACCAGTAGAAGAAAAGAAATAATAAAAACCAAAGCAGAAATAAATGAAATTGAAACTAAAAAAAATCAATCCAAAAGATCAATGAAACCAAGAGCTGGTTCTTTGAAAAAATCAATAAAATAGACAAACCCCTAGCCAGGCTCACAAAGGAAAAAGGGAGAAAGCACAAATAAACAGGATCATCAATGAAAGAGGAGAAATCACAACGGACACAGCAGAAATCAAAAGAATAATCAGTAACTACTATGAACAGTTATATGGAAACACGTTTAACAATCTAGAGGAGATGGACAAATTCCTACAACTCTACAATCACCCAAAGCTAGATAAAGAAGAAATAGAACACATAAACAGACCAATTACAAGAAGCAAAATTGAAATGGTAATCAAAAACCTACCCAAAAACAAAAGCCCAGAACCTGATGGATTTACAAATGAATTCTACCAAACATTCAGAGACGAATTAGTGCCTATCCTTCACAAACTCTTCCAAAAAATTGAGAAGGAAGGGAAAATACCAAACACGTTCTATGAAGCCAACATTACACTAATACCAAAACCGAACAAGGACAACACAAAAAAGGAAATCTATAGGCCAATCTCCCTAATGAACACTGATGCCAAAATCCTTAATAAAATTTTAGCCATCAGAATCCAACAATGTATCCATAAGATAATTCACCACGACCAAGAAGGATTCATTCCAGGGGCACAAGGATGGTTTAACATCCGAAAATCAATCAACGTTATCCAACACATCAACAAAAAGAAATATAAAAACCATATGATAATATCAATAGAGGCTGAGAAAGCTTTCGACAAAGTGCAACACCCATTCATGATAAAAGCCCTTGAAATTCTTGGGATACAAGGAACATACCTCAACATCATAAAGGCCATCTATGACAAGCCAACAGCCAGTATCATTCTCAATGGTGAAAAGCTGAAAGCAATTCCATTAAGATCTGGAACAAGACAAGGATGTCCACTCTCACCACTGCTTTTCAATATAATACTGGAAGTCCTAGCCAGGGCAATAAGACAAGAGAAAGACATCCAAGGAATCCAAATAGGAAAAGAAGAAGTCAAACTATCACTATTTGCAGACGATATGATATTATATATAGAGAACTCCTAAAACTCCACAGAAAAACTAATTCAACTCATCAATCAGTTCAGTAAAGTGACAGGATACAAAATCAACACACAAAAGTCAGTAGCCTTCCTATACACAAACAATAAATCTGAAGAAGAAGAAATCAAAAAAACCATCCCTTTTGTTATTGAAACAAAAAAAATCAAATATTTGGGAATAAATCTAACAAAAGAGGTAAAGGACCTATACAAAGAAAACTATAAAACACTGTTAAAAGAAATAGAAGAAGACACAAAGAAATGGAAAAACATCCCCTGCTCATGGATTGGAAGAATAAACATTATTAAAATGGCCATCCTTCCAAAAGCAATATACAGATTCAATGCTATTCCAATCAAAATTTCAATGTCATTCTTCAAAGAAATAGAACAATTATTGATGAAATTCATATGGAATCACAAAAAACCCCGAATAGCCAAAGCTCTCCTGAAAAAAAAAGAAGGGAATGGAGGCATCACACTCCCAGACTTCAAACTATACTACAAAGCCATAATCATCAAAACTGCATGGTATTGGAACAAGAACAGACATACAGACCAATGGAATCGAATAGAAAATCCAGAAATAAACCCACAGATTTATGGTCAACTAATCTTTGACAAAGGAGCAAAGACTATGCATTGGAGCAAAGAAAGTTTGTTCAATAAACGGTGCTGGGAAAACTGGGTCGCTACATGCAAAAGAATGAAGCTTGACCACTACCTCACACCATACACAAAAATCAACTCAAAATGGATGAAAGAACTAGACATAAGACCTGAAACCATAAAATATATAGAAGGAAATATAGGTGAAACACTACGTGATTTGCACATCAAAGACATCTTTACAGACACATCACCCAAAGCAATGATAGTGAAGGCAAAGATAAACAGCTGGGACTACATCAAATTAAAGAGCTTCTGCACAGCAAAAGAGACAATAACAAAAACAAAGAGAAACTCCACCAACTGGAAGAACTTTTTTGCACCCAACACTAATGATAAAGGACTGATCACAAAAATCTGCAAAGAGCTGATGAGACTCAGCAACAACAAAGAAAATAATCCAGTCAAAAAATGGGCAGAAGAGCTAAAAAGAAACTTCTCTGAAGAGGAAATGCAAATGGCCAACAGACATATGAAAAAATATTCAACATCACTTGTAATCAGGGAAATGCAAATCAAAAGTACCATGAGATACCATCTCACACCAGTGAGAATGGCACATATTAAAAAAAACTAGCAACAACAAATGTTGGCGAGGGTGTGGAGAAAAAGGAACTCTCCTGCACTGTTGGTGGGAGTGCAAACTGGTCCAACCACTGTGGAAAGCTGTGTGGAGATTTCTGGACCTACTAAACATAGAGCTTCCATATGATCCAGCAATTCCACTCCTAGGTATTTACCCAAAGGACACAGAAACATCAATTCCAAAGAACACCTGCACCCCTATGTTTATAGCAGCACTGTTTACAATAGCTAAGCTTTGGAAACAACCCAAATGCCCAAAAATAGATGACTGGATCAAGAAGATGTGGTACATATATACCATGGAATATTACTCAGCATTCAAAAAAGATTAACACATGCAATTTGCAGCAACATGGATGGTGCTGGAAGGGATCATGCTCAGTAAAATAAGCCAAAAAGAAAAAGAAAAATACCGGATGGTCTCACTCATAGCAGGAATCTAGAAAACTTAAATAAGGGACCAGGAAAATGAATAACTATAAGAAAGTGAAAATCAAAATCAACAAAAACCTATGAACCAGAGACACTTTTAGGGGGGCAGGGGCGGGAGGGGAGGGATTGGCGTCCGAATGGGGGGGCTGCAATTGTATGGGGAATATAACAATAAAATTTATTATCTAAAAAATATAAAGCAAATAAAGTCTTGGTCAATAAAAAAAAAAAAAGAATGGAATGGAGGCATCACTCTCCCAGATTTCAAACTATGCTACAAAGCCATAATAATCAAAACTGCATGGTATTGGAACCAGAACAGACACACAGACCAATGGAACCAAATAGAAAACCCAGAAATAAACCCACAGTTCTATGGTCAACTAATTTTTGACAAAGGAGCAAAGAATATGCACTGGAACAAAGAAAGTTTGTTCAATAAATGGTGCTGGGAAAACTGGGTCACTACATGCAAAAGAATGAAGCTTGACTACTACCTCACACCATGCACAAAAACCAACTCAAAATGGATTAAAGAACTAGACATAAGACCTGAAACCATAAAATATATAGAAGGAAATACAGGTGAAACAATACATGATATGCACATCAAAGACATCTTTACAGACACATCACCCAAAGCAGTGATAGTGAAGGCAAAGATAAACAGCTGGGACTACATCAAATTAAAGAGTTTTTGCACAGCCAAAGAGACAATAACAAAAACAAAGAGAAACCCCACCCACTGGGAGAACATTTTTGCACACAATACTAATGATAAAGGACTAATCACAAACATCTACAAAAAGCTGATGAGACTCAACAAAAACAAAGAAAATAATCCAGTCAAAAAATGGGCAGAAGAGCTAAAAAGAAACTTCTCCAAAGAAGTAATACAAATGGCCAACAGGCATATGAAAAAATATTCAACATCACTTGCAATCAGGGAAATGCAAATCAAAACTACAATGAGATTCCATCTCACACCAGTGAGAATGGCACATATTGAAAAAAACTAGCAACAACAAATGTTGGCGAGGATGTGGAGAGAAATGAACTCTACTGCACTGCTGGTGGTAGTGTAAACTGGTCCAACCACTATGGAAATCTGTGTGGAGATTCCTCAACCCACTAAATTTAGGGCTTCCATATGATCCAGCAATTCCACTCCTAGGTATTTACCCAAAGGACACAGAAACATCAATTCCAAAGAGCACCTGCACCCCTATGTTTATAGCAGCACAATTTAAGCTTTGGAAACAACCCAAATGCTCCAAAATAGATGACTGGATCAAGACAAGGTAGTACATATACAATATGGAATATTACTCAGCATTCAAAAAAGATAAACACATGCAGTTTGCAGCAACATGGATGGCGCTGGAAGGGATCATCTCAGCAAAATAAGCCAGAAAGAAAAAGAAAAATACCGGATGGTCTCACTCATAGCAGGAATCTAGAAAACTTAAATAAGGGACCAGGAAAAAGAATAACTCTAAGAAAGAAAAAAACAAAATCAACAAACAACTATGATCCAGAGATACACTTTGGGGGAGGGTTTGGAAAGGAGGGATTGCGGTGTAAATCAGGGGGTTGCAATTGTGTGGGGAATATAAAAATTAAAAAAAAATTAAAACAAACAAAAAAACAAAAAGGAAAAAGAAATAGAAGACACAAAGAAATGGAAAGATGTCCCCTGCTCATGGATTGGAAGAATTAACATTATCAAAAGGTCCATCCTCCCAAAAGAAATTTACACATTCAATACTATTCTTTTTTTAAGATTTATTTATTTATACAAGAACTGGGGTACAGGCCAGATGCACAGGAGGGTGAGAGGATTCACCAGATACAGAGAAGGGAACAGAACAGGCAGACTGATGCAATACACCGCTCAGGGGCGCAGCGGGTGAGACAGGAGAGGTCTGCTGCACCATGTGGGATACTCGCTGGTAGGCCAGGATGGAACCCATGCTGCAGAAGCTGAGGACAGCTTCACAGTGTGATGCTCAACCACCTGTGCCATAGGGAGGCCCTAGATTCAATGCTATTCTAATAAAAATTTCAATAACATTCTTCAAAGAATTATAACAAATATTGATGAAATTCATATGGAGTCAGCAAAAACCCTGAATAGCCAAAGCTCTCCTGAAAAAAAGAAGGGAATGGAGGTATCACTCAGACTTCAAGCTATGCTAAAAAGACATTATAACCAAAACTGCATGGTATTGGAACAAGAACAGACACAAAGACCAATGGAACTGAATAGAAAATAATAGAAATAAACCCACAGATTTATGGTCAAATAATCTTTGACAAAGGAGAAAAGAATATGCAATGGAGCAAAGAAATTTGTTCAATAAATAGTGCAGGTAAAACTGGGTTCTATGTGCAAAAGAATGAAGCTTGACTCCTACCTCATGCCATTCACAAAACCAACTCAAAGTGGATTAAAGCACTAGATGTAAGACCTGAAACCATAAAATATATAGAAGGAAATATTGGTGAAACACTACATGACATACCCCTCAGTAACATCTTTAAAAACACATCACCCAAAGCAGTGATAGTGAAGGCAAAGATAAACAGCTGGGACTACATCAAATTAAAGTGCTTCTGTATAGCAAAAGAGACAGTAACCAAAACAAAGAGACACTCCACAGATTGGAAGAAAATTTTTGCACACAACCCAAATGAAAAAGGATTGATCACAAAAATCTACAAAGAGCTGACAAGACTCAACAAAAACAAAGTAAACAACCCAGTCAAAAGTAGACATAATTTGATGTAAAATCTGGTCAAAAAATGGAGAGAAGAGCTAAAAAGGAACTTCTCCAAGAAGGAAAAGCAAATGGCCAATAGGTATATGAAAAAATGCTCAGCATCACTTGTAATCAGGGAAATGCAAATCAATACTACAATGAGGTAACATCTCATATCAGTGAGAATGGCACATATTAAAAAAACAAAAGAAACAACTGGCTACAGCAAATGTTGGCAAGGATGTGGAGAAAAAGGAACTCTCCTGCACTGCTGGTGGGAGTGCAAACTGGTCCAACCACTATGGAATGATGTGTGGAGATTCCTCAACCTTCTAAAGATGGAGCTTCCATATGATCCAGCAATTCCACTCCTAGGTATTTACCCAGAGGATACAGAATCATTAATTCAAAAGGGCACCTGCACCACTATGTTTATAGCAGCACTATTTACAATAGCTAAGCTTTGGAAACAACCCAAAATGCCCCAAAATAGATGACTGGATCAAGACGAGGTGGTACATATACAATATGGAATATTACTCAGCAATCAAAAAAGATAAACCCATGCAATTTGTTGCAATATGGATGGAGCTGGATGGGATCATGTTCAGCGAAATAAGCCAGAAAGAAAAAGAAAAATACTGGATGGTCTCACACATAGCAGGAATTTAGAAAACCTAAATAAGGGACCAGGAAAAAGACTGATTATAATAAAGTAAAAATCAAAATCAATAAGCAACTATAAACCAGACATGCACTCCAGGGACTGGGTGGGGGGAGGAGGGATTAGGGTCAAAATAACGGGGGTGGGAATTGTATTGGGAATATAACGAAGACAAAAATGCTTACATTGTGCAAAAATGAAAAATGATGTAAGAAATATATAAAATAAAATTTAAAAATGGGCAGAAGTGCTATAAAGAAACTTCTCTGAAGAGAAATGCAAATGGCCAACAGGCATATGAAAAAAATGTTAACATCACTTGTAATCAGGGAAATGCAAATCAAAATTACAATGAGATACCATCTTACACCACTGAGAATGGCACATACTAAAAAAACTAGCAACAACAAATGTTGGCGAGGATGTGGAGAAAAAGAAACTCTCCTGCACTGCTTGTGGGTGTGCAGTGGTCCAGCAACTATGGAAAGCTGTCTGGAGATTCCTCAACCTGCTAAAGATGGAGCTTCCATATGGTCCAGCAATTCCACTCCCAGATATTTACCTAAAGAAGACAGAAACATTAATTCCAAAGGTCATCTGCATCCCTATGTTTATAGTGGCACTATTTACAATAGGTAAGCTATGGAAACAACCCAAATGCCAAAAATAGATGACTGGATCAAGAAGATGTGGTACATATACACCATGGAATATTACTCAGCATTCAAAAAAAATAAACACATGCCGTATGCAGCAACATGGATGAAGGTGGAAGGGATTGTGCTCAGCGAAATAAGCCAGAAAGAAAAAGAAAAATACCTGATAGCCTCACCCATAGCAGGGATTTAGAAAACCTAAGTAAAGGACCGGGAAAAAGACTAACTATAATAAAGGAAAAATCAAAATCAACAAGCAACTATAAACCAGAGACACACTATGAGGTGTGGGGGGGAAGGGAGTAGGATCAAAACAAAGGTGTTGGGAATTGTATGGGGACTATAGCCAAGATGAAAATGCAAATATTGTTCAAAAATGAAAAATGTAAAATATATAAAATAAAAATAATTAATAAAAATAAAATCCAAATATACCTTCTTATGCTTATTTCTACATATTTTATATGCTGTTTCAATATTTAATACTATTAATAATATCTAATAAGAATTGATCCTATGCATAAGGTAGTGTTCCAAACTATTAAACTACATTATTTCCCTTATTCTTCTAAAGTGTCTTATGATATAGCTATTATTCCTTCTTAGTAGATAAAGAATCACAACCTAAATAAGTTTAATAAGTTTAATCAGTTACTCAAATTCACAGAGTATCTCCTCTCATTTTCCACAACAGGGAGTGTCAAATATTAGAAAGTTTGTAATTTAAGATTCTTTGTCCTATGTCCTGAGATTCTGAGGCAGGGAATCTTGGGTGGATTTTGGCTCTCTCATCCCTTCTTTCCCATTTGGTTGTATATTCCTGGTGAACTTCTGCTTGGGGAATATTGTACTGAGCTGTGGAGTATGTGAATATGGAAACAAAAGGGAAGGAAAAATACCCAAACTTCCCTAATGTTTAATTTAGTCACTCACTCTGTTTCTAAATCAATGAAAGGCCAGAACCCCAATCTTGGGTAAAAGATCAACAATAAATAATTCATTGCCTCTTCACTTTGCATATAATTTGATGTTTTTGTATTGTCTGCCATAGCTTGCTAAAAATGTACAGCTTATAATTCAAACAGACTTCAAATTCTTCAGGTTATATAAAAAGTATAACTCTTACAGATCTAGGGAAACAATCAAACAAAATTCCATTGTATTCCAACTCATGTAAGCTGTGTAATAATCAAATGTAGAGAATACATGGATACCCTTTATGCATTTGTCACACCCTTGCTGAGCCACTCCAACCCAGACCCAAAGTGGAGGTTGAATGAGCTTCCTTGTTTTTGTTTTTTTGTATTTTATTACAGCTTCTACTTCCGAGAAAGCATGTTGTTTACTAATCTCTGTGCTTGAACATATTTTATCATTGCCAGCTGACTTGCCAGGACTAAGAAAAAGGAAGGTGACCTCTATGTGTGCTTGGATTTTTATTCAGTTGAATGCTGCTGTTTTGATTCACAGCAGGAATAACACAAAATCTGGAGGAGAGAAAGAGATGATTCTGCTAATATATCAGAGACAGTGTGCCTTTTTAAACAGAAGTTGCCTTCATTATAAAAATTGCATGCTTCTTGTGGAAAATCTGTAAAATGAAATAAAAAATACAGTTTTAAATTTACTACCTAGAGAGAACCATTGCTGAGGCACAGGGATCTTTATTCCAGTTTTTATAAAAAGCTGGATATTCTGCAGATAAGAGTTTCATATCCTGGTTTATTTATTTTTTTTTTTTTTGTATTTTTTTAAATTTATTTTTTAGTTTATGCAAGTGCTGGGGTACAGGCCAGATGTGCAGGAGGGTGAGAGGATTCACCAGAGACAGAGCGGGGAACAGAACAGGCAGACTGACAAAACACACTGCTGAGGGGAGCAGCAGGCGAGACAGGAGAGGTCTGCCATGCCATGTGGGATTCTTGCCGTCAGCCGGGATTGAACCTGTGCTGCAGAGGCTGCGGACATCTTCACAGTTTGGAGCTCAACTATCTGCACCACCAGGGAGGGCCCCTGGCTTTTATATACTATAGTTTTTCTAATAGAAGTGAATTCATCTGGAGGGTTGCTGAGAGGACAGAATGAACTGTCTTCACACATCAAGTTTGTTGATGGTCAGCTTTCCCTTAGTACAATGTTTAGAGTAAAACAGTCATTTAATAAAGGCTAAATAAGGAATGGTAAATTCTGACAGGGCATCCTTCTGCCCTGCCCTGCTTCTGGTGCTACAGCTTCTGCAGGACCCTAGCTGTGGGAGCACCCTGCTCTCAAAAGCTCACCATTTGGTTTAATACTCTGCTGTCGCCATTGTGATGTTCTTTAGAATTTTGTGTCTGAGCTTGTATTTTGTAAGTAAAGTAATGGGATAATGGAACAGCCTTGGACACTTTTTCACAATGTGACAATTTCTGTGTCTTCACTGCTTTCCAACCCAGTCACATTCAGATTCCCTATTAACGCAGTTCCCATGGACCTACAGAGCTGTGACTTGAGTAGTATTCCCAGCGTTTACTGAGGTAAGCGTGTCCCCTCTGTATCTGTGCAAGAGTGCCGACAGCCTGGAGGTCTCACTCTCTGCCCAAACTACAACATGTGTTCTGAGAAACATGAACCACCAGGGAAAATTTCCAACATTAGGCAAACTCTTAAGCTGAAAATAATGATAGAAAAGGAAATAGAAAAGCAGGGCATCTATCTTATTTTCTCAACAGTGCAATCTTAACATCCACAAAGTGATGGAAGAATTTAGGGGGATGTCCTCTGTCTGCAGACAAAATGAAAATATCAGGGTTTTATGTAGTTTCCGCTGTTCTGTATGCACAGGTGTGTATATAAAACAAAGTACACGCATGTAAGGATAAAAGATACAAATTTGTGGGTCTTGTCTACAGAATGTCCATTCTATGTTGTTTTTGTAATAAATGTGGCTTCCAGTTAGGGACCCTGGCCTCCAGGAACAAGACAGCCAGCAAAGCATAGTTTTTGTTTTAAGCCAGAGGTATGACTGGTTCTACTGTTCAACTTGGGACTGTTTAGGGCTTGTTGGGTCCTCTTTCCCAATCAGCATTTTGGACACAGCACTTGTAAAACTCCGGTAAAAGAGTGGATGTTCTTACCATATGAGAACTGAACCTTTTAGACCTTCTCATCTTGTGGCATCTTCTTCATTGATAAAATCGAATTCAGACTCCCCCTGGAGTGCATTCAAAAGCATCTTCAGTCCTCATCCTCTTAAGATTTTGAGGCTACCATATTGAGGTGCCAAAGAAAAGTGAATTAGTCTCTAATGAACAATATACAGATTGTACAGAAATATCTACAGTTCAAAATTGCAGTTTCAGAGGTGCAATTATTTAATTTCTTCATTATTCAAACCACAGTTTCACATACAGAACAAGGGCTTGTGCATTTTGTTCAAAGCAAATTCAAGACACCATTCTTCAGTGGCCATTGTACCTTTAAAAAATATCAACAGTGTACAACCTGCAATTCATACACTGGGGGACTTGTGTTTGTGTGTGTGTGTGTGTGTGCTTGTGTATGAGAGAGAGAAAGTGTGTGTGTGCATGCAATATTCTCTAAACACAGGTCTTCTCTGGTGGTGCAAGGGGTTAAGAAACAACCTATGAAGCTATCTGCAGCCACTGCAGCACAATTTCTATCCCCTGCCAGGGAGCTACCCATGTGGAGCAGCAGACCTCTCCTGACGCACCCACTGCTTCCCTCAGCAGTGTATTTCAGTCAGTCTGCCTGTTCTGTTCCCCGCTACATCTCTGGTGAATCCTCTCACTGCCCCGTCCCCAACACCTCTGGCCTGTGCCCCAGAGGTATAAATAAATAAATCTTTTAAAAAATTCTCTAAGCACAGAGTCCTCTTTTGGTCAATTCCAGTTCTTATTTGTAAAATTAGATTTTAAAGAAATTTATTCTGCTATTAGAAGTGATTAATGTACCATCTACCTTTTCTATCTGAAGTGAATTTAATTAAGGTGGTGTGTTCCTTTGAGATATTAGCAATTAAACCAGTTCTAAATTTCCCCATGAACACACACCTGAGGAACTAAAACCGTTGCCAGCTTTTAATTTTTGCTGCTTGTGCTGGCCCTTTGTATGATGACCTTCAACCAATTTTCTTTTCATGTGTTTGCATTCATATGAAGAGTCATTTCAAACTATTTCTCAGGCTTTCAGAGACAGCAGATTCTAAGTCTTAGTAAAGTAATTTACATAAATGCACTCCTACCAAGGTATTCATAATTCAGAACCTACAATGAACATTCATTTCTCAAAGATATATGTTTGAAACACCGTGGAGGTGAATTTTAGTCAATGCTGAATGCTTACAGTATTAAGCCTGGCAAAAGAAAAATAGGAAAATGAGCATTTTTGCTTTGATTTTTCTCCTCCTTCTAATTTCTTATTATTATCTTGAAATCCTGGCTTCAAGAATGACCAATTGCTCTTTGTGTCTCTTCCTATAGAGCTCCTATTGTCTGTCCTCCATTCTTGTTTGAGAAATGACACTTAAAAATGGAAAACCTTTCTTCCTTGTGTGTTAAATTTTCACTATTTAACAAAATTATGGTTTGTCAATGAGAAGGTTCCTATTTAAGACTAATCCTTTTAGAGGTATGTGACCCTAGACTAGCAGGGACTGGATAATGTGTAGGGGCTATTGAGAGCTTTTCCCAGGAGTGAAAAATTCAAGGAAGGGGTAATGAGACACATCTTTGAGAATAACAAGGTATCAATAAGACACTTTCAAAGTTATAGCAATATTGCAGATTCCCAAATGATTTCTTTCCTGATTATCAACTGTCTAGCTGATATCTCCACTTGGCAGTCTTTAGGTTACCTTGACCTCAGTGTATCCTAAGATGAAGTTCAAATTTTCTATCCAGGGCCTCCTCGGTGGCGCTGCGGTTGAGCGCTGGGCTGTGAAGCTGCCCGCAGCCTCTGCAGTGCCGGTTTGATCATCGACCCACGGCGAGGGTCCCACATGGCATGCAGACCTCTCTTGCTGTGCCAGCTTCTCCCCTCAGCAGTGTTTTTGGTCCATCTGCCTGTTCTGCTCCCCGCTCTGGCTCTGGTGAATTCTCTCACCCTCCCGCGCTTCTGACTGTACCCAGTGCTTGTATAAATAAATAAATAAATAAATCTTAAAAAAAAAAATTCTATCCAAGGCTATTGTATGTACACACAGTGTTCCTTATGTCAGAGTGGTACCATCCCCTACCTAATCATAAAAGCCAGAAACCTTAATATTTCTTTTCACCTTTTACCTGGTTAGTACGTAATCTTTCATATTCTAGACTAATGCATTAGAACCTCTATCAACTCCCAAATTAGGTATGTCTTTTTGTTTTCTACACTCTCCTGCACTATTTATATATTTCATTTATTAAATCAATCAGTTATTATTGAAGTGGTGACTATTTCATATCTGCCTTTCCTACATTGGAATGGAAACGCCACAGGACAGAGACTAAACGGTTTGCTTTTCATTGTTCTATCCGGTTCTTTTATCATCTTGTTACATAACACATACTGGGGACTTAGGAAATATTTATAGTATGAATAACTGTTGCTTTGCAAGGAGACAACCTTAGTGACGGTATGGGACAAAGGGCAAACAACTCAAAGTCCAAGTAGTGAGAGAGAGAGAGACACTTAGAGGGGCTACATCTCTGGAGACACAGCACAAATTTCTGGGCCAGTCTCACATTTATTTGGGGGTCAGATTCAGGGAAGGTGGGCAAATATGTGGTGGAATGTGTGGAGGAATGTGTGTGGTGAGTATGTGGGTTGGGGCCATATAATAGTCTGGCACAAGCTAGGGCAGAGTGACTAGGGCAACATTGTTGCTGATGATCAAAACATTCCTATTTCTAGTCCCTGTTTACTCTTGACTGCCAGTCAAGGTGGTCTAGCTGGTTATTCTAATCTGGCCATAATGTCTGTCTACTGTTTTCAACAGATATCCTCATACCAAGACTTTTGTCCTGGTGAGAGGCTTCTTGCTTGACTCTACATTTAGCTTAACCAGCAGCAACTTTGGGCACCAAGCAAAATCCTAGAACAAGTGGGGCTGGGGAATCCACAAATAGCAAGCAAGTTATGTAGGGATGTATGAGCTTCAGAAAGATGTAACCACTCCTCTTCTTGCATACCTTGTCACACTCTAATATATTCTATAGTCCACCAACAGCTTCTTGAAATCTAAATATATGCTTGTGAATGTGAAATTGGCATTTTTTTCCCTCATTTGCTTTATCACCTGTAAGCCCCGAGAGGGAAAGAACTACAAAAATAATCCGTGGTTATTATAAACAGTGTGGCCAAGAAAGCCAGAATGCTCCAATATGTCTTTTTCTTTTTCCTGAAACACAGAGAGTAACTTCCCAGTGCCCTTGAGTGAGTGGGTCAGTGAACACGCTGTGGTCCTTGGGGTGGGGTGTGATGTCAGTTATTCCTCTTTAGTGGCAACTTGGAAGCTGCATGTAGAATATGGAGATGCCACAGACCGAGCAGACTGGGTCCATGAATCACCATGTGGAGGAGAACCAGGCAACTTTGGGCTATGATATGAAGTAGAGAGAATATTTATTTTGTTAAGGCACTGAGATTTTAAGAATTGGTGCAGCAGTTGAACTACTAAGACTCATATAAAAAGTTTGTACTTGGCTGTAGTGACAAAAATTTGATGTTTGACATTGACTTACTGTCAGGTGGCAAAGGAGATGTTGAAATATATTACACAGTGGCAATATTTTGTAAAATTATTGCCTGTAATATCTTTGGATGCAGTCTATGAGCCTCATGATTCAGCAACTCTAGCAAAAGTGGTTGGAAAAAAATTCAAAATGTTCATATATATTTGCTACAATTGACTGTACTGACACACTATTAAAAGAAGGAGAGGGCTTCCCCAGTGGCGCAGCGGGTTGAGCACCGCGCTGTGAAGCTGCCCACAGCCTCTGCAGCACGGGTTCAATTCCCGGCCGGTCAGGGAGATCCCTACATGGTGCAGCAGACCTCTCCTGTCGTGCCCACTGCTCCCCTCCACAGTGTCTTTGGTCCGTCTGCCTGTATGTCTCTGGTGAATTCTCTCACCTTCTCACACCTCTGACCTGTACCCCATTTCTTGTATAAATAAATAAATCTTTAAAAAAAATAAAAGAAGGAGAAGTACATGGGAGAAAATTGGCTGGTTTGCAAGCAGAAAGTCCAGAAATTTGGGTCCTTAAGTGTTAGAAATCACAACTGGTCCTGGAAATGTGCAGATTAAAGAATTGTTTTCACACTAGTAAGCTCTACTGGTCAGGGGAATGAGGAAGGAAAGTAGAGTATATTGGTAAACTTTGTCTATGAAAATGCTTTGGATGTAGTATTGCCACGTGGAAGGAAATAGAAGATTTGGAAAGAATTATATTGCCAAAGAATCTAACATGACTTTGATTGGGCCATGTGCAAAAGGTGAGATCCAAAAGTGAGTATATCTATGAAGGAATACTCCTCAACACCCGGTTCAGAAAAGGAAGCATAATGACAAACGAAGAACTGCCAAGAGGAAGACCTAGGGGTCTCTGAACAAAACAGACCATTGCACTTCACCCAGACAGGAGCATAATGTTTGGCAGGGCCCCTCAACCTAGGCAGGGGAACTTGCCTGTGCCTGCCTTGTAGAGCTCCAGTATCCCCCATGTCAGTGCTTGGTGTGTCTGTTCTTTTTCCTCATATCAGTGTGTATTGTAGCTATCTTGTCCTTGTGTGCTCAGTTTGAAGAGAGTGACACTTTTCTTTCCAATTTCTAGGTCATGCACCATGAGCAGGCTTAATGAATGCAACTATTATTGGGAGCTCCCGCTCTGAGCTGGATGCAGTGAAAGGTGGGGCTCTGGGCAGGATCCCCAGGGGGAAGGCGGGAGAATAATCTATGCTGGAAGGAGTTACCAGGTGCCTGAGGGTCAGGCCACATGGACAAGTGTCTTTTATTCTCTTCTGGGACACACAACAAACACACAGGGCACACAGTTGAACCATGCCTCCCACAAAGTGAACTTAGTAGGACTGTTACTGATCAGTAGGTTAGTGACTTTGTCCACAGAGTCTGTCACTCATGCCTGATCATTCCTTTTTCTCATAGGTGGTGAACTGGCAGTCTCCATTTTGAAGGTGGGACAGAGATGGAAATTCCTGGGCTCTTAAATCGTTTCTTGAAATATTGCATTCTTGCCTTGGATGTGGGAGAGTGAGAAATAAACCTATTGCATCAAGTTATCAAGTCATTAAAATTTTGGACTTTGACATTTCAGATACCATTTTAAGTATACAGGTCAGTGGACCCCAGGGGTACATGTGGCAGATAAACAACAGTCTTGCGCACAGGCCTGGAAAGACTGGAGACGTGGCCCAGCAAATGAGCAGGCTTCATTGGGAGGGAGGCTTCCCTCTGCTCACATGTGCTGAAAACCAGACAATGTGTAACCCTACATTGTCCCACACAGTATGCAGATGGAACACACTAGTGCTTGATTTACTTCCTTAATGCTTCCCCACTATCTGTTGGTCACCCTCAATTCCCAGTACAGTGCAAACAGTCATTTCCCTGGAGAAGGCTATGAACCCACATGCAGACCCACAGTACTGCACTGTTCCTTGATGATTAATAGTTTGCTTAGAACGGTAGGTGGCAGCATTGCAGTGTGGTTAAGAGGCAGGAGTCCTGAAATCTCAGTCTGTTAAATCCCTGCATGATGCTCACTGGACCCAGTTCTTAGGCAGAGCTAATATGTGCTAGATTCTCAGCTCTAAGGCTATGGACAAAGCCACAGTATATGAGGATGCCTGCATCTAGAACATAGGGACCATTTTGTGCAGTTTTTTCTCTCTCTTTTTTTAAAGATATTTATTTATTTATGTATACAAGAATTGGGGTGTAGGCCTGAGGTATGGGGGTGAAGGGGGTGAGAGCATTCACCAGAGATAGACTGAGGAGCTAAATAGGCAGATCTACTGAAACACACTGCTGAGGGGAGCAGTGGACAAGATAGGAGAGGTCTGCTGTGTCACGTGGATTGCTCCCTGGCCAGGGATTGGACTCATGTCACAGTGGTTGGCTGTAGTTTGATAGTGCTGAGATTTTAACCCCTGCTCCACCAGGGAGGCTCACAGCTTTTCTCTTTCATCCTCTGTGCACTTGAGTGGTGAGCCACTGGGACATCTTGCTAGGACAAACCGCAGCTCACTCTAGGTTTTCAAATATAACCTCTGGGGTCCCTAGTTCTGTGACCTGGGGCGTGGTGCTCAGCCTCTTGAAACCCATTTCCTCAACTGTAAAATGCAATGTAATGCCTGCTCTCAGTGGTGGAGGGAACTCACGCACCCAGCACATTTGTGGGGTGTCTATTACATCCTGACTCTGCTCTCTCCCATCCATGCAATGCTCTGTCACCTTATCTTTTACTGCTAGAGTTTTCAAAGATATCTTTCTTCATCTACTTTTATCTCTTTCCGATCTGTGTCCACGTTGTAGTCAGTGACCTTTGTAAAATGGCAATCAAATCATGTTACTTGTGGGTTTTATCTCCATTACAATACCTTCCCATTGTATTTATAATAAAATAGAATCTATGGTATGTTCTATATAGGTTGTACGATTTCGTCCTAATGTACATTCTCGATTTCATATGATCAATCTTCCTTTGTTTCACTATCCACATTCTTCCTTAAGGGTTTTTTTTGTTTGTTTGTTTGTTTTTTTCTGGAAATCTCTAATTTTTTTCCCTGCTTCAAGGCTATTTTTAGAGCCATGATATTCCTTGTGCACAATTCATTGTTTCACTGTTCAATTTCCATTCTGCTTTCACTCTTAACTCCATCTCAGAATGGTCATCATCCTGAACCCCCACCATACCAGTTCTTTAACACCTTCTCCTCTCTCCTCTGGGGTGAGCACCATGTGTCATTATTCTTTCTAATGCGTCCTCCCTGGAAGTCCTCCCTGAAAGTTCAGGAATTTGATTCTTTTGCTTACTGCTGTATTCTCGTGCTTCCTATCTCCAAGCAGCAATACATATTTGCAGAGGAATTTATAAGGTCAATGTAAACAAATCGCTCCTTGCTGAAAACACACAGTGACTTCCAATTGCCCTAGGGAGGTTGCCTGGCTCCTCCTGCAGGGCTTCAAAGATCAGTCTCCACAGACTGAGCTTTGTGGAGGTGGAAGACAAGAAGGTAGAAAAGACTCCCATGTTCAGGCTCTCAGTTCTGCCTGTCTTTGCAGGAAGGTGCATGGCAGCCTTGCCCCAATGTGCACTCCTCAGGCCTTCCCCTCCCACTGGGTGCTTGGGACAAAGGAGGGATGAGCTCTTGGAACTCTTTAGCAGCAGGGATTCCCAAGTCCAAGACACTGGAGTGTATACTAGAGGGGTGGCCACAAACTCAGTCACATTTCTTTGACTCCAGGACAATTTGCCTCTGTTAGAGTTGCCTTAGCAGGTCCTGGGTCTATATTCTTCATCTTACCTACATCCCTTCTTCTCTGCTGAGTTGGTCACCTTGTTTTCTTCACCTACCTGGAGCTCTAAGCCATCTTTGCATTTTCTGTTGTCTTGAAACAACTCAGGAACTCAATCCTTCAGACCTCTGGATAGGTGTCAACGTGAAATTCCTGCCTCCCCTTGTCGCAGGGCCTTTCCTTACCTGTCCTGTTCTATTTGATTTTATCCATCGCACTTATTTTCAGTTTGCTACTTCAGAAAGTAGGCTTTGTAAGGTGTGCGTTATTAGTTCTGTTTCTGGAGCAACCGGGGTCATGGACAAAGCCACAGTACATGAGGAAGTCTGCATCTAGAACATAGGGACCATTTTGTGCAGTTTCTCTCTGTAAGTGCTCAAAAAGCACCCTAATGAGGAGAGAGGATGGGACATCCATATGCTTCTGTGTTCTCTATATTTGGACTTACAATGATTTTGTACCATGTGAGTCCTTATATAAAATAATTAGTCACATATTTTAAGGTTAGTTGAAGAAAAATAGCAAAATTAAAGCATTCATTTAAATAATCTAAATTGGCACTGAGATTTCTCTAAAATTGCCTCAATTCTTTCCTTCACTTTGATGATGACAATCTGGTTTAAAAGTGCTCATAGATAATATTTTAATTAAAACTCACCAAAACAAACTTACTGTATTCTCACAAAGCTGAAGAAGAAAACATGGAAAATTGATGACTTTGAAATGAAGTGGGAGAAATATTAGAAGAGGAAATAGAGGTGTAATTATTTTACTTGTATGTTATTTAATTTGCACAAGGTCTAAGAATAGCAACTTCTATGAATATTCATGGTACATTTTTATTCCAGAGAATTTTATGAGTCATGGTAGCAAATATATTTATTTATTTATTGAATCCTCTTTACTTTTCAGAAAAAGTGTATTTGTTTTACTTATTTAAGGAAAAAGAAAACATGCAAAAATAAACCCAAATATAAATGGCAGTGTTTTATAAATTACTTAGTTTTATTGATTTCAAAGATTTTGCAGTATTTTCCATATGACAACTAACCTTGTAGTTAGTCACTATATCTAAGAGAAAGAATAATTAACTCTGAGGTCATAGGACAATTAGTCTTGAGTTGCTGTGGTCTGTGTGTGTAAATCTGACACTGGGATAAATTGAGTTTATTGAGTTTACGAACAGTACTCTCAGGCAGGGGAAACAGTAATAAGTACATCTTTTTCTTACAAGCATTAGCTCAGTCTGTGCTGTTGAAAATTTACTAATTTACTAGTCCTAATGGCAAAATTAGGACTAAGCCAAATAGTTTACACAGAGAAGAGATGACTCACCAGAGCGTCCTTCTATCATTGAGGACAACTTTTTTTCTTTTTTTTTTTCATGCATCATGGATAAGCACCCAGAAAATGAGCGTCACTGTGGGTAGTCATGAGGGTTATGGTGGGCAGGTGATATAGGCAATGTGTTGACGGTTACCAGTTTATTGGTTCTCAACTTCAAGTTCATACTTCACTGCTTCATCTGTGAAAATGGCAATGGGCCTTTTTAATAGATTTCCTTTGTAGGATGTAAATATGGGTAGAAGATGCCAGGCAGACACTGCAGGAAGAAGGTTGGGCCCCATGCAGTTGCCACCTTGCACCCTCTCCTTAGTCCTACACTTGGGCACAAAGGTACTGGGATATGAACTTTGTCCCATGGGGATTTGTTTCCTGTGGTTCTCCTGATGTGGACTTAGTGTGCCTTGATCCTCACACCTAAGAATGCTCTGAGTCTCCCAGTCCATTAGCCTCAGTTTATCTGCACTCCAGGTAGATGTTATCAGTGGTCCAGAAACTTTAGACAAGCTCTATCCTAGGAAACTTAGCAAATTATTCATCCTCTAGCTAATATGACATTCCTCCATTGATGTCCATCCGCATTGTGTCCATCATTGGGTTCTATTCCACTGCTCAATGATGTCATAAAGAGCCCTTTTTCTATCTCATCAGTTGCTCCCCTGTCTTACTTCCTTAGACATAGTTTATCCTAAGTTGGGACCATCTGTACCCACCCAGTGCTAACCATATGTGAGGTAATTGTTGTGGGTTATTTCATTAAGCCTCATAGATCCTATGCATGATTAGTTCTATTTGTGTCCTCATTTTATGATAAGCTAATAGATTCTTTGAGAGGGTCAGTCAGAAACTTAGCAAGCAGTGAAACCTGGGCCTCCATTACTGTCTGTACTCTAGATAAATTGCAAATGTACTCTAGTACATTACTGTCTGTACTCTAGATAAATCACTGCAACCACTAGTCATGGTGACTAGTTATTCCAATCAAATTAAATTAGATGAAAAGTTGAGGTCACCAGTTACAATAGCTACATTCTCAGTGTTCAGCAGCTACATGTGCCTAATGACTACAGCATTGGTCCATGAAGAAATAGAAGTTGGATGAAATAGAAGCTTCCATTTTTTGCAATTCTGTTGGATGGTGCTGCTCCACATTAGGACTTGTAAAATACTCTGTGGTGAGGAACTTGTTATTTTTTCTTTCAATTTTAATTTCAATCCATTCTTACTTTTGTGTTGGGTCCTTTTTCCCATGAATGTCAGGTGGAGCAGCCCAGGTGAATTCACACCCACAGTAGATCTGTGTCACCCTAAAGAAATGCAAGACTAAAATATAAGGGATAAGAAAAATAAATTCCGAGGGAGAGAAGCAAACAGTAGTAGGTAGCCAAGGTGACAGGAAAAGATGGCAGATTTAAGATGTGATCAAGATGTAGCTGTTGCTGACCAGTTCCTGCAGCAGCACCACATAGAAATCTCAGATCTGCGTTAGAGATGGACATCTAACTACAGACTGAGAAATGAACAAATTAAAATCCTAATTTTTGATGAACACGAACCAAGAAATGATGTCCTTTCTAGAATCTTGGGACTGTACATAGAATGGAAGAATTAAAGGTATGTCTGACCTTTTGTTCATATGTTATGTAGGTTGGACATCCCACTTAGCCCTTGGTAGTAGTCACTACATTGTTCTGGTGCGCTTGATGTCTTTCAGCGTGTTGGGGGTTTTATTTACAGAGAGTGTGTGTGAAAGCCTCGAGAATATGACCTCATTCTGGTGCCATTACAGAAATCTCTCACTGGATATCTTTGGTCCTACAGTTTTGGACACACTGTATAACTCTAATCTTCTGGGGTTTTATGTCTTCATGATACAGCGCCTTCAGAAACAGTGATGAGCTCTTCATGTCTCAGTTCTCCCAACTACATTTGGATAGCTGCCTCTTAAAAGCCCTTCTCTAAATCAGGTTCCAGGAATTCTCTGTTGAGGGATGATTCTTCATGGCCTCTGTTTATGTTGAATATTGAGAACTTTGTTCAAGAATGTTTGCCTAACACACAGTCTTGGCAGAAGAAAGACAACTCCCTCTGGAGAAATTTAGAAAACATCTTTCCTTGGAGGGTTTCCAGAGAAATAAAGATGCTATCTCTCTCTAGATAGAAGGAAGCCAAGTTTTCTAGAAGTCCCATCTGTGTAAGACCTGTGAAACTTGGAGTGTCTATTTCTCATGTGACACAAATTTGCTATCAATGTGGCATTTGCCTGAGATACTCCACATAATACTCATGGCACTTAGGCATAGGGGTAGGGAAAAGAACACAGCACAAATGTAGACTTTATGCTGCCACTGAATCAGGGCAATAACTTGTCTGAATCTGTGGGCTCTTTACCTTCTTACTGAATGAATGTAAGTAAGTGTGGCTTTGCCACATAGCAGCACATCTGTGGGGCAGAAACTGCTTGACTATGGGCAATCTTTTTGAATGGTATTTTCTCATCTCTTATCACCTTCTCTCCCTGAATAGTATTCTCTCATCTCTCATCACCTTCTCTCCATTTCCCTCACCCTTTCTTCTTTGTTATGCCATGGATAGTTCATTCATGGCAGTCATTCATTTCTGATTCACTGTGCAAGTGTTGAGAGCCCACAGCATCAGGCACTGTTCCAGGTGCTCAGGACACACATTCATCATTCCTGTCTTCACAAAACTGTGTTCTAGTTGGAATGGTGCAGGGAGCACAGTGGATATGACAATGAAACAATAAGCAAGTATTGTGCAAGATGAAAGTGATTGATGGACAGACAGGGACTATACTGTTTGACTATTTAGACTGAATTCCTTTGCATAGGTGACATTAATTTAAAATTTGAGTGAAATAAGAAGGAATCAATATTTTAAAATTTTATTAATTAATTTATATATTTTTACCTCTGTTAATTTTTGTACAATGTTTGCTTTCTCCTTTCAGGTGTAGTCCCTAAAAATTCCACCACCAATTCACCTGTGAACCATCACCATAGTCCCTTGTGCTCTTCCCTCCACTGTTGCTCCTTCTATCTCCCTCTCCCCTGCAGATGTCTCTGATATATAGTTGCTTATTAATTTTTTTATTATTGTTATTATTTTTTTCCTGATCCCTTATTTGGTTCCCCTATATTCCTCCTAGAAGTGAAACCACTGATATTTTTCTTTTTCCTTTCTGACTTATTTCACTGAGCATAATTCCTTCCAGCTCCATCTATGTTGTTGCGAATGGCATGAGTTTATCTTTTTTTTTTTGAGTTTATCTTTTTTAATTGCTGAACAATTGTCCATTTATATACATACTGCATCTTCTTGATCCAGTCACCTATTTTTGGGCTTTTGGGTTGTTTCCATATCTTACCTATTGTAAATAGTGCCGTGATAAACATAGGATTGGAGGTACCCTTTTGATAATGTTTTTGTGTTCTTTGGGTAGATTCCTAGAAGTGGAATAGCTGGATCATATGGTAGCTCCATTTTTAGTAGTTTGAGGAAACTCCACACAGCTTTCCATGGTGGATGGACCAGTTTGCATTCCCACCAGCAGTGCAGGTGAGTTCCTTTTTCTCCACATCTTCGCCAACATTTGTTGTTGCCAGTCTTTTTTTTTTTTTTTCAAATGTGCCATTCTTGCTGGTGTAAGGTCGCATTTCCATGATTTACATTTCCCTGATTATAAGTGATGTTGAACACTTTTTCATTTACCTATTGGCCATTTGCATTTCCTCTTTGGAGAAGTGTCTTTTTAGCTCTTCTGCCCATTTTTTTTAATGATTTATTTATTTATTTATACAAGCACTGGGTAGTCAGAAGCACAGGAGGGTGAGAGAATTCACCAGAGCCAGAGCAGGGAGCAGAACGAGCAGAAGGACCAAAGTACACTGCTAAGGGGAGCAGCAGGAGTGGCAGGAGAGGTCTGTGCACCATGTGGGACCCTCACCTGGCGCCCGGGGATAGACCTGGCACTGCAGAGGCTGTGGGCAGCTTCACAACCCAGCGCTTAACCTCTGCGCCACCAGGGAAGACCCACTTCTGCCCATTTTTTTTAACTTTTTTGGAAAGTACTTTGGAACTTTTTTTTTTTTAAGATTTCATTTATTTATTTATACAGGCACTGGATACAGTCAGAAGTGCAGGAGGGTGAGAGAATTCACCAGAGCCAGAGCAGGAGCAGAACAGGCAGATTGACAATACACTGCTGAGGGGAGCAGCAGGTGTGGCAGGAGAGGTCTGCGCGCCATTTGGGACCCTTGCCAGGTGGCCGGGGATCAAACCGGCGCTGCAGAGGCTGCAGGCAGCCTCGCAGCCCAGTGCTCAACCGCTGCGCCACCGGGGAGGCCCTGCCCATTTTTTGACTGTATTGTTTACTTTGTTTTTGTTGAGTTGTGTGAGCTTTTTGTAGATCTTCATGATCAGTCCCTTATCAGTTGTATGGTGGAGTGTAATAATTTTCTTCCAATCAGTAGGGTGTCTCTTTATTTTGATTAATGTCTCTTTTACTGTACAGAAGCTTTTTAGTTTGATGTAACCCCAGCTGCTTATCTTTTGAAAAAGGAACCAGTCTTGAGAAAACTTAAGAAAGTTCAGTTGGGGAAATAACTAGAGCTCCAAAGTACTCCACAGATGACCAAATTGAAAGTTCCAGAAGCATGGGGTAGGGGATGAAGTGAGTCAGGGAAGGAACATTCTAGGTGGTATTGGGATCAAAGCCAGGTCAGAGGATTTGAGGGTATATTATGTGTGTTATACTAACTCACTTGAAAAGTTTAATGCAGAAAGAAATCATCTAATTTATACTTATAAAAGGTGATTCTAGACCAACACTGCAATCATTGTAAAGGAGACTTGGGATAAGATATACAGTTGACAGAACTTGCTGATATGATAGATGTATGAGATAAGTGAAAGAAAGGGATAAATCAAAGTATCTTCTAGATTTCTTTTCCTTGAGCAATTATAATAGTAGAGGTAGCTAGAATGTTGTTACTGAGAGGGAAATGGAAACAGGAGAGGTTTTTTATTGCATGAAATGATTGAAACCCTATTCAAAAATACATCTGGGCATGTCTGGAAGGCAGGTGGATGCATGGGACTAGAAAACAAAGGTATTATTAGGGCTAAATTTGTGTTATGGAAACCAGGGTAAAGAGATGATGCTTGAGCCCTAACACTGAATAAACTACTTTGGGAAACGTGTGTGTATTGGGAGGGGTGGAAAGTCCAGAACAGTTACATAGAGTTCATACAGTGGGGTGAAGCCAGCTAAAGAAACTGAAAAAAAAAAAATATCGCCAGAGAGTACTAGAATTCAAGAGGCCACAGTGATGAAGATTAGAAAGTATTTCTAACCAAAATTTTCCATAAAATCTGCTTGTCAACAGGGAAATTACTGTAAATCTTTGTGAGGTGGAAATTATTAGGTAAGATGAAGAGAGCCTAGCAGGGAGTGGCAGCCAAGGCAAGGGTAGAGGAGAAGAGCTAGTGATGCTACACAAACTTGCAATAATGTAGTAAATTGGAGGCTTCAGAAATGATGTAACAGCTGTAAGGGAAAAGGGAGGCCTTTTATTTTTGCAGAAGAAACAAAATATTTGTATGTTGACAGGGATGATCTTTCAGGGATGTAGAAAGTTATGATTTGGGAAAGAGAACACATAGTATTACCTTCTTATTGTGGTTAGGCTAGTGGAAAAGGAGAAAGTGTAGATGAATGTGTGTGTGCATGTGCGTGTGCATGTGTGTGTGTTTGTGTGTGTGTGAGAGAGAGAAGGGGGGGGTACAAATTATTTCTAATCTTCCTGAAAGGATGAAAATAGAAAGGGTCACATGCTTATAATTCTTAGGAGTGGTGTTGGGTGAGAAGAAAAATTAATTGATATTTAGAAAATGCTACCCATATTAAATCCTTGTATTTCTGTTCATTTCCACTATCGCCTCCTCATTCAAATGCTCCGACCTCTGGTGATTACTGCTGCTTCTCTCTCCATGACCATCCACCTCCCACACTTCCCATCCCTCATCCTGGACACCTCATCATGCAGGGTAACTTCCAACACCTCTCAGAGGGATTGTTTTGATACCTAAATTCAGATATATTGCTTCTCTGAGTTGAAGACTTTAGTTACTTCCTATTACTCATGAAATAAATCCCTTACCACAGTCTGTTAGGGCCTCCCTGTACAATTAAAGTCCATGTTTCTCATGTCTCTCACACCACTGATCCCTGAGTTTCAAAGCACTAGCACTGCTGCCTTCATTTCAGTTCCCCTGCCATCCAAGGTTTTCTTGCTTAACGTGAGTAGACATGTGAAGAGTGTCTGGAGAGATCTCCTTATCAAGTCTGGTTAGAACAGTCTCTCTTGGGGCCCTCCTGTCCCTCTGTAGGGTAAATGAGTTAGTGAAGCTTTTTTCCTTCCTACTGCTGAAAGCTTCTGTGACCACAACCTCCGGTCTTGCACTCCCCCTGGGTTGCCTGGATGGCCAGGGTCCAGATATGTGTGTGGGTGTGGGGCACATGAACTTATGTTATGGACACTTGGGGTCAAAGAACATGTATGTGCACACATGTAAATGCACACACTGGGGCCTAGAAGGGAAGGATAGATGGAAGAAGTCACTCTAAGGTGAGATTGGGAGACTAGACAATAGGAGACTGAGAATGCCAGAGGGAAACCAGAGAGAGAGTGAAAAGATTTGTGGCATGCCTCCTTGCATGCCAGCCTCCCTGCCTGGTGTGCCTGTGTACCTGATTCTCTTCTTTAACATTAAAGGCCTGTAAAATCTACCAACGTCTCCAAACTCTATCCAACTGCCTGAATTGACAGCGAACTGCCCACACAGTGAATGCTTGTACTACACTCTCTCAATCCCATGTCACAGCTTTTTCATTATATTATAACAGTTGTTATTATAGGGCATCAAGGAGCACTAAATCTGGCTAACGACGGTGCCCAAATCATTTACTGGTCATTGTCACTGTCTGAGTTCTTCACTTGCATGCACAATCACGAAACTACTAAGGTTCAGAGAACAATAATAATGGGATTTATTTAAGAAACAAGGGAAAACAGAGTTACTAAGGCCAAAATGGTCATTTACCTCACCCAAAGCAGTGTCCACTGTTTTAAAGTCCTAAACACAGATGCTCCCAAGATGGCGTCTTCCCGCCATTAAGGACCTGGAGTACTTGGCAACCTGACTACAGGCCAGGATTCAACTCTTGAAGACAGCAGGAGACAAAACAGGAGATGCTCTCCAGAGCACCCAAGATGAGCCAGCACAGCAACAGACAATCCACATTCAAAAGAGTAGCTGCAGCAGCTGAACAACCCGACAAACAGCCACACTCATGCAGCTCAGCAAGGTGTCCTTTCCAGGTCTTCGCCTTCCATTCCAGGCTGTAACAGCAGCAAAACTGGGAACAATTGCAATCATTTGGCTACCTACAAAACCTCCCAAACTTTTCTTCTCTGAGGTTGGCTGCTGGAAAACTCTCCCCTTCCTTCAGAGGCCCACAATACCCTTCTGGAAGATCAGCATGGTGGGGGCAGAAATCACTGACCCCAGAATTGCTGAAGATTCAAAAATGCTGAAATCCTGAAAGCTGAATCCCGGGGGCTGTTTCTGCAGTTTCTTATATTTCTTTCTTTCCTTTTTTTTTTTTTTAAGATTTATTTATTTATTTATACAAGAACTGGGGTACAGGCCAGATGCGCAGGAGGGTGAGAAGATTCACCAGAGACAGGGCGGGGAAAAGAACAGGTAGACTGACGAATTACACTGCTGAGGGGAGCAGCGAGCATGACAAGAGAGGTATGCCACGCCATGTGGGACCCTTGCCGGCTGGCCGGGATGGAACTGGCGCTGCAGAGGCTGCGGACAGCTTCACAGTGCGGAGCTCTACCACCTGCGTCACCAGGGGAGGCCCAGTCTCTTATACTTCTTATTAGAATCTCCACCCCACTGCTACTTTGTTCGCATTATGCTTGGGGCTATCCATCCTCACTAGCAACCCCCCTCCAGAGGGCGCCACCTGTAACAGTCTTTGATTTCAGCCCCCTATTACATTATCACATTTTGCTTATAGGCAAATAACTTCATCCCCTTACTAGAATGCTAGGAATCTTCTGTATTTTGTTCAACCAAGTATACTCAACATTTGATGACTGCTTACAGTAGTAGTTTACATTGACACTTTTATTCAAGTAATATTCATAATATCACAGAAATTTGTATTTTGAACAAAGCAAATATGAATTATTATTATGATGCATATGGTCAGGGATACTTCTTTTTATATTTTTAGTTTTTTGGATTTTTTTTTTTTAGTCATCATTTTATGTCCAATATAAAGCACAGAATTTGCTAAAAAACATTTAATCTCCAAAATTCCTGGTGGAGTTTTGACTCAGGATTTTGGCCAAACTAGTCACAATAATCAATAATCACACTGTGTAATTTCATTAGTACACACATTCTGACATTTAATAATCGATAGTGCCATAATTCATCATGATTCAGACAGAAAAATAGTGATTTAAAGCCAACATTTAATAATACTGTTTATGTTATTCATAAGCCTGATGTAATTATATATTTGAGGTAGAAATTGAGTTTGTGGTGACAGCAGAAATATTTCTTGTTGGAACTGTTTCACTTAAAATTTGTCTATGTATAAAATTCTACATTTGTTCTCTATCTCTTATTCTCAGTGTCAATACTTATCCTTAAATGTTGAAAACACAAGCTAGCTACTACACCCTCTCATACTGAAATATCAACTCAGCCATCTACATCACCTAAATGCTTCATGAAAACCTTACCAGCTAGAACCCAGAATGGTGACAACAGAAAGAAAATGAAATCCGTAGTTTAGTTTAAAGTGGAGAATCATTGAGTCTGCAGTCTTTTAAAATTTTTTTAGCATCTTTTTTCTTTTTCTTTTTTCTTTTAAAATTTTTAAACAATATTTGCTTCCCTCACCCCCTCAGATTGAGTCCCCATAGAATTTCCTTCCCCAAGGCACCCATGCACCATCACCTCAGTCCCCTGTGCTCCTCCCTCCCTCTCTCTCCTCCTCCCCTGCAGTATGTCTCTGGTTTATAGTTGTCTGTTTTTGCTTTGTTGTGTTTTGGACTGTTATTATTATTTTTTTTTAACACTGATGTCTTATTTGGTCCTCCTATATTCCTGTTATAAGTGAAACCATCCAATATTTTTCTTTTTCCTTCTGACTTATTTCACTGAGCACAATTCCTTCTAGCACCATCCACGTTGCTGCAAATGACATGAGTTTATCTTTTTTGATTGCTGAGTAATATTCCATGGTGTATATGTACCACATCTTCGTGATCCAGTCATCTATTTTGGGGCATTTGGGTTGTTTTCAGGTTTTACCTATTGTAAATATTGCTGCAATAAACATAGGTGCTTTTTTGAATAAATGTTTTTGTGTCCTTTGGGCAGATCCCTAGCAGTGGAATTGCCGGGTTGTATGGCAACTCCATTTTTAGTAGACTGAGGAAACTCCAGACAGCTTTCCACAGTGGTTGGACCAGTTTGCATTCCCACCAGCAGTGTAGGAGAGTTCCTTTTTCACCGCATCGTTGCCAGCATTTGTTGTTGCTTGTTGTTTTTTTTTTTTTTTTAAGATTTATTTATACAAGCGCTGGGTACAGTCAGAAGTGAGGGAGGGTGAGAGAATTCACCAGTCAGAGCGGAAAGCAGAGTGGCAGACTGACGAAGTATACTGCTGAGGGGAGTAGTGGGTGGCAGGGGAGGTCTGCGCGCCACGTGGGACCACCCTCACCCGGGGATCGAACTGGTGCTGCAGAGGCTATGGGCAGCTTCACAACCCAGCGCTCAACCGCTGGGCCACCGGGGAGGCTCAGTTGTTGCTTGTTGTTTTGATATGTGCTGTCTCTGAAGTCTTAAGTGGGCCCCTTTAAGAAGTGGTTCAAGTGTGGTGAGTAGCTAGTTTTTCTCCAGTTTACTGAATATGGCATTTAAGATGCAAGGAATGGTGTTATCTGTCAGTAGGGAGGAGTTGGGTCAGCTGTTTGAGAATGATTTGTTTTATCCACTAAAATACTTGACCAAGTTTGGATCTTCTTGGATTTAAGTTTTCCAAAAAGTTGAAGTAGGCAAATAAGTAGTTAGTATATCATATCTATTGCATGTTACTGCAATAACAACTTGATAAAAAAAATCTGTATTCCTCAATCATACAGCTATGTTAAAATATGTTAATAAAATTAGGGTTTAAAATGGTGTGTTTCAGGGCATCCCCGGTGGCGCAGCGGTTGAGCGCTGGGTTGCGAAGCTGTCCGCGGCCTCTGCGGCGCCGGTTTGATCCCCGGCTGCTCTACGGCCACTGGAGGAGGGTCCCACATGGCGCGCAGACCTCTCCTGCCGCCCGCTGCTCCCCTCAGCAGTGTACTTCGGTCCTTCTGCCTGCTCTGCTCCCTGCTCTGGCTCTGGTGAATTCTCTCACCCTCCGGCGCTTCTGACTGTACCCAGTGCATGTATAAACAAACAAACAAATAAATGAATAAAACATGCCTCTATAAAAAAATAAAATGGTGTGTTTCTGTATTAACAGCACAACACAATGCACTTACATGGAACTGTACTGGAGTGTCAAATTTAATTGGATGAAGATGAAGATGCAGGCAGAGTGGGTTTTGATCCTCTAACTTAATGCATTTTAATAACACCTCATTGCCCACTTTATGAGCAACAACAATATGAGGGAAGATTAAAAATGAGTCAATGAGAGAATAATTTATGTTTCCCCAAAATCAATATATATATATATTTCTGGAAACTTTTCGTTTTTTTTTTTTTTTTCACAAGGTGACACACATTTGAACTTATAAATCTGTTTCCTTGATTTTTCCTTTCAGTATCAATTGTCTTAAGTTTCTGTGTTCAGGATACTTATATCTATGTGCTGCCCATGGGATATTTTGGAGCAAGGTGACAGATGCTGACAGAAAAAGTCCAGGGATAAATTGTTCCTACTGTCACCATGTGAGAAAGGAATTTTTTTTAAGCATTAATGTCTGTGAAAACTTAAAACAATCTTCCTGTCTCAAAATCCCTTTAAAAAAATTACACCATGCAGTTGAAAACTGACATTTTATTATTTAATCGTGCCCTATTTTAGGTGATATGCTGAGAGGACACATTATCATGTACATTTTCTTAATATTAGAGGAATTAAAGTCATAGAATCTTAGCATTGAGTTGTACTTTAGGAATCATCTTGTCAAATGCCCTTCTTTTAGAGAAAATGGAATGGAGGCTCAGAGAGAGTTCTTGTCCTGGGTGTGGGCAAACTGACCAGAGAACGGGTCTCCCCTATCCTGTCTACAGCTACCCATCAGGAAAATCGGCTTCACTCATTTCCACTTAGGTAATTAGTGGAAACAGCTGTGCATGTCAGATTACATAATTTATACTTCCATATGCAACACACTTCCTTCCACTCTGTAGGGTAAGGAAAAAATGTCAGGCTTTTCTGCCCTCCCACCATCAGGATAGATGATGGATTCTTGCGTTCCTGAATGCATGCCTGATGGTGGACACCTGGAATAGGGTGTGTGCAGATGTAGATGGGATTCACCTGGGCTAAGACTGTGCTTTTTAAGGGCGGCATCACGGGGATACCAGTAGAAGCCGAAGCAGAAGCCGAGAGATGGCCGGAGAGCCCAGAGTGAAGACTTGCTGGGGCCTGGGCGTCCTGCCAGCCTACCGGCCCCCCAGCACCCTTGCCTGCTGTGTACCAGGTAAATCCCAATAAAAGACCTGCAAAAGCCACTGAGGACGCGGACTCCTCCTTTACGGGGTCTGCTGGATCATAGAAAATCTGCTCTGTGTCCGTTCTTGACTCTACACACTCCTTCTGAAACCAGAGACCCCCTCTTCGAAGCTCTGGTGCTGGCATTTTACTGCCCACCACCAGTGGCCCCGCTGGGGCTCAGGCTGCTGGTGGAGGCCAGCAGTGATGGCAGATACCTGTGGTTCCCCTACCAAGCTACCTGAGGGCATGCAGCCCTTGGGGCCCCAGGGCTAGATCTAGTGCTGTGGCTGCCTCCAGCTGTAGGCAGCGGAGAAGCTGGTGGATTTGGTGTCTGGATGTCTGGATCGTGGAATGGACTGATTGGGTATGAGCTATGAGCTGACTGGCAAAAGGGCCAATTAGACTGGTAGGTGGGTGTAGTGCAAGGAAGGCACAAAGCTGGTTTTCTCTTTATCAAGCAGACTGGACGTGTAAAGGAGAGTCCTGGAGCCCTGGCTGGCTTTTCTCAGGCTTTTATTGAGCTTTTACATGTAGTGCAGCAACCAGGTACACGGCAGGCAGGGGTGCTGGGGGACCAGGAGATCAGCAAGCCTCTCAGCCCCTGGCAAGCCTTCACTCTTTACTGTGCTCTTTTGCTTTCTCTCTCTTATTCTCTCTCCTGTTCTCTCCTCCTGCCTCTGCTTCTCTTGGCAAATATATCAATACTGCAGCCATAGCCCAAAAGAGTAAACAACACAACTGAAAATAACAGTGTAACAACTCTTTCTGCCTAGACTGTCCCAGAGCTTGAGAAACACCCATCCCACAGCCCCTGTCGCCTTGCGGCCACTGTATCCATCCAGGGTCTCTTCTATTTGTATAGTGCCTGTTCCAACTGCACCTGGGCTCCATCTACCTCTGGCCATTCCTGGAGAGGTGCCCAGTGGGCGAGCAGGTTGGCCACCGAGTACCATGTACGCATGGCCAGCCACCTGGCAATCTCTCCCCAGGTTTCAAAGGGTTACATACCCGTCTGCGTCGAACCGTCCTACTTTGAACCGTCCTACTTTGAACCGTCCTGTCATCTACACCAAATGTAGTGCCAGGAAGGAACAAAGCTGGTTTTCTCTGGTTCAAGCAGATCGGATGGGTAAAGGAGGAGTCCTGGAGCCCTTGGAAGACCTCAGGAGGGCCTGAGGATTAGCAGACTGTTTGTCTGTGACAATGCTGGATATGCCATGGCAGCACAGGTGATACCAGAGTCCAGGAGCTGTAGGAAGAGCTAAAGACGCTGCAGGAGCACAGTAGGTGGACAAGGTCGAGGAGCTGCAGGACAAGACCTCAAGTGGAGGAGGAGACAGCCCAAGAGGACTGGCCCAGGACCTCTGAGGCAGCAGAATCATTGGGGAAGAAAGGACTATGATTCGGAGCTCACCGGTACTGACACAAGGAACAATGGATGGACTTGGACTGACAATCCTGCCAGAAGGTGGAGGAACTTTGGCAGGGTAATGTTGTTTTGGGGACCCTGGGGGAGGATGGTAATGTTTGTACACCCCAGAAGATGGGAACCTGGTGGTGGCCAGTCGGCCTCGGTGGCCAAAAGCAGCCTGTGTACTGCCCAGCAATCCTAGGGCCACAGCCTGGAGAGGCAATGGCCAGAGTAGAGGAAGGGGCAGGTATGAGAAGAGCCCAAGTGGCTGAGGGAGGAAGCCCTCGCCAAGTTCTCTGCAGCCAGGCAGACGAGACACATCAAAAAACCAACTTAGAAAGGCAAAAGCTGGTGCTGAGATTGGGAAGCTCTGAGCGGCTGTTAACCCACCTAAGTATGTTGAAGGCCAGCGAGTCTCTTAAAATCACCTGTGAGTGATGCCCTATTCGTTGTTGAGTAAGGTTAGGAACTGAGGAGCCCATCCTTGGGGGACGGGTGGGGAATCATGGTTTGTGGTGGAGCCCACAGCGAAGAGGGGACACAAGAGAGGACACATGTGGACCTTGTGTCCACGAATCCATAACCCATGTGCATGTGCAAAGGGTTGGCCTGAGTGCAGGGGTCTGAATGTCGCATTGGTGGCTATGAAAACCGAGTGTTGGAGTGACCGCAGACAGAAACCATGAGGATTGAGTGATTACTCCCAAAGTACAGAATTGCCAATCCAAGAGTGAGTGGATCCTGGGGGTGGGTTTGGTGTGTGGCTTGTGGCTGAGACCATTAGCTAGAGAAGGCCAGGAAGCCTGACGGCTACTGGTGTGTGATGGCAGATGCCTGAGTGGTTCCCCCCTTGAATGAGCAGTTTGGGATGGTTGCACTACAGTGGATTACCCTGAAAGGGGATGTAAAGCAGAGCAGAAGCCAGCCTGGGGGTTTGCATTGTCTGTGCTCTTAGGCTCCGACTCTGGCTCCGGGGCTCTTGGACAGCTGCCCCCCTGAGCTCTCTTGAACTCACTTGGGACTTGCTCTGACTTGCTCACATGGACTCATTGGACACATTTGCAGGACTCATTGGACACATTTGCTGTCAGGCGCACTCAGCAGTTGATCTCCAAGGGAAGATGAGAGGCCAAGGAACTTCACAGTGGTCAGGGCCCACTGGTTGCCTCTGACATCACTTGAAAGGAGCACTAGTTCTCACGCCTGGTGTCTCAAAGAGCTGTTTGTTGTTGGTGTTGGCCAGCAACTCACAAAGAGCTTTAACACTAGTGACCTGCACTACTAGTCAGTGATGTACAGCCTGTTGTTGGGTGACAGGCACTCTGTCCAGGTCACCTCAGAGAACTGTTAATTGTCCAGTGGAATCATCTCCAAGTGTTGCTGCTTCCATTGCTGTCTGGTCTAGCATCTGGTGGTGCCCATCATGACCTTCAGACTGAGGCTGTGGGCTGCTGCAGCATCAAATCAGCAGCCCCACCTATGAGCACCTCCAGCTGTGGTGAGTTGGACCTGGCCTGTTGGCTACTTGCCAGTGTGCCATGATCTCTAGACCCTCATTGACCAGACAATGACATTTTGGATGAGTGGCCTTTTGTTTAGGACTTTTGGACACTGTGGACACTATCTGAGGTAAGATAGCCAGTCACTAGGGTCCTTAGAGACTCTTTGTTTCCCCCATTTGTTAAATAACTCCCCATTGTTGTCCCCTGAGCCTGAGGGATCTTGGCAATTGTGCATTCAGGTGAAGAACTCATGGACAGTGACCTGTCCTCCACCTGGCCACAGTCTATGTATGGTGATAGCCCCTCCACCCCCAGTCCTGTTTCACTTCCAGCCTGTTTCCTGCTATAGTAGTTCCCTCGTATCTTCTGGTATACTCTCCAGGACCCCCATGCCTGAAACCATGAATAGTAGAGCTCTATATAGACTATACTTTTTTATATACATACATGCCTATAATGGTTTAATTTATAAATTAGGCATAATAAGAGGCTAACAATAACTAATAATACAATAGAAAAATCATCACATTATTCTCTAATAAAATATGAATGTACTCTGTTAAAATATTCTATTGTATGTAATATTTTCAGGCTATGATTGAAATGAGGAAAGCCAAACTGAGGCTACTGGGGGTGGACAAGTAGTATACTCCTGGTCCCTGTACAACATTGCATCCACCTCTAGTTCTAACTGAAGAAATATAGAAACAGGTAAGAAAACAAAGAAAAAAATCATCTTTGTCTAATTATGTCAAAATGACAGGAGAATTTATCTGACAGTTTAGTGTTGATGGTTATTTGCAATATACTAACAAATAACTGCTTAATGAGGAAAATAGGATGTGGACATCAGGAATATGGTTTCCTTTGTGTATTTTTAGAATGTGTTGATATTATTAAGAATTCTTAGTAAACATCGAGCTGCATTAATACCACACTTCTTCAAGGAGTGGTGTTAGGAGGGTCTCTGCCTACTCTGAATACCAAATTCTTGAATAGCAGATGAGGACAGAGTTACACAAACCAGGTAGTTGTTTGTATTGTATGCACTTATCATTTTCTGTATATTATGGTGTTTTGAAATCTTAACTAATCTTTTAGGCCAGATTTGTCAATTTCCAGTGATAACCAAAGGCACAATAGGGAGTGTTCCTGTGGTCTTCAAACAATCAGGAGCCCAGCATCCCCATTAAGCTGGCTCAACCCAGGAAGGCATACGCCTCTCAATCATCCAGGGCCAGGGACTAGGAATGTAGGAGCTACCCTTATATTATCTAGCACATTTATTCAAACTAGCCAGGCCAAAGCTGATCATCTTGACTCACCTTTGCTGCAGAAAACCCAACAAAGCTCATGGCATAAACCTTCCCCTTGCTCTGTTTTCTGACTACTGACCATTCTAGTATCTTTCCATGTGGAAGAGAGAGGTAGAGTTCTCTGGGACCTCGGTGCATAGTACACTTTACTTTTTCTTCACCTTTCCTGTGACTACACCTGATGAATTGACCATCTCATAAGACAATCCAAAGGTTTACTTTATACCGTATTTTATTATATATTTATATATTATATATAGTTACTGTATATTTTATACAATTTAATTTTATGATATATGTATATAGTTATTGTAGTTGTTTTCTTTGGAACCTCGGAAAACATTTGTTAAGAACATTTGTGGGCCTCCCCGGTGGTGCAGCGGTTGAGCGCTGGGCTGCGAAGCTGCCCGCAGCCTCTGCAGTGCCAGTTCAATCCCCGGCCAAAGGCGAGGGTCCCACATGGCACACAGACCTCTCCTGCCACTCCTGCTGCTCCCCTCAGCAGTGTTTTTGGTCCATCTGCCTATTCTGCTCCCTACTCTGGCTTTGGTGAATTTTCTCACCCTCCTGTGCTTCTGACTGTACCCAGTGCTTGTATAAATAAGTAAATCTTAAAAAAACAAAACAAAACAAAAAACAACAAAAAAAAACATTTGCACCCACAGACTGGAATATGAATTATATAACTTTACTATGTTTGGTTGACTGCAATAAATTACAAATAATGGACAGTAACTCTTCATGTTCTCCAGTTCCTTTGCATTTTTTTGGGTAGTTACTCCCCAGGCTGGCCTAACTAGTGACCAACTGTACATCCCTTATGGATTCTGTCTCCTGGCTTCACTAGGATGTGAACATAGTATATATACTACATGGTGTTACCAACGATTTTGGATTTTGTGTTTTTCTATCCAATCATGTCTGTAAAATGCCAGTTTGTGTCACCTGCTTCTGGAGAGAACAGGAGGAATACAATTACTCTTGAAATGAAACTCAAGATAATTGCCCATCTATAGGCTAATGTGAGCATTCAGAGAATTCTTGAAGTAGAATGGGCTAAGCTATGATGATCTTTAAGTTAGATATATTAACTGCTTTTTTAAACTTAGGACCAGTTTATCAAGGCATAACACTATTGTAAGTTGAGCATCTGTTTACTACTATATCAGGGCCTTTTAGTGTGTGGAGTAAGTACACTTGTTTTAAAATTAAATTATCAAAAAAGTTAATATGAAGCATATATTATGTTCAAAGATTATTTTGCAGCACAGTTATTAGATATAAAGCACTAAAGAATTATAGCATTAATTGTGTAGTCATTGTATATATTTCCCTACTTGGCTTATAGTTTTAGAAGTTTTGTCAGTTACAAATGACTCTGAAATTAGGCATTTGCATTTTTCCAATTATTGCCAAAAATGTCTTACCTATACCAATTATAAAAATGCATTTTTAAGAAATAAACTGTAGGAAATTATTTCTCATTCATGGCCAAGAGTTTTTGGTTTTGTTGACAAAAGGTCAACTCCTTACTCTCCAAAAGTTTGAATTATTTATTCAAATTCTCCTTGATTTTCCCCAGGGTTTAGATTTATAATGATAATCATACCAATAAGTAATTTTTCTCATTGATCCAAGCATTCCTGAGAGGCTATTTCAATTATAATTTTGATTATCTTAATTAGATTTATAGAAATGATTGACAACACTGAAAGTGGATAAAGAAATGGTAGAACAAATAAATGAAAAAAAGGAAGAATGTGAAATGATTCTATCATGCTACAGAGTAGAGGTTTGCATCCAGGGTAACCTTGCCCATAGGGGAAAATTAGATATTGGAGATGTTTTTCGTGTGACAGCTGGGTGGGAGGGAGGTTTGAGGTGCCTCTGGCATCTAGCTGAGGTGAGAGATGCTCTTAAATATCTTCAATGCACAGGGAAGCCCTGAAACAAAGTATCTGACTAAAATGAATAGCGTGGAAGTTGAGAAATCTTGCTGCAGAAGAAAACAAAACCCCAGTTATATTGGTGTCAGAGATAAGGGAAAAGGATCCAGGTAGAATGGCTTCAAGAATCACAGCTTCTGCCTTGTGGGAGAAGAAAGAGGAGAAAATACATAACATCATAGAAGGTGACCAAGTAGACTGCTGTTATGCTTTTCCTTGTTTTCATACCAATCCTACACCCAGACTTGCCTCAAGCAGGCATAGGTTAGGCAGAGTCTATCTGAGGCAGTGGAAGCCTAGTTTCTATCCCACTAGCACATTTCCTTTTTACAAGTTCCAATAAGTGAAGCTATTAACTTAAAATTGGATGCATGACTTCAAGTTCAGAATACCCAAAGATGTTAATGGATTTCATAGATGAGGATAATTCCAGAATATTCATTTCTTCCTTAGTTGATATCACAGAAATGGAAGAGGACAGCAAGAAGGCCTGAGAACGAATGAGGACATTCCAGAATTGCAAATGTTATGACTTTGGTAATTTTCAGTAGTTATTGTTTAGTTTCATTTCTTAGCCGTTTAAGAGAAGGCATGCACAAACAAAAATAAGATAATATCCCTTACATTTCTTTAATGCTGTTACACATCAGCTGTATTATCATTGTCAAAAAAAATTAAAGATTTTCTGTAGCGTGATAAAACTCATGATAACAACTTATTTTGTCTGGTAATGAGAAAATAGAAGGAATGCATACCATCCCTATTGACAGACTCAATAATCATTCTGGCTCCTCAGTTGGGGCAGGAGGGACATTTAATGACTGTCAAATTATAGACTTTATTACATTAATAATAATTGCATAATGCTTTCGGCAATATTCAGAGAGACAGAGCAATAGCATAAAAATCAAGAAGAAATAGGCCTTATGCAAACTGCTGAATTATTTGCATAGGTATCAAAATCAAATGAAGTCTGAGAAAAGTTAGGTTGTATAATTTTTTATGGATATTTTGCAATGATTTTGAACATTTTTTTTTATACCAGGAACCGGACTAATTTTTTTCTTTTTTATTTAATACATTGTGATGTATATATCATTGTTATGCCCCTTTTACATGTGGGAAATCTAAGTTTTAATAAGTAGCAGAAATAAGGCAAAACTGGGCTATTTGATCCCAGTCTCTTTTCTTCCCCAATTAAGATGAATCCCAGAAGTATGTATTTCCTTTTTCCAACCACTATTCATTATGCCATTTCACACTTCTTTCCTCAGAAACTTCACTTTATGAATGTCTGTTAGTTTATAATTATTGTGCTTTGTCAAGTCATCTGCTATTTCTTATTTTACTCATATCTATGATATTGCCCAATGTGTCTTTATCTTTTTGATAAGCTTTACTGTACTCAAATCCCTCAAGTTCTTTCCATTTAGCTGTACATGACTAACATTTCCTCTTTCCTGAGTAGTTTCCTATTGTGTGAATATAGTGATATCTTCTTTATCCAATCCTCTGTAAGTGGACACTTAGGTTGCTTCCAGGTCATAGCTACTATAAATAATGCTGCAATAAACATTGTAGAGCACTTGATTTTTGAGTTGACAGTTTCTTAATGCTTTTAGTATTCTTGTAGTTATTTTCAGTAGTTTTATTATGTCTTGGGATTTCTTATTATTTTGTTTGGGACTCTTTGGACCTCTTGAATCCAAATATTTGATTCTTTTCCAAAGATTAGAGAGACTCTTGGCTATTATTTCTTCACATAAATTTTCTTTATTCTCTCTCTTTTTTTTTATTTTTTGCATACACGCTTACAAGACCAGAGGTGCGGGGAGTGAGAGAATTCACCAGAGACAGAATGGGGAGCAGAACAGTCAGATTTACTGAAATATGCTGCTAAGGGGAGCAGTGGGCGAGACAAAACAGGTCTGCTGTGCCATATGTGGGTTAGCTTCCTGGCCAGGGATTGAACTCAGGCCATAGTGAGGCCCCTTTACATAAATTTTCTATGCTTTTCTCTTGTCCTCCTGGGACCACCATGATGTGAATATTATTTCTCCTTAAATTATGCCAAATATCTCTTAGAATATTTTCCTTTTTTATTGTTCTTTTTTCTCTTTGTGTTCTGCTTGAGTGTTTTCCACCACTGTAATTTGAGTTTGTTTTTTCTATCCATTATCTGCATTTGGCTACCACTCAGGCCTCTATTTTTGTCTCTTTTTTAAAATTCAGTTATATTAATTTTTAGATCCATTAATTCTACTTGTAGCACTCTCACATTTCTCTATCTTCATTGTATTCGTGCTTTGTTAATTCATTGTTTTTTTTATTCTGACCTTAAATTCATCAGGCAGATTCCACATTTCTGCTCTACTGAAAATAATCAAGGTTTTTATTTTTTTTCTCCAGTGTTTGTGGTGTATTCTTCTGTCTCTTTAGTTTTAGTTTTTATGGGTTGAGGTGTTATCTTTTTTTTTTTTTCCGATAAATAGGCTTTATACCACACCTAAAGGTGTGGGCATAACTCTAGGGTTTTTTTCTTCCAGGATTGTTGGGTATCTTGTTTCACATTGTAGGGTAAATGGAAGTTAGTAGGTTTTTTCCACCCTCTCACCAAAGCATTAGTGATCAACACCTGTGGCCTTACATGTATGCCTGATGGTGGACACCTGGAGTATGGTGTGGGCTTCATAAGTGGACAAACCTGAGCCAGAGACTGAGCTTATAAGGGTGGCATCACAGAGGACCATGAGGCAGTGTGCAATGGAGTGTCAGAGAATGGCTAAGAGAAGAAATAGCCTACAGGGATTCTCGGGGGTGGGGGCAAGTTGCTCTCTCCCTGCTGGTTTGTTTCCCCTAACCTGTGGGGGTGATGTCAAGGGCTCCAAGTTTCTCTTTTAAGCTGCCTGAACCAATGATGAACCTACCCGGCCTGGAATGGCTGCAGAACACACATGTAAGACCTCTGTAATCTGTGTCCCCAGGGTACTAGTGCCCCTAAACATTAGTAGATAGAAACTGGGGCAGCAAGTCACCAACGGCTGCCTCCAATGAGACAAAGAGTTCAAATTTCTAAGGTTTTACAGGTGTCCAAGTTGGGTAGTGGGGATAGAGTGACCCCCTCCCCTAGGCTAACCCCTCAACCAAGTTGTAAACAATCATGTACTGGCTTCAACCTCAACACTGTATTTATAACCTGGGGGTGGAAGGATTAAGGTTGAGATAGGGTCAAGACTGGAGTTTGTTCTTTTCACCATCTTACAGTAGTAAAATCCTTGCCCTGGGGCACTTGGTCCTGTTGTTTGGACTCAGGTGCTTTGAAGTCCGGTTAATGACCTATACCATTTAGTTGCTATCTGGCTTTGGCCCCTGATGGGGCGAAGTCGATGGTTTGCAGGTAGATACCTCTCCTGTGAGGAGATACAGGTGGTCTGATCTTACCAGTTTGTGCTCCAGCTATTTTCTTTTTGAGTCACAGGCTTGTTCTGTCAATTATCACCTCATTCATACCCTATAGTGGTAGTCACCAAGATTCTACCATCCTCAGAGTTCCCACTCTAGGGGCGCAAGGTGTTTTGCTTTTGGGCTCAGGGTGCCTTGGTGCTGTCAGTAGGACAGCATCTGCATCTGCAGCAGCTATCTACTGTAGCAGCAGGAAGGCACAGAGCAGGTTTCTCTATGACCCGGCAGATGCAGTGAAGGAGGAGTCCTGGAGCCCTCAGTGGCCTTTCAGGGTTTTATTGGGATTTACCAGGTACACGGCAGGCAGAGGTGCTGGAGGACCAGGAGGCTGGTAGAAATCCTAGCCACCGGCGAGTCTTCACTCTTTCTGGGCTCTCCTGCATTCTCTTGTGGCCTTGTTCTCTGCTCTTTTGCTCTGCTTATTTGCTTTTTCTCTTCCACTGGTGTCGTCGTGATGCCACCCTTATAAGCCCAGTCTCTCAGCCCAGGTGAATGCCATCTACATAGGCTCATACCCTCTTCCAGGTGCCCATCATCAGGCATGCATTCAGGACTGCAGAGATCCATCATTAATCCTAATGGCGGGAGGGCAGAAAAGCCTAATACTTTTTTACCTTACCCTACACTACTATTCCAGTATCTGCACGGATTGCTGCACTCTTACTCCTATAGTACTTCTGTGGTGCTTTTTCTGTCCTGTGTGCTCCCTTTTCCTATTGTGGGGTAAGTAAATGATATCAGGCTTTTCTGCCCTTCTGCCATTAGGATTGATGATGGATCTGCGGTCCTGAATGCATGCCTGATGGTGGGCACCAGGAATAGGGTATGGGCATATGTAGATGGAATTCACCTGGACTGAAACTGGGCTTATAAGGGTGGCATCACAGGGACACCAGTAGAGCAGAGAGCGGAAGCAGAGAGAACAAGAGTGAACGAGAGGCCGAAAGAGAGGCCGAAGGAGAAGCAGAGACCACCAGACAATGCCGGATTGCCCAGAAAGAGTGAAGACTTGCTGGGGGCTGGGAGGCCTGCCAGCCTTCCAGTCCCCCTGCACCTCTGCCTGCTGTGTACCCAGTAAAATCCCAATTAAAGCCTGAAAAGCCACTGAGGGCTTCAGGACTCTCTCCTCCTTTACCCAGTCTGCTTGGATCATAGAGATCCTGCACTGTGCCCATTCCTGCCACTACACCTATATAGACCCCATGTTCTAAAGTCTCTAATGTGGGTGTGAGCAATTCAGTCAACCACTTCTGTCTTGTGGGTTGCACTGCCTTCAACAAAGACAGTTAAAAGAGCTTTTTCTACCCCTTTCTGCTATGTCGTTCCTCTTGATATATTCAATACTCATGTGTTCATCATTCAGGGTGATTGTCTTTGTTTAAGTATATTTTGGTAGTAAATAGGTGGAGAAGATGAGCTTGGCATCTTCACTCTTCTGTCTTGATGGACTCTATGGGGCACAAAATTTTGAAGAGAAGGGATTGAGAGGTTTGGTGAGAAGTGAGAGATTGATAATATGAAATATTTTAAATGAATCAGAATAGTATTGCTTAAGTGAGAACTAGAAACATTCGTGGACATTATTCATAAAAAAGGTAATTTCCATTTATTTTTCTGTATACTTTTTCTACATTTATTATTCCAGTGTTTCAACTGTGAAAAAACAACATTTAAATATTAATCATTCTTAGCAGCCAACTCCTGATGCCAAAAACCTGGCAACTATTAATAGAACAGATAATGAACCACTTTTATAAAGTCTATGAGCAGACTGATTAATATGTTTTGCATGTTTATAGAGGGAGATGAAAGGAAAGGAGATAATAGCTGCTTGATGAAAGTGCTCGGCTGCAAGAATCAGTGATTATTTCAGTTTCATTAGATTATTGTTTTTTCCCCTTGTACTGTTAATATCCAAATAAATTGAATGCAAATGTGGAGTGTAATTAGTTTTAAAAAATTCTGAACTACTTAAAATTCTTTCTTTTCATTTTTATATATTTCCAGGGGTTTTTCTATTTTGTGAAGAATGTGTTTACTGACCTATTTTAGTGGTTGAGTCTATTTCATTTTCATGCTTAGACATTTATGATATACTTTTTCCCAAATAAACTGCAGACTTTTTGATTTTGAAAATTCTTGTGTTAGTTTTGCTTTATTAGTTTAAGTATTGCTTATTTAAAATCACATATTCTCTTTGAATATCCCAGGGAGTTTGATTTTTCATGGTTTCATTCTCTTATAATTTACATAGAAATAGAGAGAATCATGAATCAAGACCCCATGTATCCCTAACCTAGTTGCAGCAATCCACAGTGTTTTGCCAACCTAATTTTATGTGTCCCAATTATTTTTTTTCTGGAAGGATATGATGTCATCTAGTCATAAATACTCTTAAAAAATTGACATATACCTGAAGTGTGATTCTATACCTCTAAATCTTATACAATGTTGTAAACCCATATTACGTCAATAAAGTTATTGAGGTAAAATTGAATTATAACATTATGTGTCATCATAAATCAACAATTGTGTATATACTACATTAAAATAAGTTTCTCACTAAAAATACACTTATACAGTTAGATCCTTAACCATAAAATTGACCCATTTTATCTTATAAATCCACTCCATTTCCCTTATAATAACAACTGATTAGATCTTATAGTGTAAAACTTTATATTTCTTAAATTTTTTTCATTCATTTGTTTGGCCTCTCTATATGCTCCATCTCCATATAAATGATATCATAGAGTGTTTGTTTTTCTCTATTTGACTTGTTTCACTAAGCATAATACTTTCTAGGTCTGTCTATGTTGTTGCAAATAGCAAGGTTTTATCTTTTTTAATGACTGCGTAGTATTCCATTTTGTATATATGAAACAGTTTCTTTATATACTCTTAAGTTAATAGGCACTTAAGTTGTTTGTATCTCTGTCTAAATGACAAAAAATGCAATACTTTATTATTGTTTTTTGCTGATTCCTTACCGAGTGTTATAATTATATAACTATAATTACAGTTTTGTATAAATGGTCTTTAAAATATATGTTGGTGGAATTTACTGGAGAAAATTATTAATGTAGAGACTATGAAAAGAAGTAAAATTCTCTTAGTTGCAGACATAGAAGTCACTAATATTTCGTAATGTATCTTTCCCAACAATTTTCTTATATTTGAAATCACATGCTATATATATATATATATATATATATACCATCATAAATCAGTTTGGTTATCAACTTATAATACATCATAAAAATAGCTTATTGAAATTGTATTCATTATACAATCAGTACTGACTTATAACTTCTTTATTTTCAAATTTCTTGGGCATTTTCAGGGTCTCCTTTTCTCAATTTCTCTGATTTATGTGTTGTCATCAATCAACCTTCTTTGACTCTCTCTGTTCATATAATTTTGTTCTTTCTACTTTTCCTGGAATGACTCAAATGTTGTCTTCTTATGTCTAAGAGGTTAAATTCTTTCTGACACTTTACATGTTAATATGTTGTTCTTGTTCCACTGTTTTAAGTCTATGCAATTTCTATGACTCATCACAACCTCACAGTGGCTTTCATCCCTTCTGAAGTTCATGGATTCTAGTGAAGAATTTGTATGTAAAAAAAGAATCATATACTGCATCTTCAGCATAGAACTAAGTTAAATTCATCACTCCATCCAGCAAGTATTCTCTCCTCTCCGTATTCTTCATCTCATTATGTGACACCATTATTGGTGCAGTTTTCCATGCAAGAAATCTGAGTATGTGCTATATCCTTTATAAGCAGCAATCCCTCCAAGATCAGTGTAGAGGGGGCACTACTAATGCCCACCTCCAAGTCTTCCCTGAAAGAGATCTCTTGTCTAATTTAAAAATTGCTTCTGAGAGTCCAGTTTACAATCAGTCTGTATCTCCCCTGTGAGCCCCCAGTTCCATTCATGTTGCCACAAATGCTATAACTATCTTTTTTGATCACTGAGTGGTATTCATGGGTGTATTTATCACAGTTTTCACACCATATATCTGCTAATGATTGGTATCAAAGATCTACAAATACTTCATACAACTAAATGAAAACAAAACAAAATAAAAACAACCCAATCAAAAGATGTGCAGAAGAGCTAAATAGGCACTTCTTCAAAGAAGACATACAGATAGCCAACAGACATGAAAATATGGTCATCTTCACTTATCATTAAGGAAATGCAAATCAAAACCACCATGGGATACAAGCTCACACCTGTGAGAATGGCAAGAGTGTGGAGAAAAAGGAACCCTCCAACATTGTTGGTAGGAGTGTAAACTGGACTGGATACTATGAAAAACAGTACTAAGGTTTCTTAAAAGACAAAATGGATTTACCATATGACACAGCAATTTCACTCCTCAATATCTATCCAAAAGCACAAAAATACTAATTCAAAAGGAAACCTTCACTCCTATATTCATAGCACCTTTATTTACAATAGCCAAGATATGTAAATAACTTAAATGCCCCAGGACAGTCATTTTTTTAATATTTATTTTACACATTGATGAATATGGATATCATTCCACCTCATGTATTGTGTACATACTTTGCTCATATATATTATTTGTTCATCAGTGGGTGGTTTTATTTCTGGGCTCTCAATTCTATTTTATTGGTCTGTGTGTCTGTTTTTGTTCCAGTACCATGCTGTTTTAATTATTATGTCTTAATAGTATAGTTTGAAGTCCAGACATGTGATACCTCCATTTCCCCCATTTTTAGTCCAGACAGCTTCCACTAGTTGGGTTATTCTGTGGCTCCATGAGTATTAGTAATCTTTTTTCTACTTCATTGAAGGATACACAGGAATTTTTATTGGTATTGCATTAAATCTATAAATTGCTTTGGGTATGATGGCCGTTTTGCTAATGTTGATTCATCCAGTCCATGAGAAGCGTATACTTTTTTTTGTTTGTTTGTTTGTTTTTTTAAAGATTTATTTATTTATTTATTTATACAAGCACTGGGTACAGTCAGAAGCGCCGGAGGGTGAGAGAATTCACCAGAGCCAGAGCAGGGAGCAGAGCAGGCAGAAGGACCGAAGTACACTGCTGAGGGGAGCAGCGGGCGGCAGGAGAGGTCTGCGCGCCATGTGGGACCCTCCTCCGGTGGCCGGGGAGCAGCCAGGGATCAAACCGGCGCTGCAGAGGCCGCAGGCAGCTTCGCAAACCAGCGCTCAACCGCTGTGCCACGAGGAGGGCCAAGAAGCGTATACGTTTTGATTTGTTTGTACCTTCTACACCTGTTAATAATTTTTGTCAGTTTTTTTATTTAAATTTTAATTTTTTATATTCCCCATACAATTATAACCCCTTATTTAGACGCCAAGCCCTCCATTCCCTGCCCCCCATCTGCCATAGAGTGTCTCTGGTTCATAATTGTTTGTCGATTTTGATAATTTCTTTCTTATAGTTATTCTTTTTCCTGGTCCCTTATTTAAGTTTTCTAGATTCCTGCTATGAGTGAGACCACCCGGTATTTTTCTTTTTCTTTCTGGCTTATTTCGCTGAGCATGATCCCTTCCAGCGCATTCCATGTTGCTGCAAATTGTATGTGTTTATCTTTTTTGAATACTGAGTAATATTCCATGGTGTATATGTACCACATCTTCTTGATCCAGTCATCTATTTTTGGGCATTTGGGTTGTTTCCAAAGCTTAGCTATTGTAAATAGTGTCGCTATAAACATAGGGGTGCAGGTGCTCCTTGGAATTGATGTTTCTGTGTCCTTTGGGTAAATACCCAGGAGTGGAATTGCTGGATCATATGGAAGCTCTATGTTTAGTAGGTCAAGAAATCTCCACACAGCTCTCCATAGTGGTTGGACCATTTGCACTCCCACCAATAGTGCTGGAGAGTTCCTTTTTCTCCACAACCTCGCCAACATTTGTTGTTGCTAGTTTTTTTTTTAAATTGTGCCATTCTCACTGGTGTAAGATGGTATCTCATGGAAGTTTTGATTTGCATTTCCCTGATTCCAAGTGATGTTGAACATTTTTTCATGTGCCTGTTGGCCACTTGCATTTCCTCTTCAGAGAAGTTTCTTTTTAGCTCTTCTGCCCATTTTTGACTGGATTATTTTCTTTGTTTTTGTTGAGTCTCATCAGCTCTTTGCAGATTTTTGTGATCAGTCCTTTATCATTAGTGTTGTGTGCAAAAATGTTATCCCCGTCAGTGGGGTTTCTCTTTGTTTTTGTTATTGTCTCTTTTGCTGTGCAAAAACTCTTTAATTTGATGTAGTCCCAGCTGTTTATCTTTGCCTTCACTATCACTGCTTTGGGTGATGTGTCTGTAAAGATGTCATTGATGTGCATATCATGTACTGTTTCGCCTATATTTCCTTCTATGTATTTTATGGTTTCAGGTCTTATGTCTCATTCTTTAATCCATCTTGAGTTGGTTTTTGTGCATGGTGTGAGGTAGTAGTCAAGCTTCATTCTTTTGCATGCAGCAACCCAGTTTTCCCAGCACCATTTATTGATCAGACTTTCTTTGCTCCAATGCATATTCTTTGCTCCTTTGTCAAAGATTAGTTGACCATAAATCTGTGGGTTTATTTCTGGATTTTCTATTTGATTCCATTGGTCTGTGTGTCCGTTCTTGTTCCAATACCATGCAGTTTTGATATTATGGCTCTGTAGTATAGTTTGAAATATGGGAGAGTGATGCCTCCATTCCCTTCTTTTTTTTTTTTTTTCAGGAGGGTTTTGGCTAATCGGGGTTTTTGGTGGCTCCTATGAATTTCATAAATATTTTCTCTTTCTTTGAAGAAATGACATTGAAATTTTGATTGGAATAGCATTGACTCTGTAGATTGCTTTTGGTAGGATGGCCATTTTAATAATGTGAATTCTCCCGATCCATGAGCAGGGGATGTCTTTCCATTTCTCTGTGTCTACTTCTATTTCTTTTAACAGTGTTTTATAGTTTTCTTTGTATAGGTCTTTTACTTCTTTTGTTAGATTTATTCCCAAGTATCTGATTTTTCGATAATAAAAGGGATGTTTTTTTTTTAATTTCTTCTTCTTCAGATTTTATTGTTTGTGTTAGGAAGGCTACTGACATTTGCATGTTGATTTTGTATTCTGCCACTTTACTGAACTGATTGATGAGTTGAATTAGTTTTTCTGTAGAGTTTTTGGGATTCTCTAGTTATATTATCATATTATCTGCAAATAGTGATAGTTTGACTTCTTCTTTTCCTATTTGGATTCCTTGTATGTCTTTCTCTTGTCTCATTGCTCTGGCTAGGACTTCCAGTATTATATTGAAAATCAGTGGTGAGAGTGGACATTCTTGTCTTGTTCCAGATCATAATGGAATTGCTTTCAGCTTTTCACCATTGAGAATGATACTGGCTGTGGACTTGTCATATATGGTCTTTATGATGTTGAGGTATGTTCCTTGTATCCCAAGAATTTCAAGGGCTTTTATCATGAATGGGTGTTGCCCTTTGTCAAAAGCTTTCTCAGCATCTATTGATATTATCATATGGTTTTTATATTTCTTTTTGTTGATATGTTGGATTACATTGATTGATTTTCAGATGTTGAACCATCCTTGTGTCCCTGGCACGAATCCTACTTGGTCGTGGTGAATTATCTTATGGATACATTGTTGGATTCTGATAGCTAAAATTTTATTGAGGATTTTTGCATCAGTGTTCATGAGGGAGATTGGCCTGTAGTTTTCTTTTTTTGTGTTGTCCTTGTTTGGTTTTGGTATTAGTATAATGTTGGCTTCATAGAACGTGTTTAGTATTATCCCTTCCTTCTCAATTTTTTGGTAGAGTTTGTGAAGGATAGGCACTAATTCGTCTCTGAATGTTTGGTAGAATTCATTTGTAAATCCGTCAGGTCCTGGGCTTTTGCTTTTGGGGAGGTTTTAGATTACCATTTCAATTTCGCTGCTTGTAATTGGTCTGTTTAGGTGTTCTATTTCTTCTTTATCTAGCTTTGGATGATTGTAGAGTTGTAGGAATTTGTCCATCTCCTCTAGATTGTTTGCCTTTCCTTTGATTTTATTTATTTATTCTTTTAATAACTTTTTTTTTGGCCTCTTTCATTGTTATCGTCCCTCTGAGGTTCTGGCTTTAGGACTCCTGGTAGTATTTTTTGGAGTGGGGGTTTAGTCATAATGAAATTCCAGAGTTTCTGTTTGTCTGGGAAGGTCCTTATTCTTTCTTTATAGATGAAGGAGACCTTTGCGGAATAGAGTATTCTTGGTTGGCATCTGTTTTCTGTTTTCTTGGAGTCTATTGACTATGTCCCTCCACTCTCTCCTTGCCCATAGTGTTTCTTCGGAGAAGTCTGATGTCAGTCTTATTGGTTTTCCTTTGAATGTTATCTGTTTCTTCCCTCTTGTCAGCTTCATTATTTTTTCCTTGTCCTGGATTCATGGGAGCTTTACTATTATGTCTTGCTGTATTTTTCCTTTGTTGTGGAAATTTGGTGTTCTTCTTGCTTCTTGTGTATCAATTTTCAGCTCCTTCTTCATGTTTGGGAAGTTCTCTTCAATTATTTCCTTGAGTATTTTCTCTGTTCCTACATCTCTCTCCTGTCCTTCTGAGATTCCTATAACTCTTATATTTCCTTTCCTCATGGAGTCAGATAGTTCCCGAAGTCTTTCTTCGGTCTTTTTCTTCGTACTTTTCTTTCCTTTTCTGTTTTGGTTCTTTTTATTTCTGTGTCTTCAAGAGTACTTATCCGTTCTTCCATTTCATCTATTCTGCTTTCATTGCTTTTCCCAGAATTCTTTAGCATCTCCTTTAATTCTTTTATCTCCTGCATTTCTTTTACTTCCCTCTTTAGGGACTCAATTTCATTCTTCTGATCATTGATTATTTTTCCCTTATCATTGTTTTCCTTTATTACTTCTGTCAGTTTTTTAATCATGGTAATTTAAAATCTCTTTCTGGAAGGCTCAGAATTTCTTCCAAGTTACTGTTGTTGCAATCTGGGATGTGGTTTTCCTTTTGTGGTGTGCTTTTTTCTTGAGGAGTTGTGGGTTGCATGTGGTTTTTCTACTCCCTACTGTCTGTTTTCTAATTTGCCGTGTGCATTGGGACACTGTGTTGCTGGTACTGGCCGGCATCTTGGGCGAACTTCCCAGCTCACCTCTGGCTCTTCCAGGAGCCATCTGCCAGTTTCAAGCAGGCTTTAGTGAAGAAAGGTCCCTGTTCTAAAAAGGGGATGGGGGTATGCACTCCTCTGCATGCCTGGTCTGCCCCTGTGGTGGGTTCCTGCTCCCCCTCCGGGCTGGGACTGCAGGCCAGGATTGGCCTGGCATGGGCGAACTTCCCAGCTCACCTCTGGCTCTTCCAGGGAGCCTTCTGCCGGTTTCAAGCAGTCTTTTCTGAAGAAATGTCCCTGTTCTATAATGGCGATGCGGGAAGCACTCCCTGCACGCCTGGTCTGCCCCGGTGGTGGTTTCCTGCTCCCCCTCTTATATTGTGCTTCTTATGTATTTACTTCCTTTTCTGAATTTTTTTTATGTGTTACTGTTCTTTGGCTTTCATACTCATGGCCATTTTGAAGTCTATGTCTGATAGGTAAAGAAGATCTTCCATGTCTTTGTGGTTTGGTTCTGGGCTTTTTGTTTTCTCTCTATTGTGTATTGTATCCCTGAGTACTTTTTGGCCTTTTGAATTTTTCTCCCTCCCCATTGTTTTCTTGGGGTTTGTTTTCCTATAGTAATTAGTACTTTTGTTGTGTATGAGTCCTTCTCTACCACTATTCTGGGTGATTACAGGATGGTGGGCACAACTACTGAGGTATTGTAGTACCTAGGGTTGCACTTTATTCTTCTCTAAAAGGACTTCCATGTTTTGTTCTGGTGGCTGGGAGTGTTGAGGGGGAGGCATTGGGTCAAGAGGCTGAGTTGCTGAGACCTCACATAACCCAGAAGCTGAGACTCTGTTCTGTTTCTATGACTAGTAGTGCATAGAATTGCTGAAAATCCCTGATAGAGAGTGAGGCCCTATGTAGCACAGCCTGGGTCTTGAGTCTGCTCCCCAGGTTCTGATGGCTAGGCACTGAATGAGATGTACTCTCCAGGTGCTGCTGGGGGCCCATGATTAAAAGGTAGGCCCAGCAAGGGCCATACTGAGACTTGTGTCTATTTCCAAGTAGTAAGAATTAGAAGCTGGAATTGTAGTCAGGGATCCTTACCAGTCAGTTAGTGAGGAATCCTGATGTTGAGCAAGACTCTGCAAGACCCATACTGGAGCAAAGTTCTGCTAGGATGTACTTGTGACTGAGTGGTGAGTAGAATACACTTCCAAGGTATGACTTGGGCCCATGGTGAAAAGTTAGGCCACTAAGGGTTAGATTGGAATCTAATTAATCTAATTCATAGAAACCAACATAGACTGATTAAGAAAATAAAGAGAGGACTCTGTTACAAACAAACAAACAACAACAACAAAAACCAAGATAAATATTCAGAAACAGACTTTAATGAAAAAGAGATAAGTATTACTTGATTATGGCTTCAAAATAACCATGCTCATTAGAGTTAGGAGACCAATATATGAGCAAAGTGAGAATTTAATGCAAATGAGGAATATAAGAAAGTACCAAATATATCACAAAGATGAAGAATACAGTAACTTCATTGAAAATATGCTCTATTTCAATGGAAGAGTAGGTGAAGCAGAAGAAAAAAAAAACTGCAAACTTAAAGGCTGGGAAGTGGAACTCATCTAATCAGAGCAACAAAAGAAAAAAATAAAACACTCTAAAAAATGTCAAGAGAGTGTAAGTGACTTAGGAGATAATATTAAGAGGATCACTTTTTGCATGAGATTTTTTTATGAGATTTTTTTATCACTTTTTGCATCACTTTTTTTATGAGATTCCAAAAGAGGAGAATGAGAAAAGGGCTAAAAACTTATTTATAGAAATAAAGTTTGCAAATGTCCCTAATCTGGGGAAAGTTATAGACATATAGTATGTGTGTATGTATGTATAGTTACATATATGATTAATTGAAGAGACCAACATCAAGATAACTTATAATGAAAATGTTAAACTTTATGGTTAAGGAGAGAATCTTTTAAAGCAAAACAAAAGAACAACATGTTGTGTAAAAGGGAATCACAGTAAAACTATCAGCATATATATTTTTTATATGTCTGTTGGCCATCTGTATGTCTTCTTGGAGAAGTGCCTATTTAGCTCTTCTGTTCATTTTTTTTTCTGTTCATACATCTATATATATATATATTTAAATTTTACATTGTTATATATATTTTATATCATTGTTCATTTTTAAAAAAGATCTATTTATTTATTTATTTATTTGTTATTTATTTATTTATTCATACAGGAATGGGGGTACAGGCCAGATTTGCGGGAGGGTAAGAAGATTTACCAGAGACAGAGCAGGAACAGAACAGGCAGAATGACTGAAATACACTGCTAAAGGGAGCAGCGGGGGAGACAGGAGAGGTCTGCTGCACCATGTGGGTATCTCCCTGGCTTCCGGGATGGAGCCCGTACAGCAGAGGATGCAGACAGCTTCACAGTGCTGCACTCAACCACCTGCACCAATAGGGAGGCCCCTCATTGTTCATTTTTGTACAGTGTTTGCTTTTTCTTCTCAGGTGTAGTCCCCAAAAAATTCCCACCACCAATTCACCTGTGTAGCATCACCATAGTCCCTCCCTTGTTTTCTTTTTCCATTTTCATTTTATTTTAATAATTTTTTATATATTTTTACATTGTTTTTAATTTTTTTTTTACAATGTATGCTTTCGCATCTCAATTATAGTCCCTGTGAAATTCCCACCACCAATTCACCCATGTAGCATCACCATAGTCCTTTGTGCTCTTCCCACCCGTTTTGATCCTACTCTCCCCACTCCCACAGAATGTCTGTGGTTCACAGTTACTTGTTGATTATGATTTTCACTTTACTTCCCCTCCCCTGCAGAATGTCTCTGATTTATAGTTGCCTGTTAATTTTGTTTATTTATTTATTGTTATTGTTTTTTTCTTATACCTTACTGTATCCTCCTATAAGTAAAACCATCCAATATATTTCTTTTTCCTATGACTTATTTCATTGAGCACAATCCCTTCTAGCTCCATCCATCTTTCTGTGAATGGCATGAGTTTATCTTTTTTGATTGCTGAATAGCATCTTCTTCATCTAGTCATCTATTTTTGGACATTTGGGTTGTTTCCATATCTATTGTAAATATTGCTTTAATGAACATAGGGGTCCAGGTATCCTTTTGAATTAATGTTTTTATGTCCTTTGGGTAGCTTCCTAAGAGTGGGATTGCTGTGTTATATGGTAGCTCCATTTCTTCCACCCATTTGTTTTCTTCTGCCCATTTTTTAATTGCTTTTATTTTTTCAATGAGTTGTATGAGGTCATTGTAGATCTTTGATATCAATCATCAGATGTATGGTGTGCAAAATGTGGTAAGTATACACATGGAGTACTACTCAATGTTTAAAAAAAAGGGTTATGTCATTTGTGGCAATGTGGATGGAACTGGGAGGCCCAAAGGGGAGATACAGAATGATTGTAAAATGAGCTCTCAGAAGACAATAGCTGAAAGAAATAAATTACCAACATTTCAAAGTTGAGAGATAAACAAATTCCTAGAAAAGCAAAATCTGAAGCAATTTATCATTACTGGACCCTCCTTAATAGAAATGTTAAAAGCACTTCTTTAAACAGAAATGAAAAGATGCTAGTTAGTAATTGGGAACATATGAAGCTGTTAAGTATCAATGATAAATGCAACTATACAACTATAGTTGGAATATGATAATACTGTGGGTAAATAGCTTATAAATATATTATTATGATGAAAAGAATGAGGCTGAACCACTAGCTGACACCATGAAAAAAATCATCTCAAAATGAATTACTTAAATGTGAGATCTGATTATGTAAAATTCCTAGAAGAAAGTGTAGAGGTAAACTCTGACTTTTGCCTTGTGAATGACTCTTTGGATTTGACAACAAAAGTAAAAATTAGTAAGTGGACTATGTCAACCTAAAAAGTTTATGCTCAGTAAAGTAAGCCATCAACAAAATGAAAAGACAGCTAATAGAATGAAAGAAATATTTGTAAATCGTATGTTCTATAAGGTGTTAGTATTCAATACCAAATAACACAATCAAAAATGTGCAAGGCTTTTGAATAAACATGTCCAAAGAAGGTAAAGTGTTAGTCAATTAACATGAAAGATATTTAATATCATTAATCATTTGGATAACGCAAATCATATCCACAATGAAATACCACCTCACACCTGTTTTAATGACCATCATCAAGAAACAAGAGATAATAAGTTGATGAGAATGTCTACATTCAGGGGTCCCTGGTGCATCATTGGTGGGAATGTATATTATTAGTTCAGACACTATGGAAAATAGTATGGAAACTTCCCCGTTCCCCTCCCCCCGCAAATATCAAGCTATGGTATAATCTACTGGGTATATAACCAAAACAAACACAGTTAGGATGTGAAGAAATATCTGCTAAGCAAAACAGATGACAACCCTCACATTTAACAACAATGTGGATGGATCTTGAGAGCATTTTGCTAAGTGAAATAAGCGAGAAAAAGAAATATTGCATGGTATCACTTATATGTGGAATCTCCACAAAGTCAAAGCAAAGAAACAGAGAATAGAAAAATGGTTGCTCAGGTTGGAGAAAATAAAGTTAATAAGATAAAATGAGTAATTCTGCGGTGCTAATGTAAAACACGGTGGCTATAGTTGATAACTTTGTATTATATAATTGACGTCTTGAAAGACTAGAATTTAAATGTTCTCCCCCAAAAAGACAAGTCTATGATATGATAGATGTATTAATTAACTGCAGAGTAGGAATTCTTTCACAATGTGAATGTATATCAGATCACTCACTATGAGGCGATAAAATATATAACATTAAATATGTCATTAATTTGTCACTTACACATTAGTAATGCTGAGCAAAAGTTATTTTTTTTAGTGCAAAAAGTAACATTCAAATGCAGCCTTTACAGCCTTCTACTAAAATGATCATAAAGGGAAAGAAAACAGGCATCAATTTGTTTCTGCATCAATCTCATGAAGAGTTTGATGGTAGAAAAGGGAAAATATCATCTAAATGAAGGGATTGGAGGCATCACTCTCCCAGACTTCAAACTATACTACAAAGCCATAATCATCAAAACTGCATGGTATTGGAACCAGAACAGACACACAGACCAAGGAAATCAAATAGAAAATCCAGAAATATACCCGCAGATTTATGGTCAACTAATCTTTGACAAAGGAACAAAGAATATGCATTGGAGCAAAGAAAATCTGTTCAATAAATGGTGCTGGGAAAACTGGGTCACTACATGCAAAAGAATGAAGCTTGACTACTACCTCACACCATGCACAAAAACCAACTCAAGATGGATTAAAGAACGAGACATAAGACCTGAAACCATAAAATACATAGAAGGAAATATAGGCGAAACAGTACGTGATATGCACATCAACGACATCTTTACAGACACATCACCCAAAGCAGTGATAGTGAAGGCAAAGATAAACAGCTGGGACTACATCAAATTAAAGAGCCTCTGCACAACAAAAGAGACAATAACAAAAACAAAGAGAAACCCCACTGATGGGGGAGAACATTTTTGCATACAACACTAATGATAATGGACTGATCACAAAAATCTACAAAGAGCTGATGAGACTCAACAAAAACAAAGAAAATAATCCAGTCAAAAAATGGGCAGAAGAGCTAAAAAGAAACTTCTCTGAAGAGGAAATGCAAATGGCCAACAGGCACATGAAAAAATGTTCAACATCACTTGGAATCAGGGAAATGCAAATCAAAACTACCATGAGATACCATCTTACACCAGTGAGAATGGCACATATTAAAAAAAAAAAAAAAACTAGCTACAACAAATGTTGGCGAGGATGTGGAGAAAAAGGAACTCTCCTGCACTGTTGGTGGGAGTGCAAATGGTCCAACCACTATGGAGAGCTGTGTGGAGATTTCTTGACCTACTAAACATAGAGCTTCCATATGATCCAGCAATTCCACTCCTAGGTATTTACCCAAAGGACACACAAACATCAATTCCAAAGAGCACCTGCACACCTATGTTTATAGCAGCACTGTTTACAATAGTTAAGCTTTGGAAATAATCCAAATGCCCAAAAATAGATGACTGGATCAAGAAGATGTGGTACATATACACCATGGAATATTACTCAGCATTCAAAAAAATAAATAAAAAAATAAATAGGTCTCAAGACCTATTCATAGTTCACATGACTTTGTAAACCTGTGTTCTCAATAGTCTGGAAAGAGAATATTGGAGTTAAGATGAAGAGATTTGACAATATCTCCCCTCCCTCCTTCCTGATTTGGAGTCTAAATTTTTCAGAAAATTGCATCCACATCACTGTATGTCCAGAGGGAAACTTGGTCCACCTGTGGCCTCTACTGGGTCCTGCATTTTTATTAGCACTTCTACCCTAGCTCTTAAAAAATTGAGTCCTCTGCCTCTTTTCTGTTTTTTTTTTTTCTCCCCACCAGACAATGTGCTTTTTGGGGGCAAGGACTATTTATTAATTATATTTCATCTCTACTGCCATAACATTAGTCTTAATGACACAGGAAGCTCCTAATGAATGTTTTTTGAGCTGAAATAATGAAGTTAAAATTAGACAAGTGTTTTGTTAGTGTGGGAGATGACATGTATTTCTACAGCAACAACAGAAAGTTTCTTTTTAAAAAAAAATATTTATTTATGCAAACACGGGGATATAGACCAGAGGCATGCAAAGGTGAGAGGATTCACCAGAGACAGAGCAGGGAGCAGAACAGGCAGACAGGCTGAAGACATTGTTGAGGGGAGCAGCGGTCAAGACAGGAGAGGTCTGCAGCACCATGTGGGGAGCTCCCTGGCCGGCCGGGAATCGAACCCACACTGCTGAGACTGAAGACAGCTTCACAGCACTGTGCTCAACCTGCTGCACCACCAGGGAGGCCCAACATAAAGGTTCTTATTATGATTAATAAATACATGTTTTTAATATATCTTCATTTTTCTCAAAGAGTAAGTTTTGAGAAAATAACAAGTTCATCCAGATTTATAAATATAAACAAAGCAAAACACATCTGTACTTGACTATGTCACATACTGCTTAATGAAATTCTCAAATTAACTTATCTTGCTAAATAAAAGTCTCTCTCTTTAGTGCTGTTTTGTATGAATGGTGTGACTGTTTAGTAATTTCTTAACATGAACCTCTAGAAATTATAGTTTCTTTCTTGTCTTCAAAATTCTTTTTTATTGCTGAATTTCATTTGTCTTTTAATACTCACAGCTATTACTTTTTATTGCAGTCTCATCTTTCCATATTTAGTTTGAACCTTTCCTAATAACTTTTGTCTTATGTTTCACATCTTTGATTTTTAATTCAATCTCCATATTACAATAAAATATGTGTATTACTAAATCAATGTCTTCTTAAAGTCATTGACTTCCATTACTTAGATTGCTGACCTGGCTTTGCACACCAACCTTTAAATTTCTTCTTTCATACCTGCTGTTTCTCCTCAAAACACTATTGTACAAACTTTATATTTCTTAAAGTCATCTAAACATTGTCTTCAATCTAGTTATATCAACAAATCACTTCAAATGATAGGCCTTTCCTCTTTCTGTCATTATCATTTATATGTATGTTCCCAATAGAGTGGATAATTTGACTCTTCATTTCTGTGCAGTATCAATAGAGAGCTTGTATATGTCCAATATTTCACTTTTACTTTTTGCTACAATTGTTTATCCATATGTCCATCATTGTTTCTCCTCTTTAGTCTCCCTGTACCCAAGCCAAGAATCATAATGATCTTTAAGTCTGCAGAATATAGAAAATCAACTGACATATAATAAATTGGGAATGAGGATTACTTGAGGCAGTGCCTTTTATTTATTTTTTTAATGATTTATTTATTTATGCATACAAGAACTGGAGTGTAAGCTAGAGGTGTGAGAGGTGAAAGCATTTACCAGAGGGAATACGGAGCAGAACAGGCAGCTCTGCTGAAATACACTGCTGAGGGGAGCAGAGGGTGAGACAGGAGAGGTCTGCTGTGCCATGTGGGTTGCTCCTTGGCTGGCCAGGGATCGAACTCATGCTGTAGTGCCTGGCAGTAGCTTCATAGTGCTGTCTTTAATCCCTGTGCCACTAGGGAGGCCAATTGTGCCTTTTAGTTTAAAGACAAAAACATCTACTTTAGCCAAATATTAAATTTCTATCTCTTCTGATTCTTCTCTGGTCTTAAACAATAATTGTGAATGACTTTATTCAACATGTATTAGTCAGAGGCATTCCAATTAATAGTTTGCATTAGACGATGATAAAAGTACATTTATAAAACTATGTAAAACAATTGTGAGGATAAGAACATGTTCTATATTTTTTTCCTTTTCCTGAATGAATCTTTTCAAATGGTTTTGCTATGACATCCTACCTGGATTCAGGTGCTATTGTTACTGTAAAAATGACAAAAGAATTGATTTCCATTGTATGTGGTTTACTATTTTTATTTTATGGATAGAATAAACTTGAACTGTTTTTTCTTTACTGTGTGACAGGAGAGAAGGGAATTTTTTTTTCAGTTTTATAACCACAATAAAATTTGAAAATCTTGAAGGTACATGTTTTATACACTATTGGGGAGTGATTTCATAAATCATTAAAATGGACAGATTTGGAAATTACTATTACGAAAGGTAATCACTATGGAACAGGACTTTTTGTACAATTCTTTTTAAATGACTTACCTGTCACTATATGTTAGCTGCAGCTATTTTGTTGTTAGAATCATGACACAGATAAAGATAAGCCTTCAGCCTGTGTACCAAAGATAACATAAAGACAGTCAAGATCCTATTACTTGAACAAATCCTAACTCAGACAGCTACTTCTCTCTTGCAAAGCTGTGGAAAACCAGATTTATGAGAATCTTCCTGCATAGAGGTCAAGTTCTGTGGAAGAAATATGAACTTAAAAAGGAGTTGTTTAGTAATACTTCACAGTGACGGGAATGCATACTTTTCTGTCCCACTTAAGTGGATTCTGCATGGAATAAAATATTTTGCATTTCTATGGATTCCATAATTTGATAACAGTAGTTATCAGGCAGGTTCAAAACATATATGACTAGGTCCTCTGTCTTCTGCTGAAAGTTCATTTAAAATGACTGACAAGATTTGTTAATGTAGAGGGAGAATCTTCAGGAGAATTGGAAATCAGGGATAAGCATCTTATTTCAGGAAGGTGAAAAAAGTCAGCTAACTATGCTGCCAATGGGGTAAACTTAAAGGTACACAGCTGAAACAAGTCCCTTATAAGAGAAAATAATATGCTGAGAAGGAAGTAGAAAGAGTAGGAGAATCACTGGGGCGGGGGTGTCTGACTTAGGAGAATCAAAGATGATTGTAGGGGTTTCTGGTCTTCTCCTAAGTGTGCCTAGTGATGATAGTGTTCAGCTAGAGCTATCTGCACTTTGTTTTTTCTTCAGATTATATAAATACTTCATCTTTTACCAATAGGACTATCTGGTATAGGTAATATTGTAAAACACAAAAGGGAGGGTTCTTTCTCTTGATCACATCTATTGTGCCACAGAGGAAAAGTCCCTCAAAAAATGTTTCCATAGTGCCTTTGGACTGCTGGATTCTAATGGTAATCTAATTTATTTTTCTATATTTCACCGACCAACATAGGAAGACAATATGATTGCTATGGAAATATGTATTGGTTCATTACTATGATCACAGAACACTTTTAAACTCCTGCTACATCTAAGTTCAAGTTGCATGAGTATGAATTTCTATATTTGTCAATAAAGGGAAAATGCATGGAACATAGCACATTCAAATAGGATATTCCCATTTGTCTAAAAATGAGGATCTTTGATCGCTTCAAGTTATTAAGAGAAAAGACACAATGTAGACTATATAAATTAGAGTCCTCAATAAATTAAAAAGAAAATAGAATCTATAGCATTGTTTCTTAGTATTATTGAATGAAAGAATCCTTTGAGAATGTTATGAAAATTGTGGATATTCACCCAGAAAAATGCAAAGCCAACATTCACACATAGAAATATTTACATAAAATTTTAGGAGTTTTATAGTCTTCCTCAAATCCACAGATTACCTCTGTAGTAGTATGGAGTCTCCTGAGAAACAGAACTGATAGAAGCAGAACCAATCCATGTATGAATCAGTTTATATGGCTATGGAACCTGAGAAGCCTCAGACATGCAATTGGTCAGCTGAAGTCCAGAACTGAGGTGTGAGTTCCAGTAGAAGTCCTAAAGATTTATTTATTTATGCATACAAGAGCTGGGATATAGGCCAGAGGTGTGGGGGGTGAGAGGACTCACGAGAGACAGAGTGGGGAACAGAATAGGCAGACTGACCGAAGTACACTGCTGAGGGGAGCAACAGGCGAGCAAAGAGAGGTCTGCTGTGCCATGTGGGTAGCTCTCCGGCTGGCTGGGGATCAAACTCATGCTGCAGTGGCTGCAGAGAGCTTCATAGTTTGCATCTTAACCCCTTGCCGCCACCAGGGAGGCCCTCCAGTTGAAGTTCTGAGTCAGAGACAGAAGATGGCTGCCATGGTTTGAAGATGGGCAGAGAGAAAGAATTCTCTCAAATTCAGCCTTTTTGTTCTATTCAGGCCTTCATCTGATGGGATGAGGCCCGTTCATATTGGGAGGACCATCTGCTTTAATTAGTTAGTCTCATCCATAGTCATCCTCACAGACAGACCCCAAAATAATCTTCAATCATATTTCTGGGCCACAGATGGCTCAGCCAAGTTGAGACATAAAATTAACCATCACAACCTCTGATCTATAAAAAGATGTCATGAAAATAGCACAATCTGTTATAAGCTAATATTGACACAGTTACCCATAGTCATAGAGCTTTTGAATTAAACAGATTAGTTTCAAAATAATTGCTTGATTTTCCTCACTGACTGTGTGGTCTTTGACACATATTACTGAGTATATTCCCTGGGTGTGGTGAGGAGCGCCACAAAAAAGATGTGCATGGTTGTTCTACTTACAAAGAATATGATTTGGAATTTAAAATTGCAAAGGAAGCAATGAGCATCATATAGTACACTGAAGAAATTAGGGGCAAACTTAAACTCTTCTAAAGATTAGGTAAATTAGTAGGGAAGATACTAAAAATTATCTGGTTATACATAAAGGAACAGAAAACACACTGTTCACATATTTCACTGAAACACCAATTGGGTGGCATTGGGGAAAAAGCAACGCATCTTAGAAGGAAGAAGGATTAGCCAGGTAGCAGTCAGATAACATTTGTTTGTGGAGAACACTGCAACATTATTTTCAGGTACTAAAGGAATACCAAATACACAAGTGTTCTTCCTGAAAAATAAGAGACTGACATATTTCCTCCAGAACAATAAAACTGAATCAATGTGCCAACAGAAGAATGAGAAAATTGTGAGGAGCCAAGAGCACTAAAATCAGTCAAAATGTAGAAGTGCAAAAGAATAATCCTAAATGTGGTTGTGGAACTGATTATGAAATGTTCTTTGTATAGATTAAATCCTTAAAATTCAAGATACTGGAATAGGGAGTGAAAATAATTCATCTTTGAAAATAACATTTAAAAATAGCTAAGTTACAAAAATTTTCTCCCAGTCAGTGGGGTTTCTCTTTGTTTTTGTTATTGTCTCTTTTGCTGTGCAGACGCTTTTTAATTTGATGTAGTCCCAGCTGTTTATCTTTGCCGTCACTATCACTGCTTTGGGTGATGCGTCTGTAAAGATGTCTTTGAGGAGCATGTCATGTAGTGTTTTGCCTATATTTCCTTCTATGTATTTTATGGTTTCAGGTCTTATATCTAGTTCTTTAATCCATTTTGAGTTGTTTTTTGTGCATGATAAAGGACTGATCACAAAAATCTACAAAGGGCTGATGAGACTCAACAAAAACAAAGAAAATAATCCAGTCAAAAAATGGGCAGAAGAGCTGAAAAGAAACTTCTCCAAAGAGGAAATACAAATGGCCACCAGGCATATGAAAAAATGTTCAATGTCACTTGAAATCAGGGAAATGCAAATCAAAACTACAATGAGATACCATCTCAAACCAGTGAGAATGGCACATATTAAAAAAAAAAAACTAGCAACAACAAATGTTGGCGAGGATGTGGAGAGAAAGGAACTCTCTTGCACTGCTGGTGGGAGTGCAAACTGGTCCAACCACTATGGAAAGCTGTGTGAAGAATTCTCAACCTACTAAAGACAGAGCTTCCATATGATTCATTGATTCCACTCCTAGGTATTTACCCAAAGGACACAGAAATATTAATTTCAAAGAGCACCTGCACCCCTATGTTTATAGCAGCACAATTTACAATAGCTAGGCTTTGGAAACAATCCAAATGCCCCCAAATAGATGACTGGATCAAGAAGATGTGGTACATATACACCATGGAATATTACTCAGCATTCAAAAAAGATAAACACATGCAATTTTCAGCAACATGGATGGCGCTGGAAGGGATCATGCTCAGTGAAATAAGCCAGAAAGAAAAAGAAAAATACTGGATGGTCTCACTCATAACAGGAATCTAGAAAACCTAAATCAGGGACCAGGAAAAAGAATAACTATAAGAAAGAAAAAAAACAAAATCAACAAACAACTATGAACCAGAGACACACTTAAGGAGGGGGGCGGGGAAAGGAGAGATTGGGGTTAAAAATCAGGGGGTTGCAATACTATGGGGAATATAAAAATAAAAAAAATAGCTAAGGTAATGGGTAGGTAACATCTAGTGGAATTAGAAATGTTTTTTATATTATTACAAAAAAAGGACACTAAACTAATCACAAAAGTGGAAATAAATTCAAAAAGTCTAAATCATCTTTCAATTAATATTTGCATACTATTCTCTTTTAAGTAATTTTTAGGAAGGACCTAAGTCAGTTTTGATTCTTTCATGCCTCAAAATAATTTTCTTCTATTTGGACATACTAATATCATCTGAGGTATTTGTATTACTTTCACATCACAATTCTAAGTATTATTACTTACTGTCATCTAGTGTCTAGACCTAAGAAAGAGGACTCACAAGCAAGCCTGAATTTTGCCCATTTTTCATCAATCTATTATTTTGATCCTAATATTCCAAGAAAGTGAAATCATCAGGACATAAATTTAACTGACATATTGCTGTCTTTCCACCTACTCTGGAGGGCTTCCTATTCTTCCTCATCTCAGTGGCTCCCATGTTCCTGTGTCTGGTCTTCCAGATGTGGCTAAAACTCTGCATGGGGCATGGGAACTGCTCTCTTTACTCTTCCATTTCTTTCTTGCAAAGGAGAATTTCTGTGTTTCCAATGAAACATGTGCTGAGGAATGTGCTGTGAGCCTTTGTGGCTCCTGATCACAGGAAAGTCAGTGTGGGAAAACAACACCTCGCATAACTTGGCATCTTCCCTGACTACCCACTAAGCTCTCCTTTCTGCCCCAAAATGAAATCTTCCAGATGAACTGTGAGGACCTTCATCCTGCCTCAGGCTAAAACAACAGTGAATGATTTGTGAGTTTGTTTGTCTTTGTTGGCAATATAAAAATTATAAATTAATTATGATGATTTATCAAGTCAGCAAAGTTCAACATTAGTCTCCCTTTATCTTTGGAGGAAATGATCCGAGTTCCCCAGTGGACATGGAAATATGGATTATGCAGGAAACATTATGGTTTTTTTTTTTCAAACTTTAATGATAGAGTCTGGGTGGAGGATGATTAAAAAAACATTCGCATTCATGTTGAATCATAGTGCAATTTATTTCAATGTACTAGAAACCAATTTGGGAAGAGATTTAAAAATATTCCTGTTCTTTTATTCCATAATTCTATATACTAAAATATATTCTAGGAAAATTAGTAAAATAAATTCTTTGATGCTCAAAAATATTTCTTTTGCATTGTTATATTAGTTGGGGAGTAAATACAAGATGCTATATGAATAGGAATTAAGTAAATTTTAGTTGATGAGAATGTTATCACATTTAATGTAGCTATAAAATTTTTAGTAACATGGAGAAATTCTGCTCTGTAACATTAACTACAAAGAAAACAGAACCAACCCTTAAATCCAATATATATTAAATATGGGACCAAAGGATTTAAACAATGTAGAGAAATATTTAAAAGAAATATAGCAACATATTGAAAATGGTTGGCTTTGGGTGACAGCAATTGAGTGGTTTTTCTTTATATTTTCATTTGCATAGTTAATATTAAAGAAAATACATTTTATAATGAGAAAAAGTAAAGAAAAGTTAGACAAATGTACAAAACTGAGCTAAACAAATAGTATTTTTTAGGGAAAATGTAAATGATTTTTCTGGATCTTTGAATTTTTATTTGACCAAGTGTCTTTTCCCTTTTGTGATGTTCAAAATCATATTTGGCAATATGGAAGAATCCCCAGATTCTGTGTCTTTGAATTTATTCTTTTAGCCTACAGTACTAGCCCAGAGAAATTGTTGCCATGTGTTTGTGGAAAGTCAAGAATAAATTTGTTAATATGGAACAATGAAGCATTCCTGAGGTTCTATATGCCTGATGGCAAAATACTAACATGTTCATAGCATAGTGAAAATTGTAGAGTGGAATTTAATCTGACAATTTATATTTCTGCCCAGAGAGAATAGGAAGAATAGCATAATAATTATACACTATATAGAGCATTAAGACTTATGCAGAGCAATTTGTAAAGCTGTAGGGGAGAAAATTGTCTTTTTTATGACTGATGGATTGCTATGTCTGTGCTGATGACCAGTGACCTGCCACCTCACATTAGAGGAAATATCACTCTGCTCTTAGGGAACTCAGACATTTGAATTATTTTTCAAACTTTGACAAAGGAAAATGGTGGATTGAGACTGAAAGTGAACAGTTTGTCACAGATTTGGGTAATCTTAGATAGTTACTAAAATTCATTACAAATCCAGAAATAGTATGTGTAACCTATGCTTCCTCATCTAGCTTGAGCCAAATAAGTGCAACAAGGCTTATTTTGATAGAATTTAATTATATTACTTGGCTATCATGTTCCTCTGATGTTAATGATCAATCTACATTATCTCCTTTACCAGAAACATTAAAATATCATCCAGTTGTTTCTTATTATTTCCAGGATGTTTCTAAATTGCTCAGTTAAATAAAAGCAGAATCTGTCACTTTTCTTCCTGGTCCTTTTGTCTACTCCTGCCAGTTACAGGACATGGCAGACCAATGTAGGGAAATCTGAGGCCACATCCCGTCACTGCCTGTTTCCCAGTCTTGGTGATAACCATGCACATCTCTCATTTCTGACCTCTGTCCAGAACACCATGACCACCTGTACCTCTGCCCTGCTCCCTGCAACCACTGCAGGGGCACCTCAACCTGCAACCACTGTTGCCACTGAAATACCTCAATGTGCCAACGTTTGCCAAAATACCAACATCATCACTATATTTCTGGAATTTTCAATTAGATTGAAAACCGACAAGGATTTTCTCATGCTTTTATGTGATGCTTAATTTGAAGGGTAGTGAAACAATATTGTTTTGAACCCTAATGGCTTGTATAGTATAGGACGAAAATTACATTTTAAATTATAGCTCCCCTTCTCACTGGGATTTTATAGATGAAGCTGGATAAATTATTGTGATGAATTCCATAAAATACTCAAAATTACCTTCTTTACCACCTGCTATGGTTTTATTTGCAGACCTTTCTGATATGTTCCTTTTACTAGAGTTAATTCTGCCCTAGATGGTCTTTTTTTATTAATAGACTTAACAGGCCTACCATACTGGTATTAAGTATGTGGGAGCTCACCTTTGATTTTAAACTGATAATCCTAAAACATAGATTAGACTCATAAATCAAAGGTTTATGTTATATAGGTTTTGATCAAATACAGATATGGATTTGATACTTTTTATATAAATTAGATATACAAGTCAAAATTCAAATGCAATGTAAAGTTTAAGAGATATCTACATTAAAAAGTAGATTTTGCATTAATTTCCAAAGCTGCCATATAGCAAATTAGGACAAATTTCATGATCTAAGAAAATTAAGTTACAGTTCTATAGGTTATAAGTCCAAAGAGGATCCCTCTGAACTAACATCACTTGTCAGTTGGGCTATATTTATTCTGAGGTTTAGGAGAAAAGGTGTGTTTCCTGGACTTTTTGAAGTTCTATGAAATTTGCCCACATTTTTGGGCTTGTGGCTTTTGCTTCATCCTCAAAGTCAGTAGCTCCTATTGAGTCCTTCTCACTTTGCATCACTCTGATATTTCTGTGGTCTCTCTGCTGAATCTCCCCTGCTTCACTTTTCCACTAACAGGGGGCCCTGTGATTATGTGAGAGTATGGATTATGTAGGAGCATCTCCCAATTTTAGTCAGTTTATTAACAAACTTCACTCCCCTTTACCATGTAACTCAAGATATTTATGGATAACAAATAAGGACATAGACTCTTTTAGGGGGAGAAGCACCATTCTGGCTACCACCAGCTCATAGTGCTTTTGAAAAGGATTAGATGTTGGACTTTTTCATTTTCACTCAGCTCTAGGCAGAGCTGAGTATCTTCTTGTCTCCTGCTTTATGCGCCTTTACTGTCAGTGCCAAGCAGTGTCCCTCTGGGGTGAGCTTGTGTTCTGTGAGAGTGCCATCCTTGTCCTAAGATCTCCATTCCAACAACTCCTTTATTATAGCTCTTCTAAAAAAAGTTTAAGGACTTCAAAATCTCCCAAATGGGAAAGAAGAAGAGCCCACTTCTTGTATGAAGCAAGTTTTCCCAAGAACCCTGATTCACATCCTAGAAGGCTGCTGCCAAACCATTGTTGTGGTGGCAATCACTCCATTTGATCAGTTTCCTGTGCAGATGGTTTTTGTGGAGCTGTCATTCTATTACCTACCTGTCATCTCTTCCTGCAACTCACCACTATAGATTGCTCTTGCTGAGAGCTGAACATTGTGCAGAACTCATGAACATTCTTTTAGAGAAAGAAAAGTATAAGAAAATCCATTAATAATTTGCATCAACTTGGATGGAAGGGATGGTGCTCAGTGAAATAAGTCAGAAGGAAAAAGAAAAATATTGGATGGCTTCACTTATAGGCAGAATATAGGGGAGCCAAATAAGGGATCAGGCAAAAAATAATAATAAAGAAAAAAACAAAATTAACAGGCAACTATAAATCAGACATTCTGAAGGGTAAGGGGAGGGAGAAGGAGCAAAATAAGGGAGGGAAGAGCACAAGGGTGATGGTGCATGGATGAATTGGTGGTGGGAATTTTATGGGGACTATACCTGAGACGAGAAAGCAAATATTGTACAAAAAAGGACAATGATGTAAAATATATATAAATTAATTAATTAAAAATAAAAAAATCCATTAATGCACATAGTGATTGCATAAAGAAACAATGTACAATTTTTAAAATACAATTAATAAAAGTAGTATTTGGAAACAAGAGATGAAGAATGAGGACTGAGAAGGAGGTGAAAATTAGGCTTGTATATACATTATTGAAGAAAGTTGAATTAAAAATTTAAGACAAATGAAGTAGGCAAGTTCTAGAAAATATAATTTACAGAAATGATGCAATAACTTATCTAAGTGCTAATAACAATTAATATGTTTGAATCATTGCTTAAAAAAATTGGTGTAGGGCCTCCCCAGTGGGGCAGCGGATGTGCACTGGGCTGCGAAGTTGCCCGCAGCCTCTGCAGCACCGGTTCGATCCCCAGCCACCGGCCAGGGTCCCACATGGCATGCATGTGGGACCAATTATATTAATAAATGCAAATGGAAAATTGTGCAATAATATATTAACAATATTAAAACCAAAATATCCAAGATTATAAAATGAAATCCATCATCACCAATTTGTCCATTTTTAAGGAATACAAAGTTTTTTTTTTTTAACATGGGAGTTACAGGATCTCCTTCAAGTGTTGTTACTATACCCACCGCCAAAGCACCCACAGTCCACTGCAAAAGTCTGTTGTGCTCCCACACCACTTTGTTCATGCCTTTCCCTTCTGCTTTTAGTAGCCTTAGCTCTTTAGTCAGATTTCTAAGGTTTGTTGTTTAGTTTCTCATATTCTATAAGTGACAACATCCAGTGTTATTCTTTCTCATTCTGGATATTTCTGTTTACCATAATCCCCTCCAGTTCCACCTACGTCACCACAAACATCAAAGGCTTATCTTTTTATAGATTAGTAGTTATCCATTGTGGAAATAATACCACACATTCTTCATCCACCCATTGTATTTGGATACTTAGAATTTTTCCATAGCTTGTTATTGTAAATAGTGCTGCAGTGAATATAGGAGTGCAGATTTCCCATCCAATAAATGTTTTTGTATTCATTGGGTAGATACCAAAAAGTGAAATAACTGGCTTATATGGTAGATCCATTTTTAATATTTTGAGAAAACTCAATACTGCCTTCCATAGGGGCTGGACCAGCAACATCTTTAAAGACTCTTCACCCAAAGCAGTGATAGCGAAGGCTAAGATAAACAGCTGGGACTACATCAAATTAAAGAGCTTCTGTTCAGAAAAAGAGACAGTAACCAAAACACAGGACTGTTTTCTAACCTTTACTCTGAACCTATGTATATCTTTGGAAGTTAGTTGCATTTCCTAGAGACAGAAGGATGTTAGAATCTGTTTTTGTTTTTGTTTTGTTTTTAATCCAAGCAGTCTGTCTTTTAATTGGTTAGTTTAATCTGTTTTTAGAAGAATTATTGATACGTGAAGATCTATTACTGCCATTTGTGTTTGTTTTGGGATCTATTTAATTTATTTCTCTTCAATTCTTTGTGAATCTGCTTTTTGATTTATATATGAGAGCTTCTTTCAACATTTCTCAGAGGGGGTTGCAGTATTTGCAGACTCCTTCAGCTTCTATTTCTGATAAGGCCTTTTTTACCCCTCTCCCATCTGAAGGAAAGCCCTGTAGTGTACAGTAATCTTGGCTGACAATTTTTATCTTTGTTTTTATCTTATTATTTTGTGATCTCCTTCCCACAGTAGTTCCTCAGAGAAGTCACATGTAAGCCTAATCAGTGTTCTTTATAGGCTATCTGCTTCTTCCCCTAGCAAACTTTGATATTCCCTTTGTCTTGAATTCTTGGATGTTTCGCTAATTATGTGCCTAGGTGTAGTTTTCATTGTGTTCATGTAACCTGGTGTTCTTTTGACTTATTGCTCTTAATATGTTTTGTGACTTCTCCATGTTTCGATGTTTTCCTCTATTATTTCTTTAAATAACTTCTCTGCTCCCTTCTCTCTCTTCCCCTTCTGGGATGCACATTATTCTTTTTTTTTTTTTTGAAATATTTTATTTTATATAGTTCTTACATCATTTTTCATTTTTGCACAATGTATGCATTTTCATTTGGTTATATTCCCCATACAATTGCAACCCACCCCCCCTTATTTTGACCCTAGTCCTTCCTCTCCTCGCCCCCCTCCCCCAGTGTGTCTCTGGTTTATAGTTGCTTGTTGATTTTGATTTTTACTTTGTATTTATTAGTCTTTTTCCTGGTCTCTTATTTAGGTTTTCTAAATTGCTACTATGAGTGAGACCATCTGGTAGTTTTCTTTTTCTTTCTGACTTACTTCGCTGAGCATGATCCCTTCTAGCTCCATCCATGTTGCTGCAAACTGCATGGATACACGTTATTCTTATTGTGCCTTTCCTCATGTCAAGTTCTCAAAGTGATTCTTCATTATTTTGTCTTCATATCTCTTTCTTCTTCCACCTGAATTCATTCGCCATTATCAGTCAAGATCACTGATATGATTTGATCTTCCATTTGATTTTTTCTACTACCATAGTTTTCGCCAGAATTTTGCAGTTAATTTATCAATCATTTTACTTAAGGCATCTCCATTATTTTATTATTTAAAACTACAATGCTTATATTCTGTTCAATTTTATTTCTCAGGACATTCCTTTGTTTTTCTGAATTTTCTTGTATGTCTTTGATCAGTTTTTCTTCTTTCTTTGAGGTTTTTTTATTAGACCAGTTTTGAATTCCATATCTGATAAAAAGAAAGTTCTTCCTTATCTTTTTATTTGGGTTGGGGAGATTTGTTCTCTCTCTTGGTATAATATTCCCCTCAAGACTCAGGTTGCTTTTTGCTGTAATCTCCCTATTACCATCATTTATTTAGTTTGTGAATATTAAGGGCAGAGAGCTTCCATTTTTCCAGGAGACATTGTTGTATATCAGGGAGAACTAATCTGTAGCTGGGTCTTTGTGAGAGAGGATTATTTGTGGATGGGTCCACCTCTCATGAGAGCTCTTTTTGTGGACTTTATGCATTCCTGTGTAAGCAAAGCACTGCCATCCCTTGTTTTGGGCCTCAATCTCTTATCTCTTTTGTCAGCAGGCTGGGTCTTCAGCATAGCCCCAGTGCAGGAAATGGCTTTAATGTATCTGCTCAGTCTACAGGCTTTCCTGCACATAGGTGGAAATGGTTTCATTTCATACAGTTTCATTTCATATTGCAGGATCCTCTGATTCTGATGCCTATCTGTATTTCTCAGTTTATTCTCCCCAGAACAAAGCAAGGAACTTCCTCTGATACCATCTTCCAAGTGAGACTCCCCCATTCCAAATTTTACTGGAGACACTAGCTAGACAAAACAAATAAATGCTATTAGTCTTAAAAAAGGAGGATATAAAATTATCACCATTATTTTATCATATATTTATTTTAAAAATCTATAGAAAAAGTATTAATATATAATTTAGCTTAAGATCAGCATTCAAAAATCAATTGTATATCTTAATACCAGCAACATGTAGTTAGAAATGTAATATTTTAGGCTACCATTTATAATAACTGCAGTGATAATTATAGAAAAGGTAAGGAAAATTAACAAAATGTTTCCAATTTATAAAGTGTAAATTTCACTTAAAATTAAAGAAGACAGATAAATGAAGATGTTCACTATATTTGTAAATAGGAAGATGAATTAAAATGAGATTAATTTAGTCTCTAATTTATCAATATCTATACATAATCTACAACTCCAATAAAATCCTCCAATTGTTTTTCAGTTCACTTCACAGATTGATCCTGAAATTAATGTGAAAAATCAAAGTTCAAAAAATAGAAAAAGTCATTGAATTTGTTACCCACTTACCTGTGGGTAAGGGTGGCAAACTATGTTAAAATATGCCCTAGCCTTTGCTTTTCAATAGACTCTCTTGTATCTTGTCTATTGGTTTCAAGGTTCACCTTTATTGTGCAGGGATGTTTGGGTGGTTTGCATCCCTTCTGGTCTCTGCTGTGCATATGCAAGCCTCCAGTCAATCAAGTGTGTTGCTCTGCCCAAGCCCGCGGACTGGTCAACGATGTTCTCGAGGGGAGAGCAGCGACCTGAAGAACAGGGGTACACAACGGAGGGAGACACGTACACTCTTGGTTCAGCTATTGCAGGTCTCTTTTACTTTCGATTTCGGCGGGGCTTTATAGCTGGGGACTGGAAGCGGAAGAAGCAGGCCAACAGTGCCTAGCCAATGATTAAACACATAACCTTATTTGGTGCGCCGGAGGCCGTCATGCGCACTGGGCCAAAAGAAGCACAGCTAATCCTGGAAGGGCACATGCCCTTATTTGGTGCACCGGAGGTCGTCATGCGCACTGGGCCGAAAGGAGCACAGCCAATCACGGAAGGGGGAAGTATCCTGATGCCATGAGGTAAGGCGCCAACAGATCCCCCTTTTCTCTTTATTAGTGAAGAGGAATGTGCCTGTCTTAGGTTGTGAATTGCAGGGACGAGCCTTACCCGTCATCACCCGACGGTCCTAGATGGAAAGGGAGCGCGGGCTGTCTTAGGTTGGTCTTGTCCCGCATTCCATCTTACCCGTCATTGGCTATCCATTCCAGCATCCTCAAGGGGGCCCAGCCAGGAAGCTGGATAATGACTGAAGTTAAAAGGCTGCCAAAGGTCAGGACGGTGGGACTCCCATAGCATGTAGGCTGTGCTACCTACTGGCCAGGCGCAGACGGCTACTGGAGATCCGTATATGCGCCCCCACTTTCCAGCATTTCCAGGCGGTGATAGTGCAACTGGATAGGTCTCGCCTGAAGGGACTGTATTTGTTGCCTTACAAACCCAACAATTTTGTTTAAAACACAAGGACCTATAGCAAGTAACAATAAAAGAGATAACAGGGGGGACCCAACAGGGGAAGCAAATACAGCAAAAGTCCATTAAGGCCAGTCCATAAGGGGTTGGTTGCAAGTTCCTGGAAACGGAGATGGCCAAACCGGAGGCACCCATGGCCAGGGCAGAGGTAATGCCTTGCAGTTGCAGGGTGAATCCAAGGAAGAAGATGTGGATGTGAGAGAGGCGGGTGGTCCGAGGCCGGCTAAGACACGGGCGACAGGGTACTGTTGAAGAACCAGGAGAATCCAGGTGGCCACAGGCATCCTGAAAAGGAAACAAAAAGAGACGCCTCAGAGGGACTTAGCCACCCTGGGCGGAAGGGGTTGACGGGGCGCCTCGGCGGCGTCCGGAGGTTTTGCAGTGGCGCTGGGTGGCGCAGGTACAGCGTGAACCAAGCGCTCTGGGAGCCAGCGAGAAGAGTCAGCATTTTGGGGGTAGACACACACCGCTCCACGAGCCCAAATTAAAATAGGGTCTGGACCATTCCAAGAGCCGGTAAGTGGGTCCTTCCATTTGACCAACGCAAACTGAGTGGAGGTGGAGGAGTGCCAAAAGCGGTCGGCTGCACTTTTACCAGCATCATCCAGGCGGAGGAAATTTAAAATAAACAAGGCATGACACAGGACATTGCGGGGCGCTAACCGGGAGGGGTACCAGGAAGATTGGCGGATTTTGTGAATAACGGTTTTGAGTGTCTGGTGGGCTCTTTCAACGATGCCCTGTCCCTGGGGATTATATGGTATGCCAGTAGTATGAGTAATGGAAAGGGTGGCACAGAATTCAGAAAATGTCTTGGAAGTGTAGCCTGGTCCATTATCAGTCTTAAGGGCCTTAGGCATGCCTAAAACAGAGAAGGCATAAAGGAGATGGGAGATAACATGTTTGGTGGCCTCCCCAGCATGGGGAGAAGCCACCAAAATCCACTGAACGTATCAATGGAAACATGGACATACTTGAGATTACCAAACTCAGAAACATGGGTGACGTCCATTTGCCAGAGGTCTCGAGGGGCCAAACCACGAGGGTTGACACCCAAGTGAGGGATAGGAAGGGAAGTAGCACACGTTGGGCAGGAGCGAACAATGTGCCTGGCTTGGTCTCGGGTGAGACGGAGCAACACACGCAGGGACCGGGCATCGAGATGATGGAGGTCATGGGCTTGTTGGGCCTGGGTGACCGAAAGAACGTGAATTGTCTGAGTGGCTGCATCGGCCAAGTTGTTTCCGTGTGTCAAGGGTCCCGGAAGACCCTAATGGGCCCGAAGATGGCCGAGGAAGAAAGGAGTGGTGCGGTTCTGGATGGCCGCCTGGCACTGCTGAAAAAGGGTCGCAGCCATGGAGGATGTTTTGATAAATGGGGCGGTTTCAAGTAGGGGGACCGACTGGGCGATGTAAGCACTATCCGACTATCCGTATATAAATTAAGAGGTTGATGGGCAAAGGAAGAAAGAACAGTGATCACCGCCTCAAGCTCTACAAGCTGGGCCGAGGAATGAGGGGCTTTGTCTTTCAAAAACCTTACAATTATCAATAAACTCAGCCTTCCAAAGGAGGTGATAGCCCCCAGAAAGGGTGGCCTTTGCCAGGGAGTACCAATCCGATGGAGTGAGAGAGGATTGGGCTAAGGTGTCCAAAACAGTGAGGGTGAAGGGCGCCGTGGCTCCATAAAGGGACACCGCCTCTTTTAGTTCTTTAACGTTGCGGAAATTATGAGGCTCATGATGACGTTGAACAACGCCCTGGGTGTTGGTGGTTTCAACCACCGGAAAGAGATGTAATGGAGCAGGACACGAAGGAGGAGGGAGGGACAGAGAGGGTGGCTGAGTGGGAGGAGTCAAAGAAAAAGGCAGCAAGGCAACAAGGGAGGAAGAAGGAGGGCAAAATGGCGGCAAGGCGGGAACAGAAGGACAAAATGGCGGGGATTAACTTGTGGGGGAGGAGCAGAAGGGCCGTCAGCAGACACGGGGAAGGCCGCACACAATTTATCAAAACGGTTAACAAGAGTATTAATTTGGTTTCCCAAGGTCTCAAGCATTTGTATTAAAACAGGCTTTTTTACGGGGTCCTTGGCAATGGGAGGGGGCCATAGCAGCCCTCTTGTTCTGCCAACTCGTCCCAGTCCTCCTCGGAAGCCGGAGGAGACCCACGGCGGGGTCGCGGCAGAGAAGGGTAGAGACTTTTGCATGGGGGAAGTGTATTTGGAAGGGGCTCCTTTACGGGGGTGCCGGCAAGTTGGGGGGCACCATCTGGCACTGGGGGTGCATTATTTTGGGGATTAGTCTCATCACAAGGGTTGGGGACCCCTGTCACATGTTTTGGGGGCGAAATTTCTTTATCCTCACTATGGGATGAAATTAGGTCCTCACCGCAAGCCCCGGAAGGGGGAGCCTCAGCTACACTGGAGGGGGAACTTTTAAGGATATTTTCAGTATGGGAGATAGCATGTTGTAAGCCAGGATCAGTTTTTCGCTTAGCCAACAGATCATTTATAAGATTCCAATATGAAAAGGCCGTTACGGGAACATTTTCAGGCCCAAAAACTCGGTAAAACTCGTTGAGAGCATCTCCCACTCTCTGCCAGCGTTTTTCATCAATAGTTCCTTCTTTAGGGAACCACGGGCATGTTTCTTGTACAAAATCAAAGAATAAAAAGAGGTCCTTGGACTTAACCCTAACTCCGGGTGTCCTAAGAGCTTCCTTGAGCTGGGAAACATAAAGCTGGTGCTCACTAAGTGCCTGTCCCATTTTTAAACAAATCAGACGCCAAAACTTACCTAATGACTGTCCCACCGGGTGGGTCGGGGCCTGAGTAACTCGCGCCACGCGCTGCGTCTGGGTCTACTGGAAATCTCTCGTACCTCGAGCGCCACATTGGGCGCCACCTGCCCGAGCCCGCAGACTGGTCAATGAGGTTCTCGAGGGGAGAGCAGCGACCTGAAGAACAGGGGTACACCACGGAGGGAGACAACTACACTCTTGGTTCAGCTATCGCAGGTCTCTTTTACTTTCGGTTTCGGCGGGGCTTTATAGCTGGGGACCGGAAGCGGAAGTAGCAGGCCAACAGTGCCTAGCCAATGATTAAACACATAACCTTATTTGGTGCTCCGGAGGCCGTCATGCGCACTGGGCCAAAAGAAGCACAGCTAATCCCGGAAGGGCACATGCCCTTATTTGGTGCGCCGGAGGTCGTCATGCGCACTGGGCCGAAAGGAGCACAGCCAATCACGAAAGGGGGAAGTATCCTGATGCCATGAGGTAAGGCGCCAACATTGCTCAACACCTCCATTACTAGCCTATCATTTAAAACTTCCTATTAAACCTCTAGCTAGTCTTCTGTGTCAGCACTCCCTCCAGACAGAACTACAACCTCGAACAAGCTGCTGACTCCTTTTGTCTGCCTGCTATTGCTCAACACCTCCATTACTAGCCTATCATTTAAAACTTCCTATTAAACCTCTAGCTAGTCTTCTGTGTCAGCACTCCCTCCAGACAGAACTACAACCTCGAACAAGCTGCTGACTCCTTTTGTCTGCCTGCTGTGGAGATCACAACTATGACAGTAGATGCTCCACATCAAGTCAGACTCTGTAAGTGGCACCAAGAATACTGGTTTCCACAGTCAGTCTTTCTTGGTGGAATGACCACCGATAGCTGCTGGGAAAGTATAGGAGCAACTCTAGGCAAGACTGTCACAGAACCACATTGTTCTAAAGACCTCTCATAAATGAATCCACCTCAGCCTGGGGTATGACTTTGATCAACTTCCAGAGTGATGAAATTGATATTTTTGACAGTTTTGTCCCACTTTATAGTATTTTTTGGGGGGAGAGGATTTATTGAACTCAGTATTCCAATATCTCAGTATTCCAAGTAAGAACTGTGAAGCAATGATTTATAACAAGCTAGATTTTTTCTTTATTTTTTCTTATTTATTTTATTAATACATTTTTTTAAATGCACATTTTAAAATATACATTAAAAGAATACTCTAAGTTTTTTTTAACTTTTTTTTTTAAGATTTATTTATTTATACAAGCACTGGGTACAGTCAGAAGTGCGGGAGGGTGAGAGAATTCACCAGAGCCAGAGCGGGGAACAGAACAGGCAGATCGATGAAATACACTGCTGAGGGGAGCAGTGGACGCTGCAAGAGAGGTCTGGGCGCCATGTGGGACCCTCGCCGGCGGCCAGGGATTGAACCGGCGCTGCAGAGGCTGTGGTCAGCTTCGCAGGCTGTGGTCAGCTTCGCAGCCTAGTGCTCAACTGCAGCGCCACCAGGGGAGGCCCGAATACTCTAAGTTTTATGTGGATATCATTGAGAATGTATATACTACAGAAGTTCAACTGCAAAAGTCCAGTTCCATTCTTCACCATAAATTTTGTCTATTTTGCCCTAAATTACAAACTGTCTTTTCCCTTCCTTTCTGGTAACAACTAACTGGTTTTAGAGTTCAAAAGTTTATTTTTACTTTATTTAGTATCTCTGTTTTTCTATATACAACATATGAGTTAAATCATTAGATGTTTTTCTTCCTCTGTCTAACTTCATAAAGCATAATACTTGCTAGGACAATCCATGTTGTTGCAAATGTCAAGATAATCAGTTTTTATAGCTGGGTAATCCATTCTTTATATATAACACATATTATTTATCCATTTGGCAGTAAATGGGCACTCAAGGGCCTCCCCTGGTGGCGCAGCGGTTGAGCGTTGGGCTGAGAAGCTGCGCTCAGCCTCTGCAGCACCAGTTTGATCCCCGACCACCGGCAAGAGTCCCACATGGCCTGACAGACCTCTCCTGCCGCGCCGGCTGCTCCCCTCAGCAGTGTATTTCTTCGTCAGTCTGCCTGTTCTGTTCCCCGCTCTGGCTCTGGTGAATTCTCTCACCCTCCCGTGCTTCTGACTGTACCCAGTGCTTGTATAAATAAATAAATCTTTAAAAAAAAAGGGCACTCGGGTTATTTGCATTTATTAGATCCTGTTAACATTGTAGCAATAACCACAGAGGTACATGTATCTCTTTGAATAAGTGTTTTTCTATTTTGAGTTAAATGCTTAGAAGGAATCTATCTAGATCATATGGAAATTATATTTTTGAAGAGACTTCACGCTGTTTTCATAAGGGTTGGACTTGTTTGCATTCCCACTCTAACATGTTTTTTTCTTGCCTTTGGAATGATACCCATATTAATAGGTGGATGGTGATAGTTTATTGTTGATTTGATTTGAATTCTCTACTAAACAACATATTTTCCTATTTTTAGTGACTATCTCTTCTTTGAAGCAGTTAGTATTCAAATTCTCTGATAATTTTATAAGCAGGTTTTTTTTCAATTGTAGAGTTTTATGAGTTCTTTGTATATTTTTGTCATTAACCCTTAGTCAGACATATGTTATAATAGAAAAATATATTCTCTCATTTAGTAGGGTGTTTTTCATGTAAGTTTATTTTTCTGTGCAAAAGTTTTTTAGTGGTAATTTTATTTTTTGGCTTTGTCTCTGTTCCCAACAATCTTTAAAGCTAATTTTATAAAGAATATTTCCTATTTTTTCCATCTATTTCATGGTTTTAGGTCTCACTTTTAAAGCCACTGGGATTTTGACAGGGAATTTATTGAATATATATTTTATTTCTAATAAAGCCATTTTAACAATGCTAATACATCCAATCCTTTAGAATGGAATGTCTTTCCATGTCTTTATCTTCTATTTCTATCATCACTGTCTTATACTTTTTGATATATAGATAATAATTTACTTATTCAGTTTAATTTATTCCAATATTTTAAATTCTGTTTAAATCACTGCAAATGGGCTGGTTTTCCTGATATAAACTTCTGCTAGTACATTTTTTGTGTATAGAGATGCAACAGATTTTTTTTATTTTGTATATATTTTACATTGTTCTTCCTTTTTGTATAACATATACTTTCTCCTTTCATGTGTAGTCTCTATTAAATTCCCACCACCAGTTCTCCTTTGCATGGTCCCTTGTGCTCGTCTCTCCCCTGTTTTGATCCTTCTCTTTTCCCCTTCCCTGAAGAATGTCTCTGATTTATAGTTGACTGATAATTTTATTTATTATTATTATTATTTCTGGCCCTTTACTTAGTTTCCCTATATTCCTCCTATAAGTGAAACCATTCAATATTTTTCTTTTACTTTCTGGCTTATTTCACTGAGCATAATCCTTCCCAACTCCATCCATGTTGCTGTGAATGGCATTAGTTTATCTTTTTTGATCATTGGATTATATTCCATTGTGTATACATACCACATCCTCTTGATCCAGTCATCTGTTTTTTGGGCATTTGGGTTGTTTACGTATCTTACCTATTGTAAATAGTGCTGTGATAAACATAAGGATGCAGATATCCTTTTGAATTAATGTTTTTGTGTCCTTTGGGAAAATTCCTAGGAGTGGAATTGCTGGATCATATGGAAGCTCCATTTTTAGTAGTTTGAGGAGGCTCCACACAACTTTCCATGGTGGGTGGACCAGTTTGCTCTCCCACCAGCAGTGTAGGTGAGATCCTTTTATTCCACATCCTTGGCAATATTTTTTGTTTCCTGTTTTTTTTTTTTTTTAAGGATTTTATTTATTTTTACTTACAAGAGCTGGTGTACAGACCAAGGTTGTGGGATTGAGAGGATTCACCAGAGACAGAGTGGGGAACAGAACAGGTGGATTGACTGAAATACACTGCTGAGGGGAGCAACAGGTGAGACAGGAGAGGTCTGCTGTACCATGTGGGTTAGCTCTCTGGCAGGTCAGGGATCGAATTATTGCAGTGCTGCAGTGGCTGCGCAGGGCAACGAACTATTTCAGTGCTGTATTAACTGCGGATAGCTTCAAAGTGCTGCGACTTAACCCATTGCACCACCAGGGAAGTCCTGTTTCCTATTTTTTTTTTTTTTTTAATATGAGCCATTCTCTCTGGTGTAAGGTGGTATCTCATTGTAGTTTTGATTTGTGTTTCCCTAGAAATGCAACAGGTTTTTGTTTGTTTGTTTGTTTGTTTGTTTGTTTTTTGTGGAACCCTCACAGGTGGCTGGGGATGGGACTGGCACTGCAGAGGCTGCGGGCAGCCTCGCAACCCAGCGCTCAACCGCTGCACCACCAGGGGAGGCCCGAAATGCAACAGAATTTTTATATTAATTTGTAGTTTGCCAATTTACTTTATTTATTGTTTCTGATATCCTTTTAATGGCATCCATAATACATGCCTTGTATATATATATATATATGTTTGTGTGTATATATATGTGTGTGTATATGAATATATATATGTGTATATATATATATATCATGTTGTCTGAAAATAATAGTTTTACTTCATAATTTCCAATTTGGAAATTTTTGATCTCTTATCTAGTTGTTCTTGCTAGGACTTACAAGCTATATTAAATAGTAGAGGTGAGAGTAATAATGCTTGTAATATTCATGATTTAAAAGAAATAACAAAAAATAAAAATAAGAAAATAAAAGAAATAACACTCAATTTTGTTGACATGCACTAAGGTAGCATCGGAAAACTGACCCAGGAGATTTCTTTGTTACTGAGAGGATCTTCTAGTGGTTAATCAGAGGGAACTATACCGAGAGAGTCCCATGACTTGGGGTAAGACTAGAATACATATTAGATATTAGAGTGTAGCACAAATAGCATTGAAGGGGTATGAGATTAATGATTCGTAGAACAGGAATTTGGTGGAGAGAGGTGCCTGAAGACTCCAGTTCAAGGAGGGAGACATGAATAGGATGTATAGCAGGACTGCCACTAAGAAAAAGTGTCTCATAAAGGAGAGCTAAGGAGTGTGGAAGCCTTGACTGAAGAAATATATGCAAAAAAATCTGGGGTTCTTCCCAAGAAAAGTCTGCTCCTCAGTGAAATGAACAGAGCAGTGAAAGGAAACTGACATGACATGAAAACTGATATGAAATATGACATGAAACTGACATGAAACTGAATTCCCCCCCCACCCCCGACACACACCTCAGGACTGATACTAACTTCATGAAGTCCACTAAGACCATGAAGGATGCAGTTTTAAACTGCATCCAAAGAGGAGGGGTTTCAAGCCCTAGAAATGCAACAAATTTGAAAGCCCTCTTTTATCCCAGCACATTCCCACCAGCACTTGGAATACTCTAGGCTCTCCCTCACCCATAACTCACCAAAAAAAGTTTCAGTAACTATAGTTAGGAAAGGCCAAAAAGTTAAAATCACAGGGCCACCTGCTGGAAAAGTAGAATTTAACATTTTAAATTCCTGTTAGATACTTAAAAAAATAGGAAATAAAAAATTGCAAAATGGAAGACAAAGAACAGCACTTGGTACTTTGAGATCTCAAGGGGATCTGACATCAACAGATGAGAACTAGCTGAAATCCATCTAAAAAGACATGGAAAATTGTATCCTTTTATCATAGTTCAAAATTGCATGTTAAAGAAAATCAAGAGATAGAAGCAAATTCAGAAAGGCACATCAAATTGATACAAGAGAACTAAGAAAAGTCTAATCAGAGATACAAAGAAAATTTTAAAAAAGCTCATAAATATAATGAATGGATAGAAAATAAAAATGAATTCTTTAAATAAGAAATAGTCAGGGAGTAAAAAGTTCAATAGATGAAAAAAAAAAAAAACAAAAACTAGAGAAAGCTACGGAAGTAGAAAAGAAAAATATGAGGTATAGTCAGTAATAATGCACAAAAGTCCCGGGTGGAATAGGAAAGATAAATATGAAAAAAAAATGAAGAAACACTGAGAACTACATGTTTTGAATGGCAACATAAGAATAATGAGTATTCTAGTAGCAGAAGAGAAATTAAAGGGAAATGGAACAGATAACTTCTTCAAAAGATAGAAGTAAAACTTCCCCAACCTGGGGAAAGAAGTAAATATACAAGTCCGTGAAGTTAAAAGAACACCTGGTTATCTAAATGTAATGAGACCTACACCAAGACACACAGACCTGAAAGTGCCATTAGTTTAAGACAGAATATTGAAAGTGGCAAGGGGAAAAAAAATGCAGGTAACTTATAATTATTCTCATCTGGTCTACATCATACTTCTTGGAAGAAACTCAACAAGCAAGGAGGGAATGGAATGATGCATTCAAAATTTTTTTTTTTTTAGATTTATTTATTTAAGGCCTTCATGATGGCTCAAGGGATTAAGATGCAGACTATGAAGCTTACCACAACCACTGCAGCATGATTTCGATCCCCAGCCAGGGAGCTACCTACATGGCGCAGCAGACCTCTCCTGACTCTCCCACTGCTCCCCTCAGCAGTGTATTTCAGTGAATCTGCCTGTTCTGTTCCCCTCTGTCTCTGATGAATCCTCTCACCACTCGCACCTCTGGCCTATACCCCCGTTCTTGTATGCATAAATAAATAAAATAAAACTTGTTCTTCTACTTTAAAATAAGATTTATTTATACAAGAACTGGGGTATAAGCCAGAGGTGCGGAAGAATGAGAGGATTCACCAGAGACAGAGCAGGGAGCAGAACAAGCAGAGGGACTGAAAACACTGCTGAGGGGAGCAGCAGGAGAGACAGGAGAGGTCTGCCATGCCATGTGGGGATCTCCCTGGCCGGCCAGGAATCTAACCAATGCTGCAGAGGCTGTGGACAGCTTCACAACACTGCGCTCAACCTGCTGCACCACTGGGAAGGCCCTATTCAAAATTCTTTTTATTTTTTTTTAAGATTTATTTATTTATTTAATACAAGAACCAGGGTACAGGCCAGATGCACGATTCACCAGAGACAGAGCGGGAGCAGAACAGGCAGACTGATGAAATACACTTCTGAGGGGAGCATTGGGCGTGACAGGAGAGGTCTGCTTCACCATATGGGACCCTCGCTGGCTGGTCGGGATCGAACCAGTGCTGCAGGCTGTGGACAGCTTCACAGCAAGGCACTCAACTGCCTCGCCACCAGGGGAGGCCCTATTCAAAATTCCTAAAGATTGTAGTTGTCAGTCAAGAATACTATATCCTGAAAGTCTCTAAAATAGGAGGGAGAAATAAAGTTCTTTCCAGACAAACAGAAGATGAAGGATTGTGTCAACAGAAAATCTTCCCTTCAAGAAATGTTGAAAGGAATGCTTCTATCTCCTATGTATCTATAAGAGAACAAAACACACACACACACACACACAAACACACACCCCAAAAAGAAACCTGAAAAAAGAAATACTGCCAGAAAACTTAAGAATCAATGACTATAGAAAATCTGCAAATATCAATAATTACCCTTAATTTTAATGGACTACGCCCCACCAATTAAGACACAAAAAGTGGCTGGTTGGATCTGAAAATGAAGCCCAGCATTCTGTTGTCTCCAAAAGAACCCATCTGAGTTCAAAATATAAATATAGGCTTATAGCAAATGTTTGAAATCAATCCTTTAAGTAAATGGTACCTCAAAAAATGCAGGAACATTCATACATATAAGATGAAATATTCCTCCCCTAAAAAATGATAACAAGAGACAGGGATGGATATCAAAAAATCATTAAAGGGCCAATATATTGAGACGATATAACATTCATCAATATCTCTCTACATCAAGCAATGCAGAAGCAAAATATGTAAGGCAACTATTAACAAATTTGTACTCAGACAATGGCAAAAATATAATATTTGTAAGGAATTTCAACATCCATTTTTATTACAGGTCAACAACAGGGAAGCAGAAGTTATTTAGTTTGTGAGTCCTCATATATGTGCCTAAAAACACATAATGTGATTGTAAGGCAACCAACCCATTCCAAGCAGGTTTATGAACGGTTCTAGCAGCCACATGCTCTTTGCTGTGGTTTGTAGTCGCCGCACGCCTCCGTACACTCTACTCCTCCACCCTCGACACCGCACTACCACCACACCGCACTCGCTGCACCACCCTTATAAATCAGTCTCTTAGCGCAGGTGTACCCATTTCAGGTGCCCGCCATCAGGCATGCACCCAGGATCACAGGGCTCCCTCATCTATCCTGATGGCGGAAGGGCAGAAAAGCCTGATACCTTTTACCTTACCCTACAGTGATCCATAGAATATTTCCACATATGGAGAAAAAAATAACAATGGCAAGAATATTTACACAGGGAATGGGAAAAGTGAGAGCAGAGAGGGAGAGAGAGAGAGAGAGAGAGAGAGAGAGAGAGAGAGATTTTAGTCTGGCACATGGTCAGATGCTATCCACTGAACAGAGACTGAGGTATATATTGAAGACACATTTGGAATGCTGATGGTGTATCCATAGACATCCTGTTTGATGAGATATTTAACTGCTTCAGCCCCAGCCATTCAACTGCCAAAGTGCCAGCCATTTTAACTGCCAATGTCCAACTTATTTACCTCCCAAAACTCCAGCATTTAATTGACAAAGATCAATCTTTCCTAAATTTTATTAAATATTTGTTGGCATTCAGGAGTCCAAAACAAAAGTTCAGAATTAGGATTTGGAGGGCTTACTATAGGTGTTTTGCTAGTAGCCCAAAGTTGGAGACCCAAGTTCTCCAAATCTATTATCCAAGATCCATATAATTGCCTTTGATTGGTAGGGACTTTAAAAATTGGAATCACCTGCTTTCCTTCAATCAGAAGGCTCATTTGCCTTTCTTAATCTCAGACTCCAAGTATTCCACCTTTTATTTGCATATCTGAGGCTTCTGAGGCAATATCTTGTAGCCACATATTGCCAAGTGGTTTAAAACTTTTATCATGTATCTCCAGGCAAGATTCAATGGACATGCCATGAAATTGGGTCAGAAGAATAAATGCCCTGTTTATCATTACATAACATATAACTTAAGGAAGATTTCTGACCCAAAGAAATATATTGAAACTTTGAACTCAAGAAAAAAATGTCATGAAATAAATATCCTGTAGATCTTTATTATATTAGTTTGTGTAGGGGGCAGGAATGGACCACAGTGCAGGTTTTCTGATCCCATGCAGACCGGGTAAAGGAGGAGTCAGAGTCCTCAGCGGTTTTTTGCAGGTCTTTTATTGGGATTTAGCGGGTACATGGCAGGCAGGAGTGCTGGGGGGCCGGGAGGCTGGCAGTCCTCCCAGTCCCCAGCAAGTCTTCACTCTATGTGGGCGCTCTGGCGCTCTCTGCTTCTGCTTCTTCTTTTCTGCTTCTTCTTCTCTGCTTCTCTTTCGGCTTCTGCTGCTTCTACTGGCCTGTGACGCCACCCTTAAAAAGCACAGTCTTAGCGCAGGTGTACCCACTTCAGGTGCCCGCCATCAGGCATGCATTCAGGATCACAGGGTTCCCTCATGTATCCTGATGGCGGGAGGGCAGAAAAGCCTGATTTTTTACCTTACCCTACAGTTTGATTCAGAAATTTAATAGTTCTGATGCTTTATTTTCGGGTTATTGTCTAGGTTGTGTCTGTTGTTGCTGCTGATGAACAAATGTGACCTCTTTTATAGTCTTTATTCTTGTGTTGATTTTTATAGTTTCCCCAGAATGTTAGTTTCTATTTTCCTGTCATGATCATTGTAAGGTAAGGAAAAATGTCAGGCTTTACTGCCCTCCCGCCATCAGGATAGATGATGGATTCTTGCGGTCCTGAATGCCTGATGGCGGACACCTGGAGTAGGGTGTGGGCATAGGTAGATGGGATTCACCTGGGCTAAGACAGGGCTTTTAAGGTCGGCGTCACAGGGACGCCAGTAGAAGCCGAAAGAGAAGCCGAGAAAGAAGCAGAGGAGCAGAGAAGCCAAGAATGAACGGAAACAGGAGAGCAGAGAAGCATAGAGAACAGGAGAGAAGGCCGGAGAGCCCAGATAGAGTGAAGACTTGCTAGGGCTGGGAGGCCTGCCAGCCTCCCGGCCCCCCAGCACCCCTGCCTACCATATGCCTGGTAAATCTAAATAAAAAGCCTGCAAAAGCCACTGAGGATTCTGACTCCTCCCTTACCCGGTCTGCTGGATCAGAAAACCTGCTCAGTGCCCTGTTCCTGTCCCTACAATCATCAATTGCTGTTTTGAAGCTATGTCTTGTCCACTTAATATAGGAAATGATTTTCTTTTTGAGAGTTCTAAAAACGACAAAATTATTTGCAAAGTTGGCAACTTATATGAAAAGACTTAATTTTATAATAAAATATTTAATTTTATTTTGTAAGAGCAGAATTGCATAAAACAAAAAGAAAACCATTTTTATTTCTAATTAACTTAATAATATTTTCTGCCTTTTAAGAATTTATATTAAATTTCCTAAATCACTTTACAAAAATTAAACATTTTATCTCCCAAAGCCTTTCTTAAATCATTCTCAAAAATAGATGACTGTTGCTGTGTTAACAGAATTATATTGTAGAACTTACATTATCATGTCTATTAAAAAGACTTTGTATGGGGCCTCCCCAGTGGCGCAGCGGTTGAGCGCTGGGTTGCGAAGCTGCCAGAAGCCTCTGCAGCGCCGGTTTGATCCCCGGCTGCTCCCCGGCCACCACAGGAGGGTCTCACATGGTGCGCGGACCTCTCCTGCCACCTGCTGCTCCCCTCAACAGTGTACTTCGGTCCTTCTGCCTGCTCTGCTCCCCACTCTGGCTCTGGTGAATTCTCTCCCCCTCCCGCGCTTCTGACTGTACCCAGTGCATGTATAAACAAACAAACAAACGAATAAATAAATAAATAAACACGCCTCTATATAAAAAAAAAAGACTTTGTATGAAAAAATTCTAGAAAATATATGACAATATATATATAAGAATTCCAATATATATATAAGAATTCCTGTTTGGCTGAGCCTATTCAGTTCCTTCATTCCTCATTTTAAAACCTGGTTGTAAAAACTAGGAAAAATAAAATTCATAATGTTATTAAGTAAAAGTAATAAAGTATTTCACACGGGCCTCCCCTGGTGGCGCAGCGGTTGAGCGCTGGGCTGCGAAGCTGCCCACAGCCTCTGCAGCGCCGGTTCGATCCCCGGCTGCTCCCCGGCCACCAGAGGAGGGTCCCACATGGCTCGCAGACCTCTCCTGCCTCCCGCTGCTCCCCTCAGCAGTGTACTTTGGTCCTGCCTGCTCTGCTCCCCGCTCTGGCTCTGGTGAATTCTGTCACCCTCCCGTGCTTCTGACTGTACCCAGTGCTTGTATAAATAAATAAATAAATAAATCTTTAAAAAAAAATAAATATAAAAATAAAGTATTTCACACATCTGGAAGGGATTTACACCATTTAAAAGTCATATGGAGTAAAATTGGAACTCAGTCACATCTAAACTTGAAAAATACCTCAAGCCTGAATGATTTTAAGAATTTGGCTTCTTCTCTAGTTCAAACTAACATACATAATTTTTAGGAACTTAGGTAAGTAGCAGGTGCTATCTAACATAGCACCTCTATTAATAATTTTCTTTCAATCTACCCTTGAAGTAATACCAAGAATGTCACCTAAGCAGAGTAGTGTGTAGATAATACACCTGTGAAGCCAGGAATAGGAAGGAGTTCTGCAGGAGGTAACTAGGAAAAGGTGACACTGGGGACAGAAGTTTTTTATTTTCATACATATAACCTTCTTTGGATGAAAAAATATCATAAAGAATATGAAACAGGAGTAGTAAATCTTGAAAATATTATGCACATGAATTCTAAGATTAAAGATTAAAAATATATGTTAGTAGTACCCAAGTCTGCTCATAGGTCTGGTGACTCTCTGTGGGCTTAGATTCTATTATGGCTTGGGTTATTACAGGAAAGGATAAAGAGGAGAAAGTGCACAGGGAAGTTCAAGGAAACCTTGTAAATCTCTTAATCTTAAGACTACTAACCCAAGAGTCAGAGATCATGTTTAATTCTAGACAATATCAAAATGTGATAACACCCATGAAATGTTATCTGCCCGGGAAGCTCATTGGTGACTCAGTGATCAAGCTTTACATTGGTGTTGATCCTGAAGGTGTCCACTGCTAAGCACATACCAAAACTCCCAGGATGAAGGTAGGTGCGAGAATAAACTATTAACACATTGTGTGTGCAAATAGAGTAAGTGCAGTATAGTACCCTCATTAACTAGGGAGTGATGAGAACACATGGCGCAGGAAGACTAAGACATTTTACAAATCTCTCCTCTCCAGTCCCTTTATTAATGTGACTGAACTCAGTAGTCTCTGGTCATCTGCAAGGTTTGTTCTGAGGACATTTTGTCACTGTGCATGTCCTGGAAAGAGTCCAGTTATACTCCTAGATTCTTTTAAATTGTATATTAAGAATTAGTGGGCCTCCCAGGTGGTGCAGCAGTTGAGCGCTGGGCTGTGAAGCTGCCCGCAGCCTCTGCAGCACCAGTTCGATCCCTGGCCCTCGGCGAGGGTCCCACATGGCTCCCAAACCTCTCCTGCCGTGCCCTCTGCTCCCCTCAGCAGTGTACTTTGTCAGTCTGCCTGTTCTGCTCCCCACTCTGGCTCTGGTGAATTCTCTCACCCTCCCATGCTTCTGACTGTACCCAGTGCTTGTATAAATAAATAAATCTTTGAAAAAAAAAGAATTAGCAACAGAAAATATCATAGGTTTTCTATTTTATTCTATAACCCTGAAAAAGCTGCTTTGAGAAAGAGGAAAGATTGAAGAAAGGACAGGCTTTAAGCCCAGGTTCCATTTTCAATAACAAGAAAGCATTGTCAGGCAGAAGAGGAGGCTGTAAATTTATACATTCAACTACAGACAAACCATTTGGTTGGTTGGGAGAGTGACAGCTGTTGAATTTGCACCTGGACTTACACACTTTTCTGTAGATTCACTAATAACATCTGTGGTTTTCAACTTGGACATGCAGTTTCTCAGTCCAAATCAGTCCTAAAGTGTCTCACAGCCTCGTTGGTAGATCCACCGCCGGGCCCCAGTTTCTCAAAGCACATCCTTCAAAGGCTTAGCGCCTATGTACACTTACTTGCCAAGATTATAGTTCATTTCAGCTTGCCCCAGCTGGAGTGGACAGCCTGTGCTTCTTATTTCTGTACAATTATTCACAATTATACCAGAAACACTTCCAAATAATACTTAAAGACTCTTGTCAGAGCTTTGTAATGACATTTGTTGAGATTATTAAGAGAAAAAGAAATTAAATTATAGAAGAATCTTAATTGGAAATTATCTGAAGACTTATGCTTGAGTAGATTACACTGCAGACTTGCCCATTTTCTTTATCTTTCCTTTGTTTTCTTTTTTATTTAAGATTTATTTTTTTATGCATACAAAAGCTGGGATACAGGCCACTGATGTGGTGGGTAGGAGGACTCCCCAGAGACAGAGTGGAGAACAGAACAGACAGACTGACTGAAACTCACTGTTGAGGGGAGCAGTGGATGACACAGGTTGCTCCCTGGCTGGCCGGGGATCGAACTCATGCTGCAGAGGCTGCTATTGCTTCATAGTACGGTGCTTAACCCCTTGCGCCACCAGGGAGGTCCAGACTTGGCCATTTTCATTCCATTCACTAGTTATCTCAGTGAAGAAGACTCGCAATAATATCTGAAATAATATCTCTCTTGGCTTCGCGGTGGGAACTATTATTGTCAGTATTATTTGTTTTCAGTAAATTTATTCATTAATATTGTTCTTGTCATTAGGAGGGAAAAGTGAGAAGGTCTAAAATTAGTTTGTTTTCTAACTCTAGGCATTTCTTTGTCCAGCAATTTTCCTATGAGCTGATAGGTTCTTATGGACAAATCACTGTCCAAGCTCAGAGTAAAAAAGGATAAAGGAGAAAAGACAAAATAGTAAATTAAATGATTAGAAGACTTTGCAGGAAGTGGCCTCCAGTTGACTTTCCTCTCATTTGTCTGGAGATTTAACTGTGAATGGCATCCTTGTAGTATCATTTGCATCTTCTCAATCTCAGCATCCCTAGTAATTAATACAGTGCATGTAGATATTTGTCAGACTTAATTATTTTTCTAAATACAAATGTCTTAAACAATATAGAACATTAGGAACACATAAAAAAGTATAAGGAATTAAACATATTTGCCCATAATCCTACCACTCTGTGATAAAACTAAACATTTTATATTTTATATGAACATTTTTGATGCATATGTAATTTTAAACTCTTTTATATGTATACATATATGCTTGCATATATATTAACATGTGTGTTTACAGACATGTATATGTGTGCACATACACATAATTGAGGTCATTTGCCATATGTCCTTGGAATCTTTAATTTTTATCATTTCAGTATTGTATATATTCTTAAAAAGTTAACTTGAATTTCTAGTCTTATAATAGAAAAATGTTATCTCCTAATTTATCCTTTTCAGTCAGGATTTCTGCTCCTTATGACAATTACTTTCAACACTTGTAGTTGTTTCTTTGCATATTTAAGTCTATATAACATATACTACTTATACTACTCTTGCATTATCAGTCAGTTTGTAGTTTTCTAAGTTTTTTTCCCATCACTCTGTCTCTAAGAACAATCACATGTGGCTTCCTTGGCTATTAATATTATGATTACATTAGTTTTTCTAATATGGAAGCATTTGTAAGTTTTTAGATGTCTGCCTTATAACCTTTATTCATTTTCTTTAATAAAACATCAGGTTTTACAACTTAAAATGGATAAAAGACTTGGATACTGGACCTGAAACTGTAAAATATATAGAAATATAGGCAAAACACTACATGACATGTATCTCAGTAACATATTTAAAAAAACATTCCCAAAAGCAAACAAAATGAAGAAAAAGATGAACAGCTGGTACTACATCAAATTAAAAAGCTGCTGTACAGCAAAAAAGACATTAACTAAAACAAAGAGACACCCTACTGATTTGGAGAATTTTTTTGCACACAATACTACTGATGAGGGATTGATCACACAGATCTACAAAGAGCTGAGTCTACTCAACAAAAACAAATAAACAAATCATCAAAAAATGGGCAGAAGAACTAAAAAGAAACTTCTCCAAGAGGAAATGCAAATGGCCAACAGGTATATGAAAAATGTTTAACATTACTTGTAATCGGGGAAATGCAAATCAAAACCACAATGAGATACCAATGTATACCAGTGAGAATGGCACATATTAAGAAAATAGGAAACAAAAAATGTTGGCCAGGATGGGGAGAAAAAGGAACTCTCCTCCATTACTAGTGGGAATGCAAATTGGTCCAACCACTAAGGAAAGTTGTGTGGAGGTTCCTCAAACTACTAAAAATGGAGCTTCCATATGATCCAGCAATTCCACTCCTAGGAATCTACACAAAGGGCACGAAAACATTAATTCAAAAGGATACCTGCACCCTTATGTTTATCACAGCTCTATTTACAATAGGTAAAATATGGAAACAACTCAAATGCACAAAAAATAGATGACTGCATCGGGCCTCCCCGGTGGCGCAGCGGTTGAGCGCTGGATTGCGAAGCTGCCCGCGGCCTCTGCGGCGCCGGTTCGATCCCCACCTGCTCCCTGGCCACCAAAGGAGGGTCCCACATGGCGCGCAGACCTCTCCTGCTGCCCGCTGCTCCCCTCAGCAGTGTACTTCCGTCCTTCTGCCTGCTCTGCTCCCCGCTCTGGCTCTGGTGAATTCTCTCACCCTCCGGCGCTTCTGACTATACCCAGTGCATGTATAAACAAAACAAACAAACAAATAAATAAATAAATAAATAAAACATGCCTCTATTGAAAAAAAAAAAAAAATAGATGACTGCATCAAGGAGATGTGGTTATATATACACAATAGAATACTAAACAGCAATCAAAAATATAAACTCATGACACTCACAGCAAAATGAATGGAGCTGGAAGGTATTATGCTCAGTGAAATAAATCAGAAACAAAAAGAAAAATATTGGATGGCTTCACTTATAGGAGGAATGTAGGGCAACCAAATAAGGGATCAGGAAAAAATAATTACAATAAATTAAAAACCAAAATTAAGAGGCAACTATTAATTAGAGACACTCTATAGGGGAGGAGGGGGAGGGATCAAAACTGGGAAGGGAAGAACACTAGGGGCTATGGTGATGGTGCATGAGTGAATTGGTGGTGGGAATTTTATGGGGGAATGGACCTGAGAGGAGAAAGCATGCATTGTACAAAAAGGAAGAATGATATAAAATATATATATATATAAATAATTTTAAAATACAGGTTTTAATTTTTATTTTTAGTAATATATTTTCTCTTGGAAGTTCCATTGTCTTATTGTGTATAGCTTATTAAAATTTATTATTATTATTTTATTTACTTTAATAGTTAATATAATTGTAACATTTTTCCTAAGTTGGTTGTGGGAATATGAAATTACTAAAGGGGAGGGAAGAATATAAATGGAATAAATTTGACTCACTACACTAGAGATATAAAACTCACATTCTTTTACCTTTTCTATGTAAATTTGGTTCTGACTCAGTTTCCTGATTCATTTACTAACTCAGCAGGACCCAAGTTCAGCTACTAATCATCAGAAAGCTAAATAGGAGATATAAAGAACTTGAGTCAGAAAAGTGAATGTTTATTTATAAACTAGTATTGATTAAGATGGTGATACTCCTGTATCAATGAATGTAGAGTCAGGAAGAGGGATAGTTAAAAGCATTTGAGGAACACACTTTTGCTGAGATGCATGGTGTTTATTTTCCCTGGAGTTTTCTCTGGGCATGCACTCTAGTCCTCAGGATTGCAAGCTGTAGCAGTTTGCCATCTGAGTCACCAAAGTATTTGTAGAGGTCTATAAGTAAAAACTTCAAAAGATATTTTCATTCTATGAAAAAGAAGTTAATAGTGAAGGAGGAAGTTTGGAAATAGGTATAGGCAGTCAGTTAGAAACAGGGTGCCCCAAGCTCTCAAGTCTATTTATCAGTCTGATTGGAGTACAATCGTGGACCAGGTAGGTGCTCCCCACCCAACCTGGTACAGAGTGGAATGTCCAGTAACATAATACTACAACGATGGGTGAAAGCTAGTTTTGAAAAGGCAGGCCAGGTATCTTGGGCAAACTCAGTGGGCCTAGATAGCTTACAGACCCCACACACTCAGTGGACCTCGGTAGCCTAATGGACCCAGTCAATCAGCCAGCAATGCAATATGGAGACACCCAATGGCCAAACCTCTGCTCCTTGTCCACTATACCCATGTAAACACTTGTTTCTCCTCACCTCAGTGGCTACTCTTTCCCTATTGGAGGTCTCTCTCCATTTGGAAAGATTTCCTGTCCTTATCCATCATTAAATATCTTGTTTTTCTGTAACTTTGATCTTGACGTTATATTCTTTCCTTGCCAAAGATAACACCGAAAAAGCCTCACTCAGACCCATGGATCCAGGCCTGCTCCCCAATATCCCGATTCAATAGGACATCATTTTACACAACTAATCATTTTCTCAGGCTTGTTTGCCAGCCAGGAAGGAGGAGCTAAGGGAAAAAAAAAAATCAAACCAAATGCTACCTATACCCTCTGCCTCTAGAGAAAGTGTTGGTGTATCCTGGGTCTGAGTTACTCCCACTCTTTCCCTTTGTGAAACCAGATCCCAGTGGCAACCTGCCTGCAGTCACTGGGACCCATGTCCCAGCACTGTTGCAGGGCCCCCTGAGTTGTCAAACCCATTCCTGCTGAGGGGCATTGGCTGCAATGTTGCACTGGCTTCATGGAGCCCAGATCTCTCCTTGGTCCCTCCGAGCCCTCTAGCCGATGAACCTGCCTTTACTAGAGTGCAGGCTGGTCTAGGCAGGGGTGAGGCTTTCCCTTTTTTGTCTGGCTTCAGGATAAATGACCAATCAGATTTGAGCTCTTAAGATGTCATTTAAACCTTGAGTTAATTATGCAGATTGAAAATGGAGTGAGTTTTGTTGGTGCATTACTGGTTCCAAACAGTCTGGATCATAAATGGGCCAATCAAATTCAAGTTAAATGGAGCAGACAGGTTTGAGTGAAAGGGACTATCACCAATTCCGAGCTCTCCAGCTATTAGTCAAGAGCTTGAGCTCATTATCCAGGTTGAAAATGGAAGCAAGCTGACTCACGTTAACCAGAACCAGATGCTTAGGATTGAATCGGGCTTATAGGTTGGAGGACCTTGAAGAGCATATAAGGCAGAGCAAGAGCCAGCTTGACCCAATCAGCACCCAACCTCCAAAGGGAGAAGAAGCATTCAGCAGATGACCTCTGCAGACACCTATAGAATTCCAGACTCCCAGACCTCTAGACCTCCATAAACAATTGCAAGAAACTTGTTACTGCACCTGCCTCTGATCCTGCCTCTGACATTGCCTGAAAAATGCACTGTCTTCCTCAATCCAGTGTCTCAAAGAGAAGTTGACTATTGGTTCAACTAAAAGCTCACAAAAAGCTGTAACACTGGTGTCTCTGATACCACCACCTGGTGACCAGTGCTGATTAACATCACTGATCAATAACCAGCACTCTGTCCTGCCTCCTTTGATAGCTGTTCACCACCTCTGGTTCTCCAGCACCACCTCCTGAAGCTGTTGAGTCTATCACTGTATGGACCAACATCTGTTGCTCTTCAGTCTGGTCTGCTGTGGACTTGCTGCAGTTTCACCTCAGTGGTCTCACCTGTGAGCACATCCAGCTGCCACTGTGAGTTGGATTCTGACTGCTGACTGGTGTGTCACCAGCTCCAGGCTTTTGTTGATGGAACAGCACCATCTTGCAAGAGGGGCCTTTGGGAGTGCAGGACATTGTGGACACTATCTGGTGTGAGACAGCTATCCACTTATGGCATTAGAAATCCTTTCATTTTCCTTATTCTCCTGCTTGTTATATAAACTCCATTGTTGTTGGACCCTAAGCCTGAGTGGTATCTTGCAACTGAATGCATGGGTGTGAACTCACAAACAATGACCTGTCCCCTGACTTGGCACTAGCTGGTGGCTCTGTTTTCACACTGTTTCATTTGTGCTTTCAGCTTCCAGTCTGCTTTGGTGCTTGGCTCAAGTTTGTAACAAAGTTTCCTGCCTCAGAGGTACCTGTATAAAGAAAGCTTCAAAGAAAAAGTTAGATACATTTTTTTTTTCCTTTTGTGCTCCCAGGGTCTGAAAGCAATTTCATTTATGTATTATTTTCATTTTTTTATATTTTACATCATTGTTCATTTTTGTACAATGTTTACTCTCTCCTCTCCCGTGTATTCTCTGTAAAATTCCCACCACCAATTCACCCCTAAAACATCACCATAGTCCCTTATGCTCTTTCCTCCCCTATTTTGATCCTTCTCCTTCCCCCTGCCAGGCAGAGTGTCTCTGATTTATAGTTGCTTGCTAGTATTATTATTTTTTGAAAACAATTTTATACTGTTTAGTCTCCATTTCAATTCCATACACTGGTAGTAGTAGGAAATCTAATATCAAGAATTTTCCAAAATTCTCTTATGTTTCTAGTTTTGGGACTCTTTAATTAATTTTAATTCAATGAAAAGAAAGTTCTCAAGATCTGTTTTAGTGACACAATTCTAGAGAGCATTTTTGTATTCTTGAAATTTTATAACGTGTTTACTACACCTGGGTCTAAATATGGTTATTAAAAAAAATCAACAAAATTTGTCTATCGATTCTAAATTGCGGGTGAACATTTACCAATTCAAAACACTTTGTCTTGCTTGATATTTATTCTTGAGAATTCATATTTGTCTGAAATTATTATACCAGTTATTCATTTTTATCCCCATTAGTTTTCCTCATCCTCATGTGTCTTTCCTAAACAGAGCAGGTAGGATTTTTTAAGGATTTTTTAAGTATATATATATATATATATATATATATATATATATACATTTTTTTTTTCTTTCCTTGTCTGTCCTCAGCACCCTGGTCACACTCCACCTCACTGGACTTGGGTGTTTCCTTTCTTTTCTTTTCTTTTTTTTTAAGATTTATTTATTTATACAACCACTGGGAACAGTCAGAAGCTGGGAGGGTAAGAGAACCCACCAGAGCCAGAGCAGGGAACAGAACATGCAGACAGACGGAGGACACTGCTGAGGGGAGCAGCAGGCGCGGAAGGAGAGATCTGCGCGCCATGTGGGACCCTCGCTGGAGGCTGGGGATCAAACCTGCGCTGCCTAGGCTGCGGGCAGCCTCATAAACCAGCGTTCAACCACTGAGCCACCAGGGGAGGCCCTAAAGCATATGTTTTTAACTATCATGCTGTAAAATTAATTTTTTTTGTATACCAGGGTTTTTTATAAATAATTCTGAGTCATGATCTCTTAAAAGTATCATGGTTGACAGTTTGATAACAATATTATTTATTTAAAGGTTATTGCTATTTAGAAATGAAAAGAAGACTATTTTGAACAGCATTATATGGAACACAGTAAAATATGTAGATATGGGAAAATTGTGTTGTTAAGTGACTTTATTGTTAAAGGAAAAAAAAGAAAAGAGAAGGAAAGTAAGTATTAAAAAGTAATTTTGAAATAATGTAATAATTTACCAAAACCAAGATCAGGATGTGGTAGTTATTATAGAAAAAGAAAAGATAAAATGGCAAGCAACAACAACAAATTGCAATATCATAAGTTTTCTTTGAAAAGAGTGATAAAATAAACAACTTGTTTTATTCAGGAAAATAAATGAGAAAAAAGTAGACATGCGGGTCCCATGAGAAATAAGAAAGAGAATGTAACATATAGGAGGATTTTTTAAATATTGAAACCCTGCTACATATAAGTGCAGAAAAGTAACTCCTAAACCAAGATAATTAGCATGATGGCAAAATATAAGCTACCAACATTATCCAAAAGAAATGGGAAAATTTCATGGACCAATTAAAAGAAGAAACAGGAGTCAATAAAAGTTGTTCCTTTGAAAAAGACACTAGATCAGGTATCTTCATAGCTGAACTTGAAATACTCTGTTAAAGACTGACAATGCTATTGAAACTAACTTGGGCATAAAGAGGATAGAAATCTTCCTGTTTCATTTACAAAGTCAGTAAAATTTTAATAATAAAACTTTATCATGTGCCTCCCTGGTGGCACAAGGGTTTTAGTCTCAGCACTATCAAGCTATGGCCAGCCATTGCAACAGCAGTTGGAGCTAACCTACTGCTCCTATCTTGCCTGCTTCTCCCCTCAGCAGTGTATTTCAGTAGATCCGCCTGTTTTGCTCCCACTGTCTCTGGTGAATCTTCTCACTGCCTCCATCCCCCGTACTCTGGCATACACCCCAGTTCTTGTATGCATTAAAAAAAAAAAAAAAACTTTATGGGCCTCGCGATGGCGCAGCAGTTGAGCGCTGGGTTGTGAAGCTGCCGGAAGCCTCTCCAGCGCCTTTGATCCCCGGCTGGGCTGCTCTCCGGCTGCTCCCCGGCCAATGGAGGAGGGTCCCACATGGCGCGCAGACCCCTACTGCCACCCGCTGCTCCCCTCAGCAGTGTTCTTTGGTCCTTCTGCCTGCTCTGCTCCCCGCTCTGGGTCTGGCGAATTCTCTCACCCTCCCGTGCTTCTGACTGTACCCAGTGCTTGTATAAATCAATCAATCAATCAATCAATAAATAAATAAATAAATAAAAATTAAAAAATAGCATTAAAAAGAATTAAAAACTTTATCATGATAATATCTAAAGCAGAATTATAAAGAATCTCAATTATAAGTAAAATTCAGATCATTTTAATAAAATGTTTGCAAAACTATCCAGTAATACATCAAAAGAGCAATATGCTGTAACCAAGTAGGTTTTAATGCAGGAAGAAGAGTAGTGAAATATGAAAGTATTTGGAAAATAATCTCTTGCATTAGTGTATTACAGGAGAAAAATATGATCAAATATCTGTTGATGCGGAAAAAATATGTTGTAAAAGTTTAGGCTTTTTTTTTTTCTAAAATTAAAACAATGGCACAGGAAATTTATACCTTTCAAAAGAGGGTTTAACGATGAAAAACCTCCTTATAATTGTCCTGTCACTGAAACTACAGGATACCGATGGGGAAAAAAATCATCAAAGCAGCTGAAAAGGCAACAGATAGCCTACAAATTATAAACTTCTTTCAATAAACAGTTCAAAATTATAGATGATTAAAATAAAATATTTGATATGTCAAAATAAGATAATTGTGTCAAATTTCTGCATTGAATAAAAATGTTTTAAGAACTGGTATAAATAAAGATATAGTCAGAAAAAAAAAATTTACAGGGCCTCCCCTGGTGGTGCAGTGGTTGAGCGCTGGGGTGAGAAGCTTCCCGCAGCATCTGCAGCGCCAGTTCGATCCCTGGCTACCAGCGAGGGTCTCCATGGCATGGCAGACCTCTCCTGCTGCACCCTCTGCTCCCCTCAGCAGTGTATTTCGTTGGTCTGCCTGTTCTGTTCCCCGCTCTGGCTCTGGTGAGTTCTCTCACCCTCCCGTGCTTCTGACTGTACCCAGTGCTTGTAGAAATAAATAAATAAATCTTTAAAAAAAAAAAGAAAAAAATTAGAGTTTACAATCAGACAACCATTAAGAGAAAGGCCTAAGAATATACTTCAGAGGGTTAGTATCCCAGAAGTTCTAAGATTCAAAGCAGAATTAATAAAAATACTGATTAAAATTTATTGGTAAAGCACAGAAACATAAATAACTTATTCATAGAGTGGTAGAATAATTCAGAACTAATATTCTAGACAATGACAGCACTTAAGTTAAAAGAAAATTATTATAATTCTACCTCTCACAAACGTGATTTTAAAAAAGAAATACCTGTTAATAAACTTTAAGGTAATTGCTAAACTATATTAAGTAAAATGAACTACATAGTGCGAAGCAAAAAATTATGAGAAAATGAGATATACATTATCACAAAATTGTTCAGTCAAGGTGACAACAAAAAGGGACAATAGAGTACAAAAATGAACAATGATGTGAAATATATAAATAAATAAATTTAAAAAATAAAATGAGAATAGAAAGGTAGGACAGATACAAAGCATAAAATAAAAATAGTTAAAGTAAATCCAAATACATCGATATTCATGTTAAATGTCTATGAATTAAAATTTCTAGCTCTTCATATAAGGTATTTCCAAATAACACATCTAAAATATAAGGAAAAAATGTTGGGGGTAATACAATGAGGAGTAGAATAAAAGGGAAATATCAATGTAAGAAACTGGATGCAATTACAATATTCAAAATAGATTTTTAATCAAAAATCATTACTAGATTTAAAATGTGTACTGCTTAATAGTAATGGTAAACAAGCATGTAACTGAAAGTGTGATTCAAAATAAATGTGTAAGTAGAAAAAAGTCACAAGGAAAGAATTAATAAATATAACTTAAGAGTAATACATGTTTTAAATTTACTTTTTAGCTTATTGTCTTACGTCATTGTTCTCCCTTCAGATGTAATCCCCACAGTTGTCCCATCACTGAAGCACTCATGAACTCTCACCAGTGCCTGTGCTCTTCCTTTTCTTCTTTTAACCTCTTTCCCTCCCCTTCTGTTGCTGTTTGCCTGGAGTCAAAACACTACATCACACACACCTCAGAAACATCTTTGAGAACTCAGTTCCAAAATCAAGGAAAACAAAGGAGAAAATAAACAGCTGGGACCATATTAAACTTAAAAGCTTCTCATGCAGCAAAATAGACAATAACCTAATCAGAGACAGCCTATGGAATGGGAGAACATATCTGCACACCACACAACTGATAAGGGACTTATGTCAAAGAGCCTATACAGCTTAACAAAAACAAAGCAAACAACCTAGTCAAAAAATGTTCATAAGAACTGAAAAGACACTTCTCCTAAGAAGCGGAGTAATACATTTTCAACATAATTCTCTTAGAAATTGACATTCTGCTATTTTTAAAAATCAACAAAGACAGAAATGTGATTAGGATGATTAGAATGGAATTTCTAGGGGACACACAGAAGATATTATGCCAAGATATTGGAAAACACACATTTATTACAAAAATCCATGAATCGTTAAAATAAGGGATTAAAGATATATGTTTAATTCATTTCTATCATTTGATAATACATGGAATCATTCCTGACTATGTTGAAATTAGGCTGGAAAACAACTGATCAACTACTAAAAGATTAAGAGAAATTCTAATGGTCAGGAAACCAAAAGTTAATCGACCTGTAAAGGAATCCTGATTAGTATAACATCAAACTTCTCTGAAGAAAAACTATAGGTAAGAAGAGAGTGGCAGGACATACTCAAAATAATTTAAGGTAAGAAATGCCAGCCAAGAATACTCTCTCCTTCAGATATAAGTAAAAAATTTCTTCTTAGAAAACAGGGAGTTTGCAAACACTGAACAAACTCTACCCTATAAGAAATATTAAAGGAAACTTTAGCATTAAAAAAAAAAGATAGGAATAAACACAAAGAACCAAAAAAAAGCAATTAAATAGAACCATAAAAACTTAGGACAAAAATGGCAGTAGCAGACTTTCATCTGTCAATAATCACTCTAAATGTTAATGGACTGAAATCACCAATAAAAAAACAAAGACTAGTTAAATTAGGGTACAAGGATGTCTACTTTCACAACTACTACTCAACATAATATTAGAAGTGCTAGCTTGAGAAATTGGGCAAAAGAAAGTTATAAAATGAATCCAAATAGGGACAGAATAAGTAAAGTTATATTATTTGTAGATGATCTGTTAATATAAATAAAGAATACCAACATTTCTGTGGATAGACATTAAAACAATATACTGGTTCAGCAAAGTGGCAGGATACAAAATCAGCACAAAATATACCATTTACAATCTCACCAAAAAAATTAAATACCTGTGCACAAATTTAACAAAGGAGGTGAAGGACTTATGCAAGGAAAACTATAAGACATTGTTAAAGAAGTCACACAGAATGGAAAGATATTCCCTTCTCATGTATAGGAAGAATCAATATTGTCAGAATGGCCACCTTACCCAAAACAATTTACAGATTCAATGCAATCCCAATAAAAATCCCGATGACATTTTTCAAAAATTAGAACAAAGATTACTGACATTCCTATGGAGCCATTAAAGATCTCATATAGCCAAAGCTCTCCTAAATGTAAAAGGGGATGCATCACACTTCCAGGCTTCAAACTATACTATAAAGTCATAATAATTAAAACAGCATGGTACTGAAACAGAAACTGACACATAGACCAATGGAAAAGAAATGAAGGAGAGCAGTATGTACACTAGAATGAGGAAATCATCAATAAATGGCACTGGGAAAATTGGCTTGTCCCATGCAAAAGAATGAAATAGAACACTTTATCACACCATGCAGAAAAATTAATTCAAAATGGACAGAAGACTTAGATGTTAAAGCTGAAATTATACAATACATAGAAAAAAAAAAAACAACAGGAACAACATTCTGTAACATAAACTTAGAAAGATCTTTGTACATTCATTGTTAGTAATAAGGCAAACAAAGCAGAATATAAACAACTGGGACTACATAAAACTAAATAGCTTCTGTACAGCAAAAGAGACAGTAACTAATATGAAGAGACACCCTAATGAATGGAAGAAAATATTTGCACACCATACGTCTGACAAGAGACTGATCTAGAAGATCTGCAAAGACCTCATACAACTCAATGAAAACAAAACAAAAACACCCCAATAAACATAATGGGAGAAGAGCTAAATAGGCACTTCTCCAAAGAAGACATGCGGATGGCAAATAAGCATATTAGGAAATGTTCATCATCACTACAAGGAAATTCAAATCAAAACCACAATGAGACATAAGCTCATACCTGTGAGAATGTTCTGGCAATGTGGAGAAAAAGGAACTCTCTTTTGCTGTTGGTAGGAATATTGACTGGAATAGATCCTATGAACATTATTGAGGGTTCTCAAAAGACTAAAAATGGATCTGCCACAACACCTAACAATTTCACTCCTACTTATCTTCCCAGAGACAATAAAACACTAATTTGAAGGGAGCCCTATATTTATTGCAGAATTTTTTACAATAACTGAGATATGGAAACAACTTGAAGTGATAATAATGTCTATAGTTTTGGGGCCTCCCCGGCGGTGGAGCCAGTTGAGAGCAGCACTGTGAAGCTGTCCGCAGCCTCTGCAGCATGTGTTTAATTCCCGGCCAGTCAGGAGGTACCACGTGGCATGACCTCTCCTGTCTCGCACGCTGCTCCTCTCAGCAGTGTATTTTGGTCAATCTGCCTGTGTGCTCCCACTTTGTCTCTGGTGAATTCTCTCACCCTCCCATGCCTCTGGTCTGTGCCCCAGTTCTTGTATAAATAAAAATAAATCTTTAAAAAAATAATGTCTGTAGTTTTATCATAATTCCTGATATCTAGTTGTGCAAGTCCAGCCATCTGGTAGGTAAGTCCGTTCACTCATTAATATTGATTTTTTTCATTAAGTAATTAAAATTAAAAGCTATTGCAATTTCAAATTTAATAAGAATTTTTAATTATCTGTAGGTACTTTGGACTATTTACATAGATTAACATAATCTAACAATAATGATAGATCTATTTCTCTTCATTTCTTTATTCATTATTTTCTTTTTTAATGACACAGCTAGAATCTCTAAAGCTTTTATATCAGTCTTCTTAGGCTGCCATAACAAGATACAACAGGCTAGGGTGCTTAAACAACAATTTATTTTCTGACATTTTTATTTAGGTTGGATCTTCAAGGTCAAGATCCAGAGAAACTTATTTCTCCTGTGACCTCTGTCATCATGCAAATAGTCTTCTTATTGTGTTCTCACATTATCTTTTCTCCATGCATACATTCCTGTTTTTCTTTTTTCTTTTTCCCTTTTCCTATGAGGACACTAGTCTTAGTGAATTGGGACACAACCCTTCTGTCCTAATTTATGTTAATAATCTCCTTAATGGTCCCATTTCCAAATATATTCATGTTGAAGACAAAGGCTTCGCCATATTAATGCTGGGGGAGAGAGCACAATTCTTTTTTTTTTTTTATAAATTTTATTGTTATATTCCCCATACAATTGCAGCCCCCCCATTCTGACCCCAATCCCTCCCCTCCCGCCCCCGCCCCCCTAAAAGTGTCTCTGGTTCATAGTTTTTTGTTGATTTTGATATTCACTTTCTTATAGTTATTCATTTTCCTGGTCCCTTATTTAAGTTTTCTAGATTCCTGCTATGAGTGAGACCATCCGGTATTTTTCTTTTTCTTTTTGGCTTATTTCGCTGAGCATGATCCCTTCCAGCGCCATCCATGTTGCTGCAAATTGCATGTGTTTATCTTTTTTGAATGCTGAGTAATATTCCATGGTATATATGAGAGCACAATTCTTACAGTATCAATAGTGTATGGAAGCATGAGAGGAGATAGTATTTTATTGTCCCTATTTTAAAAAGAATGCTTTCATTATTCTACTATTAAATATGGTGCTTGCTATAGGTATTTTGTGGATACCCCTAATTAGGTTCAATAGTTTATTTTCACTTGTTTTTTTTTTTTCCCTTTCCAGGAGCAAATATTGACTTTCATTAAATATTTTTATGTATATGGTATTTGACTTATTTGCTCATTTGGATACATTCACAATTTAATAGGTCTCCATGTAGAGCAATTTTGAAGGCATTTCGTAGAATCTTTAGGCTTTCATGGAACTCACCAACACCATGCACTTTTAGCAGGTTTTCTTCCCCTCGCTATTTTTGCCTTTGGTGCCCTGAACCTTTCATATTGATAGAGTGAAAAAGTCTTTGTTAGTCCTAGTCTTTTGGGTATTTGCTGTGAGCTCTGTTTTGAATGGTTGACTACCAATGGCAGCTGACTAGAGCAATCAGGGATCTGATTTGGAACACTGATGACATGGCAGTCAGTTGGAGGGACAGAGAATCTACTATTATCTTAACATCATCAAGGTAACCATTTTGTTGAGCAAGCTGAACTTGAAAGTGTGCAAAAATGAAGAAAATTAATTCTTTGCTCATTGCCTTTCAACCCTCAATTTTGGGATCATTTCCCTTATACCTCATAAAATCTTGGACAAAACTTCCAAGTTAAGGTTCTACTCAGGTTATAAATTTTCCATCTGTATTTTTAGCTCCAGGAACAGTCTCCTCCCAGTAATTAACACATGCTATACCAATTGAAGCTCCAAACTTCTTGTAAATTTCAGGTTCTCTGAACTTGAAGCACCACTAGATTCACACAGAGAAGTCCACAGTGGGGAGTTGGCCAATTTTATCTATACTTGTTTTTTTTTTTAAGATTTATTTATTTATGCATTAAGAACTGGGGTACAAGCTAGAAGTAAAGGAGTAAGAGGAGTCACCCAGAGACAGAGTAGGGTACAGAACATGCAGACTGACTGAAATACACTGCTGAAGGGAGCAGCGGGTGAGACAGGAGAGGTCTGCTGTGCCATGTGTGTAGCTCCCTGGCCAGCAGGAGATGGAACTCGTGTTGCAGAGGCTGCAGATAGCTTTACAGTGCGGTACATAACCTCTTGTGCCACCAGGGAGGCCCAGTACTTGTTTTCTGTAACTTTTTTTTAAATCCTCGCTTATCTCTTGATCTCTAGAAATAGAGATGTAGTGGGCAAAGAGACAGTTTTACTTACTGGCTTCGTAGTGTGGTATCACTGTTCACTCACGGAGGCTTTGCATGGTCCTCTTAACAGGGATGCTCAGGCAGTCACTTAATTGCACAGCCCTCAGTCTCTGCCTTCAGTCATGCTCAACCTCTTTCTTCCAGGTGATTCATCCCTGGATGGAAGCCGATTTGAGCATGGTCTTCCCAGGGTGACACCCTGACTGGCGGCTTGCTGGGAAGCCAACTCTTCTTGGTCCTGAAGAAAAAGGAAGAATTCTTGCCTCCATCAACCACCTCATCATTCAATCAGTTGTTGCTAAAAGTTTACCTTTAGTCTTTTTTTTTCCCCCTCATTTTTTATTTCCTTTTAAGTTGAACTTATCCCTTGGCTGTATGTTTTTGTTTCTTCAGTTTCTTTTGAGGTATTTTTTTCTTTTGTGCAGTCTCCTCTTCTGATTTAAGAATGATCTGCCATTTCAGTACGGATCATCACCTTTTGGACACCAAGTCTGCGTCCAGCTCCACTGTTTGGCCTGGGCATGCCTACCAACTCTGTCATGGAACAACAGAATGTCACACACTGCTTCTGTAGAGTGACATTCGTCAGATACTTGGTGGCTTCTTGGAAATGCAGGCCCTTGATGGCACAGGCAGTTTCATAAGTGTTCTTAAAATGAACATGAAGCTTTCAACCTCTTAATTTACATGTTTTTTTAAGTTTTCTGTGTCAAGTGAGTGGTGAACCATTTTTAGAGATCACTCAGGCCACTTAAAGGAAAGAGCTACCTTTAGTTTTTCCAAGGCTATGTGGCATCTGGTTTTATGCTCTCTGATACCTTAAGGCAGTGGTTCTAATCTTGCTGCACTGTGAAATTTTGTAGGATCTTAGATATGCTAATCTGAAGCTAACACTTCAGACATTCTGAATTAATAGGCATAGAGTGCCACTTAGACATGGACATTCTTAAAAGATCTCCAGTGATTCTAATGCGCATGAAGGTTATATACTTTGCTTGGGAGTGAATGTCGATATATTAGAGTAATTGTCTGTTCCCTCAACTGACTGACAGTGCTTGCAGTAGCCCCTCACTGAATATGACAACTCTCTCCAACCACTTTTGGGAGTTGAGTTGGTATCTAAATCAGGTCAGGCTGTAGAATTACTTGGCACCTTTCATCTTGTTCTGCAATTTTTGAGCTTTATTAAATAGAAATTTAATCATAACTTAACATTTAGATGTTTGAAAAACTGTCTTGAATTTATGACTATGGAGAACTATCGTCAGTGTTTATGCAGTTTATAATTACACATAATCACAAGAAAAAATATGTCTTACATTGCTACCTAGAAAATAGAAATAATTTTAGTCTTGTACTTATTGACTATCACTTTATTTTGAATGCTTATTTTGTTTTGTAGCTCTCATCTTGAGATGTATTCATTTTTGCTCTACCCAAATGTTGAATATTTTTGAAGAGAAATGAATATATTCATTTCTTTGGCTAGTTTGTAAAAGATTCTTTAGAAATTCTTACTCTACACTAAGAACAGGGTGCTGAATTAGCATTCTCAGCTGGGCAGTAGCATAGTGAGAGAACTATAGTTCTAATTGAAGTAACCGTGATAAGTAAGCAAATGAGCTCAAATGAATGGCTTAAATATTGTTTGTAGTTTGCAAATTAGATATATACAGGCATGAAAAATGTTTCTTTACTTTCCTGTTACAATTATGCTCAGTTTGTTATAATATTTCCCTTAAATAAGAGGACTGAGAATCTCAAACCTGGTTTCTGATTTTTGCAAAATAAATTTTCAAATAACCTTGATTCTGGGACATACAATTCCAAATCAAAGCTATTTACAGTGTGATTTGTCAGGCTGAAATCCAAAACAGGGCGATTTAGAATTTCATCATCCCAAAATATAAAAAAAATAAATAAATGAAAACAAATTTTATTTTTCTTTTTGGAAATTTTTCTTTTAATTAAAAATTCCTAAATCTTTTTAGATAGCAAAGCATAGACAGAAAAATTTCATTAAAAGAGGAACGGCATCAGTCAGGGTCCTGGTAAAAACAGATGGCACTCTTAACATGGGTAATTTGAGGCAAGTTTAATAAAGAGATTTTTCACTAATATGTGAGTAGGGTAGAGGTCGGTGCCTCATGTGGAGTTCTCCTGTGCAAACACAGGAAGCAGTTAGCCAGGATATAGAGAAGTGGAGAGCCGTATGGAGGGGTTTGTGTTGTCCATATAAGCCTATTAGGAGGGCGCCAGGGAAATAAATATCCCACTTCCCCCTCTGCCCTACTTCCCTTCTGAACTTATGTCTGAACTAAACTGGAGTCCAGAATTCAAAGACATGATTCTTATTGTTTAGTAACTAGGGTCCCTTTACTCTGTGCATTGGTTCTAAACCTGCCTGGAAGAAGGGCACTGTATATTAACCACCTGTTAAATAATGTGTTGCCTCTTAGTTAATGTAGCACATAGCTTCGCAGCATATTATCTACCAATTGGTACACTACTGACCTTCAGTTTCTGGAAGAAAGGACTAGTGTTAAGGGCAGAATTTTATTGTCATGAATCCTTTACCATAAAATAAGCTCCTTGAATAGTAGGAATATGTTCAGGATTACAGGGTGATAGAAATAACATTCTATACGTCTATAGATATTTGCAGAGATAGAGGTCGAGTAAGAAGCACTGATTTTTTAACATGAACTTGTATCTGTCCCATGAAGATCAAATACTATTCCCTCCATGATGAAAGGCATTTGAGATTCCAGTCTGCCCTAAACTAGCTGGTTGGTCATTTGCTGATTGGCTTCATGCTGGGGTTTAGTGCTGACTTTGGTGAGAGGAAGGTCACCACTCACTTTTGTACCAGGCAAGCAGAGGAGGTTAATGGAGATGCAGTTATTGACCCATGTATCTTTTAAGTGTTCAGAGGCTCATGTTTCTCTGGAATTCCATAGAAAGGTGGTATGTTATTTTGCTTAACTCTTTCAGTGAGTATGTAGTGGGGAAGATGTTTCAAGGGACTTCCATCTGGCCTTTTCTACTATAGTAGTTTTTATTGTTCAGGAAAAAAACAAGGAAGTGGACCTCCCCTAGTGGTGCAGGCGGTTGAGCACAGTGCTGTGAAGCTGTCCGCAGCCTCTGCAGCGCTGGTTAGATCCCGGCCAAATGGCGAGGGTCCCACATGGTGCGGCAGACCTCTCCTGTCATGCCCGCTGCTCCCCTCAGCAGTGTATTTTGTCAGTCTGCCTGTTCTGTTCCCTGCTCTGTCTCTGGTGAATCCTCTCACCCTCCCACACATCTGAACTGTATCCTGGTTCTTGTATAAATAAACAAATCTCTAAAAAAAAAAAAAAAAACAAGGAAGTTCTGACAGTGACTGAGTATATTCATTCTTACTGTATTTTCTTGTCCTGGAAAAACCCCAAAGGATGGATCCATAGTCTCATTGCTCCACTGTGGGTAGAGCTCACATCAGGTTTCATCTGTTACCTGCCCCTACTAAGCCAATCTGATCAGAGCATTACGACACATTCTAGGTCTCTAAGGTGAGATAGTCAGTTCAGAACTTTGGTGTGGAAATCTTGAATATCCCTATTCTCACTGCTGTTACACTAAAGTTGTTAGATTTCTCTGGGTAGTCTGGGAAATATTCCTGAAATACTCCTACATTCATGTTGTGGATGAACTTGGAACTTCAGTTGGAACCGAACTTCAGAATCCCTCATTGTGTGGTATGCAGCTTAGAATCACCTGGGAGTTTCTAAGATCATTGAAACCTGAGTCCCATCCTGGAGATCCTGATTGACTTAATCTGGTATGGAATCTGAACTCTGGGAATTCAAACCTAAGTGCTTCTCTTGTGGCTTAAGTTTGAGACCATTGCTCTAGGGTGGTAGTAGAGAGCTGGGTTCTGCATTTTTACTAAGTATTCAGGTGACTTTTGTACAATCAGAAAATCTCTACTGGGACAAGGCCAGGGAAGCTGCTGTGCTGTAGCACTTCACAGGCTGTTAATTCAGCTTCACTTAGCCAATCTAGAGGGCAATTTACATCACCCACATCGGCAGCAAGTGCAAATTCTATTGAATATAGCCTACTCAAGACTATGCTTAATCTTACTTCTCTCACACTTAACTTCTATTATTTTGCATGTTCCCCAATATTCTGCTGATAGAGACTAGCTTAATACTATACTTATTTTTGTATATTTCTATTTGTATATTTCTGTTTCAGAGATCTAGTAATTTTTTGTAACATCTGTGTTGGACTCTGTGGGGGGCAGGATGGCCACAAGGCAGGTTCTCTACGACCTGAGCAGACAGTAAAGGAGAGAGTCCGGGAGCCCTCAGACGCTTTTGCAGGCTTTTATTGGGATTTACCAGGTACACAGCAGGAGGGGTGTTGGGGGTCCGGGAGGCTGGCAGGCCTCCCAGCCCCCAGAAAGTCTTCTCTCTGTCTGTGCTCTCCGGCCTTCTCTGGTGGCCTTGTTCTCTGCTCCTCCCATGGTTCTGCTTCTCTGTTTCTCTTGTGGTTCTCCTTCTGATGGTTTTTCTCTTGGTTCTGCTGGCGTCCCCATGATGCCGCCCTTATAAGTGCAGTCTTAGCCCAGGTGAATCCTTTCTATATATGCCCACACCCTATTCCAGGTGCCCACCATCAGGCATGCATTCAGGACTACAGGGTTCATCATCTATCCTAATGGCGGGAGGGCAGAAAAGCCTGATAGTTTTTACCTTACCCTACAATCCACCCTCTCAGGTTTTCTACCAGACAGTCTATGCAAGTCATATACATTTCTCTTGACAATATGAACACTGCAGCCATGGCCCACAAACATAAATAGTATACATCACAATACAAATGAATACAAAAAATACAGCAGAACAAAATATTCCCAGGCAGGGCACCAACCTAGTGGCAAAAGACAAGATTATTGGCACCAGCAGATGATCCACCACTTCGGCTGCCAAAGGCACTGCTCATTCGAGGGGGGGAACCACTCCCAGGCATCTGCCATCACACATCAGGAGCCATCAGGCTTCCTGGCCTTCTCTGGTTGAAGTCTTGGCCACAAAGCCACACACCGCATCTACCTCTGTACTTTGGGGGTAATCATCCAATCCTCAGGGTTTTCTGTCTACGGTCACTCCAACACTCGGCTTTCACAGCCACCAATGCCACACTCTGACCCCTGCACTCAGGCCAACCCACTACATAAGCACATGGGGCGAGGATCTGTGGATACAAACTCCACATGCAGCCTCTCTTGGGTCCCCCTTTGACTTGGGCCCCACCACAAGCCACGTTCCCCCCCCCCGCCCCCCAAGGACGGGTTCCTCAGCTCCTCACCCTCACTCAAGAATGAATAGGGCATCACCCACAGGTGATTTTAAGAGACTCGCTGGACTTCTTGAGTTTACTTAGGCTGCTTACCAGCTGCTCAGGGCTTATCAATCTTAGCATCAGTTTTTGCCTTCTCAGTTGGCTTTTCTCCTCTGCCTAGCTGCTGGGCATACAAAGGCTGCTTTTGGCCACTGAAGCCCACTGGTCATGCCTTAATTTTTCTCTCCCTGGGTTTACAAACAATACTATCCACCCCCAGGGTCCCAAAAAACATATCAACCTGCCAAGGTCCTCTGCCTTCTGGCAGGATTGTCAGTCCAAGTCCATCAGTCCAAGTCCATTAGTCCAAGTCCGTTGGCCTCTCCCTGCATCAGCACTGGCGAGAAGCTCCAAATCGTGGTCCTTTCTTCCCAATGATTCTGCTGCCTCAGGGGTCTTTGGCTGGTCCTCTGGGGCTGTCTCCTCTGGGCGAGGTCTTGTCCTGTAGCTTCCGGACTTTGTCCACCTCCTGTGCCACCATAGGCTCTCAATCTGCTACTCCTCATTCCCTCCTGAGGTCTTAGGAGGGTTCCATACATGTTTGCATGAATCATCCTGCCAACTATGCCAAATGTGGGAGGCAGGATGGACACAGGGCAGGTTCTCTATGACCCGAGCAGAAGGGGTAAAGGAGGAGTGAGCCCAGGAGCCCTCAGAGTCTTTTGCAGGCTTTTATTAGGATTTACCAGGTACATGGCAGGACGGGGGGCTGGGGGGCAGGGAGGCTGGCAGGCCTCCCAGCCCCCAGCAAGTCTTCATTCTGTCTGTGCTCTCCGGCCTTCTCTGGTGGCCTTGTTGTAGGGTAAAGAAAATGTGAGGCTTTTCTGCCCTTCTGCCATCAGGATAGATGATGGATCCTTGTCCTGAATGCATGCCTGATGGCGGGCACCTGGAATAGGGTGTGGGCATAGGTAGATGGGATTCATCTGAGCTAAGACTGTGCTTTTAAGGGCTGCGTCACAGGGATGCCAGCAGGAGCAGCACCAGTAGCAGCAGTAGAAGCAGAAGCCGAAGCCGAAAGAGAAGCCGAGAAGCAGCAGAACGAACGCTAGAGAGCCCAGATAGAGTGAAGACTTGCCCCTTGCCTGGATATGCCTGGTGAACCCCAAATAAAAAACCTGCAAAACTACTGAGGACTCCGACTCCTCCTTTACCCAGTCTGCATGGGATCAGAAAACCTGCACCGCGTCCATTCCTGCCCCTACAATTGGCGTAAGTCGGCAAGATCCATGTAGACGGGTATTGGAGCCCTCCGAAGACCTGGAGGGACTAAGGAGAACAGACTGCCTGTGACGACGCTGGAGGCGCCATGGTGGCACAAAAGTTGGATACGGTCCGGAACTGTGGGACGAGACCTCGCATGGAGGAGACACCCGAGAGGACCAGCCAATGACACCGGAAAGGACCAGCCAACGACACTGGAAAGGACCAGCCAATGACCCCTGAGGCAGCAGGCCATTGCTGACACAAGGAGAGGCCAATGGACTTCAACTGATGGACATGGACTGATAAACTTGGACTGGCAATCCTGCCAGAAGGCAGAGGACCTTGCAGGTTGATATGTTTTGGGACCCTGGGGGTGGAACAGTTTTGTTTGTAAACCCCAGGAGATGGGAATCTGGGGGTGACCAGTGGGCCTTGATGGCCAAAAGCAGCCTGCGCATGCCCAGCAGCCAGGTGGAGGAGAAAAGCCAACTAAGAAGGCAAAAGCTGGTACTGATGCTAAATTGAGAATCCCTGAGTGGCTGTTAAACAGCCTGAGTATGCTGAAGACCTGTGAGTCTCGTAAAATCACCTGTGGGTGATGCCCTGCTCATTCTTGAGTGAGGGTGAGGAGCTGAGGAACCTGTCCTTGAGGGACGGGTGGGGAACGTGGCTTGGGGTGGAGCCCAAGCCGAATGCAGAGTTTGGATCCCCGACCCATGTGATTGTGCAGTGGGTTGGCTTGAGTGCAGGGGTCTGTGAGTCGCACTGGTGGCTGTGAAGGCCGAGTGTTGGAGCGACTGCAGACAGAAACCCTGAGGGTTGGTGATTACCCCCAACAGAATAAAATTGCCAATCCCAGAGCTAGCGCATTCCTGGGGGTGGATGCTGTGTGTGCCTTGTAGCCGAGGCTACAGCCAGAGAAGGCCAGGAAGCCTGACGGCTCCTGGTGTGATATAGTAGATGACATGAGTGATTCCCCTCCCTCGTATGAGCAGTGCCTTCGGCAGCAGATTTGGTGGCTTATCTGCTGGTACCAATAATTGTCTTTTGCACTAGGTTGGTGCCCTGCCTGGACTTATTTGTGTTCTGTTGTATTTCGTTATATTGTATTTTGTTATATTTGATGTATTTGCTTTTGTGGGCCATGGCTGCATTGTTTGTTTGCTTAGAAAATTGTATATATATGTATAGACTGTATGGCAGAAAACCCTGAGGGGGTAGACTGTAGGGTAAAGAAAATGTCAGGCTTTTCTGCCCTTCTGCCATCAGGATAGATGATGGATCCTTGTCCTGAATGCATGCCTGATGGCGGGCACCTGGAATAGGGTGTGGGCATAGGTAGATGGGATTCAGCTGAGCTAAGACTGTGCTTTTAAGGGCGGCATCACGGGGACGCCAGCAGGAGCAGCACCAGTAGCAGCAGTAGAAGCAGAAGCCGAAGCCGAAAGAGAAGCCGAGAAGCAGCAGAACGAACGCTAGAGAGCCCAGATAGAGTGAAGACTTGCTGGGGGCTGGGAGGCCTGCCAGCCTCCCAGCCCCCCAGCCAGCACCCTTGCCTGGATATGCCTGGTGAACCCCAAATAAAAAACCTGCAAAACTACTGAGGACTCTGACTCCTCCTTTACCCGGTCTGTATGGGATCAGAAAACCTGCATTGTGGCCAGTTCTGGCCTTACACTTGTTCTCTGCTCATCCCATGGTTCTGCTTCTGCTTCTCTTGTTGTTCTTCTCCTGATGGTTTTTCTCTTGGTTCTGCTGGTGTCTCCGTGGTGCCGCCCTTATAAACTCAATCTTAACCCAGCTGAATCCCATCTATCTAGGCCCACACCCTACTCCAGGTGGCTGCCATCAGGCATGCATTCGGCACCACATGGTTCCGTCATCTATCCTAATGGTGGAAAGGCAGAAAAGCCTGATACTTTTTTTTTTAAAGATGTATTTATTTATTTATTTATTTATACAAGAAGCGGGTTAGAGGCCAGATGTGCGGGAGGGTGAGAGGATTCACCAGAGACAAAGTGGGGAGCAGAACAGGCAGACTGACGAAATACACTGCTGACGGGATGTAGGGTAAGGAAAAATGTCAGGCTTTTCTGCCCTCCCACCATCAGGATAGATGATGGATCCTTGAGGTCCTGAATGAATGCCTGATGGCGGGCACCTGGAATTGGGTGTGGGCATAGGTAGATGGGATTCACCTGGGCTAAGACTGTGCTTTTAAGGGCGGCGTCACGGGGACACCAGCAGCAGAAGCCGAAAGAGAAGCCGAGAAGCCACAGAACGAACGCCAGAGAGCCCAGATAGAGTGAAGACTTGCTGGGGGCTGGGAGGCCTACCAGCCTTCCAGCCCCCCAGCCAGCACCCCTGCCTGCCATATGCTGGTGAACCCCAATAAAAGACCTGCAAAAAACCACTGAGGACTCTGACTCCTCCTTTACCCGGTCTGCATGGGATCAGAAAACCTGCTCAGTGGCCCCAGTCCTGCCCTTTACAATTGGCGTAAGTCGGCAAGATGATCCATGCAGATGGGTATGGAGCCTTCCGAAGACCTGGAGGGACTAAGGAGTAAAAGACTGCCTGTGACGACGCTGGAGGCATCATGGTGACCCAAGAGATGGACAAGGTCCAGAATCTACAGGACAAGACCACACCTGGAGGAGGAGACACCCAAGAGGACCAGCCAACAACACCTGAAAGGACCAGCCAAAGACCCCTGAGTCAGCAAGAATCATTGGCAAAGAGAGGACCAAGATTTGGAGCTCGCCAATGCTGATTCAGGGAGAGGCCAAGAGACTTGGACTTATGGACTGACAATTGAACTTGGACTGACAATCCTGCCAGAAGACAGAGGACCTTGCAGGTTGATATGTTTTGGGACCCTAGGGGTGGAACAGTTTTGTTTGTAAACCCCAGGAGATGGGAATCTGGGGGTGACCAGTGGGCCTTGATGGCCAAAAGCAGCCTGCGCATGCCCAGCAGCCAGGTGGAGGAGAAAAGCCAACTAAGAAGGCAAAAGCTGGTACTGATGCTAAATTGAGAATCCCTGAGTGGCTGTTAAACAGCCTGAGTATGCTGAAGACCTGTGAGTCTCGTAAAATCACCTGTGGGTGATGCCCTGCTCATTCTTGAGTGAGGGTGAGGAGCTGAGGAACCCGTCCTTAGGGGACGGGTGGGGAACGTGGCTTGGGGTGGAGCCCAAGCCACATGTAGAGTTTGGATCCCCGACCCATGTGCTTGTGCAGTGGGTTGGCCTGAATGCAGGGGTCTGTGAGTTGCATTGGTGGCTATGAAGGCCATGTGTTGGAGCGACTGCAGACAGAAACCCTGAGGGTTGGAGATTACCCCAAACAGAATAGAATTGCCAATCCCAGAGCTAGTGCATCCTGCGGGTGGATGCAGTGTGTGGCTTGTAGCTGAGACTACAGCCAGAGAAGGCCAGGAAGCCTGACGGCTCCTTGTGTGATATAGTAGATGCCATGAGTGATTCCCCTCCCTCATATGAGCAGTGCTTTTGGCAGCAGATTTGGTGGCTTATCTGCTGGTACCAATAATTGTCTTTTGCACTAGGTTGGTGCCCTGCCTGGACTTATTTGTGTTCTGTTGTATTTTGTTATATTGCGATGTATTTGCTTTTGTGGGCCATGGATGCATTGTTTGTGTTTGCTAAGAGACAAAATTGTACATATGAAGACTATATGGCAGAAAACCCTGATGGGGTGGACTGTAGGGTAAGGAAAAATGTCAGGCTTTTCTGCCCTTCCGCCATCAGGATAGATGATGGATCCTTGTCCTGAATGCATGCCTGATGGCAGCACCTGGAATAGGGTGTGGGCATAGGTAGATGGGATTCACCTGGGCTAAGACTGTGCTTTTAAGGGCGGTGTCACTGGGACGCCAGCAGCAGAAGCCAAAGCAGAAGCCGAATGAGAAGCCGAGAAGCAGCAGAACAAAGGCCAGAGAGCCCAGGTAGAGTGAAGACTTGCTGGGGGCTGGGAGGCCTACCAGCCTTCCAGCCCCCCAGCCAGCACCCCTGCCTGCCATATGCCTAGTGAACCCCAATAAAAGACCTGCAAAAACCCACTGAGGACTCTGACTCCTCTTTTACCCGGTCTGCATGGGATCAGAAAACCTGCTCAGTGGCCCCAGTCCTGCCCTTTACACGGGAACAGCGGGCAAGACAGGAGAGGTCTGCTTGCCATGTGGAGAGGTCTGCTCGCCATGTGGGACCCTCACCGGCTGGCTGGCATCGAACTGACACTGCAGAGGCTGTGGAAAGCTTCACAGCGCTGCGCTCAACCGCCTGCACCACCAGGGGAGGCCCAAAAGCCTGATACTTTTTATCTTACCCTGCAGACTCTAACTGTAATTATGAGCTGTAGGCATGGGGTAGAGGTTGTGTTCTGAGAAGTATTGGCATTAGTTTGTGGGGATGCTGGCATTAAGTGAAGACATGAATGAGTTTTAATACCATAGTGGTCTCTCCACTTGCAAGAATTTCAGAAGAACTGGGGAGCTCAATCTCCTTATCTTGCCTCTTTTGACCCAATATTCCTGTCCCAAAACTAAGGACCACACATTCCTCAGTTGAACCCTTGCCCTGGTGTGAAAGTGACCTAGCAGGGTTGAAGATACACCTGTAGTTTTCAATCAGACCTCTGGCTTGGTTCTCAGCCCTACCTTCTCCAAATGCCAGAAGATGAGGATCTATTTTAATTTGTCACTGAGACGTTCTGATTTCAACTCATATTCTCAGTTTAACATTCATTTCTCCCCATTTCTTTCTAGGACAGGTTTTCTCAACTCTTGACTTTTGGGGTCAAATAATTATTTGTTTTGGTGGCTGTCTTCTGCCCTGTAGGGTGTTTAACCTGACCTCTGTTTTCTGGAATTCAGTACTAACTCCACCCCCAAGTTGTAACAATCAAAGTTTCCCAGATATCATCAAAGATTCCCAAGGGAACATAATTGCTACCAATTGAATGATCAGAAAATAGCCACCGAGTGCCCAAATTTTTTCATTCATATTATCACTATAAAGGCTAATTGTTAGAGTACTGAATTTCCAATAACCTGCTGTTCATTTTATTCTACATTAATTTTATTATCATTATCTCCCCAGACACTCATGTCCCCTCTCCCTATGTCAAGGAGAGTAACCCAATAACAGAATCCCACGTGGAAGGATCTGTTTGCTAAAACTATTTTCAGTACCAATTTCTGTATCAGTTAACATCCCAGCAGGAAACAGATGTTATACTCAGTTTGAGCAATTTCACAACAGTTTAATCAAGGCACTATTTACATAGATGTGGGCAGAATATAGGGAAACCAATGGGGAGAGTACCGTATGCTGAATTTGTAATGGGTTTTGGGGCTTCTTTCCCACCTCTATGCTGGGTAAATGAGGGGAGAAAGGGAGAAAGAAGTAACCAGAATATCAGAACCAAACTTCAGAGGGAAGGAGAGGGAGCAGGAGAGGGATTAGGAGCTGGAAAATAGTGGGAGCAATCTAATACAGTGGATGGGGTTTCTTCCAGCAGCTCTCCTGTGGTGAGGGAGATTGGACAATTGAACCCCAGTCCCTATTCTCTCTGCTCCTTCCCTTTCTCTTGATGTTCCCTGATGGTACCCTCTACCAACCGGGAAGGCCTGGTTGAAGCCCCTTGATAACCATGATCTTGATCATATCACAGTGATAAATGTGCACAAATAACACTCTAGGGAAAGACAAAAATCATGTAGAGGAGCAAAAACAAGACATAAAGCATGGACTTGGGTTTCAAGCATTGGAAATAAGAAACACAATTTGGGTGAGTGATGAAAATCTTAGAGTACTATCTGATAAATGCAGTAATGATTGTAAGAAAGTATGTGGAGAAATAACACAACTTGGAAAATGGCAGCAAAAAACCCCAAGTAAAATATTTTTTAAAAGTACATACATGTGTGTTTTGCACCCCCTTTCTTTCTTTGTCTAAATCTCTGGGGCAAATTCCCATGTTATTTGATCAAGATAAGAAATTTGGTGATAAATGTTATGTAGCAACAAAATCTGTAAGGATTCATCAGTGAAGTGGACCTAGAATCCGTCACTTCAAAGGCATGACTTTGCTGTCAAGGACTTCTTTCTTCTAGATGATTTCAAGATGTCATACTTTATGTGTAGGTTTTCCTTATTTTAATTGTCCTCTTCATTACTGTCAGTTTTCATTCTAAAACAAACCTGATAGAACAATTTAATTGGTTAAATATTTTTCAACATTCTCCATTATCTCTAAATAAAGTTTATAGCACTTGCAATAGCTTAAAAAGAGTCTGTCTCAATATTTTTTGGCCATTCTTATCTCCTACAATTCTAAAAACTTATCCTTAGGATTATATTAAGCAAAGTACCATTTTCTGAATCCTCATCATTTAACACCTGAATACTTGTACATGTTACTTATTCTACCTAGAATGAGTCTCCCCTCCCATGTACCCCTCCCTGCCCCCCACCAGTTTCAAACTTCCCTACATGCTTCCTAGGGAAAAAATATAATTTACTTTCACAGGTCAATAAAATTATCAACTTTGAACAAAAACTTTTTAACCCATTTTTGTTAAGTATTTCACAGCATAGGATTTCTCCATTCAGATGTGGTCACCATAGTTTCAAACCACCAAAGTGCCCACAGTCCTCTACCACATTCTACTCTGCTCTCATCTACCCCTGTTCTCTACTCTCCCTCCCTCCCTACTTCTCCCTCTTTCCTCCTGAGTGTCTCAGATCTTCAATCATCTTCAAGTGGCAGTTTTAGAGTTTGACTGATCTTTTGCTTGCTTTCTGTAGTTCCTCATATAAGTGAAATATCTGGTATTTTTCTTTTACCTTCTTTCATTTCCTTTTACCTTCTTTTACCTTCACTTCATTTAGAATAATCCCTTTCAGTTCCACCCATGTTGCCGAAATGACTTGACTTTATCTGTTTTTGATTGCCGAATAGAATTTCATTGTGTATATGTACCACATCTTCTTGAACCACTCATGTCTTCTGGGGCATTAAGTTGTTTCCATATCTTCACTGTTGTACTTAGTCCTGCTATAAACATCTGAGTGCAGGTTTCCTCTCAAATTAGAGATTTTTTGTACTCTTTGGGTAGATACTTAGGAGTGAAGACGCAGGATCAGGTAAACCCATTTTTAGTCTTTTGAGGACTCTCCACACTTCTTTCCATAAGGGCTGAAAGAGTCTATCTTCCCACCAATGGTGTAATAGGTGGCCCTTTTTGCCCACACACTTCTCAGCACTTCTTGTTTGTGTTTTTTTTTTTTTATTTATATATATATAGACCATTCTCACATGTGTGAGGTGGTATCTCACTGTGTTTTTTATTATTATTATTTTTAAAATTTTATATATTTTACATCATTTTTTCATTTTTGCACAATGCATGCATTTTCTAATTTTTTTTAAACAGGTTTTTTAAAAATACTTATTTATTTATACAAGCACTGCATACAGTCAGGAGCATGGGAGGGTGAGAGAATTCACCAGAGCCATAGTAGGGAACAAAACAGGCAGACTGACTGAACAAAACAGGCAGAAATACACTGCTGAGGGGAGCAGTGGGCATGGCAGGAGAGGTCTGCGCACCATGTGAGATCCTCGCTGGCAGCCGGGGATTGAACCGGTGCTGCAGAAGCTGTGGGCAGCTTTGCAGCCCAGCGCTCAACCACTGCACCACTAGGGGAGGCCCACAATGTATGCATTTTCATCTTGGTTACAATCCCCATACAATTCTGCCCCCCAGCCCTTGTTTTGATCCTACTCCTTTCTCCCCCCTTTTTTTTAAAATATTTATTTATTTATTTATACAATCACTGGGTACAGTCAGAAGTGCGGGAGGGTGAGATAATTCACCAGAGCCAGAGAGGGGAGCAGAACAGGCAGACTGACGAAGTACACTGCTGAGGGGAGCAGAGGGCATGTCAGGAGAGGTCTGTGCGCCATATGGGACCCTCGCTGGTGGCCAGGGATCGAATTGGTGCTGCAGAGGTTGCAGGCAGCTTCGCAGCCTAGCGCTCAACTGCTTCGCCATCAGGGAGGCCCTCCTCCCCCCTCTTAGTGTGTCTCTGGTTTATACTTGCTTGTTGATTTTGATTTTTACTTTATTTTAATTAGTCTTTTTCCTGGTCTCTTATTTAGGTTTTCTAATTTCCTGCTATCCATGTTTACAGCAGCACTATTTACAATAGCTAAGCTATGAAAATCACCCAAATGCCCAAAAATAGATGACTGGATCAAGAAGATGTGGTACATATACACAATGGAATATTACTCAGCAATCAAAAAAGATAAAGTCATGCAATTTGCAGCAATATGGATGGAGCTGGAAGGGATCATGCTCAGCGAAATAAGCCAGAAAGAAAAATAAAAATACCAGATGGTCTCACTCACTGTGGTTTTGATTTGCATTTCCCTGATTATAAGTGATGCTGAGTATTTTTTCATATAAATTTGCATTCCCTCTTTGGAAAACTTTTTTTAGTTTGCCCTTTTTTTTTTTTTTTTTTTTACTGTATTGTTTGCTTTGTTTTTGTTGAGTTATGTTAGCTCTTGGTAGATCTTTGATATCAGCTCCTTATTGGTTGTATGGAGTGCAAATATTTTCTCCCAATATGTGGGTTGTCTCTTCATTTTGGTTATTATCTCTTGTACAGAAGTTTGTTCATTTGATGTAGCCCCAGCTGTTTATCTTTTCCTTCATTTTCTTTGCTTCTGGGGATGAGTCCTCAAAGATGTTTCTGAGTTTTATTTTATGGGATGTTGTGCCTATTTTTTTCATGTACTTTATGATTTCAGGGCTTGTATTCAAGTCTTTAACCTGTTTGGAGTTGATTTTTGTGTATGCTGTGAGGTAGTAATTTAGTTTCATCCTTTTGCATGTAGTGGTCCAGTTTTCCCAGCACCATTCATTTATTTTTTTTCAAAGATTTGTTAATGCATATAAGAACTGGGGTGTAAGCCAGAGGTGGAGGGGATGAGAGGATCCACCAGAGAGAGAGGGGAGCAGAACAGGAAGTTCCAGTGAAATACACTGCTGAGGGGAGCAGTGGGCGAGACAGGAGAGGTCTGCTTTGCCATGTTTGTTGCTCCCTGGCCCCTGGGCATCTAACTCATGCTGCAGTGGCTGACCATAGCTTGATAGCACAGTCTTTAACCCCTGCGCCCCCCAGGGAGGTCTCCCAGCACCATTTATTGAAGAGTCTTTCCTTGTTCCAGTGCACACTCCTTGTTCCTTTGTCATAGATTAGTTGTCTTTTCATTCTTCTCTCCCTTCCTCCCTCTCTTCCTCCCACCTGCCTTTCCTTCCTTTCTTCTTTTGCTCAAACCATCAACATTTAAAGTGATGATTGACATGTAAATGTCCATCAATGCCATTTTATTCCTAGCATTGTGGGTATAGTAATTTCTTTTTCGCTTTTTATGTGCTTTTCTCTTGCTGCTTTAGATCCTAATGCTTCTTTTGATATTTGTTGGAGAGGGAGTTTAGTGTATGCAAACTTCCTAAATTTTTCTGAGAAGGCTCTTTTCTCTCATATAGAAAGGAGAGCTGTGCAGGATCCAGTACTCCTGGCTGACATATTTGTTGTTGTTGGAGTATTTTAAATATGTCTTTCCATTCGCATCCTTAGTGTTTCTTCAGACACACTAGTCTAATAGGTGTTAGTCTAGTAGGTGTTCATTTATAGGTTACTTATTTATTTTTGTCTTGGACTCTGGGGAAATTTTCTCTTATGTGTCTTGCTGTAATTTTCTTTTTATCTAAGTAGCTTGATATACTTTTTGTTCTTTTTTTCTATATTCATACCTTTTTTCATGTTTGGGAAGTACTCCTCCACTACTTCCCTAAATAGATTAAGTTCCCTTCTTTCTCTCTTCTCTTTCTGGAAGTCATATGTTTCTTATATTACTTTTCCTCATGTCAGATAACTCTCAAAGTATTTCTTCATTCTTTTTACTTTTTTCCTCTTCTCTTTCCTGTCTCTTTTTCATATTCCAGATCGCTGATTCATTCTTCCATTTCATTTAATATTTTTTAAGATTTATTTATTTATTTATTTATTTATTTATTTATTTATTTATTTATTATTTATACAAGCACTGGGTACAGTCAGAAGCACGGGAGGGTGAGATATTTCACCAAATCAGAGCAGGGAGCAGAGCAGGCAGAAGGACTGAAGTACACTGCTGAGGGGAGCAGTGGGCGTGGCAGGAGAGGTCTGCGCACCATGTGGGACCCTCCTCCAGTGGCCTGGGAGCAGCCGGGGATTGAACCAGTGCTGCAGAGGCTGTGGGCAGCTTTGCCACCCAGCAATCAACCGCTGCGCCACCGGGGAGGCCCCCATTTCATTTATTCTACTTCCATGATTTTGTCTTGAATTTTTTCCTTCCTCTTTGCAATTCTGTTATATCTTGTTTAAGGTTTCAATTTCAATCTTCTGTATGTTGATTGCAGTTCTCTTAGTATTCATTTCTTTTTCTGAGTTTTCCTTCTATTGTTCCCTTTCTTTGTTTTGTTTACCATGGCCTTCTTTAATTCTATATCTGATAGGTATAAAAACTCTTCCATGTTTTTGTGGTTTGGTTCTGGGGTTTTATTTTCTTTCAGTGGTATATTGTTCCCCTGAGGGCTTTTTGGTCATTTGTATTTTTCTTCCTCCCCATTGTTTTCTTTGGGCTTGTTCTATTGCAGTTGGGGCTTTTGTTGAGTGAGATTCTTACTCTTCCACTGTTCTGGGTATTAACTTGATGGTTAGCACTACTACTGGTATCCTGTAGGATCTGGGGCTGTTGCTAGTGTCTCCCCCAGAACACTTCTAGGCTTTGTCCTGGTGTCTGGGAATGCTGGGGTTGAGGTACCGGGTTGAGGCTGAGTCAGTGGACTCTGACCAAGCCCAAGAGCGGTGACTCTGGGCCTTTATCTGGTGGCCATAATGGCAGAGGGCTTCTAAATATCCCTGGTATTGAGTGAGGACCTATGTGGTCTGAACTGGGACATGATCTGCTCCTGGCTAACCACTCTGTGGGATGCACTTCCGGGTTTGACTGGGGGACCATGGGGATGACTAGAACATGCATTTCCTGGTCTGGGAAATGTCTGGGCTTGGAGTCAGGGGTGCATACTGTGGGGTTATTGAAGATCCCTGATGTAGAATAAGGCCCTGTGTGCCCCAGGCTCTGGTGTAGACCTGCTCCAGAGGCACTGGTTGATAAGTGCTGAATGGGATGAACTTCCTGGTTGTGGCTACAGACCCATTATGTAGAGCTAGAATCTGCATAGCTTGGGCTGTTCAACAAAAATGCAACCAAAGTATTTGACATATTTAATGCTGAGAAGTAGAATTATGATACACTAAAATATTCAATGCTTTTAGCAAGGGAAAATCTAATTAAAGCAATGTGTTGTCTTTTGCATACTGAATGGTCATGGTGGTATACGGTGCTGATGGGAAATCATGGGTTGGCCTCTCATAATTTAATGATTAATTAATGAATCAATAAAACATTGTTTAGATGAGAAAACAGAGGGAAAATAAAACCCCAGAGCCAAACCACAGTGACATGGAATAGTTACCAATCCATGTGGCGATCCAATATGTTTGATTTTAAGAATTTCCATTTCTAATGATAGAAGTATGATTATTAGTCATGATATTACTACTGGTATTATTGAAGCTTCACTTTTCCTTATCATAAATTATTTTTAATAGTATATAATACATTTTCATTTTTAATGAAATTTAATATATATTATTCAGCTTCTAATAGTCATCAATGTTATTATGTTTAGTTATAATTTGTTCTTTTTACTCCAGAATGATATCTCATTATATGAAAGTATCACAGATTATATGAAATTATCACAGATTATCAGTTGTCCAGTTGATGGACACTTGGGTAATTTCTAGTTTATCTGCGATTATAAAGAATGTTCCTGTGAACATTCTTATACATGTTGTATTGTGCACATATTTATGAGTTTGGGGCTTTGCAGAAGTAGAATAACCTAGTAGAAAATAAATCAATAAATTAATAAACAAATAATTATATTTTAACTAAATAGCTATAATTACATAGGTGTGGGCAAAATATAGAGTTTGTGCTTGCAACCATTACACAGAACTGCAGAATATATCTATCATGTCATTTATTGCAGCATTATTTATTCTTTCAAAATATTAGAGAATGGGTAAATTAGCAATTGATTAGAAATTAAAAACATAACACCTATTATAAAAAAATCTTTTAAGATTTGCTCTTTATCCTGATGTTCTAAAATTGCATAATTATGATTCTTCATAAAAGTTAATTTTTGTTGATTTTTCAATCTGTTCAAGCTCTGTGCAAAATTGTTGAGATTTTTATGACAATTAAATTTAAATTTAATTTGTGATGTATTGACATCTTTACAATATTTAAGCTTTTTTCATGAACACAGAATAAGTATCTCCCCATTTTTAGGGTCTTATTTTATATTTTGAAATAGATTGTTTAATAGCTTCCTCTTGAACAGCTTTATATTTCTTTTAGGTATTTGATATTCTTAGTTATTTATTTTTTCTATTGGGAATGTATCTGATTAAAAGTACATTATATAATTGGTTATTTCTCACACATAGACAAGCTATTGAATTTTTGTTAATTGAATTTTGACTTCCTAAATTTATTGGTTACTGGCAAGTTCTAATATTAAGTGGGTTAATTGCTGGGGAAAGCGGTTGTTGTATACATTATCAGGTTAAAAATTCACTTTGATTCCTAGTTTTCTAAGTGATTACTTTTTAATCATAAATGAATGTCATATGAGCCAATGTTTGTTCAACATGTATTACAGTAAAAAATATAATTTTTCCTTATTGTCTCTGTAATGATTATTTTGGAAATTGAAGATGTTTAGGTGAGTTCTAGATGGCTCCAAATTAAAATTGACTGTTTTTCTGTTCATGAGTTTTAAAATATCCAGCATAATCAGATTTTCATTTCATGTTTTCATCATCTCAGCTTCTATTTCTGTTTGCAGACAAGTGTTATACCATCATTGCTGATGTGTATTTGCAATATTGAAGCCTTCTAGATTCTGTTCAATTAAACAAGTCACTAGTGCATAACAAACAGCCTCCAATCACATAATATCACTCCTGCCTTGTTAAAATCTCATTTGTTATAGGATCTCTTAAAACCATGAGGTGCCTCTGAGGAAGAATTATTACCACTCATATTGCAACAGGAAGCAATGCTCCTCATAAATCAATAGCAGCAGGGATGGTCTTATTAAAAAGGGATCCACAGGTCAATCGCTATTTCCAGTTGACAACATAATTTATTAAGGCATTCCATAACATTATAGCAGTTACTGATTTTCAGAAAGAACAGGATTTTAGTCAAGTTCTGATAGAAACATTTGGCAGTAGAACAAAATACTAAGTTTCATATGTCATCTTGTTTTCAGATATTTGTCTTTTAAGACAGCTTTATGAGATAAAACTGATATAAAGAAATGCACATATTTAATGTCTACAATTTATTCACTTTTTAAAAGATTTATTTATTTATGCATACAAGAATTGGGTTTACAGGCCAGAGGTGTGCAGGGTGAGAGGATTCACCAGAGACAGAGTAGAGAAAAGAACAGGCAGATGGATTGAAATACAGTGCTGAGGGGAGCAGCAGGTGAGTCAAGAGAGATCTGCGCCATGTGGGTAGCTCCCTGGCCAGGGATCGAACGCGTGCTGCAGCGGCTGCGGAGAGCTTCATAGGTTGCGTCTTAACCCCTTGCACCACCAGGGAGGCCCTAATGTCTACAATTTAATGTTTAGACCTATCCAAACATGATACCATTATCATAATCAAGGTAATAGACGTATCCAATGTTTTCTTATATTCCTTTTTGTTGATGTTGTTGTTTGTGTGTTTGTTAAGAATGCTTAACATAAGCTCTACTCTCTTAACAAATGTTGAATTGAATATTATGAGTTGTTAACTATAATCAATGTGTTGTAAAGCAGATCTCCAGAACTCATACATCTTTTACAATTTTAATGTTCTACCCATTGAACTCCTTATTCACCTCACCCACCAACCTCTGGAAAACAATGTTGTGTTCCCTGCTTCTATGAATGACATATTTATATGTGTTACATTTATATAATATGGTTATACATTCTATTGTCAATAGACACAAATTATTTCCATATCTTATCTATTGTGAAAAATGCAATCATGAACCTAGGGAGCCAAATATTTTTACAAGATACTTATTTCATTATCTTTGTATATATAGAAAAAGTAGACTTGCTGGATCACATGGTAGTTGTGTTTTTAATTTTTAAATAAACTACCATAATGTTTTCCATAATTACTATACCTTTTCACATTTATATTAAGAGTAGTTTCCAAACTCTCCACAATCCAATCAACACACTTTTACTTTTTTGAAATAATTGTCCAAACAGGTGTGTGGTGATATGTAATTGGTTTTGACTTGCAATTTTCCTCATAATTAATGATGGCGAGCATTGTTCCTAATACTAGTGGCCATTTACATGTCTTGTGTGGAGAGATTTCTATTAAAGTTCATTGCCTACTTTTTAATTTGGTTTTTTATTTACCATTGAATTGTGTGATTTCCATACATATTTTGGGTTTTAGCCCTTTATTAAATATGTGTCATGTAAAAATTGTGTCCTATTTTGTAGTTTGCCTTTTCATTTTATGTCTGCTTCCTTAGCTGTAGAGAAGCTTTTAAATTTGATGTCCCATTTTGTTGCTTGGGATTTTCGTGTCATACCCACAAAATCATTGCTAAGACCAATGACAAGAAATTTTTTCTGTTTTTTTTTTTTTTTCCCCTAACAGTTTTATGGTTTCAGGACTCATATTCAAGTCCTTAATCTATCTTGAGTAGACTTTGTGTATAACAAAGTATGTGTACAACTTCATCTTTTTGCATATATATAACCAAGTTTCCAACACCATTTGTTGAAACTTACTGTTTCCCCTTTGTGGGTTCACATCCTTCTTCAAGGTTAGACCAGTATATAGACCCCTCCAAGACAATGCCTCTCTTTGACCCAGCAGCTGCAAGATTACATAGCATATGTACAGAAACCCAGAAAGGTCAACTATCCAAATTCAAATATTCCACAGTACCACCTTCCTGGAAAAGATAGAGTAGTTTAAATCTCTACAATCTAAAGCAACAAAATGGACAGACAAAATCCACAACATATGGCAGCTTGAGACCTCAAGAAATATGAAACAACATATAAAAATAAACTTTCCAGAATCCAACCGCAAAGGCTTGGAGGATTTTATCTTTTTATTAAATAGAAAGTTCAAAATTGTCATGATAGAGAACTACAAAGAAATAGAAGAAAATGCAGAAAAATAATTCAGAGTGATACAAAACAACTCTAAAAATTAATCAAAGAAGTATAACAAAATTCAGGAAAACAACTGAATGTCATAAGAAATATCATGAATGAACAGAAAACATAAATTGAGGGTATGATAGGAATATAATGAAATTGCAGAATAAAAAATGACCAATAGGGGAGATAAGAAGTTCTGCAGAAAGCTATAGAAGCCAATTAGACCAAATGGATTAGTGAATCAGTGACCCTGAAGATCACGATTTACAAAGAAGATGTGGTGGAAAGGAATAGTGACATATAAAGAGGAAAAATGAAGAAATACTTTGAAATCTGTGTGCTTTCCTTAGGGAAAGCAACACAAGAAAAATAGGTATATCAGGTGGTGAAGAGAGAGAGAAGGGAAGAGAGAACTTGCCTAAAGTAATAGTAGATGAAAACTTCCCAAACCTGTGGAAGGAAATAAACTAAAAGAACACTTGGTTATCAAGATCTAATGAGACTTACAAGAAGGCACATAGGTGTAAAACTACAAAGAGTTCAAAACAAAGAAATAATATTAAAAGTGACTGGGGGGGGGACAGGTAACATATTAAGGTATACCCAATAGGCTTACATTTGATGTTTCCAAGGCACAGTGATAATGGATGATGTATTCAAAATACTTAAAGATATAAATCACCAGTCAAGAATACTATGTTCTGCTAGTCTCAAATACAAAAGTGAAATAAAGGCCTCCCCTGACAAATAGAACATGAAATAATTTTCTGACACTAAACCTCTCCTACCAGACATGTAGAAAAGAGCTCTATTATTGATTTTGAAAAGGAGAAAATTCACAAAAAACAGAAAAAGGAAATAGAACTAAAGGACTGAAAACAAAATAGAGCAACAACTCCTTAGTTATCAGAAATCACCCCAATGTAACTGGACTGAATTTACATCAAACCAAAGACATATGTATAAATAAATAAATCTTCAAAAAAATAAAAAACATTTCACAGTGAAAGAAGCTATCATTAAAAAGACTGTTGAATGGCAGAAAATATTTGCACATCATATATTTGACAAGGGGCTGCTATTTTGACATCTATAATGTACTCTTACAACTCAACAAATTGAGAAAAAAAATCCAATCCAGAAAAATAAGGGGGGCCTCCCCTGGTGGCACAGGCAGTTGAGTGCAGTGTTGTGAAGCTGTCTGCAGCCTCTGCAGCACTGGTTCGATCCCAGCCAGCCAGCAAGGGTCCCACGTGTCTCAGCAGACCTCTCCTGTTGTGCCCGCTGCTCCCCTCAGCAGTGTATTTCAGTCAGTCTCTGGTGAAACCTCTCACCCCCCCACACCCTTGGCCTGTACCCCAGTTCTTGTATGCAGGAAATAGATGACTGGATCAAGAAGATGTGGTACATATATACCATGGAATATTACTCAGCATTCAAAAAAGATAAACACATGCAATTTGCAGCAACATGGATGGCGCTGGAAGGGATCATGCTCAGCGAAATAAGCCAAAAAGAAAAAGAAAAATACCGGATGGTCTCACTCATAGCAGGAATCTAGAAAACTTAAATAAGGGATCAGGAAAATGAATAACTATAAGAAAGTGAAAATCAAAATCAACAAAAAACTATGAACCAGAGACACTTTTTGGGGGGTGGGGGCCGGGAGGGGAGGGATTGGGGTCAGAATGGGGCATGTGCAGTTGTATGGGGGGATATAAAAATAAAATTTATTATTTAAAAAAAAATAAAAATGGGCACAGCTCATTTTTTAAAGAATATACATTTCAATGTTAGCCCATTCTTGATAATAAAATGCATAGCTTTTTCTTCCTAAAAAAAAAAAAAAAAGGTCAGAAGAGCTAAATAGTTCTTAAAGAAGATATATAGATGGCCAATCAGCACATGAAAAATGCTCATCATCCCATGTAATCAGGGAAATACAAATGGAAACTGAGAAAGACACATATCAAAAAGACCAGAAACAAGTGTTGGCTAGGATGTGAAGGAAAATGAACCTTTATATACTGTACATGGGAATATAGACTGGTCAAATCCTCATGGAAAACAGGATGGAGGTTTCTCTAAATATCAAAAGTAGATATACCATATTACCCAGATATTTCAGTAATGGACATCTACCCAATGAATAGAAAAACACTAACTTGAAGATACACACACATACACACACATATATGTATATATACACACACACTCTCTTATGTTCATTGCAGCACTACTTACAAAAGTTATGAAAACAGCCCAGTGTCCAAGGACAGATGAGTAGATTAGGAAGATATATGTGTGTGTGTATATATATATATATATATATAGATATATATATATATACACACACACACAATGGTATACTACTCAGTCATAAAAAAATATGAACTCTTACCATTTTCGACAACAGGAATGGAACTGGTCACATTATGCTAAGCATAATAAAGAAGTCAGAAGGAGAACAACAAATACTGCATGGTATTTGAGTCAACTTCATAACATCTCATTACTGAAGCAACACACACGTTTTAGGTAAATAAAATTTATTTTGATTTGACTACACTATCATATGGATGGTATCATTCAGATTATACATATTCATTCTATTGTCCACATCTGTGTAGATGTGTGTAACTTTTATTTTTGTTAATAAGAGAATGATCTTTTACATTACTGAAGTAGCAGACTGTTGGCTTTTGTTTTGTAATTAAATATTTTAAGTTGAAAAATGCCTTTTAATATCCTTTAATTAAATAACTCAACACATGACAGATAATATTTTGGTTTAAAACATATATATTATTATTGTTGTAAATATAGCATATGTGTTATAAGGAAAAGTCTGAAATAGAATGACATTTCAAAATATGATTGTATCATAAATTCTCTCTGACACTGAGTAGCTTACAAATGTTATATAGTCTCATTGAATTTGTTTCCTCATCCAAAAAAGTGGAAAGTACTTACTTCATATTTTCATGGGAATGAAATAAATTAATATATGTAAATATATTAGCAATGTGCTTAACACTTTGAAGACAATATTAGCCATCATTATCACATTTTCATAAAATTCTGTATTTTTATTATTTTTCCAAGATGTTACAAACACCTAAGGATGTTTTACTTACACAATAGTAATCTCAATCTGGAGTCATATTTCTGGGGCTTATATTGGTTTAGACATGTCAGTTTCTTTGTTATGTTTCTCTACTTTCCACATTCTTCAAAGTATTAAAAATAGATATAAGATCCAGTAATTTAACTCCTTTGTATTTATCCAGAGTGTAAAAACACTAATTTGAAGGGATATATGCTCACCTGTGTTCACTGAAGCCCTATTTACAATAGCCAAATTATACAACCAACCTAAGAGCCTAAAGATAGAGAAATGAATTAGAAAAATATGGAACATACACACAATGGAATATTACTCATCTATAAAAAAGATAAAGTCTTGTCATTTGTGACAACATGGGTGGAACCGGAGTGGATCATGCTTAACCAAAAAACGTCAAAGGAGAAAGATATGTACTGGATGGTACCACTTATATGTGGAATATAGAGAAACAAAACAAACTGTAGGGGATTATGCTAAGTGAAATAAAACAGAATGAGGATAAAGACTATTTAATAACTATGGGTAGATTTAAAAAGTTAGATATTACATTTATTACATTTTTCCAATTATGTTTATTGAGGTAGTAATTTATTTGTTGAAGAGGCGATATGGTCAGACTTTCACAGATACATGTTTTCACTCCAAAAATGGCCTGATAATTATCCACCATGCTCCATGGCGCTCCCTCCATCTCCAACCCAGCCCCATCAACTTCCCATTGTGGCTGCCTCAGGTTTGCAGTCATATGTGAAGGGCTTGTTATTGATTGGGTTTAGTCTGATTCTTTGGTTTGTTTCTCTTTCCATTTTTTCGAGTCTTCTTTTTACTTCTAAAAGTGTCTTATAGTTTTAATTGTATAGGTCCTCCCCCACTGTTAAAGGCAATTTTAATCTGAAATTTGGAAGGTGTGAATAAGACATCTCTTTAATCAAAACTTTAAATCAGTCCCTAGCAGGGACATACATGAACATCAAGTTCATTAATTTTGTTTCATAGTTGGGGAAAATATTAGGCGCAAAAAGCTTTCAGTCTATGCCAGTAAGAGGTTGAGTTTGGTATTTTTAAACACAGTGTTCTTCAGCTGTCTTCCATGTGAAAAAAATTAAATGACACTTTTAATTTTTTATTAGCTCCTCAGAAACTCCCTCACATACATTATCTCATTTGCTTCTTTGCAGCAGTCAAGTGAGTTAGGTAAGACAGGACTCATAATTCCCTCTGACAGATAAGGAAATTGGGGATCAGGAAGGTTAAGTGGCTCATTGCAGGCTAGTTCTCTGTGAAAGCATTATTTTGTAGAGAGGAACACGGTATTGGAGAAAAGAAAGCAGCATAGGAAATAGTGTGCCATACAACGTTGTCTTTTCCACCATCAGTACTATTTTGGGCATGCCCTTAAATTTTCTGAGGCCTATCTCTGCAAATGAGACATTTGAAATGAAAAACATCAAGTAGCAATAGCACCTTATCTCCAAACCTGGAAGGACAATCTGAAGCTTTAGATAATGAATGTGAAGGAGTGGGTAAAACAAGCAAGGGTTGGAGCAGGCCAATGCAGAGGAAAGAGTGATAGCACAATTAGGGTGCAAAAGTGCTTAAAATGATGTAGAAAGGGAACTTCTATTATTTGTATTTATTTTCTTTGTTCACTACTCCTTTGAGTGATAGTTGATCACATTTAGTGGTGAGGAACTTGCAGACATCATTGTCCTGGACATTGCACTTGCCACTTTTGGAAAGAATAGGATGGGTAGGTGTCTTTTAGGGAGTGACATTTTAGAAAGAACTTGAGATATATAACCTCAAAACATGGAGTGATTTCTTGTGGATTTTAGTGTATGAGCATGTGGTGAATAAGGCTTTGGCATGACCAGACGGTATCTGGGAAGAATTGATGAGGTGTGGGCCTCAGAGTGTGGATGGTTTCATCAAATGAGAGTTACTGAAAAGTTTTGAGAAAAGCCATACCATTCTTTGCATGTATTTGCTGGTTTCCAACAGTCTTCAATAAATCAAGTAACATTAAAATTCCAAATGATTTACAATACATGATTTGCATATAATTTAAAATGTATATATCCCTTACTTTATTAGATGTTTAAAATAAATGCATAGCTACCATGAAACTATAAAGGCTAATGTGTATATATGCAAAATTTGCATCTCTACTGTATACTGTAGGGAAAAGGTCTAGTGACATTAGTACTTACTTCAAAGTCCAATTTTGCTTCAGAATCTAATTTCATTGAGAGTTTTGCTTCGGCATCAGCACTGTTATCTCTCTTAATTCTCCTACTATCTAGGGCATTGATATTTTATTTTAGAAATTTTGATTGAAATTTTATGTAATTTAATGTAAAATTTTATTTTAGAAATTTTGATTGAATTTCTTCCAATAATGATTTAAGAGTGGTCTCTCAGGGCTATCTTTATTGTTGTTCAATATCAAGAGCATAGCTGTATCTTTGTAATTTTAGATCTGCAAATTTATCTCCCAATAACCAAACATTCATTCTCCTCAAAATTATAAGAAGGAAGATTAGATTAAATTAATATGTAATGGAATATATAATGTCTCTACAGTTGGATAATTTTAGAAGCTTACACAAATCACTTTCATGTATGACCCTGATGCACAAGTAATGAAATGCATAGCTACATCAAAACAAATATTTAAGTGATATTCTAGTGCTGACCATTCCAATCATGCTGGGAACAGGTCTGTTTTATGCTAAGGAATAAGAAAATACGTGCAAAATTGCTGAAAATTTAAAAATGAAGTTCTTATTAAAAGTTAAGGCATTCTTGTCTTAATATACCAAAATATTTTAGATAAGCCAGTCTTATCCATAACTGTCATTGAAGTAATGTATACACCAAGTAGATGATTAAGAAAAATCTGCAAAGTAAAGAATTATGCCATTTCAAGGAAACCAATGTTTTTTTTCTTCCTAATCTTGGAAGATTTGAACTTTAAGTCAAATTCAGAAGAGTTTTTTATCTTTATGATTTCCCAGAGTTCATGTGTAGCCAAAGGATGTGAAGCATGCATAGAGTTATAAACTCAGGTCAGGTCAAGCTTGGACAATGGATCTAGGCATTTGCATAAACAAACTAATTAATGAATTGTCATATTTTCATTACCTTATGTTGCTCATTTCTTTCTTTTCCCTATTTTAATATATGCATATTACATTTCTACTTTAGGTTAAAGCCTGCAATGCTTTGGGTTATGGAGGCACAACTCATAGAAGTTTATGAAGAGTCCCAGTAGCTTCTACCTAAAGATCTGTAATTCACATTTTCACACTTTTGAATTTGAGATGCATGCAGTATGAAATCTTATAATAAAGGAGTTCCTAACTACACATTATGTTGAAAATAATATGGTGTTGTGTGTCAAGGGTTCGTTGTATTATAGTTTCCTTTGCATGGTTATCATCATAAAATTTAAAGAAGTATAAGATTTCAAAGTATATTTTGCATCTTGTCATGAAAAGATTTAGTTATTGTTTGGCTTGGATTTCTGTTCAATGTAGTGACCTCATAATTTAATTCATAATTTTAGCATGAGATATTATTTATTTTTTTTTTTTTAATTTTACGTATTTTTACATCATTTTTCATTTTTGCACAATGTATGCATTTTCATCTTGGTTATAGTCCCCATACAATTCCCACCCCGCCTTGTTTTGATCCTACTCCCTCCTATCCTATCCCCTCACCCCCAATAGTGTGTCTCTGGTTTATAGTTGTTTATTGATTTTGATTTTTACTTTATTATAATTAGTCTTTTTCCTGGTTCCTTATTTAGGTTTTCTAAATTCCTGCTATGAGTGAGACCATCTGGTATTTTTCTTGTTCTTTCTGGCTTATTTCACTGAGCATGATCCCTTCTAGTTCCATCCATGTTGCTACAAATTGCATGAATTTATCTTTTTTTGATTGCTGACTAATAGCCCATTGTGTATATGTACCACACTGAATTATATTCCATTGAATGAATGAATGTACCACAGTTGTTTACCCATTTTGGTTTATTTGTTTGTATTTTTTCTCTTGTCTTTTTTTTTAATTGAAGAATCATTATTTTACATTCTTGTTAATGTTTTGTGAACAAACATAACTGAAATTCACATGAAGATGTAAAACAACCCAAGTAGCCAAAGCAATCCTTACAAAAAAGGGTGGGAAATGGTGGTGTTACATGTACAGACTTCAATCTATACTACAGATCCATAATAATCAAAACAACATGGTACTGGAACAAAAACAGTCACACAAATCAATGAAATAGAATTGATAGTACAGAAATATACCCGTGAATACATGGAGAGTTGATCTATGACAAAGGAGAGAAGAATGTACGTTCTTACAAGGAAAGTGTCTTTAAAAAAAATGGTATGGGGAAATTTGGACCGCTGCAACCAAAAGAATGAAATTAGATCACTATCCCACACCATGTACACAAAAAAATCAACTCAAAATGGATTAAAAAAAACTTGAATGTAACCTGAACTATAAAGTACATAAAAGAAGACAAAGGCAAAACACTCCATGGCATAAGGTCCATTCACTTTTTTTTTAATATAAGAACTGGGGTACAGGCCAGAGGCGTGGGAGGGAAGGTCCATTCACTTTTTTTTTTTAAGATTTATTTATTTATTTATACATACAAGCACTGGGTACAGTCAGAAGCGCAGGAGGGTGAGAGAATTCACCAGAGCCAGATCGGGGAGCAGAACAGGCAGAAGGACGAAGTACACTGCTGAGCAGCAGCGCGGGGCAGGAGAGGTCTGCGTGCCATGTGAGACCCTCCTCAGGTGGCCAGGTTGCAGCCAGGGATCGAACCCGCGCTGCAGAGGCTGCGGGCAGCTTCGCAACCCAGCGCTCAACCGCTGTGCCACCGGGAGGCCCTCCATTCACTTTTTAAAGTACATCTTGGTTACATCCTCTTTTGGGCAACCACAGATTATGCTGGTATAAATATTTATGTACTGGGTTTTGTGTGGCCATAAATTTTCATTTTATTTGGGTACTCAGGAATGTAATTGATGGATCATATAAGACTGTATTTAGCTTTGTAAGAAACTGCCAAATTTTCAAAGTGGCAGTACCATTTTGCTTTTCTATGAGTAATTAATGAGAGTTTCTGTTGTTCCATATCCTCATCAACATTTGGTGTTGTCAGTGTTTTGGATTTTAGTTATTCAAGTAGCTATGTAGTGGTGAATCATCATTTTAATTGAAATTCTCCAGTGACATATGGTGTTGAACTTCTTTTCATATGCTTAATGCTTTATTTTATTTGGTGAAGTGTCTGTTAGATCTTTTATCCATTTTTAAAATTGGCTGTTTTACTTTTATTAAGTGTTAAAACTTCTTTGTGTATTTGGTTACAAGTGATTTGCCAGATGTGCTTTACAAATATTTTCTCCTTGCCTATGCCTTCTCTTTATATTCTTTTAACTGTGCCTTTCATATAAATAAGTTTATAATTTTGATAAAATTCAATTTATTGATTTTTTTTTCCTTTCATGGAGTATGCTTTTGATGTTTTATGTAAAAATTTATTGTATATGGATTTTCTCTAGTCATCTAGATTTTCTCCTATGCTTTCTTCTAGGGACTTTATAAATTTGGGTTTTATATATAGGTCCTAAATTTAAATCCTTTTGAGTGAATTTTTGTGAAAGGTAAAAAATCAGTGCCTTGGTTTGATGTTTTGTAGGTGGATGTTCTCATGTTCCAGACTATTTATTGAAAAGAATATCTTTTTTCCATAGAATTACCAATGCTCATTGGTCAAATATCATTAATATATCTCTGTGGGTCCAATCCTGGGCTATTAATTTTGTTCCATCAATCTATTTGTCTTTTAATTTTCCAATAACACTCTTTGATTTTAGTTTTATACTGAGTCTTGAGGGATTGCTAGTCTTCCAATTTTGTTCTTCAGTACAATATTGACTTGAGTCCTCCTTTTTATCACTTATTTGTTTCCCTATATGTAGATTAATCACTATCAAAAGATAAACCTCATGCTGATGAAAAAGAAATGGAAATCTGGGGCCTCCCCGGTGGCGCAGTGGTTGAGCGCTGGGTTGCGAAGCTGCCCGCGGCCTCTGCGGCACCGGTTCGATCCCCGGCTGCTGCCCGGCCACCGGAGGAGGGTCCCACATGGCGCACAGACCTCTCCTGCCGCCCGCTGCTCCCCTCAGCAGTGTACTTCGGTCCTTCTGCCTGCTCTGCTCCCCGCTCTGGCTCTGGTGAATTCTCTCACCCTCCCGCGCTTCTGACTGTACCCAGTGCATGTATAAACAAAACAAACAAACAAATAAATAAATAAAAAAAAAATAAAATAAAACATGCCTCTATAAAAAAAAAAAAAAAAGAAATGGAAATCTGGGCCTTTCTATGAAATGACTTTTCTATCCAGAGTAGCAATAGGAAGAAACATTTATTTTTCATTTAATATATTCTAGCACCTGGATATGTTATTATTGGAAGCTTGTATGGAAGCAGGTTAAAGGGTCTAGTCTATGAACTGTTTGTTGCCAGGCGCTGAACACTTTGGCAATATGGCTTAGTCATGTAAGTTCTTATAAACTTGGTAACTCGTAAATAAAAGCAGTTTTTGCCACAGAAGGGTTTCAAAATGTCCATTAAATTTTCTGGAAATAAAAAATGACAGAGTAGTGACAATTGAACAAAAGCTGAACAAACAAGTAATTCAGGTGGAAAAGAAACATCTTCATGCAAAAAACTTAACTTAAAAGTTTAAAAAAAATGGCTCTAAAAGTTTCTGGGGATAAAACAGTTGACAAAGCCAGAGAGAAAATTTAGTCAGCTCTTTACTCCACGATATTAAATGCCAAAAATCTCTTGGAAAATATTTATCTACAGGGTATTTATTGAGTAAATGAAAAGATGATATATTATGTACATTTTTCCACTTTGACAAATAGTTTTTATATTCTTAGCCAGTTTTTAATCTGGGGTATCAATGCCTTATTTTTATATTTTAGGTTCTCCTTAAATTTTAAGGTTATAATTCACTTATCTGAGTTTGTTTTGCATTTTATTCTTTTTGAGTTATTGCCATTCAAAAAATATTTTACTAACAGATTTTATATTTCTATGTATTTTATGTGTTGATTACTTTCCTTATAGTTGTACATTTCTAATGTTTTATGCTTAGTTTTTAAACCAATTTTTATCTGCCTTTTTCCATTAACTATCTAATTCTCATAGAGTATTCATGGATTTATGGTGAACAATGACTATGCAACCATCTTTTGATCAATGCATCATTATTGACTGTATAATTCTAGTTTATCATTTGTTCATTCATACTGAAACAGTGCAGACACTTAAAATACACACAAAACAGTGCTAAAGAAGGGTCAAATATCAGTGCTCAAGGTGTGGAGACAGATCACTGTCATTGGGGTCTCATCCATGTGCACAACTGCAAGACCACTCAGGCTCTGGGTGCAACAACAGCATTTATTTAACACATGGAGATTGGGGAATAAAAAAGAGAGGTTAAAGCCACAAGTAGATGACTATATAACCCCAGATAGTGTCACACTGTGTCCAGAAATGCCAAATAAAGGCCACTTGTGGGAGATGAGGTGGCACTGCAACAGTCCACAGCACAATCTGAAGGCTGGGCTGTACACTGGACCAGACAGCAATGGTCTCAACAGCTCCAGGAGCCAGTGCCAGAGAACCAGAGGCCATAGTCAGCTCTTTGACACACTGGACCAAGCCTGACAGTGCTCCTTGAAGACCATGTCAGTGGCAGGGCTGGAGGCAGGTTTAGTGGCCAAATCTCTGCAAGAAGTCTATGGAGGAGCCTCTCTGATGGTACAAGGGGTTAAGACACAGCACTATCTGCAGCCACTGCAGCACGAGTTCTTCCCTGACCAGGGAGGTGACCCACATGGTGCAGCAGCCTTTTCCTGTCTTGCCGATGCTCCCCTCAGCAGTGCATTTCAGTCAATCTGCCTGTTCTGTTCCTCACTCTGTCTCTGGTGAATCCTCTCCTCCCACTCCCTCCCACACCTCTGGCCTGTGCCTCAGGTCTTGCATGTGTACATAAATGAATCTTAAAAAAAAAAAAAAAGAGTCTATGTAGATGTGGAGGTCTGCAGGTGTGGGAGTCATCTAGAAATCTTTGGAGATCCACTGAATCCCATGGAGCTCGATGCTTCTTTCTTCAGCAGCTGGGTGCAGAATCCTTTTGCGTTGAAGGTGGTCTGACGAATGCTTTCTCTTTGAAAGCTGGGTACTGGCTGAATTCTTCAGTGTCTGTCTGCTGAATCCTTCTTTCTTCAGAAGTCAGGACCAGGATCTATTTTTCTTCTGAGCCTGGGAGCAGAACGAATAAAACTGATTCTTCTTTTACCTTACCTCCCCATTATGCAAACTTGATTGGACCATTTTCAATTCTAAGCATCTGATTGGACTGTTTAGCACTCATCACTCATTTCCATTTTTCAATCCAAATAATTAACTAATGAACTGAGCTTGAACCTGACTGGTCCACTTAGCTCACACATGATTGGTCCATTTAGCTTGCACCTGATTTATTTAGAACTATATATAAAAGGAAGATAAAATTGCCCAGACCATCTTGCACTCAGGTCATGTCAGTCTTATTGGCCTGTGGACTCCGGGGAGCAATGGCTAGAGTTGGTCTTGCTGGGGCCCAGGGAAAGGGAACATCCACAGGCTGTGGGCTGAGGCCAGCAAGCCTCCATGCCAGCAAAGCCATCTTGCCCCACTGCACCCACAGGGATCTGTTTACAATATCACATGTATCATGTATACAATTGTTTAGAAACATTCATTTTGTTACATTTATCTCCCTATCAATGTTTGGACCTAAACAACATTATTTTAATTATTGTACTTTCATTATCTGGGAGGTTAACTCTCCTTTCATTACTCTTCTAAATTTTCCTTGGCCATCTTCCCTTATTATATATCCAAGATCAAGTTTAAAGTGATTTGGCAAAATTGCAAAAAAAAAAAAAAAAACCAAAAAAAAAAAAACCTAACAGTAATATGTTTGAAAATGCACGAATTGATAAAGACTGTCATCTTTATAATGACCTATTCTAGAATGTTCTATGGCTTCAATGATTAATTTTCTTCTGCATCTTCAATATACATTTTTAATTTCCTTCATTTAGAGGATGGCATTTTTCTTAATATTATTATTTTTATTTAATTTATTCTCAATGTGAATGCATTTCTTTCTTACGTTTTTCTAACTGGAATAGAGGAAAAGATGTTTTTGCATGTTAATATTTCTTTTATTACATCAGAGTCAATTAGTAGCCCTCCTGTCTTGAACTGGAACTGATCATTACTTAGCTCTAAATTAAGGTAATTATATTCTTCTTTCCAGTATTTGGTTGTCATTTTTGTATTTTGCACTAGCTAGATTATCAGATTAATGTTTAATATCAAATAATATTAACAGGGATCCTGGTTGTGTTTCTAAGCTTAATTAATGTGTTTATAATGTTTAAATGTTAATAACATAGTTTGTTGTAAAGATGGATTTTATTCATTCTGCAGAGAAAACATCTATCAAATTCAGGTTTACAAAAAAGTTTTATTTTTAAAAATGTTTATTAAATGCAATTTGTTGTCTGTAGAGGTGGTTATTATTTTCTTAGCCATATTACAATCTTATGCTATTTTATTCCATCTATTTTACTGCATATCATTGGGCTCAATGACTACACTTCCCCATGCAAAGACTGTTCTGGCTCTGCTGCTGAGTAGCCAACTGCCTACAGCAGAACCGAGGGGTTGGCACACACATGGCCTATGGGTTGAAGGTTGAATTCCACTGGATACTTTTTATCATGAAGGGGATGACCAATTTTTCTGTCTGTAACATATAAATAGTGGACATATCATTTTTTCTTACCAAAATGCTGTTTTTGCCAGCATTACCATTTCAACAATGGCCAAGGAATCATTCCATAGCAGAAGGGTGACAAAGAATAAAAGCTCATGGTGTGCACTGTGGTGATTAAGTACAGATGGGGTGGATTGAGAAAACAAAGACATGGCTACAGAATACTCAGTTATGCCCTAATGCTCTTAATTGGAATCTGTTGATTCTTCCAAATTTGGTACACATAGGTACCAGATCCAAGGATAGATGTGGGAGTGGCTCCTCATACTCTTGCACATAATTACTCTTCATTGAAAATTTCCTTCTCATCCCTTCAAATTTTTTTTGGATGTATTAATTTATAAGGGTAAGGCACCTCCAGCAGGTGACATACAGTGTTTTCACTGACTTGGAATTTGAGATTAATACATGGCTATTTTTGAATTTTCATGATCTAAATCTACTATAGATTATATTAACATGCACATTATAGTCTTGAGTAAATTTCATTGTCTCCTGTTACTATTTAATATTTTCTTTATTTTTTCTCACTTATTCTTGAGTCTATCACTCATAAATTTTCCTATTTTGTTTCTTGTTCAAATAACCATATGCTATATCTGATTTTTAAGATTTTTTCTATAATATAGTCCATTATTTATGTTTATTATTTCTTATTATGCACTAGTTAATCTAAATGATAATTTAGTTAATTTATACAATTTATGATTTGTTTTACAATAAAATATTTAAATAACATTTTTTCTCAAAATTAAATTTATGTTTATAAAGCATTGGACTTGTTACTGAATTCTTTTAAGTGAGACTGAATATTTCATGTATGTTGACTATTTACATTATTATTTTAAGATGGGTTATAGAACAATTCTTTCCCTAGTGACTTGAAGTGTTTTTAATTTTTTGCTAACTGATATACACATGCACACACACACACAATTTTGATAGGCAGTGACCCATTGTTGGATATTTCAAGTCAAGATTTTATTTCCTCTAGATAACTTAAACACAATTTCTGTTGCAAAATCATCCACAAGTGAAATTTAAGCTTTCTCTTTCACTAATTTCTCATATTACTTTTGTGCAAGGATTGAGGATTGATTATAAGCAGGGGAAACTGAAAGTTTGACATTTTTATGCAATTGCTTTTACCTTCAGGATCTAATCAGAAACTCCTTTTCATCTACTTGATGGTGGTGGACCTTGTGGTGTACTAGAATATTTACATAACACAAAGGGCCAATAGTTTGCATAATGCTTGCTGTCCTTTTTTTTACATAATCTCTACTGGGAAACAATGTATAATGGCTCCCTAAAAGTAAATGAATAACTTACCATAGAAGGCACAGATATCTTACAAAAATCCAGTGATCTTCACAATGATTCTCCTAGCAAGATTTTCAGTGGCATTATAAACAATCCTGAAATTAAGAGGATACTTCCAACACCATTGGACCTGTAGGTTTATAACAGGGGATAGAGCTCTTTCCATCATAATGTAGACTGATAAAAGTTTTTTCCTCTGGTTTGCACTCAAATATGGCAGATTTCAGGCCATTCATTAATGAATTATAGAGTATGGAGTTCTGTCATTTGTGATAACATGGATGGAATTTGATGGCATTTTTGTGAATTAAAATAAGTTGGGGAAAGGAAAGTATCAAAAAATCTTGCTTATATGCAGAAACTAAAAAAAAAAAAAAAAAAAAAACCACCAAAACATAAACTCATCAATTCATAGATAAAGACTGGTGGTTGCATGAAGTGGCAGTACATTACATTCCAGTCTGGGATGTAATGTATAGCATGACTATAGTTAATGATACTGTACTGCATATTTGAACATTGAACATTGCTATGAGAGTAGTTGTTAGAAGTTGTTGAGATGGGGACCTCCCCTGGTGGTGCAGGTGGTTGAGTTCAGCACTGTGAAGCTGTCTGCTGTCTCTGCAGCGCTGGTTCGATCGATCCTGCCTGGCTGGCAAGGGTCCCACATGGCTCGGACCTCTCCTGTCTCACTTGCAGCTCCCTTCAGCTGTGTATTTTGTCAATCTGCCTGTTCTGTTCCCCTCTCTGTCTCTGGTGAATCCTCTCACCCTCTCGCACTTCTGACCTGCACCCCAGCTCTTGTATAAATAAATAAATAAATCTTAAAAAAATAAATAAAACTTTAAGAAAAGAGAAGTTATTGGGATGGATCATAACTAGACATTTGTGGTGATTATTTCATAATGTATACAAATAATCATTATGCTATATACCTGAAAATAATATAATGTTGCATGTCAATTTTACCTAAAACAATCAATGAATCAGAGCACACCTGACTATAAAATGTGTATGAATCTCTTTCTTGGTGTTAGGAAGTATAAATTTTAACATTTTTTTTCTATTTTGGAAGGAAATTTTTAGTATGTTCCAGAACTTGACACAACTTTCCATATTTTTGAATATTCTTGGTTAATTTGCCATCCATTGTATTTTTTTATGAATAGACCAGTTAGTTATATATTCTACTATTAATGGTTGTATGAGTTTTGCATAATCATAGATTATTCACAAACTTCTAAGAACATTCTTACTTGGTAGATATACGTGGGGTCATCCATTGATTGTCCATTGACTATAAAGGGTAAATATTCAATGTATTATAATTGAGTTTGGTGTTTGCTATGTTTTTGAAAAGACACTTTACCCAGGTAAGAAGATCCTTTTTTATTCCTAGTTTTCTTAGTGTTAAATCATGAATGAATGTTTAATGTCACCACAATGCCATTGTTTCATCCTCTGATATGTGTGCATGCTTTTATCCTTTATTCTGTTAATGATTGTTGTAACAGGAGCTGTTGTGTACATATAAAATGGTGCTCAGCATTTTAGTGTGTTTAAACAAATTTCTAGCTGTCAATATATGCAGTTCTTTGATGATTGTCTTGAAAACTGCAGAAGACTGTTCTACTCCTACACAAGGAAGTCTAAACATACTTGGAAATTCATCTTTCCCACTTCCTCGCCACATGGCAGCCACCCTCAACCATGACTGGAAGGATTTGTTTTTTAAATATTCCAACTTCTTCTTTGGGTGTGAATAACTCCGAGGCATTTGTTTCACACCGTTTGTTTAGCTTCCCCACACCCCCTCACCCCAACCCTGCATGATTAGACTCAAGGTGTTCACGGTGTTAGCTGGCTTGATATCATACCCTGTCTTCTTTTCTTTGTTTTAATTCCTCCTTCTCAATTTAAGGTTCTTAAACCTCTCAACTATATCTATTAGGCTAAAATTCTGTTCTCAACTCTGCTTCTGAAGTACTACAATCTAAGAGTTTGGGAATCTTAGTGCTTTTTTCAACTTTGTATTCTTAGAACAAACCATATTTATTCCATGTGATGTGCTACATATTTGTGGGTTTATTTTGTTCCTATGCTGTGAATTATTTTTCCACTTATGTTCATGTGAATTATTTTTCCACTTATGTAGATTAGCCTGTGATTACTCTTTCTTTCAGGGATTTTGTCAGGTTTTCTAGCAAAATAATAATAATCTTATGAATTTAATTAGAGAACATCCCATATATTTCTATTGATTAGAATAATTTGTAAAAGATTGGAATTATTTCCATAGACTTTTAAAGATATACTTGAAGTCATCCATGGTCTGACGTTCTTACAGTTTATATTTTATCCTGTGGAGTGTATATTATAAGGCCTGTAGAACACTGTTTCTTCTTTTCTCTTATTCTTGTCCGCATGATGTCATCAATGTAATAAATCAATAAGATGTCTCAGGTGTGGAAAGGAAAAATAAATTATGACTCAGACCTGGAGAGTCAATGTGAATCTGAGACAATTTGGTAAAGGGATATTTCACTCTTACCAATTAAAAAAAAATCTCCTTATTTACTGTCATTGTAATAAACTAGAAAATTACCAAGTTGGTAATGCCATAATGGGTACTTGAAACTATTAATTTACTCCAGTAAGTGACCTATATTTGAACCAGTAGCTACAACTGCACTTAGCAACTAATTGTTCTAATAATAACCCAGACTCAAGACTTAGTTGTCTTCTATAGTAGCAAAGAAAAAGATCAATTTTTTTCCACGACTTTAATAGTGTCACTTTTTCTGTCATTCATTGTTTCTCATTGACTATTTTGGTAAAGAGAAGATCTCCAGGGCTTCATTTATATTTATAGATATTACCTTATAGACCAGAAGGCCAATATAGAGTTTCATCCACTGCTATAGGTATACATTTCCACTATGTCTTCAGGAGCTGAGGAATTAATTACAAATAAACATAGAAGTTTCATGGGTGGACAGTGGATTATGAAAACTATTCTTTAACTATTCATAAATTACCTATCCCCTCAGTATTAGCCTAAGGACTAATAAATTCCAAGTCATTGGCTGATATCATAGCAACATTTAGGTATTTCTGTTTCTTTGATAAACAGTTACTCTTCAAATGGTCTCAGTTTCCATTGGCGGAGACTGGGAATAACAGTACTGGAAAAATTATAATTGGGATCAGGGATTCCTTCAGTGAAAGGGTACTAGGTCTGTGGAATGACTATAATGATAATTTGAATAAAGGGTGAGATTTTAACAAGGTAGTTCAAACTTTTTTCAGAAAATGAGGATATTTCTTATCACACAGATGAAGTATGACTTCACAAAGTTTGTCCTTCTATTTACTTTTTGGAGAAATCAGCCATTCTTCTTCATCAATCAACCATCAAAGACTAAGTTAGATAATTGTGATGACTTTCTGGAGGTCGTTTCTTATTACAGTTACCATGCATTCCCTTTAGTGATTAAATGTCACTAATTCAAAGGCTCCTATCACTTCTCTGTATCTGGAGACAGCCATGTAAGTGACTTCAGATATGCTGGCATGCTCATCTCTCCCACATTTCTTAAATGTTCAGGAGGATCTCATTGGTTTTAAGAAGGTTCAAGTATATATTAGACATGGAAAGGGGTAACCTAATGCAAACACAAAAACCACAAACATGTTTAATGTCCCTATTTTCCCACCACAACATAGAAGAAGGCAAAAGAAATCTTTAGTAGAAGGCAAAGAAATCTTTTTCTTCCTTGTGTAATCTCTGCCGTCCTGGTTTTCAAAAACACAACAGAAGTATAAAACTTGGTATTGTTTCATAGAATATAGTTATTTAATCATATTTGCTATATGTATTATATTTTGGAATAAAATACACCCATAATATTTTTCAAATTTTGGGTTGTAAAATCAATTTAATAGTGTGTGACAGTCATTACCAAAAATGAAAGAGAACAAAATAGAAAATATCAGTGCATTGCATGTACAAAATAAGGGAAATATTGTTTTGTGAAAACTTTGTTTCTTTTCATATACAGTAAAGAACGATATTCAGTGATTCTTTAGATTTTTAACCCAAATGCAAAGCTCATATGGTAGATAGTTTATATTATGCTTAATTATTTTTAACACCATATGATTCTTATCTCAGTTGGGGTATATAGGCAAGCATAACTTTCAAGAATAGTAGCTATGTGCTATTTTTAAAATGATCTTTGTCTACCTCAAAGTGATTTTATTTACTTCTTAACAATGAAAATATAACTTAACTAAGTATAAAATTATTTTTTCATAGTCTTTCCCACTGTTCTCTTTAAGGTATTGTTTTCTGAGTGTAGTATTGTGTAAAACTCCAAGATCTTATCCAATACTTCTGTGGTCATGTAGATATTTCTCCTTCCCTTTACCTTTTTAAATTGCAAGGTTTTTCCAGGGGTGTCTAGGAGTCTCTTCTTTTTAATCTGCCTGCCCTTTCAATTTATATAATCATGCTTTTATTTCAAAGTATATTTGCAATTTCTTTGTTTATATTTATTTTTCAATTGGGGTGACATTGGTTTACATTATTGTTGGTATTTTGGAAATACAGCATCATCCTTCAGGTATGGTTTCTGTAATACTCTCATTACCAAATCACCCATAGTCCACCACAAAAGTCCGTGGTGTAGCTGTGCCCATATTTGTAATTTTACAATTAGTTCAGTGGTACCCTAAAAACAGCACTGATGATCTTTCAAGTTTTCCTTTTGCTCCCCAAATTATTATTTAGTAATAATAATTGTTAAATTAGTTACTTAATATTAAAGTGATGAGTTACATTCTCTCATGTTTAATGTATACCTGAAGCTCCTGTTCAAAATTACAATTTCACTAATTGCAAAAGTAAACCAAAATAATCTGTAGAAATCTGACTGTAGAATTGAGATTACTAGAGGAGTAGGGTGGAAACTAATAAGGGAAGATGCTCCATTGTGGATTATAGGTGCCATGGTGGTTGATTGGTCTGGTAAGATACATCTGAAGACATGTGAGCTTATTCCTTTAAACCATATACCGTGTTACTTAAAAAAAAAAAAAAGCTGCAAAAAAAAAAAGAAGAAAGATTCAGTGCTTTTCATGAGGGGGTCTTTTTTTTTTTTTAATAAATTTTATTGTTATATTCCCCATACAATTGCAGCCCCCCCCATTCTGACCCCAATCCCTCCCCTCCCGCCCCCGCCCCCCTAAAAGTGTCTCTGGTTCATAGTTTTTTGTTGATTTTGATTTTCACTTTCTTATAGTTATTCATTTTCCTGGTCCCTTATTTAAGTTTTCTAGATTCCTGCTATGAGTGAGACCATCCGGTATTTTTCTTTTTCTTTTTGGCTTATTTCGCTGAGCATGATCCCTTCCAGCGCCATCCATGTTGCTGCAAATTGCATGTGTTTATCTTTTTTGAATGCTGAGTAATATTCCATGGTATATATGTACCACATCTTCTTGATCCAGTCATCTATTTTTGGGCATTTGGGTTGTTTCCAAAGCTTAGCTATTGTAAACAGTGCTGCTATAAACATAGGGGTGCAGGTGCTCTTTGCAATTGATGTTTCTGTGTCCTTTGGGTAAATACCTAGGAGTGGAATTGCTGGATCATATGGAAGCTCTATGTTTAGTAGGTCCAGAAATCTCCACACAGCTTTCCACAGTGGTTGGACCAGTTTGCACTCCCACCAACAGTGCAGAAGAGTTCCTTTTTCTCCACACCCTCGCCAACATTTGTTGTTGCTAGTTTTTTTAATATGTGCCATTCTCACTGGTGTAAGATGGTATCTCATGGTAGTTTTGATTTGCATTTCCCTGATGACAAGTGATGTTGAACATTTTTTCATATGCATGTTGGCCATTTGCATTTCCTCTTCAGAGAAGTTTCTTTTTAGCTCTTCTGCCCATTTTTTGACTGGATTATTTTCTTTGTTGTTGTTGAGTCTCATCAGCTCTTTGCAGATTTTTGTGATCAGTCCTTTATAATTAGTGTTGGGTGCAAAAATGTTCTCCCAGTTGGTGGGGTTTCTCTTTGTTTTTGTTATTGTCTCTTTTGCTGTGCAAAAGCTCTTTAATTTGATGTAGTCCCAGCTGTTTATCTTTGCCTTCACTATCACTGCTTTGGGTGATGTGTCTGTAAAGATGTCTTTGATGTGCAAATCACGTAGTGTTTTGCCTATATTTCCTTCTATATATTTTATGGTTTCAGGTCTTATGTCTAGTTCTTTAATCCATTTTGAGTTGATTTTTGTGTATGGTGTGAGGTAGTGGTCAAGCTTCATTCTTTTGCATGTAGCGACCCAGTTTTCCCAGCACCATTTATTGAACAAACTTTCTTTGCTCCAATGTATAGTCTTTGCTCCTTTGTCAAAGATTAGTTGACCATAAATCTGTGGGTTTATTTCTGGATTTTCTATTCGATTCCATTGGTCTGTATGTCTGTTCTTGTTCCAATACCATGCAGTTTTGATGATTATGGCTTTGTAGTATAGTTTGAAGTTTGGGCATGTGATGCCTCCATTCCCTTCTTTTTTTTCAGGAGAGCTTTGGCTATTCGGGGTTTTTTTGTGATTCCATATGAATTTCATCAATAATTGTTCTATTTCTTTGAAGAATGACATTGAAATTTTGATTGGAATAGCATTGAATCTGTATATTGCTTTTGGAAGGATGGCCATTTTAATAATGTTTATTCTTCCAATCCATGAGCAGGGGATGTCTCTCCATTTCTTTGTGTCTTCTTCTATTTCTTTTTACAGTGTTTTATAGTTTTCTTTGTATAGGTCCTTTACCTCTTTTGTTAGATTTATTCCCAAATATTTGATTTTTTTTTGTTTCAATAACAAAAGGGATGGTTTTTTTGATTTCTTCTTCTTCAGATTTATTGTTTGTGTATAGGAAGGCTACTGACTTTTGCGTGTTGATTTTGTATCCTGCCACTTTACTGAGCTGATTGATGAGTTGAATTAGCTTTTCTGTGGAGTTTTTGGGGTTCTCTATGTATAATATCATATCGTCTGCAAATAGTGATAGTTAGACTTCTTCTTTTCCTATTTGGATTCCTTGGATGTCTTTCTCTTGTCTTATTGCCCTGGCTAGGACTTCCAGTATTATATTGAAAAGCAGTGGTGAGAGTGGACATCCTTGTCTTGTTCCAGATCTTAATGGAATTGCTTTCAGCTTTTCACCATTGAGAATGATACTGGCTGTTGGCTTGTCATAGATGGCCTTTATGATGTTGAGGTATGTTCCTTGTATCCCAAGAATTTCAAGGGCTTTTATCATGAATGGTGTTGCACTTTGTCGAAAGCTTTCTCAGCATCTATTGATATTATCATATGGTTTTTATATTTCTTTTTGTTGATGTGTTGGATAACGTTGATTGATTTTCGGATGTTAAACCATCCTTGTGTCCCTGGAATGAATCCTACTTGGTCGTGGTGAATTATCTTATGGATACATTGTTGGATTCTGATAGCTAAAATTTTATTGAGGAATTTTGCATCAGTGTTCATTAAGGAGATTGGCCTGTAGTTTTCCTTTTTTGTGTTGTCCTTGTTCAGTTTTTGTATTAGTGTAATGTTGGCTTCATAAAACGTGTTTGGTATTGTCCCTTCCTTCTCAATTTTTTGGAAGAGTTTGTGAAGGATAGGCACTAATTCGTCTCTGAATGTTTGGTAGAATTCATTTGTAAATCCATCAGGTCCTGGGCTTTTGTTTTTGGGGAGGTTTTTGATTACCATTTCAATTTCGCTAATTGTAATTGGTCTGTTTAGGTGTTCTATTTCTTCTTTATCTAGCTTTGGGTGATTGTAGAGTTGTAGGAATTTGTCCATCTCCTCTAGATTGTTAAACTTGTTTCCATATAACTTTTCATAGTAGTTACTGATAATTCTTTTGATTTCTGCTGTGTCCGTTGTGATTTCTCCTCTTTCATTGATGATCCTGTTTATTTGTGCTTTCTCCCTTTTTTCCATTGTGAGCCTGGCTAGGGGTTTGTCTATTTTATTGATTTTTTCAAAGAACCAGCTCTTGGTTTCATTGATCTTTTGGATTGTTTTTTTAGTTTCAATTTCATTTATTTCTGCTTTGGTTTTTATTATTTCTTTTCTTCTACTGGTTTTGGGGTTTTTTTGTTGTTCTTTTTCTAGATCTTTGAGCTTCGAGATTAGGTTGTTTCTTTGCGTTCTTTCTTGTTTCTTGATGTGAGCTTCTATTGCTATATATTTTCCTCTTATTACTGCTTTTGCTGCATCCCATACATTTAGGATATTGGTGTCCTCCTTGTCGTTCAATTCAAAAAATTTTTTAATTTCTTCTTTGATCTCCTCATTAGTCCAATGGTCTTCCAGTAGTGTGGTTTTTAATCTCCATGAGGTAGGAAAGTTCCTTGCCTTCTTTTTATGGTTTATTTCTAGTTTGATGCCTTCATGGTCAGAAAAGATGGTTGATATGATTTCAATCTTGGTGTATCTGTTGATGTTTGTCTTGTGCCCCAGTATGTGATCGATCCTGGAGAATGATCCGTGTGCGCTTGAGAAAAATGTGTACTCCGTTTTTTTGGGGTTTAGTGTTCTATAGATGTCTGTTAAGCCCAATTGCTCTAGGTCCTTATTTAGAGCTTTGGTTTCTTTACTTATTTTTTGTCTTGTTGATCTATCCATTGTTGATAGTGGTGTGTTGAAGTCTCCCACTACGTATGTGTTTTCTCTGATGTTTGTTTTCAGAGAGGACAACAGTTGTCTGATGTATTTTGGTGCTCCTTCGTTTGGTGAGTATATGTTAATGAGTGTTATTTCTTCTTGAAGTATTGTCCCCTTGATCTTAATGTAGTGACCATTGGGGTCTCTTTTTATTTTTTTGAGTTTGAAATCTGTTTTATCTGATATAAGTATAGCTGTTCCTGCTTTCTTTTTTGGTCCATTTGCTTGTAGGATTGTTTTCCATCCTTTAACTTTGAGCCTATTTTTATCTTTTGTAGCTAAATGTGTTTCCTGGAGACAGCAAAAGGTTGGGTTTTGTTTCTTAATCCAGGCTGCAACTCTGTGTCTTTTTATTGAAGAGTTTAGTCCATTTACATTTAGAGTTAATATTGATATGTTAGCATCTGTATTTGCCATTGTGTTTGTCTTTCCTTTGATTTTATTTATTTATTCTTGTAATAACTTTTTTTTTTTTGGCCTTCTTTCATTGTTTTTCATCCCTCTGATATTCTGGCTTTAGGACTCCTTGTAGTATTTTTTGGAGTGGGGGTTTAGTTGCAATGAAATTCCGGAGTTTCTGTTTGTCTGGGAAGGTCCATATTCTTTCTTCAAAGAGGAAGGAGAGCTTTGCGGGATAGAGTATTCTTGGTTGGCATCTGTTTTCTTGGAGTCTGTTGACTATGTCCCTCCCCTCTCTCCTTGCCCGTAGTGTTTTTTTGGAGAAGTCTGATGTCAGCCTGATTGGTTTTCCTTTGAATGTTATCTGTTTCTTCCCTCTTGCCAGCTTCATTATTTTTTCCTTGTCCTGGATTCTTGGGAGCTTTACTAATATGTGTCTTGCTGTATTTTTCCTTTCGTCGTGGAAGTTTGGTGTTCTTCTTGCTTCTTGTATATCAATTTTCAGCTCCTTCTTCACATTTGGGACGTTCTCTTCAATTATATCTTTGAATATTTTCTCTGTTCCTACATCTCTCTCCTCTCCTTCTGGTATTCCTATAACTCTTATATTTCCTTTCCTCATGGAGTCAGATAGTTCCCGAAGTCTTTCCTCGTTCTTTTTCCTTCGTACTTCTCTTTCCTTTTCTGTTTTGGTTCTTTTTATTTCTGTGTCTTCAAGATTACTTATTCATTCTTCCATTTCATCTATTCTGCTTTCATTGCTTTTCCCAGAATTCTTTAGTTCTTCCATTAATTCTTTGATCTCCTGCATTTCTTTTACTTCCCTCTTTAGGGACTCAATTTCTTTCTTCTGACCATCGTTTTCCCTCTTTAGGGACTCAATTGCATTCTTCTGATCATTGATTATTTTTCCCTTATCATTGTTTTCCTTTATGACTTCTGTCAGTTTTTTAATCACGGCAATTTTAAATTCTCTTTCTGGAAGGCTCAGAAATTCTTCCAAGTTATTGTCGTTGCAATCTGGGGGCTGGTTTTCTTTTTGTGGTGTGCTTTTTCTCTGGAGAGTTGCTAGGTTGCGTGTGGTTCTTCTCCTCCCTACTGTCTGTTTTCTAATTTGCCGTATGCGTTGGGACACTGTGTTGTTGGGACTGGCCGGCATCTTGGGTGGGCTTCTCTGCTCCCCTCTGGTTCCTCCAGGAGTCATCTGTCAGTTTCAAGCAGTCTTTACTGTAGAAAGGTCCCTGTTCTAAAATGCCGATGTGGGGACACACTCCCCTGTGCGCCTGGTCTGCCCCGGCGGTGGGTTCCTGCTCCCCCTCTGGGCTTGGACTGCAGGCCAGAGGGGGTCTGGCGTGGGCGAACTTCCCCCGCTCACCTCTGGCTCCTGAGGAAGCCTTCTGCAGGTAGTCTTTACTGAAGAAATGTCCCTGTTCTAAAATGGTGATGTGGGACACACTCCCTGCGCGTCTGGTCTCAGGCACACTCTTCTGCGGGCCTGGTCTGTCCCGGCTGTGGGTGCTCGCTCTCCCTGTGGGCTCAGACTACTTGTTCGGAAGGGACCCGGTGTGGGCTGACTCCCCAGCTGGCCACTAGCTCCTTCAGGAGCCTCTGCTGGCTTCAAGTCGCTAGGTGGCGCCAGAGATCTCTCCTAGAGCCCTTGGGGAGCTGATTTTCCACCCCGTGGGACAGGGAGCAGAGCGGGGATGGTAGGGTACACCTCAACGGCTTTGGGGTGCTGTGTCTGCCTTGTGCCCCACCGTCGTGGGGAACCCACGCCCCTAATTTCGTGCCCCAGGTCTCAGTTCCAAAGCCCTCAGTTCCAGGACGCGGGTTGTAGCCCAGATCAGTGGCGCGGGAATGGCGCCTTTTGAATCCCGCTCCCCTGCCTGGGCGCCTTGTTCCTGCTCACTCAGGGAGGGCCTCTGCGGTCTCCCCGCAAGCCTAGGTCGCAGGCACGGGGACCTGGGCAGCTGCGATCAGATCCGGATCAGCGCACCGCTGTCCGCGCAAGCTTACCTGGCGGCTGGGGCTGTGTGCTGGTGCTGGTCTCCTCCTGGGGGGCCGGGCTCTCTTTAATGGCGCCTGGAGCTCACCTCCGCGCGGCGGATCCTGCAGTGTTCTCCACAGCTCCCGTTCACGGGGTGTGGTGGCTGAAATAGTTCCTTTCCACTCACAGTCCCACTTGCTGCGTCCGTTTTTCTTGTTGGCCGTTTTGGTTTGTTGTTTCCCTCCTCTCTTCCGGTCAGAGAGTGCCGCCTCTGTGGGCGGGGGAGGGGAGCAGGGTTCTGTGCTTCCCTCCCTTCTGGTCCTCTTTTATGGCAACTTTCTTCTTTTCCATGAGGGGGTCTTTAATAGGAAGTAATCCATAAACATAAGAAGCCAGGATCCAAAGATATTCTGTGTTCTCAATGGAATACTAGTCAACAATCAAATAAGTTAAATTCATGCCATTTGCCAAAGTCTGGATGGAGCTGGAAGTGTTGATGCTAAGCAAAATAAGTCAAAAGGAAAAAGATAAATATTCGGACAGTATCACTTGTATATGGAATATAGACAACGGTCAGACAATGCCAAATCTTGAAAGCTGCCCATAGATATGAGGCATCCAGGAGGGATGAGGTAGGTCTTGGACAGGGAGGGGGAAAGAGCACAAGGAAATATGGTGATAGACTATGGGTGCTTGGTGGTGGGAAAACTACAGTGATCACACTTGATGCGAGAAATTGTATTTTGTTCAAAAATTAACCATGATTTCAGATAAAAGTATCAGACTTTTTTTTTAATTAAAAAAGAAATTAGAGTTAAAAAAAGACTCTGTTTCTTTATACAGGAATAGTTGCTAACCTTGCAATTTTCATAAACGCCATCTGTTTGTTTCTCTGTTATTGGCTTAGTGTTGTCTGGTTACCCCTTGCATCATGTTCTTTTATGCTATTCTCTTCCTCACTTACTAAACCCCTGTCCTCTTCTAGTTCATAAAGAAGCCTAATGCATTAGGAATTTTGCACATTGTTTCCCTTCCCTGGAAGACTCTGCTCCCAGATACTCTCTTGGCTTGTTTCTCATGGTTCTAGTTTTGCTGAAATGTCATTTCCTCAGTGCAACATCCCTGATCACTCCTAGTTACACCTCTGACCACTGCTAATCATATCTCTTTATATTGTTCTACTGGATTTTCTTCTTAGAACCTTATGTCTTAATTTTCTTGTTTTTGAAAGTTTACTGTCTGTCTTTCCCTAGATACAGGAAAGGACCTTATTTAATTCATCTTTGAAACTCTAAAGTCTATAATACTTTAGAACAATTGGCTGTTTTCTCTAATTAATGAGCAGTACTAAAATGAAAATTATTTAGGCTTAATATTTAAAATTGCATGCACACATATTTTATAGCTGAAGCTTAATTCAGTAGCTGTCTTAATTTCAAGATACATTCATCAAAGTTTATGCATTATTTCAGACAAATTGCATTTGCCTTTTGCAATTATTTTTTTCATACAGAAACAACAATTAAGTTACATTTAACATTTTCTCTTTGATATAAAATCAATACCAGGACCACTTACTTGAATAACATCTGTATATTTTATAAAAGTATTTCTGTGCTATTAGCAATGGTTCTAAAAAATTTCCTAAACATCATCCCATATCCATTATTCCAAATTGTATCTGATAAATATATATGTGTAATTAATATATTTACTTGAATATATTTTGCTTCCAAGAACTTTAACTTAACTAATTCAAAATTATACTAATCAGGTCTTCTTAGGTGTTCACAAACATGAAAACATTCTTTCTTTTGGGCCAACAAATCATAATCAAGTCATTATCAGAATCAATGAATGTGAAGATCCATCTCCATAAAAATCAATATGAATATGAAAAACTATGCATGTAATTTCAGTGTGTTCATGGACTCCACCAAGTTTGCCTACTAACTCAATGGGTTTTGTTACTTTTTCCTCAAGAGTTTTCATTTGTAGTAAACTTTTAAGAAAGAACTAATGAATTTGACTTGGATTCAGGTAAGCAATTTAAATTTTTTATGATTCCCTCATAAAAAGTATATGTAACTTTGGAAGAAGTTGGGTAACTAATAGTTCAATCTTTGTTTCAATAGATATGGTTACATACAAAGTAATAGTCCCAGAAGGATAGATAAACTGTGGAAACCACAAGAAGCTCTCCTTAATTTCTTATACTCCTGTTCCAATATTTTAGGTTCAACATTAACTTTTTGAGTTTGGAGGAATATGCCATTCTCTTTCTTAAAGATACCAATGTATTGGACTTTGGTACCATACTGACAATATCTTCTTCATTTTGGATGTTGGCACAAAGAGTCCACTGATAGTTCTTTTAATGTTAGCATGTGACATCAGTGAGGAGTGTGGTAAATATTGTTGAAATAGGCACAAGTCTGTCTTGCTATAGAACTGACCAATCTCATGTTCTGAACTTTGGGTGAAAGTAATACACATGTTGAATTTTTCCAGCCTGACTGAATTTGAATAAGTATATTATTCAAATATGTTTATGTTTGAGTGTATTCATGTTGTTTTTATGCATTTTAAGTATTTAACTTTGAAATAAAATAAATTTCTAGATTGATAAAATAACACAATTAAATCCTTTATTTCTTTTCATTATACTGAAATAATAAATCAAATGAACAAGAAAAATGTCAATGAAAGATTCAGCATGAAACATTTTTTTCTCAGAAGGTAATGTCAAGAATATTGTGATTATATGCACATTGTATGTACTTGAATTGCAGAAAATCAATGCATTTACCTTTGAAAAGCAGAGATACTCATTGCCTTCAAGCTTCAGTTAGGAGTGGGACCTGATGATCCTACAGAGGTGATCCACTGATTTTGTTAAGAAAGAAAATGAAGAGTCTTTCTAGAAGGAAAACTTAGGTCATTTCTATCTCAACATGTATCTATTCCACAGTGTCTATCCATTAGACACATTAATAATTCTGCCTGCCAGTCTTCACAAGAGTAGAGAATCAGTTTTAAAAAATTCTGAAAATGTCATAAAACCAAAAGTAAGAATGGAATATTTGAAATTGTAACTCACTAGTAGTGAAAACAGAGGTCATTCTCCTCTTTAGTCAGGGATTTGAAGCCATCTCTTGTATATTATATTTTTCCAACCACACTTTAATTTTTAATTAAGATTTAAGTATAATTAGCAGCAAATAAGAAAATGACAAAGCTACAAAAACTTATAAAGGGCAAAGGAAGCAGCCTTTTTAGCCATAGCAAGAAGTGTTAGTCCATGAATTTAGGGAATCATGGTCCTCTTTACCTTCCCCACATTCATCTCCTAGGCAAATTTTCTAGCATTAACATTGCTTTTAGACAATAATAATAATAACAACAACAATAATAATACAGGCATAACTATCAAAACCAGACTGCAACATTCTTCAGAACCAAGAGACCCTCAATAAAGTGATATATATATATATATACACACACATATGTGTATATATATATATATATATATATATGAAAACAGTAAATTCCAATACAGCACACACACATAAAATTAATTCATTTATCAGAGACTGATACAATTTTGAAAATGCATAATATGCATTTTCCAGAAGGAAGCAGAGGGCAACAGAAACTCTCTGTTGCTGTCTAACCTGTGGAAATGAAACAATGAATTATGAAATTCACATAATATATGAAGTATAAGTGAAAAACAAATGCCTTCTCAAAAAAGTTGGTCAATGACCCAACACATAGATATTTATATGTGTATTTTTATATATAATAATAAAAATCAGCTTGCATGAGGGTCATAGTCCATCTACTTTGAAGTTATATCACACATACTATAAGCAATTTACAGAATGTGTCAAGTTTGCATATACAGGAATTGCAAAAGGAATTAAAATACATTGAAATATAGAACACTTATAATGTGTTTATATGACTTCCTAGGATTGACAGGGATTGGCTATAATCAACACTTGCCATCATTGAGCAGGAACTATAATCAATAAAAAGGAGAAAAAAATCAAGAAAAAAAGGGAAAATAAAGAAATTGTTTTGTTATTTCTTATTTAAAATAATGTTCTCCTTGTTGACTTGTAGTGTTGGTAATTTTGTTCTCATCCCAAAACAGGGCTTCTTTTTGATGATAGCTTGTGTTTCATAGCTTTTAGATCTTGGTTTCCTGCAGAAAATGGTCTTTTAGTAGGAAACCAGTAGTATCCATGGTAAATGTTTACTATCCTGATGACTTTCAGCCCAACCCCTGACGGTCAGCGAGATGACGCTTTAAGTAGCAAAAAGAAGGGGGGAAATAGATCTTGCTATTAGAAAATGTCCTATCATTTTCACACTAATTGTCTTGAAATGAAAGATCAGTGATTTAAAGAACGTAATATGAACAAAGCGTGTGATAGCCTCTTCATTTATGCTTCCGAAAGCAGGTGCTCCTTGGGTAGGTAACTAGAGTACAGTGGGTGAAGAATGGTGCTTGGAGTTTAGGGTCAACTTTGCTGTCCGCTCCGTAGATTTTACAGGCGATTTGCTCTTTGCTTTAAGAAGAGAAAGTGATATTGGAAAAAAGTCAGCACTTTAGATTAAAGCAAAGCACCCTTCACAAAGCCACAAACAAGAAGCAGGACAGAAAGTCCATGGCTTGTAGCTATCCTCGCACCTGCGGAAGAAGTTATAAGATATTCGCTCATCTTGAAGATTTCCAATGCTCCTTATTAGGCTGTTTTAAACACATACACATATATATTTAATTAGCTCGCCAGCTTGGCTCTGGTGCTCATGAATGTCTTGGCATGCACTGCAAATAACAACATACAGAGTGTTTCAGTCCCAGGAAGTCGGTCTTGTTTGATTTGTCTGTTTTCAAACAATGCCAGCCTACCGTCTGGACCACTGAGAGGAACAAATCTAGATACTTCACCTCAACTAAGTTTTTTAGGACAGTCCCTAAAGTCATTGGTTGTTCCTATATTGGTAGCTAATAACACAGCCCCTGTTTCACTCCCTCATAAGAACTAACTTATAGGAAGCAGAACCAATTTTGAGAATGCAGGCTTCCCCAAGATAGGACAACTTGTAGGATGAGTGCTTTGGGGCATTTTCTTTTAGAGTACGTCATTCTTAACATTCTATCATTGAAATCATAGGAAAAGTTAGTGATGCCAAGAATTGATAGTTTTAGGGACCCCTGATGTGCAGGTAGTTGAGCACAGGGCTGTGAAGCTGTCCGCGGCCTCTGCAGCGCGGTTCGATTCCCGGCTGGCCAGGGAGATTGGCTGGGCCACATGGCCCAGCAGACCTCTCCTGCTTTGCTTGCTGCTACCCTCAGCAGTGTATTTCGTCAGTCTGCCTGTTGTGTTCCCCACTCTGTCTCTGGTGAATCCTCTCACCATCCTGCACATCTGGCCTGTACGCCAGTTCTTGTAAGCATGAATAAATAAAATCTTAAAAGAAAAAAGAATTGGCGGTTTTAGGAGATCTCTAAATTAAATTATATTTTCACATTTTCCTCCTATGTTATCCAATAAGCTTCTAGCTACAAATGCATATTAAACACCTTTATTAATGAAAAAAACAAAAGTATGATAAGGCTCAAAGCATTTCTTGCTTTTTTTTTAATTGGAGAAAAATTTAAAAAAAAAAGGTTTGAATAGAAAAAAGGTAGGGGAATTCAGCCTTTTAAATATGTCAAATAATTACACTCAGGTCAGTACTGGCAGCGATAAAAATTGAAGTAAAATATAATCATTCAGAGTGTCACTATAATATAAATTTTGGGGCTTTGAAGTGGTTATTCAGTATAGTTACTTCAGTGTTGTCATGGATTTGCCTTATTGGTAAGAGAGACCTATAGCTAACAAAATCAATGTTCCTTCACCTATGACTGAAGACCCAGCAGGTAGTGTTGGGTCTCTGGAGGATGTTCTTCATCAAGATGCATGGCAAAGCTCAAAATGTAACAGTGATAGATAGTGCACATGCAGCTTTAAGCAAAAAGTTCATGCAAAGAAAATGTATGCACTCTCTTAGAATCACTAGCATCAGAGCTTCCCAAAATTGAATTCATGCTCTTGTTATCTTTTGAAGAGAGATCCTTTGGGTTTCATTTAATGAAAAAAAAAAAGTGATCACATGGGTCTTTAAATAGCCAATGGCAATTGACATAAAATATGTCTGATTGTGAATGCCAGTTTAAAAATTGCCGAAGACAATGAAACTAAGTAAAATGATTCCCTCTTCAAAAAAGATTTTTTAAGAAATAATTGTCTCTTTTATAGCATGTGCACTGCAGATTGGCTCAAACTTACTGAAACTGACCCTTGCTCAAATAATCAATCCTTCATAGGCAGTGCCTGACCCCATCATTCCTTAGGGAACAGCTGCTTCACTTTGACCCAACATTTCCTATTGTGCAATGTCCAGCATGTGCAAGTTAAAACAGAATTTACATGAGCATAATAATTGGAAATAAAACCAATTTTATGTTATAAAGAATATTTTAAAGTTACCAATATCGAACTACTGTTTAATATACAATATAACATTGAAATACAGAACTTTTTTTCTCAGATTATAGTCATTCATCCACTCTAGGTTTGTGAATTCCCTTCTGTATTTTTATGTAAGTAAAATTCATTTCTGTTAAGTCAATTTTATTTTTTCTGTACAGTAAGTTCTAAAGTAAACTTGTTTCATCATCAAATCATTGATTTTTTCTTTTTTCTATGTTTTATTTATATCATAAATAAAAAGATGTTTGCCATTACATTTGCTGTCCTGAAGATTTAGTGAAATCTGAGAATCTAAAATGCTGTAATTTGCGCTGCAATAATTTTCCATGTAACTATCATAATAATTTTCAGATGTAGTCTATTGCTACTATAGCATTACATTTTTACAATATCTGTTATGGTTTATTTTTAGAAAGTTAAAGCAGTTTTTTTTTTTTTCAAAAAAGCAAACTTTGGCTAATCATGTTTCATTGTCATTTTTATAGATAAAAGAATTTTATATTTGTGACAGTGAGATCCAGAATTGCATTCAAGAGTCCTAAGTTCTAAGTTCCTTTTCAGCTAGGCATGTCTGAGATCTCAAATAAGACACATTTCTCCTATGTTTTCTCAAATAAGCATACAGACTGTCAGTGTATTATCTTCTTCTTTCCCATATTATTGTATAAATCTTTGTGTTGGGATCAGATCACCTGTTTTGTTTGATTTGGCTTCTTTTACTCCATGTTCAGCCCAAGTAGGATAACTGTTATCCTCCTCTTACAACTACTCATTGAAAAATCATTGTCTTCGAATAAACTGCTGCCCACTTTGTCCAATCACACCAGCTAGTTGTAATTGCTCTCTTCTCTAACCTTCAGCAGTATTTTGGTGTTGCTTCTCTTATGGTCTCAATATGATCTATGTTTACTTGTAATTCATTACATTCATATCTCACTGATTATATTCTAAAGTTTATTAAAAATGTAAAATTTCAGCATTTTTTAGTTGCTCTCAGTATCTTAACAATTCCTTTGCCCCTAAAGTGAAATATCCTGTAAATAAGAAAAGAGATGTTATATCTAAATAGTTCAAAGAAAGTACAGGCAGCAGGCCTAGTTGAAAAATAGCCTAATAGATATTTCTCTTACTCAGAAAGCCATTTTGTGATGGGCTTTTCCTTCCATTTAATAATGATGCTTTCATTTGTTTTTATGCCTCAAGGATTCCATAGTACTCTCTCAGATGTAATTGCCTATGTCTTTGAAAGGCAGAGGCAGTATTTTCTCCATTTTGCAAATGGAAAAGTCTAAGAAATCTTCATAGAAGTCTAAGTGCAGAAACTGTGCTACCATTGATCAGCCATTTTACACCTCATGTAATAGTCAGTGCCATCTCACTTTCACTGAGATGTGGATAAGCAAACATTTCTAAATGAGTTTGACCTAAGAGAAATATAAAAAAAAAATGCTTAAAATATTTTCTCTTCACCATAGTTATCATTTCAGAGAATAACATAAACATTCATTTTTTTCTATAAAAAAAAACAAAACAGGGCCTCCCTGGTGGCACAGGCCGTTGAGCGCTGCACTGTGAAGCTGTCCGCAGCCTCTGCAGCACAGACTCAATCCCGGCCAGCAGGAGAGAAACCCATATGGCGCAGCAGACCTCTCCTGTCTCACCTGCTGCTCCCCTCAGCAGTGTATTTCTTCTGTCTGCCTGTTCTGTTCCCCACTCTGTCTCTGGTGAATCCTCTCACCTTCCCGCGTATCTGGCCTGTACCCTGGTTCTTGTATAAATCAATCTTTAAAAATAAATCTTAACCAAAAAAAAAAAAAATTAAATCACCATGCCCAAGATCTGGCTTGTTCAGCGATCGGGTGGTGAGGTGTGTTAGTATACCACTACATCATTAGAGTCATAGCCACAGAGAGCTGGGTCCCCATCACCTGGCCTTATTAAACTGAGCACAACTTCCCACTGAATAGTCAGCCCAGCCCCAAATCTGCATGCTTGACAGAAGAAGTTAGGCTCCTCTCAAAACCATTTTTAATTGTCCTTTTGTCTCTGTGCTTGCAATTGGGAGACTGGAAGACAAGTTTCACAATGCCACCTGGCTCTCCTTGTCCATGTCAATCTCCAAAATGACTGGAATGTGTTGAGTGTCTATGGTGTGCTAGGAGTATTCAGTAGACACATTGCATGCATTGTCAGGTCATCCTTTCAGTAACCCTGCTCAGTCGATATACAGATCAGGAGAATGCATCCCAGTGACATGGAATAACTGGCCCACGTTACATGAGTGACAGGTGGTAAATGGAAGGCACAGAAATGAGGAAGGGCAATGCAGTGAGACCATTAGGACAACAATGCTCTTATTTATCCAGCAAGCCTTCCAAAATATCCCATCCCCACTTTTATTAAATCAGGATGTTCAAATGTATACTACTTTTCCTTTTTTATTTTATATATTTTTACATCATTTTTTATTTTTGCACAATGTATGCATTTTCATCTTGGTTATAGTCCCCATACAATTCCCACCCCCCCTTGTTTTGATCCTACTCCCCCTTCCTGCCCGCTTCAGTGTGCCTCTGGTTTATAGTTGCTTGTTGTTATATCATAATGTATTTGGTACACTATGTGGTGCATGAGAAATGTTACTTATTAATGTTTAGGAAACCTGAGAGGCTGATGTCTTCATATCCAATATTTATCAGTTCAGAGTTGAGAATGGAAGCTTTATATCAAATATTTATTTTTCTCTAAGTCATATTACATCAGTGTATTTTCTCTGAAGAAAAGTAGTGCACAGAGCACTTGACTACTTGGAAAGATGATAAGAAGATCTGGGTATTTCATTTCAAGATTAAGTGGCGCATTAAGGCAACTATGCATAAAAACTTTACCAGCTTCAAATAGCCACTTTCTCTTGGCTTTGAGTATTTTCTGTTGGAGTAACTTCTTAGATGACTGATACTTTTAGTTGGTTCAGATAAGGGGAGTAGTCACAATTCAGGGCATACAGGTGTGATCCTACATAAGTTTTCCTTTCCTTCCTTGTTTGAATAGCTAGTAGAATAAAGACAGAAACAAAATAGAGAACAAACAATTTCTTTCTTGTTGTGTCTCCATGGTCTGATTCCAAAATTTTTAATTTGTGAATGAAAATATCATATGATGCTTATCATATGAACAAACCTAAAAATGGAAATTCTCCAATAATAAAAGAAGCAACAGTAAAACAACTTTTTTTATCCGTGAAGAAATCAGTCTTATAAAGAATGGAGTGTCCATTTCAGCTCCAGAATGGAGCTCCCTTTGACATGCTTCTCTTTTATTGTTGATACCAGCCTTCTGAAACGAAAAGAGCTGTGTGAGAAAATTCGGGCTATCTTTTAATGCCGTTTTTATTCAGGCTTGCAAATTCTAAATCACTATTTGAGGAGAGAGGTCAAATAATAGGACAATTTTATCCTGTAATTTTTTAAAAGAATATCTTTTTATTAGAATTCTTATGGATAGTGCCAATTTCTACCAGAAATCCTTTTTAAAAAAGAAATGTGCTTCATTTGACCTAATAAATAAAATGCCTGTTTTACTGTGCCCAGACATGTTGGCAGCAGCTGCTTAAACTTCTTTTTCAGTTCTCCAATAGTCAGCAAATCTACACCTCTATTCTAGTCATGAGAGCTCTTATTGCAACTGAGGGTAAAAGTCTGGCTTACCCAAACAAACAACATGTGAGCAATAGGGCATTCAGATGATGCCTCATTCTAATGGCATGTTCCAGATTCTTGGTCTCTCAACTAGTCACCACGAGCCTTCAGAGTCTTTTCCTTTTATGGTGACTAAAGCATGAACACATAAAAGTGTCCTCCTACATATTAAGCCCAACGTGCTCCTGAAAAAGTACATTTCTTGGTAATTCACTCATCTAGGGAAGAACTGGTTTAGAGATGATGGTTACAAGAGCAGCAGTTAATACTTTTGAAAACATATTTGTTTATTATTCCTTTTACCTCTGACCATAATCTAATGAGGTTAACATAATCATTTTTTCCAAAATTATGTAGTGAGGAAGTTATTTAGCCAGCATATTTAAGTTTACTCAGGTAATAGGTGGGATATCTGAGACTCGAAACCTGTTCTTTTGGACTCTACAACCTAATTTCCCTCATAATGTCACCTGGTGATTCTTCATACCTGAAAACACTACACTTTCTCAATTTGGCTTATTTGAAAATATAGAAATAGCAGTGGTTTTTGAATACTGGAAGAGAGCAATATAAATGAAAGGAAAACAAATAAAATGATCAAAGAATAAAATTTTAATACCACACATATTTAATAATGGCTATAATGCATAAAGATGATTTATAATTAGCACTACATTTACCAGTATATAAGTAATTGCTGCTAACATTGTTTGAAACTATTCACTAGTGGTGTTTAACTATGCCTCCTGCGTGTTCGTTTTCATTTTTAATTACCAAACTCTTTATTCATGTTGTAAAGGTATATTTATATTCATACCTTGTTGGAATGATCACAAATTCCGTATTAGGGATTGCTTACATGTGTAGTTTTTTGCACTGACAACACTGTCAAAAAATGCCTGATTTAACTCAGGGCTTAAATGGTCCAGTTGGAGAGTAGAGAAAAGAAAATGAAGACTTTGGTATCAATGTGGGACAGTGTTGTGGCAGACTGGGTTCCCAGTGTGCTAGCCCAGAACAGGCTCCAAGAACTTGTCCTAGGAAAAGAAGCTGAGAAAAGTGCACCACAGATACCATGTTGACTACAAAGTGAAGAGATAAAAAAGATGCAGCTTCATAGTTGAGTAATCACTCACTGATCAGTGAAATAAAGACTAACTATCCTGCCCTCACTCTTTCTGCATGACAAATTAAAGATACCACTGTATTGTATACAGTAATTCACCTAAATTGAAAAATTTGTTTTAATTGTTCAGCAATGTCTGCTTTTCAGAAAAAAAATATTGGGGGACCCAGTGCCAGCAAGATATATAAAAACATCAGTTATATAGCTTTAGAAAACATTTGTTTCAATAGAAGTGTCTTACACTCCTACCCATACACTTTCCAAGTTTGAGCCAATAGTTTTCCCTTTTCTTTAATCCAGCTTTTTAAAAATTATCTGAATTAGAATGTTTTATAAATTATCTCAATAACTGAAATTACCTTCGTAACTATCACAATCAAGTTATTAACAAAGCTATCTGAAGCAAGGTTGTTTATCCATATTTTAGTTATCAAGACATGCAAATTAAATGATGCAAGTAAGTAGATACTGGGGACTGTTCATCAGACATCCCAGACATAATTGTTTATTCAATATAAATGCTTATTGTTACCATGGGCCCAAGTTCTATTTTTTTTTTTTTTTAAGATTTATTTATTTAGGGCCTCCCCAGTGGCACAGAGGTTGAGCGCTGGGTTGCGAAGCTGCCCCAAGCCTCTGCAGCGCCGGTTCTATCCCAGGCTGCTCCCCGGCCACCTGAGGAGGGTACCACATGGTGCCCAGACCTCTCCTGCCACCTGCTGCTCCCCTCAGCAGTGTACTTCGGTCCTTCTGCCTGTTCTGCTCCCCACTCTGGCTTCTTAGCAGTGGTATTATCCTGGTTAGTGTTTTGTAGCATACATAAACTAAAACATAATATTAAATCCCCTGACATTTATTTCTAATTACATGTTAAGCACAGAGATAGTTGCTCCAATAAAACCAAAACTATCAATGCAGAGTTCATATCCTTAAAGTGATATTTTTATAACATTCAGGATAGAATGAGTTTTTAATTTTTTTAATTTGATTTTTTTCTATTTAGTGGTTATATTATTTTGCTCTCTAAATGTAGTATATTTCAAATTACTATTTGCAATGCTAAGAGAAGAGAAAAACTTTCTTTCATAGATAATACATTTGTTAAGATAATTTAAAAATAGAAGACATGTTTCTAAAATATAAGATTAATAAACTGTCCCATAATAGACCCTATCATTTATAAAATAGTTTATAAAATATAATCTTCATAGAATGTGGAATCACAACTCCTAGCTTTTATAATTTGTTTAATTCAACCTCTAAATGTTTAGCCTATATTTGGTCTGATTTACACATATGGAATTCTGAATTCAGAAATATTCTCTCAGACTTTTTAAAAGCAATCGTAATAAATTAAAGAAAAGTATCATCTATAAATCTTTCAAAACATTGGATTTCCTTGACACTATACTCATTTTACTCATCACTTTGATATTTCTCTGAACCAGAGGCCATTTGAGTTATACTGATGAAGGGGAATGTGATTACATGACTTTTTTTTTTAATGGATTTTATTATTGTGCTTGATTTGTTTAATCAATATGAATTCACCAAGACCATACCCAGCATATTTAGGAAAGTCAAAGGAATGATTTGATAGCCAAATTGTCCACATAGCTTCTAGGAAATAAGATGTAACATTCCAAAATTCAATTTTAAGTATACCACCTTTACACAGTACTTTCTACATATGCAGCCATGTGCACATGCACGCACTTAAGTGTGTGCACACATGAATGGAAATGTGTAGCTATTTTGAAATTTATCATGAGTTTCACAATCATATAACGCCATTATTTTACTTTGGTTTCATTTATTGAATATGTTTTATATGTTTGCTAATGTATTTTCTACTTCATAACCAGTGTTTGCTCTCTTTTTAAATTATGACTTTTTTAATATAACCAAAATAATAAAGAATCCTTATAGAAATATTAGTGATATAGCAAAATAATCAAATAATTAAAAATTATGGCTTTTCTTGGTTTATATATATTTAAGATTTATTTTTATTTATTTATGCATATAAGAGTTCGGTTATAGGCCAGAGGTGAGAGGATTCATCAGAGACAGAGTGGGGAGCAGAACAAGCAGATTGACTGAAATATACTGCTGAGGGGAGCAGTGGGCAAGATAGGAAAGGTCTGCTGCACCATGTGGGTCAGCTTCCTGGCTGGGGATTGAACTCATGCTGCAGTGGCTGGCAATATCTTGTTAGTGCTGAGACTTAACTCCTTGAACCACCAGGAAAGCCCTAACTTTTATGTATATTTTTAATAAATTTTCTTTTTGATATTTTTACTATGCACATATATCAGATTTCCTTAAATTTCTGAACTTGTTATTTTTTTCACCTTATAATATGTGGTGAGTCTTTTCTACTGTCACTTAACATTCTTTGAAAATATGATTCTAGAAGCTGCTTGATATTCATTGCCCAGTTGTGACACATTTATTTTATGACTTCCCTATTCTTGGTCACTGAGTTTTTTTCAATTACAGGGAGACTGTGATAAGCATCTCTTTCATGGGTCTGGGTCTGCCTCACTACTAGTTTCCTTAAAGTTTCCTCTCATAAGTATCGCTACAGGGACAAATGGGCCACATAATCTGTGACTCAAGTTTCTGCCGACTTGTCCTCCTGAAGAGAAGTGCTAATTCACAGCTTAAGTATCATACAGCAGTGTCTGATTAGTGTCACCTTGACTTGTCTGATTTTAAAACTCTTCACTCAGACTCTACATATTAAATTTAATAAAATGATTAGGGTTTACATCAGGACTGCATCAAGTCTATAAATATTTTTAGAAACCTGACATTTTTACAATACTGAGATTGTCCATCCAAAGGTAGAGCATGTTTATTCATTTATTCAGCCAGAAACACTTTTCAAAAAGCATTCTACTGATCTTCATATTTATACTATTTATTTGTTATTGTCTTTTTAAAAACTTAAATATTTTACATCTTTTCTTGTTGTTACAACTGGCAATTATATATTATGCACTAAATGTTTTCTTTTTCTTTTTTTTTCTTATTTTTTAAAGATTTATTTATTTATTTATACAAGCACTGGGTACAGTCAGAAGCGCAGGAGGGTGAGAGAACTCACCAGAGCCAGAGTGGGGAGCAGAACAGGCAGAAGGACCGAAGTACACTGCTGAGGGGAGCAGCAGGTGGCAGGAGAGGTCTGCACACCATGTGGTACCCTCCTCAGGTGGCCGGGGAGCAGCAGGGGATTGAACCAGTGCTGCAGAGTCTGCAGGCAGCTTCCCAACCCAGGGCTCAACTGCTGCACCACAGGGGAGGCCCACCAAATGTTTTCTTTTTGGATATCGCTGTAGTGTAAGAATTTATCTGTTTATATCTCTATTTTGCCTTTATCCACATTACAAATTTATTTTTTAAATCTCTAAGTCACATGGAGTAGAGTACGTAATCATAGCATCTAAAAATTGACTTTTTTTCATTATTCTACTAAGTTTTAGATATACACATTTCCTTGTAATTTTACTTTTTAGTTACCTTTGATTTAATTAAACAAACATTGTAAATTTTTTATAGTAAAATGTTATTTTTGTTTTTGTATATTTCATAATTTTAAAGCTCAAAAGCCTCAGGTCTCTGACTTTTTGGTAATCGTCCTATATCTTATTTTCTCTTCTGCTTACCTCTTTAATTAATCAGAATAATCTGGATATATATCATAAATTGTGATGCTTCCTTTTGTCATTTCTTTCCTTAATTATATTTTAGTTCATCAGATATAATTTTTACATAATTTTAGAGCTGTTAAGGCATCTTCTTAGTTTTTTATCTATGTTTCTTTATTATACTCATGGTTATTTAATAAAATATTTTAATATTTTATAGGTAAAGAGGAAGAGAACTAACAATTGCTGAGCTCATTTATGTGCAGATTTACTCTAGTAAGTATTTAAAATAAATTATGTCTTCTAATCCTAAAAATAACCCGTACAGTCTAGCGTTACTGCCTCAGTTTTATAAATATGCACTCAGAGGTTTAGAGACTATGCAAGTCCCATTCAACAAATAAACTGGTAGAAGAAGGAATCAAATCTGGATCTATCTATTGCCACAAAATATGCCCTTCTGTTAAACACTTCTAAACTGATTTTATTTTTCTCTTTTAATAATATTCTCATTTGTTTATGTTTTCAACATATCTATAATTACTTCCTGATATTTAAATTTCCACTTTTTTTTTTAAGTTTGAACTTAATTAAGAGGGCAACCAGTTTGAATAATTGCAGTTTCCAAATACATGCTCTTTATTCAGGTCACACAGTTCAAATTTTTAAAAATCCTTTGGAATTTTATTATATTTTACAAAACGGATCTAGTTATAACCTTCAGCAAGACAGTTGATGACTAATATGGTATGGGTATAGAGAGGAATTTTTATCATTAATTAATGGCATTGTGACCAACAAAAAAAGAAAACTCTGAAATTATAAATTACAGAACATAAAGAAGGAATGAAGACCCAATCTTCCTACTTTAACTTATCACATACACAAACCCAGCGAGGAAGTTATTTACCTTAAGGGTATGAGCTGGTAGAGACCATTTATTATCATCATTTAATTACTGCTAATGATAACGATATTTAAACACATGCAGTAATAGTAATATAAAAAAATACAACTAGCTACTTCTGAAGGCTTGTCATTGCTAAACCCTATATGTATATAATTTCACCTAATCCTTAACACTCTGTGAAGACTATACTATAATCTCCTTTTAGTAAATGGAAAGCCTGTGATATGCAAAAAAATTAGTGATGGAGGGGAAATATTACAGTCTGGCTTTTTCACTGCTGTGCTTACTGTTCTACTGGTGACTCCAGGTATCATCTTGCTCACTTCTGGCCTTTGCAGCTGAGATGAAGGCAGGATCAGGCTGCAGAAGGCAAGCTGTCCTTCTGAGGAGGCTTTGTCCTTCTTTTCTCTTTTAGAACACATGTTACTTTGACCACCAGAGTGAGATCCTTCTAGCAACTTCTAATCCTTTGGTCATTTATCCAGAAAGCTGTTCCTATGGTAGCTTCCAGATCTTTCAAGAATCGTAAAATCATTAAAGATAAGAACTTAGACACTGGCACATTCTATTTCATGTTTCCTTAGTTTTGGGACTCCTGGCAATTATAAGTGAATCCAGTATGACCAGTCATACCTTAAAAAGACCTTCCAAGGCACACCTAGGCCTTTGCTGATAGATCTAACTAGTGAAAAATTTTCAGTGAAATAAGTTAACCATGGTTTATAGGAGAATTTAGTCAGTAAAGACTTCATCCACATAATTCCATGTGAAGCATAGCTGCAGCAGATTTTTTGGCTCCCATTATCCAAAGCATTGCCTTAAATCTATTTTTCATCTTACTCATACACACTTGATTTACATAGAAGCTATTTAACTGATAAAATTACAATGTTCAGATTAATTGAACCTGTATAAGCAGCCAAGTTGGATCATTTAAACCAAAATCAATATTAAGGGCTGAGTTATATGATTGGCTATCTACCCAGATACAGAACACCATTTATTCAGATATCAAATCAGGAAACCACCTCTTGCAAGACCTCAAGCCGGCATCGCACTTTACCCAGCTTTGAATTCCTTGTTAATATCATTCCTGCTAAATCTGACCATGTTGGAAAATTGCCACATTAATCAGCAGCAGAGGGGCTTCCGTGAGCTCCTGGCTTCCAGCAGCTATCACAGCAGCTGCCTCTGAAATCTCAGGTTCACTTCATGGAAAACCACAATAATCATATTTTGGAGTCCAGAGAACCAGCATTCCTGCTGAGTGACCACAGACTCCACATGTGGAAACATAACTACACCTTAAAAATGCAGCCAGTTTTCTAGGAAGTACCAGCTGTTCATCACAGGAAAGAAGAGAACACTTTCACAAAAGTCCATTCCAATACAAGAAAAAAATAGCAGCAAAATAACAGATTTGAAATGGGTAGCATCTCTCATATGCATACATCTCATAGCAATGATAAAGGTTTTCCTTTGCACAGAACAACACTTCTTTCTCATAATTTGCTGCACATAAAAATGTCTATTCATAGTTCTAGACTCAAAGGTTATGACTCAGTAGGCTCTGTGTAAAGTCCTAGACTATGAATTTTTAACAAGTTTCCCTGTGAACTTGGTGCAAGTTGTTTGAACTACACTTTGACAAAGTTTAAGAATTTTGCTCAGTTTGGGGCATGGTGAGAGTATCTATTTATGAAAATATAGTCCTAAGAAAAAGAAGATAAAAACAAAGACACAGTGTTTCTCTGTCTTTTCTTTTTCTCCCCAAACATGAGCTCCATTAGTGCTGGGCACTTTGAGGAGTGAAGATCCAAGTGTAATCTTTGCAGCCAATAATTGTCATTGGGGTGACCAGTCACATGTTTTTACCTGAAATGAAAGGTTTCCCAGAATATGGAACTTCACATTAAAGGGAGGAAAAGCCCAGACAACATGGCACAATGACAGCTCACAGGCAGGAGTAAACAAAACTGAGTGAGGAAATACCAACTCACTGAGACAAGAGGAGAAAACTTCATGAAGGAACTCATATTCTAGTAGGAACTCAACAAAGACTCATGCAAAGAAAACAGCATTTATGAAGTCACAGAAGTAAGGAAGAATCTGAAAGTACTCAGGGAAATTCATGTGACAGTTAGGAACTCCGGAGAAATGTGGCTAGAAATCAGACCCTGATGTTGCTTTGGAAATAATAATCAATTAATATTTGCTCTACTGTGATCTGCTCTTGATATTAGAACTGAAACAGAGAAACTAAGAGGAGCCATTGGAATAATGGAGGGATGTGGAGAGGCTGATGCTGAGAACCAAGATAGAATTGGTGGTACAGAAAAGATGCGGTTTTTCAAGAATATTTTGAAGAAACAATTCATAAGACTGAATTAGTATAGGTGGCAACTTACAGAGGAGGAGGAGATAACAGTTACAAGATTTCTGCAAGACCTGTGATTGTGACAACAATATTAAAAAAGTTTGTTAACAAAGAAGTAACAATTCCTTTTGTTGAGAAATCTAATGATAGTAGATTTAGTCTTAAATATTTGAGTTTGGGTGCTTGGACTGGATATCTGTTACTGTGAAGCAGATCACCCTACAACCTAGTTCATGAAAATACGTTTTTCTGTTCTTTTTTGTGACTGTGCCCTGACTGAGATCAGCTGGGCACACATGCTGGAATCCCTCACTAAGCCTGTGACAGCAGTTGGAACTGGAGTTAAAGACTGGCTGGTTTAGATGACACTTAACACTATGCCTTCTCCTTGCTATGTGGTGGCTGCTCCTGTAGAGCTGCCAGTCCTCTTACTGACTAGGTCTGCAATTGGTATAGCATTAATTGCATGCCATTACTTCTTTGTACCTATTGTCAAAGCAATGGTCACAGGATAGTCCAGGGTCCAGGGGAGGGATAAGAGACCTGCATTCTAATGGGTGGAGTGCACAGTGTACAACCATCTTTGATCTACCTCAGTCCTTGTGGGACAGAAGTGTGGAAATGTTTAGGAGATTCTTGGTGAACCTTTGTGTGGGTCTTCAAAAAAAATCAGATTTTAGAAATGTGAATGTGAGTTTTATACTGAAAAATGAACTGTCAAACAATGGATGAGGATCAAGAGGTTGAGAATGAGAAAAGCTTTGCATTTAAGAGGAATTTGGGAGAAGTCAACCAAAGAGAAAGGGGGATGTTAAAAGTCAACAAACAGGGGAGCCACGTACACATGCTATCTTGAGGAGGTCAAGGACAGACATGAAAGCTCTTAATTAGAATACTGTATGAGAGATTTCCAATAAGACTGATAAAGAAGGAGAGATCCTGGCAGGGGCAGCATTATTAGAGGGGAAAGGGGAGCATCCCCTCTGTGGGAAGCTAAGAATAGGTGCACTCATTGCAGGGACTTGGCTGCCAGACTGGGAGAGACAGGAGAAGTTATTTGTGTGTAATGTTTTGTGTGCTTGTTTGTAAGGGCACAAGGAAGAGACAAGTTGAAAGGCATGAAGACAGAGGACCAAAGGAAGGATGGAGATATTGGTGTATGAAGGAGATGTGCTGACAACAGTGAAAATACTTGAGACAGGAAGAAACCAGTAGAGAATGATGTGGCATAAAGGGGTGAAGAGGGGAAAACTGATGTCTGTCTCTGCGCTTTGTGAAGATAGGACACCATTCTGAGGAGCCTGAGGTTTCCCACATGCAGCTCTACTTATGACCTTCCATTTCTCTGAAAACTCTCTGTGTTTTGCTTGTTTCTAAAACTCTCCAATATTCAAGTTCCTTTTCCAGGGTACCCTCTCTGATGCAACCAGTCAAAATCAGGAATTCATCCTCAGAACATCTTTATGATATTCCCTCAACTTCAAACTCCATGTATTTTCTGCAAATGTAGAATTCATTAGTATTTTCCAGCATTTTCTATGTTTCCTATAATAGAGCAAAGAAAAGAAAAGAAAAGAAAAATTTGGAGGAAGATGAGATTTGATGTGAACATTATGGGCATACAAAAATGGACAAGGTGCAAAAGAATTGGAAAGGAGAAAGTGATTACAAAAGTCAGGTTTTGGGGCCTCCCTGATGGCACAAGGGATTAAGTCTCAACCTAAGAAGCCATCTGCAGCCACTGCAGCACAAGGTCGATCCCCGGCCAGGGAGCTACCCACATGGTGCAGCAGACCTCTCCTGCCTTGCCCATTGCTCCCCTCAGCAGTGTATTTCAGTCAGTCTGCCTGTTCTGCTCCCCACTGTCTCTGGTGAATCCTCTAACCCCCCACACCTCTGGCCTGTATTCCAGTTCTTGTATGCCTAAATAGATAAATCTTTTAAAAAATAAACAAAAGTCAGGTTTTGTTTACTTTACCAATTTCTTCATTTCAGTTCTAATTATTGATCATCAAACAGAAGTATAATTAAGAGAATTTAAGCAGATATCACAAAGATAAAAAACAGTCACGTGTTTATTATGTTTTGGAAAAATAATTGAGAAAATATGGAACAAACTACATGAAATGATAGTTAATTCTTTTATTCTGAGGTATGTAGGTAGTAATAGACTATCTTTTTCTACCTCCTCTTTTCATGTAAACTCTGCTGTAGACAAAAACTGATTAATTGTATGACAATTTAAGAATTACATATACATATGTAGAGTGTTATTTCCAGCTAATACTTTTCCTTTATAGAGACAAACTTATTCAATAGAACACCTATGGATTGAGATTTGAGTATTTCAGTCTAAATGAGCTAGTCAACTGAGCCATAAACTGTGATAAAAATAAAGGTTAACTAGAGCAGTACTTTGTAACATAGGCTGACATCCAATGTCACCTGCGCCCTGGGCGAAGCAACCTCTTTGTGTCTAGTGAAATAAATAAGGCACATAAAGCTCTTGGCCTGAAAAAACAAAATTTTAATGTTGTTGACTTTATCATGTATTGCCTTTAAACATAATGAGAAAATAAAAGTGCATGATAAATAGAATTTACAAATATTTTGTTTTCTAACAAAGTGAAACATAAGCTCTTGCAAGACACCAAATATGTCTTCCATTTTTATGCCATTGTGCATGGCATATACATTCTTGAAAGAATGGAGAATGAGCACGAGTGAATAATTGAAGCATATGTATGAAATCAGATTTATTTGACTATAACCTGGGAAACTATAAAACAAAATAATAAATCAGCATTGATTATTATTATTAAATGTGATATTCATCTCAGATACTGTATTTTATATAGCAGATTTTTGAATAACATCATTTTTTTCAATGTCATTTGATTATAACATTAATGAGAAAAAATCTATCCCGATTGACACTAAAAAAATGATTTTATTTGAGGAAATAGTTTCCTTATAGGTTATAGTCATAGTCACAGTTTTTTTTTAAGATTTATTTTTATTTATGCATACAAAAACTGAGGTGTAGGCCAGAGGTGTGGGGGGTGGTGGTGGTGAGAGGATTCACCAGCAATAGAGTGGGGAGCAGAACAGGCAGATCTACAGAAATACACTGCTGAGGGTAAGACAGGAGCATTTTGCTGGACCATGTGGGTTAGCTCCCTAGGCGGGGATCGAACTCATGCTGCAGTGGCTAGAGATAGCTTTATAGCACTGAGGCTTTAACCCCTGCACCACCAGGGAGGCCCTAAAGTCAGTTTCCAAGAACCTGTCAATCATATTATCAAATAATGGTCACAAAAATTAGAACCACCTAGTAGATATAGTTACATATATAAATGTTACATAACTTGGGAAACAAAAGAGATGATAAAGAGGCAAATAAGACAAAGCCACACAAATTGACTTCAGAGAAGCTAAGCCACCTGTTCATCAGGCTGACATAAATGACCATGACCAAGGCATGCTGGGGTAATACTCAAACTACATTGAAAGGCAGTGAAAACTCACAGAGACTCTAAGTCAAGCTCCCTACAAACCATATCCATTAACTTGTGAAATACAAGGAGGAAACCTAAGTTGGCAGTCATTATTTTAAGAGTTGTTCATAAGCAATGATTTAAATATATATGTTAAATATATATATATAGAGAGAGAGAGAGTCCCAATTCAATGTTAGCAATATGATTTTCTATTATTGATAGTATTATTAATATTCATTTAATGATGAAAAATAAAAACTTACAAAATGATAAATATTGTTATGATTTCTACAGCCTATAATAGGATATTAAAGTATTTGAGGAAAATAGAGAAATACCAAAGGTTCATGTAGGGTACTGTGCATTCCAAGAAGTCTTTATCCCACATCAAGGTTAAAATATCAGTATATTTCCATTGGCTGAATGATTGCATAAATTAATGCTATTCAGAACAGCTTTAACTTGCACAGCTGACTTAGGAAATGTGTGACTAAGCTTCTAAATTGGCATGGAAGGCACATTTACAGGACTTGCCTTATCTCTGCACCATTTAATGCCTTTCATTTCCTCTTATTATCATCATCACTTTCATCACAGGCAGTTTCTCCTTCACTATCAAAAGCCCTTGGAGAATAGTCCTGCTTAAAGCTATGGGTCACTGAAAATGTGGTGTGTCTCTTTCATTTACATTTTGATTAAGTGAAAGTCTCTTAATTTGGGTTATTATCGATATATAAATCTGTGGAGAAAATGAACATGCATTTATAATGCAACCAACATGACATGATTTATTGCTCTTATAAACTGTAAATACAGGAAGAACAAAAGTCCAGCTCTTAGGGCCCTTGGACATGACACACTGCCAGTGACCAATGGGACCACTTGCATCCTCTGTGAAGGCCAGCCTGGAGCTCCCCTTGCCATTGTATCATTACTTCAACTGAACTAGGCTCCAACTTAAGCTATCATATGTAAGTCTGTCTACTATACTTTACCAATCTTCCTGTGGAAGGCTGGTGAGTGGTAAATGACAGCTCAAAATGGGTTTCCATACCTGATTGTGGACTTTGTTTGGGGAATTTGGCTACCCCTTGCGGGCTGGAGGTGGAGTGAATTCGCTGGTTGGTAGAGCTGTGGATGCTGCTGGGAGCTACTGCAGAGACATTCTTCCTGGGCTTCATGTCTTGCAGCCACATGGGTGAGGCTTCGAAGGCCTGCATCCTGCGAGCATGACTGTTGGCGTTGACTTTCAAATAGGCCTGGGCCTTGTGTTCCTGGAGCTCTCCATAATTGGCATCTGTCACCCTGCACTCATATAAACCTTCATCCTTTTTCCTCACTTTGGAAATTTGAAGCTTATGAGAGATGTCATTGCCTTGGACTTTCACTGTCTGAAAAATTGCAGGTAAAAAGAAAAAAATGAAGTGCTACATCAAATGATTTCATTTTTATACTTTGTCCTGAGATTGCTAATGTTGGAAATTAAAGGGTCTTTCTGGCCATAGACATAAAGCTTTTTATTTTCTCAGCAGTCAAATCTGAAGGTCTTATTTATCCTAATCCACTAACAACTGGCTTCACAAATTCATGGAATAATTAGTTCAATCTAGCCAGTGCCAAATTCCATTAGCCATGTGGTCACTATTTCCCAGGTTTCAGTAGCTGCTTTGCCATTTTCTAATCATGGATTGACTGTTAATTCTAAGCTCAATTAGGCACAAACCTAGTTAGGGCAAGTTAGTCTGTATGTTTCTTTTCTTCTCTGCAGGCTATAACTCTGAAAGATGACAAAAATATTTTGTGGGTCAATGTGATCAATATTGAGTTTAAGTGAAAATGTGAGGTCATCCTCACACTGGGATGGCTACTAAAGATATAAAGTAGATTTGGTTATTAAAGAATTTTCTTCTCATATATTTGGTGCAGTCTAACCCATAGTCATGGGTTAGCGTGGATCAAGGTGCAGAATAATATGACCTGAAATCTTATGGCTCATTAAATACATACACCTTGCCATTATAGCATCTCATTATAATGACTGGACCTTGAGATGTCATTAATTATACATTTGAATGATTTTAAAAAACTGAAATTAACTCTCTTATTTCTCTCCATAAATTTAAGCTAGGTTAATAGTAAGATTATATTGATATAGTTTTATATATAGTTATGAGTATTTGTAATTAGTAAAATTCTATATAATATACAATATTATATATATCCATAAGCATTTTTATCAGAATAGTTTGATTTAATATATGTTGTATATTATCAGTGACTAAAAGAATAATGGATTTCATAAGGTGATTAGACTTTAATGACTTGGCTATTTTGAATGAGACAAAAAAAGTAAAGAAGGCACATATACTGCCACTGGCCATTATACTTTGAAATGACCATAACTAATTAAGAACTTTTAGGAAGTGTACATCTGCTTTTTAAATTTATTTATTTATTTTTTTTACTGATGAAACACCATTGTTTTAAATGTTTGTAAGTATTTTGATGATGTAAGATTTCTCCCCTCAGGTGTGGTCACTGTATCTCTTCTACAACCAAAGCACCCAAAGTCCTTGTTCACTTGTGTTTACATGTAGAGCTGTTTATACAAACAGTATCACATTTGAACTATGTGTCATATTTGAACATATTTATGTACATACAAAATTATATTACTGGGCTTCCCTGGTGGTGCAAGGGGTTATTTCGCAGAACTATGAAGCTCTCTGCAGCAGCTACTGCAGCAAGAGTGTTGACCGCCCCCCTCCCCAGCAGGAGGTGACCCACATTGTGCAGCAGACCTCTCCTGTCTTGCCTGCTGCTCCCCTCAGCAGTGTATTTCAGTAGATCTGCCTGTTCTGCTCCCCACTCTGTCTCTGCTGAATCCCCTTACCACCCATACCTCTGTTCTGTACCTCAGTTCTTATATGCATAAATAAATAAATCTTTAAAAAATAAATATACTAATACTACAAATATAATTTATATTAACAGATTAAAATATATTATGCTATTTCCTAATAAAGTTAGAGGTATTCAGAGTACTTATATATTTTATTATCCCATTTTACAGTAGAGTAAACTGAAGCTTAGAGGTTTGGGTGACTGATTTTTTTTTAAAGATGTATTAATTTATGCATAGGAGAACTGGGGTTCAGGCCAGAGGTGCTGGGAATAAGAGAATTCACCAGAAACAGAATGGGGAGCAGAACAGGCAGATCTACTGAAATACACTGCTGAGGGGAGCAGCAGGCAAGACGGGAGAGGTCTGCTGAGCCATGTGGGTAACTCCCTGGCCAGCCTGGTATAGAACTCATGCTGCAGAGGCTGCAGATAGCTTCACAGTGCTTTGCTTAATCCCTTGCACCACCAGGGAAGCCCTGAATGAGTGAGTCTTAATAAGTGCTCAATAGAATCATCTAGGATGCTCTTAGAAAATAGTTTTGTAACAGGGTGGTCCCCAGGAAAGGGGGGAGTTTCCCTGCCCCACCCAAGGGAGGGTGGAGCTGAGCAGGGAGAGGAGAAGCTGCAGAGGAGACTGAGGAAGGAAGCAAGATGGAGCCTAGAGACACATGAAGAAACTGTGCTTGTCTTTTGGTCGTGGACTGGGTGACACAGATGTGGGTGAGACCTGTGGGGAGGTAATAATGACAGCTTTTATCTTGATTTTAATTTTGCTCTTTTCCTTTCTGACCTGTCTGGTTGTTTCTGATCCTTTTCTGTGGGTCCCCACTGAAAGGTACTTCAGATTTGTGGCAGGCTTTGGGGCCTTGCTCTGGGCCAATCCCATTTGGATGGAGTTTTACCCATGAGGGGACGGGTAACTTTGGGTACTTGATTTAGAAACTGTACTATTTGCCTTTCCTGTATTGTTTCCTAATTGTATTAAAGTTCCTTCCCATTAAAGTCTCATATGTTTTGTGTTGATGCGGCGGATGGCAGAACCCATTTAGAACAGGCAGGTTTGCGGGGTTTGGGCTGCCCCTCTCCCTGCCCTATAACACTTTCAGTTTGATTAATGAAGAACTAGTAACTGCATCTGTAGGTGACAAAGCTCATAACAGTTTATTTTATCCCCTAAGGAGCTTTGATATCTATTTTCAATATTTTATGGAGGTAACATTGATTTACAATACTACACATGATTTAGAGGGCTAAGAGCATACCTTTACTAATATCAGTATGTTATCAAAGGAATTATAAAAACTGCTGACATAGGACATATGATCAAATTCACACAGTGGGTAGACTAGGGCAAACTACTTTCTACTTCATTTGGTATTTAGAAAACTTTCTAATTCACTTTCTAAAAACTTTATGAACTATTGATTTTATGAACTATTGGCACGAGTAACAGTGTGATTATGCACCTGATTGGACACTAACCTAGGTCAGGATGTGTGGGACTACTTTTATTACTAATCTTTGTAGGACATGTACTTGAGTGAAAGACAAATAGTTAAATAAAGTTAAAACATTTAGCCATTTATATGTGTATGAAAAATAAAATGTTTCACAAAAAATATTAATAAACAAATTATCTTACCAATAGTTTCTCTACCAATATAGGAAAACAACAGTTTCTGCTATATAATAATTTAATTGAAACATTCTGAAAAGATCAGTGACTATAAATATATATCGGAGTTTCTTTACTTATATCTTATTTTTGTTTGATTTTTTCTTCCAATTGAGATTATACATTTTGACCATATTTTATTCTATTAGTAAAATATATTTTTGACTATGGAAATGATGTATCTCAAATTTTTACCAGCCTATTGTAAAGGCCTCATAATAAATTTATTTTTTAAGCAATTTAAGCATAAATAACATAACATAAAAACAATGTTGGGCATTTTTTAGATTCCATATATATATATATACATATATATATACAAACACATATTTAACAAATTTATTTTTTATTATGAAACTATTTCATTTCTAGTAATGGAAATTTATTAACAATGGTTAAGGTGCAAAGGAAATAATCTAAAACCCCTCTGGGTTCATCTAGGCTGACAATCAAACAAGCACCAGGGTATAGAAGTTTAATAATAACATGTATACTTCTCATATAAGTGGAGGAGACACAATGTAACTGAGTAGATTGTGCATGAGGACAAGGGAGGTTGAGAGAAGAAACGGTGTTTACCAGGGGAAAATAAAGTTCACTTTGCTTCCTTCATTGAAAAGAGATATGCAGCCTTAGAGCTGCCTGAGAGAGACCCTTACAGAAAGAAGTTTAGACAGAAATATTTAAAGCAAACTCTCAAACATGGTTGAAGATTATTAGAGCGCTGGTGGTGGGCAGGGTATACAAGTGTACATTTATAGAGGTTTGAACCTATAAACTTTGGAGCATATATAAAGATGAAAACCTACTTTACATCAATAAACATTATTGGGGGGGAGTCTCCATCCAACCTCTAGAACTACTCCCTGAAATCAATATTTTGCCAAAAAAGATATATTTTGACTTTATGTTTATGTCTATATTTATATTTATGATTTTGAGCACTGGCATTAGAAATATATTGTATGCATTCTATTGAAAATTGAGTTGTTTTCATTACAATTTCAAGGTATTGTCAGATGTTTTAAATTTTTCTGCCTAGGAAGATTTCTGCATGCTAATATTTTACATATTACTAAAAGATGTAATTTCTGTAACTTCAAATGGATATATAACACTGCAGCCCTTTATACTTAAAATTACATAACTGTTAAAAATTGCAAGGAAAAATTGCCACACATCTCTTTGGATGGCAGAATGATGCTCAAGTAATTGTTTAAATATTGCATGATCAAAATAAACAATTTCATTGTACCAGCTCTAAATCAGCTTCAAATTTTATGTGCCCCATGAGTTAGGCAGGAGTAGTCTTGTGTTTGTAAAATCGCCTCTTTCAGCAACAGTAAATTAAAATATTTTATAAACCTAAAATTAATGAACCATTCTTCACCCAGGTCCTGCCTGGCCTTAGCAGGAGCCACCACCCCTGTGGCTGTTGGAGAGATACTCACGCTGATCTTAGTCCCTTCGCTGTCCGGGTCGCGATCTGGCACCAACTCCACCTGCGTGACAAGTAGACACACGCTGGGCAGCAGCTAGAGTTCGACACTAACTGAGCCCACCTTGTGTCCCCAGCCTCTATATAGTTCAGTTGGGTGACTCAGAAACCAGAAACAGAGGGTGGTGGATGTGGGAGGGGAGGGTCGAGGCCACACTGGCTAGGGGTTTTCAGGCCAGAAGGAGGCCACCTTCTCCCCAGCCTTCCATCTGGCTGAGTAGGAAGGTGTGATGGTCGGTTTGTCCAAAACTCAGGGATGGCCGCATGCGCGGTTCCCAGATGGGGCTCAATAGAGGCTAGAGGCTCAGAGAAAATAGAGGCTGATTGAAGGATGGGGACTTAGGTAAGGTGCAGACTAAGAGAGGGTGGGTGGGGCTGCTTGCATAGCCCAGCACTCAGAGGCCCGAGTGAAATTTCAGTGGGGTCTGGGGACTGCCCAAGAGGGCTTCCCGGGGATGCTCGGTGTGCATCACCAGGGCTAAGTGAAGGAGGGCGTGGTACCAGGTGGGTGCAAGTCCGCTGAGTACCAGAATCTGCCTCTTTGCCCTAGATTGCTGCAACAGATTTTCCTTTTCTCAATAGGACAAGCTGAACTTTTTTTCAGTCTTCCCTTGACATCCTCTCCCTTAGGTCTCCGCCTTTTTTTCTAACCCTCCTTTCCCAGCCTCTCCAGTGCTCCCTTCTGCTGTCCCTCCAGCACTCTCAGCTTTACTCCCCTCTCCATCCTCTCTCATCTATTTTCAAGTTGCCTCCGGTCTCTTCCTTCACTCCCTATTCCCATCACCCTTCCCACTGCTCCCACTCTGCCTAACTCCCCCCTTCCCCTCTTTTTTTCTTCCTTTTCACTTCTTTCCTCCTCCCCTCCAGCTCTTTCATCCTGACCTCTTCCCCTCCTCCCTCTCTCTACCCCTTCTGCTTTCCTCCTCCCCTGCCATCCCTCTCTCCCAGCCCCCTCTCCACCCCCCGCCAACCGCCACAGCAATCTCTTCCCAGCTGAATGCAGACATGAAAAGAAATAGCTACAGAGGGTAAGTAGCAGGTATAGGGGTACTGAAAGAATTATGTTCCCTCACCCCACCTTCCCTGATGCATCACTGCAGGAGCACTATCAAGGATTGCTTTGATAGAAACCAGGATTAAATGGATGAGAAGTTCCCAATTTTAACCAGGATTTTAACCTAGTGTAACCACAACTGCAAAGTCCTGTTCACTACCTAGCATCCCTGGGCAATTCTCTGGCCAAGAGTGTTGACATATCCCCAAGGGCACACAAGCGCATTTTCCCCACCCCCAACAGACTTTGGAGGACTAGGGCTAGATCCCACAGACCCAGGGAATTGCTAGCCAAGAATCTCAGCTACCTGAGAGCCAGCCACCTCAGCCCCAGGCTCCAAGTCATCTGCCCCCCTCAGAAACCACCACTGGATTTCCAAGTACACCGAGGAAGAGCCGCTCTGGAAAGCACAGGACATCTCCACGTTCTGCCCTTCGGTTGCAGTCACATTCCGCGGAAACTCAGTAAATTTTGCTGCAAAACAGAAATGAATCCATTTGGAATATCCACGCCACTTTTGTCAGCATCATTCCTTGAACATCTTGCTACATTATTCTTGGACATAAGGAAACAGGAACAAAAATCTCTTTATCATATTTCTGGCTTCACCTGACTCCCCAAACCCCCTTCTTGTCTTATTTTTGGTATAATGTCTACATCACTTTGTTGTTGATAAATCCAGAAAATGGAGAGACCAGTAAGTTTGCTGATAACTCTCCTGCTAGCCACGCTGTCCACAGTTAGATACAAACACCTTTTCAGATTGCAGTATTTCCCAAAACTTAAGGGATTCAGTGATGTAAAATTTAAGCAAAGCCGCAGAGTTGATATATGAGAGGACCCTTTTCCTCCAAGTTGCTAAACAATCTATGACTGTTGCATGTAAAAGAGAATGGGCCATGATTACCTATCAAATGCACATTCCTGATTATATCAAAGCTATTATTAGCAATTGCTATTTGGAGACTAAGGCAGTAGCACAAGTTGCATATTCTCCAATGCTGGGAATATTTCTCTCTTCAAATTAACATTCGTATTTGTTCCCATCAAACTACTGTGTTGTAAGTTACCATATATCAATTGGATTTAAGAATCACACACGTGGGTTTAGTTCAGATAAACAATATTTTGAAGTCACCAGAGAGATTTTTTTCCCAGCTTTTTCATGACAAATCTTGACACTGCTAGTTTGCAGGATCATGGAATCACAGTGAAGCTTACAAAACAAGGTGTTCCCTTTCTCCCAAAGGCATTTCTTTAACATGGAATGCTTTGGATAGTTGTTCTTATCTTGACTAAGGAACACTTTGTAAGTAAACGATGATTCACTCAAGCCTTGGAGAGATTAGTTGCTGGTGGAAGTGCACAGCTACAAAGCACACGTGTGGAGACCAACCGAAGGGGCTGCAAGGCTGATTTAAGGTGCATGCAAACACGCACCGCCCCCCCCCCCCCACGCTGCACACTGCCCCCCCACCCCAGACAGTTTTTAGAGAAACACCATCAGCGTCTCTTTTCAACATATTATGAAATCCCAAATGATCTCTATTGAAATGGTTCTGCATTTATACTTCAAGAAGATGGTAGCTGTTAAGACTTTCGAAAAGGACTTTTCCTGCTGGAAGGAAGAGGACGCATTTCTTGCAGAAATGATGCAGTTCGGCAGCAGCGATGTGATCTGTTCGTGGTGCTGAAATGATTGCTGCAGCCTGCGAGGTCCGGAACAACTGGATTCGGCAGGCTGCTGCCTTTTGTATGCAAGTCCTGTCTGTTTATGGGTCTCAGAGGAGTCTGTTCTTTGATAAACACACAATGCAAACGAAGTCACAAGGACCCAAAAAGGGAAATTCTAAACTCATTCTGTCTACACAGAGAGGACTGGTAATGGAGAGACCCCATCCCCAGCTCTTGTTTTTTTTTTTGTGTGTGTGTGATGATTATGTATGCATGAGTGGTTACCCAGTGTGCGCGCGCGCGCGCGCACACACACACACACAGAGAAGGCGAGCGTGCGTGTGCGCACACATACACGCACACACACAAACACACACGCACACACTGTGTTTGTGTTCACCAAGGAAGCTACCTCATTATAAGGTACCAACTAAATTTGCTCTCAAATTTAGCTTGCCTGCTGTTTAATAAACTTTGAAGAAAAAGCCAAACAGAACACTATTTGCACAACCTAAACCACTGCTACTTGCTAGGAGCCTCATGACATCTGTCTGGCCATTCTTTGTAGAGAACACGCATACACACACACACAGACACACACCCCACAAGCAAATGTATATTTGGCAACCAGTAAGACTTACCTTGAGAAGAAAGCCCTTGCTGTACATATAAAATCGAAAAGAAAACAAATCCAACATACGCCAAAAAGATCCCCATCATTCCAAAAGGGTGGGGAGGGGGTCACATCAGTGTAGCCAAGAGCCAAAAATCCTAAAAGAAAGGGATGCACATCTATCTATCAGAGGCCGGTCCAGAGCCCAGGGCGCGTCGCTGCACTCACCCAGCTGCTCTCAGCTCGGACAAGCTGGGGGCAGGTGGGGGCGGGGTGGGTGCGAACGCCGGAGGGTGAACAGCTGCTCCGAGTCGGCTAGTCGAGTCCAGACCCGGCTGCGGCGAGAGGAGTGTCTCCGCGGCCGCGCTCGCGGTACCTGCAGCTGGTCCACGTCAGCCGCTCGGCTGCGTGCTCGCCTCCCCCATGCCAAGTCGGCCTCGCGTGGGGATGGGGGTGGCAGTGGGGTGGGCAGAGGGCCCGGGGGCTCAGCCCTTTCGCCGCCGCAACTTTGCTCCGACCGCAGCGAGGGCCCTTTAACCCTGTGAGCACCAGGGCACGGGACTGGGCGACAGTGTCCTCCCTCCAGAGAGATGGAACGTCTATTTCCCCCTCCCCAACCCACCCCCAATTTTGCTTTATCTCCCCATGGACTGAATCTCTCTCTTTCAGCGGATGGGATAGCTCTGTCGCTGAGAGGGCCCTACTGCTCTAGGATGGCGCTGTCTTCCGGGCTCGGGGCTGGAGATTGGAGGAGGAAGTTGGGGCCTGGATGGAGAAGGGGTAGGGGGATGGGGTGAGAGAGGCTGCTTTTGGGCGATGAAAACAGCCATTTGAAGGAAATGTCGCTTAACCAGTTATTAACTGCTCTAACTAGAATGAGCACAGGCTATTATTTCACACGAATTTATTGCTGAACAGCCTCCAGTAGGAGAGAAGCAGCTCATGCAGGCGACACACACCACTTTAGCTGGCAAACAGAAGAGACAAAAGTACAAAAAGTCACATATTGAGAGAATTTTCCAGAAGAACAGCACAGCAGACTAGGTTTACATTTACTTGTTTCTAAGATTCACATACTCTCTGCTGTCCCTGCCTCCATCTCCCTTTTATTTTGTAGTGAGGGAGGGATTTCAAATACCATTAAGGGCTACATTTCATGGGGTTTTGTTTTATTTGCCTTTGTTTTGCATAACAGTGATTATTTTATGTTCTCTAGGATTATGTGTATAAGAAAAAAATGTTTCATGAACTAAAAGCCCAGTAAGTTTTTGAGTTGGGAACAAATATAGTTATCTGCTCTGGAGAAAATTTGAGATGTATATTCTATTTCTTACTAAGAATCTACAAACAGTATATATCACATTAAAGACTCTGTCCTTATAAAACCCAACTATTAGTCAATAAATTAAAATCTTTTTGACAAAATTAAATCAGTATCCATCTGAGTAGGGAACCAGATATTTTATTCTCATTATTATTTCTGTACAATGACACCACAAATCTTTAGAATTATTTGGAAATATGACTCAGTCTTAACAGTGCTGTCAGGAAACCAATGCAGTGTATATTTTCACTTCACTGATAAGAATTTGTAGTTGGCGAATTCCTTCACTGCACTGACCAGAAAGAAATAACCTTAACATAGTTGTTGGATTTTTAAAGCATTTATATTTCTACTGCTGAATGCAGCTGTAACTTGAACCATTAAAAAAAAAGAAAAATAAGATACAACAAATTCATGACATTACTTACTTTCTGAATATATTTTTATTTTTTACTCTGGGTAGACACAGAATATAAGATTCAGAGAACATCTGTTCAAGTCTAGGACAACAGGACTGTATCTTTCTTGGACTGAGTAAAGGATTGCCAAGTATGTCATTTCAAGAAAATACGTGTCTTTATGCCCAAACATTCTCTCATCAGATTGTATTCAGAATACACAAGCATATCCAAGTTAATACACCTACACCATACTCAACATTATTTGGGAAAACAAAACAAAACAAAACTTTGGAGGTGTTAGAACCTCAGAGGTTGCCAACTCCACCTTTAAATTGTGTTCCTAGCAGGGTATATTCAGTATTTATCACAAAATTTCAGTTATTTAAACATTTAACATAAACATGAAATGGGTATGTCATCAACATGACCTGATTTCTACATTATCTTCTGTAGAACAGTTTCCAATATAAAGAAAAGGGGCATCCACTTTAAACAAGGGAATCCTTCCTGAATGAATTTAACAAAGCACTTTAGCTATTTTTATGGGAAACTTGATTACTGTAACTGCAGAAGTACATAAATACAAAAGTAAAATAAGTTTAAAATTGTGAAAATATAAAGTGTGAGGAAAGCTTGTATAGGACAGATAGCCATCAAAGTAAATAGTTACAAGCATTTAAGAAACAAAAGAAAAGGAAAGGAAGGGAAGGACAATGAAAGGAGGGGGGTCTGAAGGAAGGAAAGGAAGAGAGGGAGAAGAAAATAGGAAAGCAGAAATGAAAAAGAAAGGTAAGATGCAAAAAGACAATGTTCTTTTTCTTATGAAAAGTGCCTGATAGATAAGTTATTTTCAGTTTTGCCAGTGTAGACTAAAATAATTATATTGTACATCTGATATATCATGTAAGGATAGCAAATAGTGTTGGTAAACATATTTGCATTATCTCCTTTAGAATATGTGTCATATTAAAAAGAAAATATTTCTATATTAATAGAAATAAAAAGAAAAAAAATAATTAAAAGTAAATACATCTGGAGCATCACACAGTTCTGACACCAAGTTCCATTATTTTTAATAAGTCTTTTATAAGACACTGTCTAAGTCTTGTAAGACCTTGTATTGTCCTACAAGATTAGAGGGCATTCATTGATAAGCAAATACAACTAATCTGCATCCAAATACAGGAGAGAATTTCTTGCACATATCTCCCTCCCCAATATGATTACTAGTGCCTCATCCTAAAACAATGAATGTAAATATCTTTTAAAAATACCTATTTATGAACCATTGCTTAAAAAATAAAATCTCATGATCTCATTTTTTGATTATTTTTTGTTCCTTTGAGTCACATTTTGGTCATTTTTTGTTTTTTAAAAATTAGCTTATGTCAATGCCCTTGTGATGTCTGCAAGCTTTTACATAAGCTTTCAAAACCGCTGATCCATCTAAGAGCTCAACTGGAAAGGAAGAGGCACCAGTTCTGTGATGATAGACTTCATCTTCCATTTCCCCTCAGGGGACTCGGGCATGTGTGCATCTTCCTCTCTTACAGGCTCATGACAGAATGACTTTCCATCTTATACTTTCATAATCAATCTTTCCTGAATTGGGCCTTAGTTTCCCCCCCTTATAATTAGAACACATAAAATTAGATAATTGATTTATAAATATCCTTTAAAAGAAAACCATTTAAGGAAAATTGGGAGAGCATTCTTTTGGCTCCAGAGGTAGAAACTTCACTTCTTCATTTCACAGGAATCTTACTGGGCAGTTGACTGCTCAAGCTTTTCCAGCATTTGCAACTAGAGGAGCATCCTAATGTGGTTTTGGACACATTCTGTTGAGAAACTCAAAACTGCATAGGGTTTGAGTAAAATTTTCACCTGTAACTTCATGTGTGGATTATTATTTTTTGCAATTGGGGAAATAAAGAAAAATATTATAGAGCCTCTAAATATAGAATCAAAATAAAATATCAACAGAAAAACTCTATTTCAACTGAAGAAAATAGGAATCCAAAATAAAGACACTCATATCAAATAAAAATAAGCTTTTGAAACTTGTTTTCCACTAAATTATATAAGCTAATGTCTTGGTAGTGCTGGCTTTACAGAATATTCCACATGTCACAAAATCAAAGGTAATAATCATGAGTGAATCATCTTTCTGTACAAGTAAACAACATGTCTTCATAAAATGACTGGATTCCAAAACTGTAATGAAATTCAGTAAATAATTAATCCAAACTACTCATTCTATACCAGACAAGCCAGGGGCTGCTAGTGTCCACCAGTCACTGGGATAGACTAGTAAATCAAGGCTTTATTTCTTCAAAATGTTAAGATCAAAATACGCAAAATGGAGGATAAAGAATTAATTATTTTAAGGCAAACAAATGAGCTTTTTGTTCATGCGCCTACTTACACTCATTATCCTGAAAAAGTGACCATTAAAAACAAAATTAATTGCACACAAAATCTTTCTTAGACCGTAGTAAACAAATCATTAGAAATTCCAACATCAGAATAGCGCTTGCATCTCTCCACACAACTTCTTGCTGACTTATATCTTGTGTCTTATAAACAACACAAAGAAGAGTAACTGGTGGTCATTGGAAGTGATCACACATTTTAACTAACAAGTGCCCTATGTAGGACATTACACTTCCATTTTATAGCTGTTGTTCATTTCAATCTTCCAGACTACATTCCTTTTTCATCTTTTCCTTTCATACTTGATTAACATGCAAATGACTTAGATCTAGCTTATATCCTGTGGAATTCAATAAATTTTTGTAATTGAAGTTCATGAAGCTAGAACTCAAGTTATTCATGAGGTCATGTTATATCTTTTTAAAACTATAATGCGTGGCCTAGAGGAGACTGCTAGATACTGCAAAGGGAAATAATATTTAATGTAAAAGTAGATAGCAATACCTGCTTAGGTGCCCTATTCAAAACTCATGGAACTTCACATTCATTTTCCCATCCCTTCTTATTAGAGATTAAAAAGTTCTGGTGACCAAATAAATGCTGTTTCTGTTAGTTTTGACATTAAAAAATGTTAACATAAAAATTGTGTATCCACCCCCTAGAAAAAAATCTCTGGCTTGAAGGCACAAAGTAAGAAAAGGTGAGGATGTTGTAACTGAATTTACTATTTCCAGGACATTTTGATTGCTTCAACTATAGCTGAAACTCAACATTAGTGATATTTATTAATTTCAATATATTATTTTTTCATTTAAAATTCATTGGGTTTGATTAGACATGAATAACTACCTTTTACACCTATTTTTGTGCAACAGATAATTATCTGAGGGAAGAAAGCTAAAATATAAGAAAAGCAGCGATTTTTGATAGTCTATAATTTCCAAGTCTGTCCATGGCTCTCTGCCTATATTTACAATCTAAATGAAAATAAATAATAACTTATGCTGTTGAAAATCTTTCAAGAAACAAAGCAATTTATAAACATTTAGCTAGACCTACATTTTTCAGTATACATGCTTCACAATTACTGAATTTTTTACTAAGTTCAAATTTCCCCTGTCTTATATCGTATTTTCACACCACGAATGATGCTGGGTAACAGAAACCAAGAAGAAGACACTTAACAGAATGACTTATCTTCCCTAAACATGACCCGGTCAGTTCCCTGCAAGTAACACTTTCTGTTTCACACATTTTGAGGACAATGTCGGGCATACTGCAAATTCTCAATAAAAGCTACATACTATTTTTGTTGTCACTTATCTCTATTTTTTTTTTTTTGGAGTTGAGTTAATAACAATGTTTTAATATCAGTTGATTAATTGTAACACATTTCCATGCTACTGTAACATGTTACTAGTAGGGCTGAGGTATGAGGGAACTCTATATTAGCTGCAAAGTTTTTTCTGTTATCTAAATTTTTTAATATTTAATTTTATATAATTCTTACATAATGTTTCATTTTTGCACAATGTATGCATTTTCATTTTGGTTATATTCCCCACACAATTGTTCCCCCTCCCCCTTATTTTGACCCTAGTCCTTCCTCTCCCTGATCCTTATTTTTGACTATTGAATCTGAGATTTTGTAAAATGCAGATTGAATGGACAAGGAAGTCTCATTAAACCTTACAGTGATTTTCAGAGGAATATGTGAGAGTATTCTGGGCTTTTCCAGAGACAAGCAGTGGAAAAAAGCAATTATTTGTATGGGTGGGGATAAATAAGTGATATTGCAAAGAAATACTGCAGTTAGTTCAAAACAACAAAAGTAAATGAAAAACACTAAGGCTTGGAGGCTATATTCATGAGATTTTTATGGGAAAAGGACAAAGCAAGAATCCAGAGTTTTAAGGGGGTGGGGGAACCAAATATTGTTTAAAAATGAACAATGATGTAAAAAATTTTAAAAAAAAAGATGAAAAAAAGGGAAAAATATAATAAAGTCAAGCCAGAAGGGAAAAAAAAAAGAAAAAAAAAAGAAAAGTTATGTTTTGATTGTCAACATTGTAATACTGAACTAAGCCAGTGACTTCATAGAGATTGAATGTTGTTGTTTCTGCTGTTGTTTTTTTTGCATTTTGTTCCAAACCCACAAAGTTTTCTTGTTTTGAGTGACCAGGATCTGCAGCAATGTTGTTTTTTTTTTTCCCCAGCAAAGCTAACTTGTGTTCACATTTTTCTCTCCCCTTGATACCAATACAGAATGAAAATAGTGGTAGTAATTTTTTTACTACTTATCTCAGAGTCTATTTTTGCATAACCTCCATTGGGATGTTGTCTGCTTAAACTAAAACAATTGGGCATGAGTTTAATTGTGTGGCTTTCAGTGGAAACGACAAGGAAGTTGAAACAGAGCTGGACCAAGAAGAGGAGAACCTATTGACCTATTGACCTATTGCTTTGTTCATAAGCTCTAGAGACCTCCAAGGGAGGAGGGGAAGCTGCTTCCATGGGCAGCACTGGACAACCAGGAAAAAGAAAAAGCCCTGATACCCTCAAGAAGAGGAAGCCCAGGTGGAGTCTGATGAGACCAACTATCTTCTTAAAGCCTAGGTGGACCGGATATCAAGAGTTCGCTCTGATCCTTTATGGAATATTCCAACAAAGCAGCTAAAATTGCTGTTTAATTATTCTGCCCTGTGATTTTATGCAAAAATTGGTAATATGGTTTAAAAACAGATTTGGTTTGCAAACTTTTGCTATGCTGTTGAAACAATTTGGGGTCAAGGTTGAGAAAAACTGTTTTTGCATAAATTAAATCAATTTTAATATTTTTTCCTGTGATTTGATATCTTTGCTGTTTTGTTTTGGCTAATGCTTCAAGATGTTTTGTTTTTTGTTTTGTTTTTTTATTTTTTTTTGGCTTGGACTGATAAGCAATTTCCCAGGAATGGAGGACTTTTGCTTTCCACAATGGACAATACCTGGAGAGAGGTTTGCTTTCCAATGGGAGCCCTGAGAAAAAATTTCATCTGAGACTATACCCCAGCATCCACACATTTGATCTTCAATACCATGGAAATGAGGGCAAAAAGTGAAGCTAATTCCATACAGCCTTTGTGGATGCCACCCTCACTCAATCAAGACACCAGGAACTACAAATCCCAGGATCCCCAAAGGGAAATGGCGAGGACATAAGGGCAGAGTTAAGTAGCCATTTTCTCTGTTGGTGGGGTCGGGCACACATGGCTTGTGATCTTGGTCAGGCAGGTTTGGTCTCGGCCAGTTATTTGGGATTCCAGGTCAGCAAGACGGGTAGGACACATTTAAGAATTTTTCTCCCCCTTTTCTCCCTGACTTGTACATTTCCTCATTCCCCTTCCCTTGTAAATAAACCTTTTGTTAACCTTTAAAAAAATTTTAAAGAAGAATCCAGAGTTTTAGAATTGATTTAGCTGTGTTACAGCATGGAGTTAAACTAGGGAAAAGACTGTAACCAACCTCCAGGATGTATAGAAGTCCCAGCTACCACTAAGTAACCTACACCATGTATGGAATAAATGGTTATTAAGTGATTCTGTATGGTAGTAAACTTAACTGAAGTTAGTCTGACTATAGTGGGAAGGGTTCAGTGACTTAGATAAGGGATTCCTGTCATTGTAAGAACTTGGGGTGTATTTCATTAATTCATAATCCCCAGATTTGTAAGGGAGCATTGTGTAAGTCCTGGTTGGTTAGGTTAGAAATTCATTATCACACTGAAATAATCTTGGTCCATATCAGTTGTCTCAACTTAATTATTAATAGTATATACTTTTGCTTTCAAAACAACCCTTGGTGGATGATAAATGGTATGCCCACTCTAGTTATGGAGTAATATAAAGACTTTACTCAATCTCAAGTTCTGGCTCATGATTGGGTAACTTATAAAGGAATATGTAAGACTCCTTTGCTATGGGGATTTAATTTTAAGGCTATTTGAAGTTGAATGAAAGAAAATTTTGATCCCAAGTCAGAGTATTCTAAATTCAGAGAATAGGAGTCAGCTCACATTCTCCTTGGAGAGACCAGTGGGCCCTGTGGGAGTAGCCCCTGATGACTAGTCTGAATCATCAATTAGTCTTGGTAATTGCTAAGAAGGAGCAAAAACAGCTTTAGATTTAAGGAAACTTGAGTACAGGAAATTACATTTTTGGAAAAATGCTTTGCAATTTCAGAAGGAGAAAAGAAAAAGATAAAGGAGGTCTTTAGACTCCCCTGAAAATTTTTCTATATTTGGACTGCTTTTTACTGACAGTGAAAGTTGTGTTCCCCAAATCCACTTTTTTTTTTTATAAATTTTATTGTTATATTCCCCATACAATTGCAGCCCCCCATTCTGACCCCAATCCCTCCCCTCCCGCCCCCGCCCCCCTAAAAGTGTCTCTGGTTCATAGTTTTTTGTTGATTTTGATTTTCACTTTCTTATAGTTATTCATTTTCCTGGTCCCTTATTTAAGTTTTCTAGATTCCTGCTATGAGTGAGACCATCCGGTATTTTTCTTTTTCTTTTTGGCTTATTTCGCTGAGCATGATCCCTTCCAGCGCCATCCATGTTGCAGCAAATTGCATGTGTTTATCTTTTTTGAATGCTGAGTAATATTCCATGGTATATATGTACCACATCTTCTTGATCCAGTCATCTATTTTTGGGCATTTGGGTTATTTCCAAAGCTTAGCTATTGTAAACAGTGCTGCTATAAACATAGGGGTGCAGGTGTTCTTTGGAATTGATGTTTCTGTGTCCTTTGGGTAAATACCTAGGAGTGGAATTGCTGGATCACATGGAAGCTCTATGTTTAGTAGGTCCAGAAATCTCCATACAGCTTTCCACAGTGGTTGGACCAGTTTGCACTCCCACCAACAGTGCAGAAGAGTTCCTTTTTCTCCACACCCTCGCCAACATTTGTTGTTGCTAGTTTTTTTAATATGTGCCATTCTCACTGGTGTAAGATGGTATCTCATGGTAGTTTTGATTTGCATTTCCCTGATGACAAGTGATGTTGAACATTTTTTCATATGCCTGTTGGCCATTTGCATTTCCTCTTCAGAGAAGTTTCTTTTAAGCTCTTCTGCCCATTTTTTGACTGGATTATTTTCTTTGTTGTTGTTGAGTCTCATCAGCTCTTTGCAGATTTTTGTGATCAGTCCTTTATCATTAGTGTTGGGTGCAAAAATGTTCTCCCAGTTGGTGGGGTTTCTCTTTGTTTTTGTTATTGTCTCTTTTGCTGTGCAAAAGCTCTTTAATTTGATGTAGTCCCAGCTGTTTATCTTTGCCTTCACTATCACTGCTTTGGGTGATGTGTCTGTAAAGATGTCTTTGATGTGCAAATCACGTAGTGTTTCGCCTATATTTCCTTCTATATATTTTATGGTTTCAGGTCTTATGTCTAGTTCTTTAATCTTGCTCCCCCAAATCCACTTTTAGAGTAGAGGTACGTGTGTGTGGGTTGGGAGAATATACTGAAATGGGGGGATGGAACATGGGATAGAGAAGTAAATACAAGATTTATTTTTAACATTCTATTCTTTAGAAAATTTATCTCTTCCTTTATAAAGGTAACATAAGCTAACAACACTTAATGTGACTTAGGGAAATATGTTCCTACCTCCTCAGATACTTGTTACCACCCTATCCCCATAAGTATAAGATAAAAAGGAATACCTCAACTTACATTCATTCTTCTGATAAGTTTTAACAAGATACCTTTACTGGACAATACTTGCTGTATTCAGCATGTGGTATATTCAGTCCCTAGGACAATGTATGCCAGCCGCTTCTCATTAGGAAGCCCTCATTCCCATGCTCTCCTAACAGTTTTCAGTGGTTCTTTTCATTGTGCTTTAGAGTTATTTCTTCTAAAATTAATAAACTTTTCTACATCTTCATTTTCTTCAACTTTCCCCTTGTACACATTCCATTTTTAATAAAAGACTGGTTGCCACCAATTGACACATCACCCCAGGACCTTCCTCACTTACAGAGAACACTTTGACTCTCATTCTTCATATAATGAAGACCTGAACTTCCCAACCTGGTTTTTCAACTTTGAATTTAACTTTATACTTTTGATGCTCTTGTTAGTCAATTCAGAATGTCTCTTCTCCTTTATATATCCTACTTTATTTGTTAAGGATTCAACACTTCATCTCTTGATATATAACCTATGACCCATCTTCATCCTGTAGTTACTTCATCTTTCACTTGGATGGTGCTTTCAAAATACTGATGTCTCTGATTTGTAGTATCATATATACCATCACAGAAAATAAAATCATTGTTCACCCTAATTCAAACACACATTTCCATAATCTCATTGATTTTGATATTTTCTAGAAGTATTAGAATTAACAAATTTAGACACCCCATCATTTATCCAAACTTTTTCTTCTTTCAGTTATTTTACTCCCCTATCAGTTGATCATCTGTTCCATAAGATCCATTACAGTCTTTTTTGACATTTTCACATTGATTATCTATATCATTTTAGTCTTGCTTTCACTTCCCTCTCACAATTAGATTCATTGTGTTGTAATTTAGCCACTCTTGATTGTCCGGAGCCGCATACAGCATGCACCGTGTTGAGCATGCGCGCAAGTTAGGTTTCGGTTTCTGTTTCGCCTTTGGAGAAACCACTGCGCTTCTGGAAAATCACGTGGGACTGGGAGGTACGAGGAGAGGAGCGAGGGGGAATAAGAAGGGAACCACGGGAGAGACTGGAGAGACTGCGTAGAGGATAGGGAGAGAGACTGCGTGGAGGAGAAGGAGAGAGACTGCGCAGAGGATAGGGAGAGAGACTGTGTGGAGGAGAAGGAGAGAGACTGCGTAGAGGATGAGGTGAGGAGACCTCGAGAGGAAGACTGTGGAAAGGATACTGTGTAGAGACTTTGAGAGAGGATACTGAGAAACGTACTGAGAGAGGAGCATAGAGAAGGCCAGGGAAGGTAGTAGGACAGGGAAAGGAAAAAACATGTAAAAGTAGGAAAAGGAAAAAGGAAAAATAAAGAAGCAAACGCTAGCGTCAATTTGTCAAGCCCCTCATTTCAATCCTCAGCCCTTCTCTTTTCGTGCCTCCGAATCCCGCGTGTCAGGACATTGATTTCATTTATTATATCAATAAACCAACATACTGATTCTGCAAATTCCTGGATTATCTATCTTCACACTCATTCAGAAATAAGGGAAATAATCCAAGGTTGGTCCATTGACTCATCAGATACAAGATACCACTTGTGATCTAGTTTTCATACTTTCAAACTAGAACATGATTTGAAAGCATTGTTATGTCAAGGGACCCCCTCAATGGAATCCAGAGGCTTCTACAATTAAGAGATTTTGTGAGTTTATAATCTGGGGGAGTAAGTAGTTGATATTTGAGAGAAAAACTAAATTTGGTTTAAAATTATAAGATTAAATAAAAATATAGAAGTACCTTGAAGCTATAAGTCATAAGAAAGATATGGGAAGAGGCAGTCCAATGTTTCACATATGATTTAGCCATGCCCTATCTATCATGAATTATGTGAGGGAAAAGGCTTCAGTATAATTTCCATATATACAGAGATCTCCTTTGTGACTTTCACTTGCATTTGGAGCTTAGTGAGATTAATATTATTACTATTCATTTTTTTGGTAAAGACCTAAGTTGTGTTTCTATTCATCAGACATAAAGTGTATTTTTTCCAAGTATTGACTGATAAATTTGAGAAAATAGTTATCTATTTAACTTTTAGGACCATCTTGATCAACTTGGCCACAAAGATACATGAAGGTCAAGACACTCTGATTGGCATGACATGGCATCCCTTTAGTTTATTATTGTACTTTTGTGTTTAAATGCTGCCACTAAGCAACCATTACCATAAAAAATAAAAAGTTCATGGTGACAGTGCCCAACAAAAGATTGATCCCATAACTCTTTCGCATGGAAGCTGTGGATGCTCTACATTTGCCAATGTCTTAGTTAATGTGATGTCCCGTTAGGGGAAAATGGGAAGGTAAACATGTATAACATTCTTATGTTCCCAAGAGTCCAGATGTCTTCATTCACAACACCTTATGGAAGTTCATAATTTTGACCTCATTAAATATAGGATATCTTTATGTTTATTATGTGTTTTTTTATTTAATCTATTTATCTCTCTATTAATTATTACACAAGATTTCTAAAATCAGAAAACCTAAATCAAACTTGACAAGCTGCTTATTCCTCTGTGCTTCAGTTTCCATACCTCAGAAATGGGCACAATAGACTTTAACCCTTTTTTTTTTTATCAAACACTTCTTAATAACTGTTTTTCCCTTATTCTATTCATTCCTTACTCTTTCTTAACCTCAGAACTCTCAGAATGTTTGCCCAGGAGTTTCTGAAAATACATTGTCAAGTTGTCTGTAACACAAACGTCCAATTTTTTTTTTTTAATTCTGACTTGTTCTGCTGTATACATTATTTTTAAATTCCCTACATTTTGTTGAAAAAGGCTGCATTTCATCATTTCTTATGGCTATGTAATATTCCATGGTATGTATGTACCACGTCTTTTTGATCCATTCATCTGTTGAAGGAGATTTAGGCTGCTTCTATATCCTAGCTATTGGAAATAATGCTGCTGTAAATATTGTAGAACATATGGGTTTCTTTGTTGATGGTTTTTGTTGATACTCCTACGCATATATGTACAAGAATGGCATTGTTAGGTCATACAGTATTTCTGTTTAAATATTTTAAGTAAATCCAGATTGCTTTCCTTAATGGTTTGTTTCAACAGTTCACATTCCCATCACATTCCCATCTACATATATTCTCCAGAATTTGTTATTGGATTCTATATATGTTATTCTTATATGTGTTATTCAATGTATGTTATTCTTATGGGTGTAGTTTTTTTTTTTTTAAACAAGTCTTTCTTTTTTTTTATAGAGGCATGTTTTATTTATTTATTTATTTGTTTGTTTGTTTGTTTATACATGCACTGGGTACAGTCAGAAGTGCGGGAGGGTGAGAGAATTCACCAGAGCCAGAGCAGGGAGCAGAACAGGCAGAAGGACCGAAGTACACTGCTGAGGGGAGCAGCGGGCGGCAGGAGAGGTCTGCGCGCCATGTGGGACCCTCCTCCGGTGGCCAGGGAGCAGCCGGGGATCGAACCGGCGCCACAGAGGCCGCGGGCAGCTTCGCAACCCAGTGCTCAACCGCTGCGCCACTGGGGAGGTCCTATGGGTGTAGTTTTTATTTACATCTCTCTTATTAGAAGTGATAATGAACATTTTTTTTTCATATGCTTTTTGGCCCTATAGATGCCCTCTTTATTTGAATTATCTGTTCATATCTGCTGCCCATTTGTTAATTGGCCTTTTTTAATTTTGTGTTTCTTTTTATTGTATCTTGGACATAAATACCTTATCCGTTATATATTGTGTAAATATTTTTTTTTTCCATTCAAAAGGGTGTCTATTTAATCATTTTATATTTTTCTTTGCTGGTTACACAGAAAAAAATTAACTTAAGGTAATTATAATCATTTATTTTTGGTTTTAATTCCCTTGCCATGGAGTTTGAATCACCCAAATTACCTTCTGTTATTAATATCATGGGAGGTATCACCAAAGTTTCTTCTATGTCTTTTATTGTTGCAGGTCTTATATCTAAATCTTTAATCCATTTGGAAATTGTTTTTGTGTATGTTATTAAGAAATAATCCAACTTTATTTTTTTATGCATAGCTTACTGATTTTCCCAGTACTGCTTTATGGTCTTTTCCAGTAAAACCACATTTTTCTTCTCCACATTTTATTGTCATGGATGTTTTCTCATAGATTAGGTATTGGTATATGCATAGGTTTATTTCTGACTTTTGATTCTGTTCCATTGGTCCATGTATGTCTTTTGGTGTCAAATCCACATTGTTTTTAAGACTGCTGCTTTATAGTAAAGTTTGAAGTCAGGAATCATACTTCCATTTCTTTCCTTTTAGCTTATGGTTGCTTTTGTAGTCACATAAATTTCAATATTTCTTAAAGCAGGCCATCTTTAAATTTAAGTTTTAGTTACTGGAGTGAATGCTTAAGGTCACTTTCAATTTATAAGTCATTGTCTTAAATCCTGAATCTTAATTATTAAGCAATCTTGATAAATTAATGAGTGTGATAAAATAAAATATTAATTCACTTTTATTGAAAAAATCCCTCAGTACAGAAAGAATATAAGACAACTTCATTAATTTTATAAAGACATCTATTAAATTTCTGTATTATATATCATATTTTTTTCTCTTTTGCTTTCCTCTTTTTTAATTTTTAAATTTTTTTATATATTTCTTACATCATTTTTCATTTTTGTACAATGTATGCATTTTAATTTTGATTATATTTCCCATAAAATTGTACCCCACTTATTTTGACTCCAATCCCTCCTCTCCCCATCCCTGCCCCCAGTAGTGTGTCTCTGGTCTATAGTTGCTTGTTGATTTTGATTTTCACTTTATTGCAATTAGTCTTTTTCCTGGTCCCTTATTTAAGTTTTCTAAACATATGCGTGAGACCATCCAATATTTTTCTTTTTCTTTCTGACTTATTTCGCTGAGCATGATCCCTTCCAGCTCCATCCATGTTGCTGCAAATTGCATGTGTTTATCTTTTTTGAATGCTGAGTAATATTCCATGGTGTATATGTACCACGTCTTTTTGATCCAGTCATCTATTTTTGGGCATTTGGGTTGTTTCCAAAGCTTAGCTATTGTAAACAGTGCTGCTATTAAATAGGGGTGCAGGTGCTCTTTGGAATTGATGTTTCTGTGTCCTGTGGGTAAATACCTAGGAGTGGAATTGCTGGATCATATGGAAGCTCGATGTTTAGTAGGTTAAGAAATCTCCACACATAGTGGTTTGACCAGTTTTCACTCCCACCAGCAGTGCAGGAGAGTTCCTTTTTCTCCACATCCTCACCAGCATTTGTTGTTTCTAATTATTTTAATATGTGCCATTCTCACTGGTGTAAGATGGTATCTCACTGTAGTTTTGATTTGCATTTCCCTGATTACAAGTGATGTTGAACATTTTATCACATGCCTGTTGACCATTTGCATTTCCTCTTCAGAGAAGTTTCTTTTTAGTTCTTCTTCCCTATTTTTCACTGGATTATTTTCTTTGTTTTTGTTGAGTCTCATCTGCTCTGTAGATTTTTGTGATCAGTCCTTTATCATTAGTATGGTGTGCAAAAATTTTCTCCCAGTGGGTGGGGTTTCTCCTCATTTTGGTTATTATCTCTTTTGCTGTACAGCAGCTCTTTAATTTGATGTAGTCCCAGCTGTTTATCTTTGCCTTCACTATCACTGCTTTGGGTGATGTGTCTGTAAAGATGTCTTTGCGGTGTATGTCATGTAGTGTTTCGCCTATATTCCCTTCTATATATTTTATGGTTTCAGGTCTTATATCTAGTTCTTTGATCCATTTTGAATTGGTTTTTGTGCATGGTGCGAGGTAGTAGTCAAGTTTCATTCTTTTGCATGTAGTGACCCAGTTCTCCCAGCAACATTTGTGGAACAAACTTTCTTTGCTTATTAGTTGACCATAAATCTGTGGGTTTATTTCTGGAATTTCTATTTGGTTCCATTGGTCCATGTGTCTAGTCTTGTTCCAATACCATGCAGTTTTGATTATTATAGCTTTGTAGTATAGTTTGAAATCCTGGCAAGTGAGGCCTCCATTCCCTTCTTTTTTTTCCAAGGGGTTTTTGGCTATTTGGGGTTTTTGGTGGTTCCATATGAATTTCATCAATATTTGTTCTATTTCTTTGTAGAATGACATTGAAATTTTTATTGGAATAGCATTGAATCTGTAGATTGCTTTTGGTAGGATGGTCATTTTGATAATATTAATTCTTCCAATCCATGAGCAGGGCATGATTTTCCATTTCTTTATGTCTTCTTCTATTTCTTTTAACAGTGTTTTATATTTTTCTTTGTATTGACCCTTTACTTCTTTTGTTAGGTTTATTCCCAAGTATTTGATATTTTTTTTTGTTTCAATAATAAAAGGGGTGTTTTTTAAAAAATTTCTTCTTCTTCAGATTTATTGTTTGTATACAGGAAGGCTACTGATTTTTGTGCATTGATTTTGTATCCTGCCACTTTACTAAACTGATTGATTAGTTAAATTATTTTTTCTGTGGACTTTTTGGGGTTCTCTATGTATATTATCATATCATCTGCAAATAGTGACAGTTTGACTTCTTCCTTGCCTATTTGGATTTCTTATACATCTTTCTCTTGTCTTATTGCTCTGGCTAAGACTTCCAGTATTATATTGAAAAGAAGTGGTGAGAAAGGACATTCTTGTCTTCTTCCAGAACTTAATTGAAATGCGTTCAGCTTTTCACCATTGAGAATGATGTTGGCCTTGGGCTTGTCATATATGGCCTTTATAATGTTGAGGTGTGTTCCTTGTATCCCGACAATTTCAAGGGCCTTTATCATGAATGGGTGTTGTACTTTGTTGAAAGCTGTCTCAGCATCTATTGATATTATCATATGGTTTTTATATTTCTTTTTGTTAATGTGTTGGATTACATTGATTGATTTTCAGATGTTGAATCATCCTTGTGTCCCTGGAATAAATCCTACTTGGTCGTGGTAAATTATCTTATGGATACATTGTTGGATTCTGATAGCTAAAATTTTATTGAGGATTTTTGCATCCATGTTCATTAGCCTGTAGTTTTCTTTTTTTTGTGTTGTCCTGTTTGGTTTTGGTGTTAGTGTAATGTTGGCTTCATAGAACATGTTTGGTATTGTTCCTTCCTTCTCAATATTTTGAAAGAGTTTGTAAAGTACAGACACTACTTCATTTCTGAATGTTTGGTAGAATTCATTGGTAAATCTGTCTGGTCCTGGGCTTTTGTTTTTGGGAAGGGTTTTGATTACCATTTCAATTTCACTGCTTGTAATTGGGGTGGTTAGGTGTTCTGTATCTTCTTTATCTAGGTTTGGGTGAATATAGAGTTGTAGGAATTTGTCCATCTGTTCTAGATTGTTAAGTTTATTTGCATATAACTGTTCATAGTAGTTTCTGATTATTCTTTTGATTTCTGCTGTGTCTGTTAAGATTTCCTCTCTTTCATTTTTGATTTTATTTATTTGTGTCTTCTCCCATTTTTCCTTTGTGAGCCTGGCTAGGGGTTTATCTATTTTATTTATCTTTTCAAAGAACCAGCTTTTGGTTTCATTGATCTTTTGGAATTTTTTTTTTTTTTTAGTTTCTATTTCATTTATTTCTGATTTGATTTTTATTATTTCTTTTATTCTACTGGTTTTGGGGTTTTGTTGTTGTGCTTTTTCTAGTTCTTAGAGCTTAGAGATTAGGTTGTTTCTTTGAGTACTTTCTTGTTTCTTGATGTGAGCCTCTATTGCTATATATTTTCCCCTAATTACTGCTTTTGCTGCATCCCATACATTTAGGAAATTGGTGTCTTCTCTGTCATTTAAGTAAAACTAATTTTTAATTTCTTCTTTGATCTCCACATTAGTCCAGTGGTCTTCTAGTAGTGTGGGTTTCAGTCTCCATGAGGTACGAGAGTTCCTTGCCTTCTTTTTATGTTTTATTTCTAGTCTGATGTTTTCACGGTCAGAGAATATGGTTGGTATGATTTCAATCTTGGTGTATCTGTTGATGTTTGTCTTGTGTCCCAGTATGTGATGGATCCTGGAGAATGATCTGGGAGCACTTGAGAAAAAGGTGTACTCAGATTTTTCTGGGTTTAGTGTTCTATAGATGTCTGTTAAGCCCATGAGCTCTAGTTCCTTATTTAGAGGTTTAATGTCCTTACTTATTTTTTGTCTTGTTGATCTATCCATTGTTGATAGTGTTGTGTTAAAGTCTCCTAATATGTGTGTGTTTTCTCTGATGTCTGTTTTCAGAGATGATAATAGTTGATACATTTTGGTGCTCCTTCATTTGGTGAGTATATGTTAATGAGTGTTATTTCTTCTTGAATATTGTTCCCTTGATCATAATGTAGTGACCTTCTGGGTCTCTTTTTACCTTTTTGAGTTTGAAATCTGTTTTATCTGATATAAGTATAGCTGTTCCTGCCTTCTTTTTTGGCCTGTTTGCTTGTAGGATTGCTTTCCATCCTTTTGCTTTCAGTCTATTTTTATCTTTTGTAGTTAAGTGAGTTTCCTGGAGAAAGTGAAAGGTTGGGTTTTGTTTCTTAATCCAGCCTGTGACTCTGTGTTTTTTTTAATGCAGAGTTTTGTCCACTTACATTAGGGTTAATATTGATACGTTAGCATCTGTATTTGCCTTTTTGTTTGAGTTTTCGCAGGTGTTATTTATTTATTTATTTTGTTTTATATATATATGTATATATATATAATATATATGTCTTGTTTCATCCCTCTGTTGGTTCTGACTTTAGGATTCCTTGTAGTATTTTTTGGAGTGGGGGTTTAGTTGTAATGAATTTCTGGAGTTTCTGTTTGTCTGGGAAGGTCCTTATTCTTTCTTCATAGAGGAAGGAAAGCTTTGCGGGATACAGTATTCTTGGTTGGCATTTGTTGTCAACGAGTCTGTTGACTATGTCCATCCACTCTCTCCTTGCCCATAGTGTTTCTGCGAAGAAGTATGATGTCAGCCTGGTTGGTTTTCCTTTGTATGTTATCTGTTTCTTCCCTCTTGCCATCTTCATTATTTTTTCCTTGTCTTGGATTCTTGGTAGCTTTACTCTTATGTGTCTTGCTGTATTTTTCCTTTCATCATGGAAATTTGGTATTCTTCATGTTTCTTGTATGTCTATTTCCATGTCCTTCTTCATGTTTGGGAAGTTCTCTTCAATTATTTCCTTGAATATTTTCTCTGTTCCTATGTCACTCTCCTCTCATTCTGGAACTCCTATAACTCTTATATTTCCTTTCCTCATGGAGTCAGATAGTTCCCGAAGTCTTTCTTCATTCTTTTTCCTTTGTACTTCTCTTTCCTATTCTGTTTTGGTTCTTTTTATGTCTGTGTCTTCAAGAGTACTTATTTGTTGTTCCATTTCATCTATTCTGTTACCATGCTTTTCCCAGAGTTCTTTAGCTCTTCCATTAATCCTTTGATCTCTTGCATTTCCTTCACTTCCCTCTGTAGGGACTCAATTTCATTCTTCTGATCATTGTTTTCCTTAATGATTTCTGTCAATTTTTTAATCACAGCAATTTTAAATTCTCTTTCTGGAAGGCTCAGAAGTTCTTGCAAGTCACTGTTATTGCAGTCTGGTGGGCGGTTTTCTTTTTGTGGTGTGTCTTTTTCTTCAGGACTTGCTAGGTTGCTTGTAGTTTTTCCTCTCTCTGCTGCTTGTTTTCTAAAACGCCCTATGTGTTGGAACACTGTGTCACTGGTACTGGCTGGCATGTTTTTGGTGTGCTCTTTCTGGGATTTCAGAAACTTGTGGTGCAATCAAGTCAAACACTGTTATGCTGGAAGTCCAGTGAGGCAGTGGTACTATGAGTATGTTAATGGTTGCTGTCACAGAATATCTCCTCCTTCTGTGTTTGTTTAATTCCAAAGGTGTGTCTTGAAGTCCCACAGACTGCCCTGGATTGGGGTGGCTGGATTGCTCACAGGGCTCCAAATCGCTGGATCCCTTTCTGGGCTCCAACTCCCTGCCAGCAGGACCTGACTTGTGGGGGCCTTCAGCTCACCTTTGGCTGTGGGGGCAACCCTCTCCCATTTCCAAGCAGCCTGGTTGAAGCAAAGGTCCCTATTTTAAATGATGAGTCAGAAACACACTTTCCTGTACCTGTGGTCTGCCCTGGCCATGGATGCCTGCTTCCCCTCTGGGCTCAGACAGCTGGCCAGAGTGGGGCTGGTATGGGGGTGCTTCCCAGCTCACATCTGGCTGTATGGTGAGCTTTCTCCCAGTTTCCAGCAGTCTTTATTGAAGTGAAATTCCCTATTCTAAAATGGCAAGTTGGAAATGCACTTTCCTGCGCCCGTGGTTGCCCTGGCTGTGGATGCCCCTATATATCATATTTAACAGCAAGCTGAATATATGTGCTTCTGAGTTTGAGATTTATAAATAGATGGTCTTAATCTTTACTACTACCCATTATACTGGAATTACTAACTTATTAAATCAAAATAAATGAATAACATATGTAAGGATAAAAATAATTGAAACAAAACTATCAATATATGCAGTTAATATGATTGTATGTGGAGAAAATACAAAGTAGTGAAGACGAGTTATCAGAATTTATAAGCAAATTTTGGGAAAACTTTTTGAGATGAAGTCAATGTAGTCAATTGTATTACAGATTTTGGAAACAAAGATCACATTATTAATAATATATGGTGTCTTCAAAATAGAATAAAATTATCAAATACCCAGGAATAACCTGATGAAAAATGTGCAGTATTTCTGTGCAGAAAACTACAGATATTTTGGGAAGAATTTAAAGAATATCTAAATCTAAAATATTTAATGTGGAGTAGGAGTTGGAGGAATGTAACAATGTGACCCATCAGAACTATCTAAAGGCCAGACTGTCCATTGGGTCATGCAAATATTCCATCATATTCTAACTTCAACAAGAAATGAATAAGACATGAGAAATTGAACCTAACCAAAATATAAGACAACCTCAAATAAAGTCAAGACAAACCAAACCCAAAACAAAACAAAAAAATAACACATACTTCAAGAATCACCTTAAATGTAAATGACTTGAACTTACCTCTCAAAAGATATAGAGTCTCTGAATAAATTTCAAACAAAGCTCAACTTTTTGATGTTTAAAAAAACCTTACCAAAAAAGCCACACATAGAATTAAAAGTTGAAATCCAATTTTATACAAGCAAATGGCAATAAAAATATATCAGAAACAGCTAAAGTTAAATCTGGTAAAATAGGTCTCTAATTAAGAAACATAAAAAAATACATAAAGACACTATATTATAATTAAAGGTCTAATACATCATGAAGGGATGACACTTACAAATATATATATATATATATATATATATATATATATATATATATATGCAATGAGTGAATATGCCAAAGTTACATAAGTCAATAACAGAGCACAAAAGTAATATTGATAACAACACAGTTTTACAAGGGGACCTTAATACCTCACTATCAACAAAGGAAATATCAGTAAGACAAAGTATAAATAATCAACAACTATAAAGAGCAGCTACATCAAATAGGTCTAGTAGACAACTATTGAACACTTTACTCAGAGCTGCAAACCCATTTTGTTTTTCAAAGGCACATATATCATCTTCAAGAATAGACCACATCTTGGGTCACAAAACAACTGTCAATAAAACCACAAAGATTGAATTTGTAACTAGTACTTTCTCTGACCACATCATAACACTAGAAATCAACATTAAGAAAAAAGAAGAGAAACATGAATACATGAATATTAAATGATATGTTGCTTATCAGCATAAAGGGGGAAATTAAAGCAGAAATTAAAAAAAAATACCTAGAGACAAAAGAAAATTATTATCCGAGTTACCAGAATCTGTTGGATGCAGAACAAGTGGTATTAAGGGGAAAAGTAATTGCAATTAATACCCATATTAAAAAAGTGAAACTATCACAAATGAACAACCTAATCTCACACCCAAAGCAATCTGAAAAGAAGCAACAAAAAATAGCTAAAATTAGTAGAAGGAAGGGAATAATAAAATTAGAGCAGAAATAAGTGAAATAGAAATCAAAGACTACACAAAACCTCAATGAAACCAAAAGCTGCCTCTTTGAGAAGATAAGCAAAATAAATTACCACCTAAACTAACAAAGAAAAAAAGAGAGAGAAAGCATTAATTAACAGAATCACAAATGAAAGAGGAGAAATAATTACCTAGAAATCAAAACCTAGAAATACAAAAGATTTTAACAGATTATTATGAGCACTATATGCGAATATACAATAATCTTGAAGAAATGGATAAATTTCTATATTGACATAATATACCAAGAGTACTCAGGAAGAAATAAATGAACTGAACAAGTCAGTCACAAATACGGAAATTGAAACAGTAATTTAAAAATCTTCCAAAAACCAAAAGTCTACAGATGAATTTTATATAATTTTTAAATACTTACTGCCCACTTGTTCAATGTCTGGAGGTTCCTCAATCTACTAAAAATGGAGCTACCATATGACCTGGCAATTCCACTCCTTGGAATCTACCCAAAGGACACAAAACCATTGATTCAAAAGAACACCTGTGCTCCTATGTTTATTGCAGCACTATTTACAATAGGTAAAACCTGGAAACAACCCAAATGCCCAAAAATAGATGACTGGATCAAGAAAATGTGTGTGTGTGTGTGTGTAATGGAATATTATTCAGTAATCATAAAAGATAAACTCATGCCATTTGCAGCAACTGGATGGAACTAGAATGAATTATGCTCAGTGAAATAAGTAGGAAGGAAAAAGAAAAATATCAGATGGTTTCACTTATAGCAGGAATATAGGGGAACCAAATAAGACATCAGTGTAAAAAATAATAACAGTACAAAACACAACAAAGCAAAAACAGACAATTATAAATCAGAGACCTACTGCAGGGGAGGAGGAGGGAGAGGGATAAGAGGGAGGGAGGGAGGGAGGGAGGAGCACAGGGAACTGAGGTGATGGTGCACAGGTGCATTGGTGAAGGAAATTCTATGGAGACTACACCTGAGGGGATAGAGGGAAGCAAATATTGTTTAAAAATGAGCAATGATGTAAAAATATTTTAAAAATTAAAAAATTAATTAAAAATACATAAAGGAATCTTTCCAGAAACATTTCATGATTTTAACATTACATTAATACCAAAACCAAACAGTCAGCACAGGAAAACAAAATTATAGACCAATATCATTCAACAACCTCATTGAATAAATTTTCAATAAAATATTAGAAAATTCAGCAGTATATCCCAAAGATTATACAGCACGATCAAGTGGGATTCATTCCATTGATGCAAGGGTATATACAAATCAATATTGTTATATATCATATCAACAAAATTAAACATAGAATTCACACAACACTATCAATAGATGTAGAGAAAGCATTTGGTAAGATTTATGATAAAACTCGAAAGAAGATGGGAATAGAAGGAGCCCACCTTGTTGTCCATGTATCACAAATCAATGGTTAATATAATACTCAATAGTGAAAAACTAAATGTTTTCCCCATAAGATTTGGCACAAGACAAAGATGTTCCTCGTCACCATTTCTGTTCAAATGTATACTAAATATTTGGCCAGAATTATCTGAAAAACAGAAAATAAAGGGAACCCAAATAGGAAAATAAGTGAAATTATCACTATTCATTATATATATATATATATATATAAATTCCTAAAGATGCCTTCAAAAAATGTTAGAAACAATGCATCCATACAGAAAAGTGGAGAATACATCAATATACAAAAATCCAGTTTATATATATATATATATACATATATATATTAATAATGAATAAGAAGCCAACTAAATTAAGACAATAATTCTATTAGTAATTGCTTCAAAAAGAATCAAATAACTTGGATTCAACCTAGCAAAAGAGGTAACATACCTAGACAACAAGAGCTATAAGATGTTATTAAATGACTCAGATACTGACATAAGGAGGTGGAATGATATCCATGCTCACGGAAGAGTAAAATAAATATAATAAAAATGACTGTTCTGGGGCTTTTCAGTCCTTTCCATATCTTGGCTATTATAAGTATGCTGTTATAAACATAGGAGTGCAGGTTTCCTTTCAAATTAACATTTTTGTGCTCATTGGATAGATATCTACTGGTACAATTGCAGGGTCATATGGTAAATCCATTTTCAGTCTTTTGTGGAAATCAACACTTCTTTCCATAGGGGCTGGACTAGTCTATATTCCTGCCAAAAGTTAATAGGGTTCCTTTTCCTCCACACCCTGGCCAGCACTTGTTTGTGTGTGTGTGTGTGTGTGTGTATGTGTGTGTGTGCGTGCGTGCATGCACACTTACTATGGGCCATTCTCACAAGTATGAGGGGGTATCAAATTGTGGTATTGATTTGCATTTCCCTGATAATAAGGGACAATGAGTACTTTTTCATAAGTCTGTTGGCCATGTCTGAATATCTTCTTTGAAGAAGTGCCTATTTAGCTATTCTGCCCATGTTTTTGTTTGGGTTGGTTGTTTTCATTCAGTTCTCTGTAGATCTTTGATATCAATCCCATATCAGATGTATGTTGTGCAAATATTTTTTGTGGTACATTGTGTGCCACCATCCCAGGCTGGGTAGCTTCATTGTCCTCACAGATTAAAAGAGAATTTTGAAGACTTCAGTGGATTTTGCAGGCCTTTAATGCTGAAACAGGGAACTGTATACACCGGCAGGCAGAGAGAGACTCCAACACTGAGGAAGGCATAACAGCAACTGAACTCCTAGCCCCCTTTACACTGTTATGTGCCCATAGCCACACAACTGATACATTGCTGTGACTGCAAGGTCTGTCTGTTGTTTGCTAGATGTCCAAAGTTGGAAAGCATAACGTTTTAAGGTATGGGCTGTCTGTTGTGTTGTGTGAAAGGTGAAAAATAGCCTGATTTTAGCTCATTTTCCTCACATATACAAAATGGAACACCACTCAGGTATAAAAAAAGATAAAGAGACTCATGCCATTTGCTGCAATATGAATAGCACTGGAAGTGAGTATTCTGAGCTAGAAGGGAAAAAATAAATACTAGATTCCACTTACATGTGGAATATAGAGAAACTAAGCAAAGACTCAGACAAAGTGTAAGATTGATCCTTGAAAGCAGACCATAGATCTGAGACACTCAGAAAGGTAGGGGGAGAAGGAAGAAGAGAGGGAGACTAGAGGACAGGTGGAGATTTGAGTACAGTGGAGGAGGCCTGTGGGCACTTTGATGATGGGAAAACTATGACCTGAGGGGCAAAATCCTATATTGTGAAAAAATAAGCACTGATGTTTAAAAACAAAACAAACAAACAAAAATATTATCCCCTGCTCATGGATTGGAAGAATAAACATTATTAAAATGGTCATCCTACCAAAAGCAATATACAGATTCAATGCTATTCCAATCAAAATCTCAATGTCATTCTTCAAAGAAATAGAACAATTATTGATGAAATTCATATGGAATCACAAAAAACCCCGAATAGCCAAAGCTCTACTGAAAAAAAAGGAAGGAAATGGAGGCATCACACTCCCAGACTTCAAACTATACTACAAAGCCATAATCATCAAAACTGCATGGTATTGGAACAAGAACAGACATACAGACCAATGGAATTGAATAGAAAATCCAGAAATAAACCCACAGATTTATCGTCAACTAATCTTTGACAAAGGAGCAAAGACTATGCATTGGAGCAAAGAAAGTTTGTTCAATAAATGGTGCTGGGAAAACTGGGTCGCTACATGCAAAAGAATGAAGCTTGACCACTACCTCACACCATACACAAAAATCAACTCAAAATGGATTGAAGAACTAGACATAAGACCTGAAACCATAAAATACATAGAAGGAAATATAGGCAAAACACTACGGGATTTGCACATCAAAGACATCTTTACAGACACATCACCCAAAGCAGTGATAGTGAAGACAAAGATAAACAGCTGGGACTACATCAAATTAAAGAACTTCTGCACAGCAAAAGAGACAATAACAAAAACAAAGAGAAACCCCACCAACTGGGAGAACATTTTTGCACCCAACACTAATGATAAAGGACTGATCACAAAAATCTGCAATGAGCTGATGAGACTCAGCAACAACAAAGAAAATAATCCAGTCAAAAAATGGGCAGAAGAGCTAAAAAGAAACTTCTCTGAAGAGGAAATGCAAATGGCCAACAGACATATGAAAAAATGTTCAACATCACTTGTAATCAGGGAAATGCAAATCAAAACTTCCATGAGATACCATCTCACACCAGTGAGAATGGCACATATTAAAAAAACTAGCAACAACAAATGCTGGCGAGGGTGTGGAGAAAAAGGAACTCTTCTGCACTGCTGGTGGGAGTGCAAACTGGTTCAACCACTATGGAGAGCTGTGTGGAGATTTCTGGACCTACTAAACATAGAGCTTCCATATGATCCAGCAATTCCACTCCTAGGTATTTACCCAAAGGACACAGAAACATCAATTGCAAAGAGCACCTGCACCCCTATGTTTATAGCAGCACTGTTTACAATAGCTAAGCTTTGGAAACAACCCAAATGCCCAAAAATAGATGACTGGATCAAGAAGATGTGGTACATATATACCATGGAATATTACTCAGCATTCAAAAAAGATAAACACATGCAATTTGCAGCAACATGGATGGCGCTGGAAGGGATCATGCTCAGCGAAATAAGCCAAAAAGAAAAAGAAAAATACCGGATGGTCTCACTCATAGCAGGAATCTAGAGAACTTAAATAAGGGACCAGGAAAATGAATATAAGAAAGTGAAAATCAAAATCAACAGAAAACTATGAACCAGAGACACTTTTTGGGGGGTGGGGGGCGGGAGGGGAAGGATTGGGGTCAGAATTGGGCGTTTGCAATTGTATGGGGGAGTATAAAAATAAAATTTATTATTTAAAAAAAAATATTATCTTGCCTATAATGATATCCAAATCCCCATCATAATCCCAACACTATTTTTCAAAGAAACTGAGCAAAAAATATTGAATCACAAGAATCCACAAAAAAACCTCAAATTGCAAAAAATCTTAAGAAAAAAGTAAAAGATTGGGCCTCCCTGGTGGCACAAGGGGTTAAGACGCAACCTATGAAGCTATCTGCAGCCACTGCAGCACGAGTTCGATCCTCGGCCAGGGAGCTGCCCATATGGTGCAGCAGACCTCTCCTGACTTGCCCACTGCTCCCCTCAGCAGTGTATTTTGGTCAATCTGCCTGTTCTACTCCCCACTGTGTCTCTGGTGAATCCTCTCAACCCCCACACATTTGGCCTGTACCCCAGTTCTTATATACATAAAGTTTTTTAAAAAAAAGTTTTAAAGTAAAAAAAAAGAAAAAAAGAGAAGATTGGAGTTATCACATTACTGACTGCAAACTTTACTATAAAGAAATTATATTAAAAACAGCATAATAGGGGCCTCCCTGGTGGCACATGGGGTTAAGCACCACACTATGAAGCAATTCGTAGCCTCTGGAGCATGAATTTGGATCCCTGGAGGGCCAGAGAGCAACCCACATGGCACAGCAGACCTCTCGTGACTCATCCACTGCTCCCCTCAGCAGTGTACTTCGGTCAATGTGCCTGATCTGTTCCCCACTCTGTCTCTGGTGAATTCTCACCTCTCACACCTCTGGCCTATACCCCAGCTCCTATATACATAAATAAATAAATAAATCTTTAAAAAAAAAACAGCAAAATATTCGCACAAAAATTGATACATTGTGCAATGGAAGAGCAATCCGGATTAACTTAAAAATTAAAAAAAAAATAGAGATACTGCATAAACCAACAATCCCAATCTTGTGCATATAGTCACAGATTATGAAATTAACAACAATAATAAAAATCCTCATATGTTCTTTGGTATTTACAGCAGCATTATTTATAATAGCTAAAATAGGGAAATAGGCTAATTCTCCTTTTTTTTTAAGATTTATTTGTTTATACATACAAGAACTGGGGTACAGACCAGATATGCAGGTGTGAAAAGATTCACCAGAATCAGAGTGGGGAACAAAACAGGCAGACTGACTGAAATACATTGCTGAGGGGAGCAGCAGGAGAGACATGAGAGGTCTGCTATGCCGTGTGGGTTGCTCCCTGGCTGGCTGGGGATCGAACTTGCGCTGCATAGGCTGCTATTGCTTCATAGTGTGGTGTTTAACCCATTGTGCCACCAGGGAGGCCCCCAATCATCTTTCAACAAATGAATGTATCTAAAAGTTGTGGTACAAACATACCATGCATGGACTATTATATAGCCACAAGAAAAGATAGAACACAGCCAGTGCAATAAAGCAAGGCAGAATGATAAAAACACATATTGGATAATCATATAGCTGACAATTAGACAACCTAAAATACTTTCAAAAACACCTGGACATCAACAAGCACCCTAAAGTTCTGAGGTTGAGTGTGAGGAGAGGGAAAGGGACAATGGGAGACATAAGGAATAGTAATGGGGGGAAATAAATACATTTAAAAATATTAACATATGCTATAGCAATTCTACATCAGAGCATACACCCAAAAGAATAGAATTGAATGCAGGTTCTCTAGGGTCTCTGTTAAAAATAAATAAATAAAATAAAAGCTTGGAAATATTTTGCTTTAAAACATACATCTTTCGGAGAAATTTAGGAAATCATTGAAAGGTGAAAAAATAATATAATGACTAGTTTCATTTTTGCTATTTTCTTGTCTTAATTTGATAGGCCATTATACTCTATGTCATTTCTCTTCACCTAAAAACTGCTTTTTTTCAGGGCCTCCCCTGGTGGTGCAGCAGTTGAGCGCTAGGCTGTGAAGCTGCCCGCAGTCTCTGCAGCGCCAATTCAATTCATGCCTGCTGGCGAGGGGCCCACATGGTGCCCAGACCTCTCCTGCCACGCCCGCTACTCCCCTAAGCAGTGTATTTTGTCTCTCTGTCTGTTCTGTTCCCCTCTCTGGCTCTGGTGAATTCTCTCACCCTCCACGTTTCTGACTGTACCCAGTGCTTGTATAAATAAATAAATAAAAAATGTTTTAAAAAAACTGCTTTCTTTCATTTACAACTTTACTAGATTATTTAATTTTCTAATACAATTTATCATTGTATTGTTTTTCCATAGCTATTCTATGATATTTCATTACATTCTAGTCTGATTTTTGTTCTGCTGCATTTTCAAATTGTTTCCTAAAATTTCTACCTACAATTACTAATTCAACTCTCCTAAATGCCTGGCAGACTGTCCTCAGTTTGAGGTGCAATCTTCAATTCTGCTTTGACATTAGTATTATTCTTTATCATAGCCTACTTTTTTTCACATCTCTAGCTATTGTCTTATAATGTAGTTTTTTACATGTTGTACACGTTCCCTTTGATTTGTAATTTATTGTAGTGCAGAAAGTAACTGCCTACAATTTTTCTATTTCTTATTGCTATCTCTCTTGCTACATATTCTTTATGAGCTCTAATTTTTGTGTTATTTTCATAGTTTTATTCATTTGTGTTAGGTAGCCCTGTTATGTTTTCTATTTAACATGTTTTCAGAGAAATTCCCTCAGACATATCTTTGCCTCAGCAGTGTGATTGCTTTCTCTGCAGAACATCTAGGTTGTCTTATGTAAGTGAGCTGTCAGTCTGAGGCCCTAATCAGACCTCTGATTATAAGCAATTTTTATGTCCTATGAACTTTTAAGAATATATGACAAAGGTAGATATGTCATTATTTAATTTCTTTAATTCACATCTTTCACATAGGCTTTTAAGGCCCAACAGAGCATTGGCCACTTCTGTCGTATTTTCTGCTGTATTCACAGCATCTAACTCAGGGTCTCCAGTAGACTCTCAAAGTTATTTCTTGAATGAATGGCTGTGAGGAATGAATCAGTAGCAAGGTCAAAGGAACTCCCAACTCACAGTTTGGTACTGCAATACATGAATCATAAGTCAACTATTTAGGTATCTCTTTGTTGGAATTATTTTAATGTTTTTATTCATTACAATTGAATATTATTGATAACCCTGCCTTATTGATGGATATACATCATACTGATGTCACTATAATTCACTTTGACTCCGCTTATCAACTCTTAGATAGATCAGATTCTAAAGTTATATCAAATTTGGCTTATTTTTTGTGAAATAAAGTTGGAGAAAACTTTCCAGCATTAATGTTTCAAGATAATTTAAACATAAGAACAAATTGGATACCTTCAAAGAAGTACTTCAGTGGTCTTCATAGAGAATTTACAATAATATGGCAGATACTATGTATGGGAAATAACTTTTTTTAATATTTATTTTTATTTATGCATAAAAGAAAAAGGGTGTAGGCAAGATGTGTGGAAGGTAAGAAGATTCGCCAGATGGAGTATGGAGCAGAACAGGCAGATCTACTGAAATACACTGCTAAGGGGAACAGTTGGTGAGACAGGCAAGGTCTGCTATGTCATGTGGGTTAGCTCCCTAGCCAAGGATCCATCTCAGGACCCAATGGCTGGTGACAGCTTGATAGCACTGAGACTTAACCCCATGCACCACCAGGGAGGCCTGAAAATAATTTTTTTTTTTTTAACTAGGAAAGCTTTTGTGATATTGCCAATGGTGGTTTAGTTATACCTGTAATTCTGTTGAACAACATATAGATTGCAGTTGTGCAAACAGGAAATAAAATACAAGTAGCAAAAACTTCCACTTGTATTTTACTATTTTTTAAATGTATGCTTTTAGTATGTTGTAGGACTTCACTGAGTTTTGTGCTTTGCCATCTTTAATGTAGGGAATATTGCAAAAATACCAGAACCTACAAAATTGTACAACTTGAAACATTAGAGGTCTCTGTGAATTTGCTTCTTTATTTATGAGATATTCTGGATTCTGTTTTTTTTTTAATTTAAAAATATTTGAGTATTTTGAGAGTACTTAGGTGAAATGTATTGAATAATTGAGTTAGGTTAGGAAATAATGCATACAAAATGATGCAAAAATATTTAAATATAAAATTAAATATATATATAATTGTCACATATATTTAATATATAATTAAATATATATGTCACAAATGCATATATGATAGTAAATATATTACCTGTCAAAATACATGGGATTATCTAACACTATATTGAGAGGAAGTTTTCTCAATTTAAATCATTTTTTAAATTAAGAAAAAAAATTTCTGCTATAAGCAGGTATTTAGAAAACCTAAATAAGGGACCAGGAAAAAGAGTAATGATAATAAAGTAAAAATCAAAATTAACAAGCAACTATAAACCAGAGACACACTACAGGGGGAGGGGAGGAGGAGAGAGTAGGATCAAAACAAGGGGGGTGGGAATTGTATGGGGACTATAACCAAGATGAAAATGCATACATTGTGCAAAAATGAAAAATGATGTTAAAATATATAAAATTTAAAAAAAGCAAAGAAAAAATAATAAACTCAAATATGAAAGTTATAAAAAATAAAACTTCATCAAAGTGGGGGAAGTGATGGCATTTTAAAACTAGAAATTGTTAATTAGAAAGTGAAAAATACTGAATTGATAAGTATGTTCAAGACTGGGTTCTTTTTTATTCACTTAATTTATATGTTTTTTTAATGAATATTTCTTTCTTTCTTTCTTTTAAAGATTTATTTATTTATTTATACAAGAACCAGGGTACAAGCCAGATGCATGGAAGGGTGAGAGGATTAACCAGAGACAGAGTGGGAACAGAACAGGCAGAATGACTGAAATACACTGCTGAGAGGAGCAGCAGGCACGACAGAAGAGGTCTGCTGCACTATGTGGGACCCTCGCAGGCCTGCCAGGATTGAACAGGTGCTGCAGAGGCTGCGGACAGCTTCACAGCCCAGCACTCAACTGCCTGCGCCACCAGGGGATGCCCTTAATTTATATTCTTAATAATAGATTCTGGAAATATAGAACATACTAGAAAGTTTTTAAAAGCAACACTATACTTAGTCAGAGATGACATAAATTATCATATTTACTTCTCTTGTTTATCAAGACATTTTGTAGAAATAAACATCCCACATTCCCCTTCCATTTCTATTTCTGCCTATATTTGTTTTTTTTTTAATTTTTAAAGATTTATTTATTTATACATAAATAAATGGGGGACAGTCAGAGGCTCAGGAGGGTGAGAAAATTCACCAGAGACAGAGCAGGTTGCAGAACAGGCAGATGGATCGAAGACACTGCTGAGGGGAGCAACAGTCGAGGCAGGAGAGGTCTGCCAAGTCATGTGGATTTCTCCCTGGCTGGCTGGGAATCGAACCCGTGTTGCAGAGGCTGCGGACAGCTTCACAGCGGCGCTCAACCTGCTGCAACAATGGGGAGGCCTCTGCCTGTATTTGAAAGCTATAATTTTTATTTATTTTAACATATTTCTGATATATGTATATACCCAGAAATTATTTATTGTTATTTTTAAATTGTTGAAATTATTGTTTAATGTATTTTTTTGCATACTTTTTCAGTTGAAACCCATAATAAAATAAATTGGGAAAAGATGCAAATATTGACTATTTTGAGATGACAAAATTGAATTGATTTTAATGGACAGATAAAATATATTCCTAAAAATTAAGCTGGACTTTTCTCAGTATTTGTGGTTAATGGTGATTTATATTTATTTTTGTAATGTATTTTAAAATTTACTGTGATAGAATTTATTGTTTTCACAATTAAAGGGAGTGTGCTTATGTATTGGATAATAAGAAGTACAAACATATGTAAAATATTATTGAATGCAGAGGATTGTTGGGACATTGGTTTAAAGATTTATTTATTTATTTATACAAGCACTGGGTACAGTCAGAAGAGTGGGAGGGTGAGAGAATTCGCCAGAGCAGGGAGCAGAACAGACAGACTGACAGAAACACACTGCTGAGGGGAGCAACAGGCGCAGCAGGAGAGGTCTGCGCGCCATGTGGGACCCTCGACCATGGCCGGGGATTGAACCAGCGCGGCAGAGGCTTTGGGCAGCTTTGCAACCCAGCACTCAACAGCTGCTCCACAGCGGAGGCCCTTGAAATATACATTTGCAGAGGTTTGAACCTAAAACACGTCCCCACTACCTGAGCAGATACAAAGATGGCAACTCACTTTACATCACTAAGCATAATTTGGGAAAACAAAAAGGAACAACAAATGAATAATCATGGATGAAATCCATGATTGAAAATCAGTACTAAGTTGCTAGTTATCTTTCCACTTCTCTCCCACTCTACTTCACAATGGTAGGTTTAGGTTTGTTATTAAAGTATTAAGAGTTAGAATTTCTCTGTTTCAGCGAATGGAAATGTGAAAAACGTTTAAATAATTTTTCAAAACTAACCTGACAATCTAATCTGATAGCAGAATTATATCACCAATTAATGCAATAATTAGTATCATAATTAATCATTATATAATACTATTCACTATTACACAAACATTTTATAATTTACTTCTGCAGTTAAGGTATGGCCTTAAGCTTTGCACAATCTTGTTTTGTAGGTTTCATGGAATATTGGTGCGTACCTAATTTTAAAGTGTTGGTATCTGACAATAAAAAAATGTGTCTGAGCAGATGTTGTTCATTAGAAGCTGCATAGTTTAATATAATATAAACCTAATACAATTGTTGGGTAAGCTCTCTAAAATGCAGGGTTTTTTTTGTTTGTTTTTTTTTAATAGCCAATCACTGGGCCTCCCCAGTGGCGCAGCAGTTGAGCGCTGGGTTGTGAGGCTGCCCGCAGCCTCTGCAGCGCCAGTTCCATCCCCAGCTGCTCCCCGGTCACTGGAGGAGGGTCCCACATGGAGCGCAGACCTCTCCTGCCACCCGCTGCTCCCCTCAGCAGTGTACTTCGGTCCTTCTGCTTGCTCTGCTCCCAGCTCTGCTCCCAGCTCTGCTCCCTGCTCTGGCTCTGGTGAATTCTCTCATCTCCCTGCGCTTCTGAATATATCCAGTGCTTGTATAAATAAGTAAATCTTAAAAAAAAAATAGCCAATCACTGATATGGTGATAGCAGTAAACTGAATAGGGAAGGGAATGTAAATAACTTTGCATTGTCAGAGGGAATTGTGTTACTGTAATGATTCAGGAACTTATTCTTGTGAACCTTTGCAAGTTTCTTATATTGGTTGGAAAGTTCTTAAAGTCATTATTTAAGGTAGATTGTAACAAGAAAATAACTAATATTGTAGTCCATAGAGGTGTCCTAAATATATTTTCAAATTAAGTAATATATAAATAATATAAATAATAACTAATCAAAAAAACAAGAAAATAAATTAAGGGAGAAGGAATACATGGAAAGATTAGAAAGTTAATAGACTGACAGTAGACTTCAAACAAATTATACTGGCAATTTTACTAATTTTAAACATACTTATAAATAAATCAAAGGTTGTCAGAATAGATATTAAAGAGTAATTGTGATCAAATGTTGCTGTTTTAAAGAGACACACTTTAGATGTAAGGACACAGAAAGTTTTAAATTGAAAAGACAGAATAAACTTACACGATACACATTATTCACAGATTTTTTAATTCACCTGCTTGCTAAAATATATTGTGATCCTGAAACAAATGCTCACAGAACTTTCACAGTCATTTGTAAACCTGTGAAAACAAGGTAATTTGACTCTTCTGACACAGGTTTCCAGCTGAGGCTGAACAGGGCAATACGCCCATTTTCTTGTTTTGTTCACACTGTAAACATTGTCCAGTGTGAATTCTATTTAGTGTTACGTTTTTTGCATTATTGTACTTTTGGTTTGTGACTTTTTTTGTTTAATTGGCCCCCAAACAGTGTTGAAGTGATGCCTAGTGTTCTTAGAGTAAGAGAAAATAGTTATTTAGATGAGCTTCATCCAGATGTCACATTACAGTGTTTTTAGTTATATGTTCAATGCAAATGAATCAGTACAAATATAAAAAGTCTTTACAGAAACACAAATAAAAGTTATGTGGTGATCAGTAATTAAATATGTTGTGACCAGAGGTTCACAAGAACTTAACTGCATTTCCCACGGGAGCAGTGATTTACTATTTGTCAATTACATGTCCACTGTAATTTTATGGAGCATAACTACTGTGAATTATGGGGTTCATCTGGACCAAGAAAACACTAACCAATAAAACCATAGTGTGACCATTATTATTATTATGAGGAAAAAATCAGATTTTTAAATGTAAAGTGTTCCTCTAAATATAGAGATATATTTGGTGATGATGAAAGTGACAATCACAAATAAAAATCACAATCTTGTATTTACTATTAAATTATATAAACAAAAATATGAAAGCAGAAATAGATAAATGCACAAACATAGACAATTCAATATTCTCCTTAGTAAGAGAATGTGTGATCTGAAAATCAATATAAAATAGATTAAGATAGTATGATTAAACAATTTGACTTCAGTGACACTCACTGAATACCACTTTCCATACTTGCAGCATTTGCATTCTTTAATACACACAGGCACATGAATTGTTTACAAAATATACTGCATGGAGAGCTGTAGAGCAAATTCTAACACATTTCTAAGAAATGATAATACAGATTGTTACCTCTGATTATAGTGGAATTCAGCTGAGATTCAAAAGAAGGTGAAGAATAGGTCTCTTCATGATGTTCAGATTGGCTTCACCAAGACCTGTCTTTTTAACATGTGCATTATTTTAGGCTGAATTCAATTGAGAGCCTGCAGTTTCAGGAGAAACTTTTAGCACTCCCTTAACTACTTAGAAGAATGAAAATTGACGGGAGGGGAGGGATTGGGGTCAGAATGGGGGGGTTGCAATTGTATGGGGAATATAAAAATAAAATTTATTATTTAAAAAAAGAACAAAAATTGAGTGCTTTACCAATAAAATAGGTTTATGACTAGAAATAACCACTCTTTTAGAGAATTTACCTATATGTCAGGATATTTAATGACAGATCTTCATTACACAAGCCACTCTCTCCTCATTATCTGAGTCCCTCTCCTCTATCTTTGAAGTCCCAGACTCTATCCTATTACTTTGCTCAGGATCTATGTTATAATTTTTCCTCACTCTTTTATTTGGAATCCCCCATAATCTCATCACAGCCAGGATGATCCTGCACAATAATAATTCCGACCCATCTCCTACCCCACTGCATTGCCAGGATAGGCACAGAGCACGTTTTTTTAAGATTAGAGCAGAGCGGGATATAGGAGGAGTCCAGGAGCCCTGGATGGCTTTCTCAGGCTTTTATTGCGCTTTACATGTAATGTGGCAAACAAGCATACGACAGGCCTTCTCTCTCCCCTTCTCTCTGCTGCCTCTTCTGCTTCTTCTGGTGACTATCTCAATACTCCTTCCATGGCCCACAGAAGTAAGTAAGATAGTTTGCAACAATGTAACAACAGGCGCCCCATTAGACAGGGCAATCCTAATGATGGGAGGGCAGAAATGCCTGAAAACCATTTACCCTACACCCACACTCTTCAGTGACTCCCATGAAACTTGGTGAAGGCCTTGCAAGGCCTGTTCCCTCTAGAGCTTTCCTTATTTTTAAAAATATAATTTATTTATTTATTTATTTTTTACATCATTGTTGATTTTTGTAGAATGTTTGTTTTCTCCTCTCTGGTGTTGTAGTCCCCATAGAATTCCCAGCACCAATTCACCCATGCACCATCGCCATAGTCCCTTTGTTATAGAGCAGCCCCGATATTAAACGGGTTCCTGGCTGTGGGTCCTCACCCGCGCTCTTTAAAGAGACTTATGAATACTCTACTACAGACACATGCAAAAGGGTTAATAAAAGGTTTATTTACAAGAGGAAAGGAAATAAGGAAAATGTATAACTCAGGGAGAAAATAGGGAAATAAAGTCTTTAATGCGTCCTACCCGATCCGACGACCTGGAAACCCAAAGTCCCTCCCAGAGCTGGCCGGACGCTCCGCGCTGGCCAAGAGCCCAAAAATGGAGAGCCCCCCAAAGTCCACGTGTCTGCCTTTTGTATCCACCTGGCTGCTTAACCCCACCCTCAGGTCCCAGCCACCTTCCCTTTGGTGGTGATGGGATTTGGAGTTCCCAGTGTCTTTGGCTTTGACCTGGGGTGGGGGTGGAGTCCACAAAGCCTGTATGGAATTTGCTTTGGGACCGCCTTTTCCCCCTAACACCTTGTGCCCTTGCCTCTCTGTTTTGATTCCTCCTCTTCCCCTGCAGAATGTCTCTGATTTATAGTTGCCAGTTAATTTTGTTTTTTTAATTTATTATTATTATTTTTCCTCATACCTCATTTGGTTCCCCTATACTCCTCTTGTAAATGAAAACATCTGATATTTTTCTTTTTCCTTCTGACTTATTCACTGAGCATAATCCCTTCTAGCTCTGTCCATATAGCTACAAATGCATGAGTCTGTCTTTTTGATTGCTGAATAGTATTCCATTATGTACATATACCACATCTTCTTGATCCAGTCATGTATTTTTGTTTCCATATCTTACCTATCATAAATAGTGCTGCAATAAACATCGGGGTGCAGGTATCCTTTTGAATTAATGTTTTTGTGTCCTTTGGGTAGATTCCTATAAGTGGAATTGCTGGGTCATATGGTAGCTCCATTTTTAGTAGTTTGAGGAACCTCCACACAGCTTTCCATGTGGTTGGAGAAGTTTGCACTCCCACCAGCAGTGTAGGAGGGTTTCTTTTTCTCCACATCCTCACAAACATTTGTTGTCGCTAGTTTTCTTAATATGTGCCACTCTCACTGGTGTAAGGTGGTATCTCATTGTGATTTTGAGTTGCATTTCCCTGATTATAAGGGATGTTGAATTTTTTCTCATACCCCTGTTGACCATTTGCATTTCCTCTTTGGAGAAGTATCTTTTTAGCTTTTCATACCCTTTTTTCGCTGGATTGTTTATTTTTATGGAGCTGTGTGAGCTCTTTGTAGATCTTTGTGATCAGTTGTATGGAGTGCAAAAATTTTCTCCTAGTTAGTAGGATGTGTAGGGTAAATGGTTTTCAGGCTTTTCTGCCCTCCCACAATTAGGATTGCTCTGCCTAATGGGGTACCTGCAGTTGATACATTGTTGCAAGCTATCTTACTTCTGTGGGCCATGGGAGGAGAATTGAGATAATCACAGAGAAAGCAAAAGAGAAGCAGTAGAAGAGGCAGGAGAGAGAAGGGGAGAGAGAGAAAGCCCAGAGTGAAGACTTGTGGTGGGGCTTGGAGACCTACTGGCTTCAGGGCCCCTGGCACCCCTGCCTGCCATGTACCTGTTTGCCAGACTACATGTAAAGCCCAGTAAAAGCCTTTTAAAGCCACTAGGGCTCCTGGACTCTCCTTTACCCCGTCTGCCAAATCATAGATACCCTGCACTGTGACTTTCCTATCCCTACAGGGTGTCTCTGTGTTTTGGCTAATGTCTCTTTTTCTATCCAGAAACTTTTTAGTTTGATATAATCTCAGCTTTTGAGGAGAGGGAAGGAAGGGGGTGATGGCCCTGAATTTGGACTGTGAGTGTCGGATCTCCAGCAAGATTCCCTGGTTTTTAACTGCCTGTGTGTTAATCTTTAGCAAGGCCTGTATTCAACAGATAGCGGTCCTTTAGCAAGCTATATTTAGTATAAAAGACCCATTTGGGGGGTACTGTGCTTTCCAGAGTCCCCTTCCAGTTGGCACTGCAGGGAGCTTTCTGCTTTCCTATTCCTAAACAAACTCTAAAACACTCAATTTTAGTGGCATGACACAAGTTCTTGCCCTCACCCTGCAACACTGGGACAAGGTTCCAGAGACTGGAGTGTAGGCTGCCATTTGGAGTCATTCTGGCTGGGCTGCTGGTGGCTTAAGGCCTGTTTTTGGGGTGCTGCAGTTTCACCTGGAGCTGTGCGGCTGGGTGCCATGCTGTATGCTCTCTAGCTTTGTCACTCTCCACAGCTCCTGCTGAGGACTAACCAGACAGGTCTCACTGCCTCTACTGTTAGAGGCCACCAGGCTGGCCCAGACACTGCCCCAGGCAGTGTGCTGAGCCTGAGGGCCTGGTGCACTGGGGCCTCACTCCCAACATCTCACACCGGTTCAGCCCTCAAGCCAGGCTGCTGAGGGGAGACTGCAGAGCTGGCCACGCCCCATGGCAGCAGCAGCCTTGGGGCTTCTGTTTCAATTTGTCTTTCTAAACAGCTGGTTCTACCCTATAATTCCATAAACTCTGGACTTAAAAAAATGCACATATAATTTAGAAAAATAACAATCTGTAAAAGTAGACTTTACAACTATTTGTGCTGACATTCTAAAGCATACTGGAATAAATGGAAATTGTGAAAAATGTATAACTATTTAACCTCTATTAAAAAACTGAGAGAAGTTCTCTGGAAAACATCAAGTGCACTTAGGAATCATGACCAAAAAGAAGGAAGAGAGGAATTGGGACTATATTAAAGGTTTGCCTGGAGTAAACACACATTATAAAACTCATTTGAAATGTGCATATTTCAGCCAACAATAGTCTGTGACAATAATTTGGAAACAATAAACGAAATCCTCATGTGTTTTGCCACTTACAGATAGTCCCAGCTGTTCTAAAAAATAATCACCCATCCTTTCCTTTCCATTTAATTTGCAGACCAGAAAATTACCTAATCGGTGACCTGTGTTGTCTCTAATGAAGCAAGACAATGGCAGAAAGTGACCCAAGGTCATTCCATAAAACATATTTTTTGTCATTATTATCAGAATGCAAATTAATTTTGATATTCCACATTGTTATAAAGATTTCCATGATGATAAAATACTCATGTTTTCATAACAGGCAGAAACAGATATTTTAAGATGGCTCAAAGTACACGTTATTAAAATGAGTTTGCATCCACATTTTTGTTTATCTTTCCTCAGTAATTATTAGACAGTGACATAGACTTTCCTCAGCAAGATATTCATTCCTATCAGGGACAGATAATTAAGGACAGTGACATGGCTTAATGTATTTTTATAAGATTGTTATAGGGCTTTTGAATTTTATTGGCTGTGCTTTTACTTTTTAATTAACTTTTTCATTGAAGTTTCAGTGGTGTTTAAAGTTCTAAGTGGTTTCAGGTGCATATCATTATAAATCAACATCTGTCTATACTAATTATGTCTACCACCAAATCTAGTTTTCATCCCACACCATGTAATTGACTCCTCCTACCAAATTTATTGACCCCACTTAACACCTTCATTTCTGGTGACCTCTATTTGGTACTATAGTATAAGAGTTGGTTTTTGGTTTTTTTTTTTTATTTTGTTTTATTTTCCACATATAAGTATAATCATATGGTGTTTGTCCTTCTCTATCAGACTAATTTCATTTAGCAAAATACACTCTATTTACATTCATGTGGTTGCAATTGGTAGTATTTCATCTTTTTTATATAGCTGAGAGGTATTTCTTTGTGTATATCTATCATACCTTTATCCACTTATCTGTCATAGGTTGTAATTCTTGGCTTTTGCGAATAATACTACAAATACCATAGGGTGTATATATATCTGCAAATTCACTGTACTTTAAAATCTATTTATGATTTCTAAATCCTTTCCTTATACATAAAACATCAATCTCAAAAACAGTGAAAGAGACTTCATTCCCCTTTGACACAGTGACTTCCTGAATGATATTCCTAAGAATCACCATCTTTAAAATTCTTTGTCTAATACTGTTACAAAAAATATTTTCATTTTTATCTATCCATATCATCTCTAACACCAATAAATCTCGAGTTGTATAATAATTGAATTAAGTTACTTCTCACATTATTATGAAGCAGAACTAAGTAGGGTTCATATCTTATTTTTAAACATCCCACTCTCTGAGCATTTATCTCTAAATCCCCCCCCCTTTAATTCTGCAGTACCTCTGATCCAATACTTTCATCTCATCAAAATTTCCAATTCATTAACCCAATTACCTTTTCATGTCCTGCCATTCTAATTATCTCCTTATCCTTTTTCTTATTCAGCTTCTATTTTAAGATCCATATCAAATCAACTTATTTTGTCCTTTCTTCCTTGCCCAAGTTGATGCATCTCTGACAAAGCAGAATAAAGACTCTCAACATGGTCCCATGATTAAATCTACAAATTTACCAACCTCTAGACTGGTGATTTTGTCTCTCATTCAGTAGATTAATTTTCTATGCTTCTAAACAATGGCAACTCCTGCTCTCATATCTAAATCCCATCCACTCAAGGATGTCATTACTGTAATTCTACCTTTATTCACTAATTAATGCTTATTTTCTATTTTGTTACTCCCAATATCTTATAGACATTGGCTATTCCTATTACCTATCTGAAAAGAATTTCCCCAATTCTGTTTCTCTCGTGATTTATCTGTATTGTTATTGACATATAGAGGCAAACATTGAATTAATGGTTTGAACTTTTATTTTTTAATTTTTTTTACATCATTGTTCATTTTTAAACAATATTTGCTTCCCCTCCTCAGATGTAGTCCCCATAGAATTTCCTTCACCAGGGCCTCCCTGGTGGTGAAGTGGTTGAGCACTGGGCTGCAAAGCTACCCGCAGCCTCTCCAGCGCCTGTTCGATCCCCAGCTGCCGGCGAGGTTCCCACATGGCATGCAGACCTCTCCTGCCATGCCCGCTGCTCCCCTCAGCAGTGTATTTCATCAGTCTGCCTGTTCTGCTCCCCGCTCTGGCTCTGGTGAATTCTCTCACCCTCCCGCAGCTTCTGACTGTATCCAGTGCTTGTATAAATAAATAAATAAATAAATAAATAAATAAATAAATATTTAAAAAAAAATTACCTTCACCAGTGTAACCATGCTCCATCACCACAGTCCCTGATCCCTCCTTCTGATCCCTCTCCTTCCTCCTCCCCTTCAGTATGTCTCTGATTTATAATTTTCTGTTCTTATTTTGTATTGTTACTATTTTTTTTTACACTGATGTCTTATTTGGTTCCCCTATATTCCTCCTATAAGTGAAACCTTCTGATATTTTTCTTTTTCCTTCTGACTTATTTCACTGAGCATCATTCTTTCTAGCTCCATCCATACTGTGGCAAATGGCATGAGTTTGTCTTTTTGATTGCTGAATAGTATCCCATTATGTACATATATCATACCTTCTTGATCCAGTCATCTATTTTTGGGCATTTGGGTTGTTTCCAGGTTTTACCTATTGTAAATAGTGTTGTAATAAACATAGGGGTACTTGCTAATATTCTCCTCCCTTCTCCCTTTAAAATTTTTTGGGTCTCCCTAGCAGCGCAGGGGGTTAAGATGCAACCTATGAATCGATCCGCATCCACTGCAGCATGAGTTCAGTTGCTGGCCAGGGAGCTACCCACATGGCACAGCAGACCTCTTCTGACTTGCCCGTTGCTCCCCTCAGCAGTGTGTTTCAGTCAGTCTTCCTGTTCTGTTCCCCACTCTGTCTCTGATGAATCCTCTTACCCCCCACACATGTCTGGTCTGTACCCCAGTTCTTGTATACATAAATAAATCTTTTAAAAAATAAAATAAGGGTCTCCCTCGTGGCTCAAGGGGTTAAGCACCACACTATGAAGCAATCTGCAGCCTCTGCAGCATGAGTTCGGTCCCTGGCCGGCGGGGGAGAAACCCACATGGTGAGGCAGATCTCTCCTGTCTCTCCCGCTGCTCCTTCAGCAGTGTATTTTAGTCAGTCTGCATGTTCTGTTCCCCTCTCTGTCTCTGAGGGATCCTCTCACCCCCTGCATCTCTGTCCTGTGCCCCAGCTCTAGTATGCATAAATAAATAAATCTTTAAAAAAAAACATTTTGTTTTTGAAAATTTTTATTGAAGTAGCAATGCATTATAAAATTATATAAACTTCAGACTTGCATCATTGATAATTAGCATGTATATGTGTAACATTAAGTTCATTGATAAAAGTGCAATTCTATCCTTCACCATATAATTGTTCCTTTTTTCCTAATGTACTGACACCTTTTACATCTTCCCTCCTATTATTCACTAATTGATAATTACATTCTAAAAGATTATTTATTTATTTTAACCATGTAAAAGTATGTCTTTATAAAGTGACTTGGATGGCAATAAGCAAAATGAAAATAATCATTTTAATTGTTCTTTAAGATACTTAATAAATTTTTTTCAACATTGTTTTAGTGGAGGAAAAAAAAAAACCAAATATCCTGAAATTCCAAGTGGCTGTTTCTTTAAAAGAAATTGTAATCTTGGTTGATATAATAGATCAACCTAGAAATCTAAGAATATTTAACTTTTTTTATTAAGTCACATAATTTTTTTTTCTAACACCATTTTTTGTGGTCTCTTGTCAATTCCTTTCCCTTCCCTCTTAATCTCAGAGTCCTCACCATGTTACCGAAGTCCATTTTTTTTGAGTCTTTCACATTATCAAACTGTCTGCTTTGTAAATGTCCAGTGTTTTATCATTCTTACTTTACTACACAAAATTCAAATTCTCCCCATTTTGTCAAAATTGACTGCATTTACTCATTATTATTGGCTACATAATACTCCTTAATATGGATATACAAAATCTAGATACACTTGCCCACCAATTGACATTTTATTTATTTATTTATTATTATTATTTTTTTATAGAGTCATGTTTTATTTATTTATTCATTGGTTTGTTTGTTTGTTTAGTTTATACATGCACTGGGTACAGTCAGAAGCGTGGGAGGGTGAGAGAATTCACCAGAGCCAGATCGGGGAGCAGAGCAGGCAGAAGGACCGAAGTACACTGCTGAGGGGAGCAGCGGGCGGCAGGAAAGGTCTGCGCGCCATGCGGGACCCTCTTCAGGTGGCGGGGGAGCAGCCGGGGATCGAACCGGCACCACAGAGGCCTAGGGCCGCTTCACAACCCAGCGCTCAACCGCTGCGCCACCGGGGAGGCCCAACAATGAATATTTTAAACTGCTTCCATGACTTAGCCATTGTAAATGATACTGCTATGAACACTATGGAACATATGGATTTTTCTGTTGAAAGTTTCATATTCTTTGGATATATGTGCAAGAGTGAGATTGCTCTTGTAGGAGTTCTACAATTATTTTTTTAAAGGTAAATCCATACTGCTTTCCATAACAGTCACACCAGTTTATATAACCAAACTTGTAATAGAATTCCTATTTTTCCCCATCTTTCTAATGATTGTTGTTGGAGTATTCTTTAATATGTACCTTTTTCATAGACATGCGATGGTATCTTATTGTGATTTTAAACTGCATCTCACTTATTGGAAGTGATGAATATTTTTTTCATGTCTATTGGCCTTTTAGATAGCTTCTTGGTGAATTATTTATTCATGTATGCTGACATTTATAAACTGGGCTCTTTATTGGGAGATGTATGAGTTTTTAAATATATCCTTGATATTAAATCCTTATCAATTATGTACTGTGTAAATATATTTTCCCATTAAAAGAGTGTGTGTGTTTGTGTGTTTTAAAGATTTATTTATTCATTTACACAAGAACTGTGGTACAGGCCAGATGCACAGGAGGGTGAGAGGATTCACCAGAGACAGAGCAGGAAATAGAACAGGCAGAATGATGAAATACACTGCTGAGGGGAGCAGCAGGTGAGACAGAAGAGGTCTGCCGAGTCTTGTGGGATCCTCCCCAGCCAGCAAGGATCCAACCAGCGCTACAGAGGCTGCGGACAGCTTCATAGAGCTGTACTCAACAGCCTGCGCCACCAGGGGACGCCCAAATAGAGTGTGTTTTTAGTAAGTCTTTTACTTTATTGCACGCTAGAGAAGATTTTTAATTTGAAGTAAACAGATTTGCTTATTTTTAATTCCCTTGCCATAGGGTTTATGTGAAACAAATATATCTTTATCAGTGATATCATGGAACATATTGTTTCTTCTATGAAATTTTTTTGTATTTCTTTTTTTTTCCATTTTTTATTTTATATATTTTACATCATTTTTCATTTTTGCACAATGTATGCATTTTCATCTTGGTTATAGCCCCATACAATTTCTACCCCCCTTGCCCTGATCCCACTCCCTCTTTCACCACCCCTGCGGTGTGTCTCTGGTTTATAGTTGCTTGCTGATTTTGATTTTCACTTCACTATAAAATTAGTCTTTTTCCTGGTCCCTTATTTAGGTTTCCTAAATTCGTACTATGAGTGAGACCATCTGGTATTTTTCTTTTTCTTTCTGGCACCCCTTTGTTTATAGCAGCACTATTTACAATAGCTAAACTATGGAAACAACCCAAATGCCCAAAAATAGATGACTGGATCAAGAGCATGTGGTACATATATACAATGGAATATTACTCAGCAATCAAAAAAGATAAACTCATGCAATTTGCAGCAACACGGATGGAGCTGGAAGGGATCATGCTCAGCGATATAATTCTTCTATGAATTTTATTATTGCAAGCATTATACGTAAATCTTTAATCCCTTTGAAGTTTATTTTCATGTACGGTTTTTGCGAGAGATTCATTTTATTCATTTATGTGTGGCTTGCCAATTTTTCCCAGCACTATTTCTTCAAGTGACTGTCTTTTCCCATTTTGGTATAGCTATTTTATCATAAATTAGGTATTAGTACATATATGGATTTATGTCTGGACTTTATAAATCAAGAAAGAAGAGTGAGAGCCTTGATACTTAAAAAGAAGAGGTTAGAATCACAAACAGAATATGAAATATTTTGGAAAAGTTACTAGAAACAATTGTTTAATTTTGAAAACCAGCTGCATCTTCTATACCTGAGTAAAAATAAGAAATTATAAGAAAAAAAAAATGAAACACCTTAGAAGAACTACAATTAGAAATTAGTGTAGTTTAATGTATGCACAAGACTCTTAGAGTTTTAAAATATATACTAGCAATTATCTATAAATTTATATTCCAAGCTAATGAATGATAAAATGCAAATTCTTTATATTTTAATGGTGATATTTAACACAACTGCTCCAAATATACATTTAAAACAAATCCTGAAATAATTCTGATGCTAGTCCTTGGTCACACCTAGATAGAATATATATATATACATATTCATGTATATTACCCATAAAATTCCCACCACCAATTCACCCGTGAACCATCACCAAAGTTCCTGTGTTCTTCTCTCCCTGTTTTGACCCCTCTGCCTCTGCCTCCTTTGCAGAATGTCTTTGATTTATAGTTGCCTAATAATTCAAAAAAAATATTATTATTTTTATTTTTTCCTGATCCCTTATTTGGTTCCCCTATTTTCCTCCTATAAGTGAAACCGTCTGATATTTACCTTTTTTCCTTCTGGCTTATTTTTCTGAACGTAACATAATAAAATCCATTTATAGCATAAACATACCTAATATCATTATTAATGATGAAAAAGTTAGTTTTTCCACTAAGATCTGGTACAAGACAAGAACATCCACTCTTACCATTGATACTAAACATAGTGTTGGAAGTTACAGCTAGAGCAATTAAACAGGAGAAATATATAAAAGGAATACAAATTCAGGAAAAAAAAGACATCACAATTACATGATAATATTCATAGAGAACCTTTAAGATTTCACACATGCAAAAATAAATTAATTGAAACAATTTGTCATTTTATCAGAGTGGCAAGTTATAAAAGTAATACACATAAATCAAGAGGAGGAATACAAGAAAGTTATCCTATTGCACCAAAATAATTAAACACCTAGGAATAAACTTAACAAATGGGGTAAAATTTATACACAAATAAAACTATAAGACATTGTTGAAAGAAATATAAGACACTAAACAATGGAAATATATTCCCTGCTCATGGACTGGAGGAATCAACATTGTGAAAATGGCCATTCTACTCAAAGAAACATACAGATTCAATGCAATCCCCCCCCAAAAAAAAAATCAATGGCATATTTAATTGTAGCAAATACTACTGAAATTCACCTGAACTCACAAAAGACCCCAAATAGCAAAGGCAATCTAGACAAAGAATAAAGAGAATGGAGGTATCACACTTACAGATCCCAAGATGTATTATAAAGCCATAATAATAAAAACAACTTGGTACTGGAACAAAAACATACAGAAGCTAATGGAATAAAACTGTGTGCCCAGAAATAACCCTGCATATATTGGACAGTTAGTCTATGGCAAAGGAGTCCCCCCAAAATGGGAAAAGATAGCTTTTTCAATAAATGTTATTTGGAAAGCTGGACAACTGGCTGCAAAAGAATGAAACTAGACCACAATTTCACACCACACACCAAAATCAATTCAAAATGGATCAAAGACTTGGATGTAAAATCTGAAACCATAAAATACATAGAAAAAAATAGGCAAAACATTTCATGATAAAGAATTTAGTGCTATCTTTAGGAATTCATCCTCAACAGCAAGGACAACAAAAGAGAACATAAACAGCTGAAACTACATCAAACTAAAAAGCTTTTGTACAGCAAAATTGACAATACATAAAATGTAAAGTCATTCTACTGAATGGGAGAAAATATTTGCACAATGTACCTTTGACAAAGGACTGATTTCAACCATATACAAAGAACTCAAGAAACTTTACAAATAACCAAATCAAAAAATTGGAAAAAGAACTAAACAGGCACTTCTCCAAAGAAAACATTCAAATAGTCAGCAGGAATACAAAAAAAAAAATAAATGTTCAGAATCACTTATTATTAGAGAAATGTAAGTTAAGACCACTATTAGATACCACCTCACACCTGTGGAATGGCCCAAATCAAAGACCAGTAACAACAAATGTTAGAAAAGATCTGGGGGAAAGAGAACACTCCTTCACTGCTGGTGGAAGAGAAAATTCACCCAATCTTTATCAGAAGCAATATAGAGGTATCTCAAAACATTTAAAGTGGATTTGCCATTTAACCCAATAATTGCATTGCTAAGCATCTATCTAAAAATTCAAAAACACTAATTCAAAAGGAAATATGAACTGCCATGTTTATTCCAGCACGATTTACTATAACAAAACTATGGAAACAACCCAGATGACTGGATCAAGATGTGATATATATACATAACAGAATACTACTCAGTAGTCAAAAGAAGATAAACGCATACTATTTGTAGCAACATAGATGGAGCTTGAAAGAATAATGCTAAGTGAAATAAGTCAGAAGGAGAGAGAAAACACCAGATGTGTCACTAAGATGTGGAATATAAAGTAACAAATCTAAAACTAATTTGATTTAAAGATTAAGATAAAGACAACCTGAAAAATGAAATCATGATAACTGGCTATAGAACTGAATCACCAAAGAGGGAAGGTGGTAGAGAGATAAGAATAAAGACAGAAGGAAGTGCAATTGTCTTCGGTGGTGGAATATGGGTGAGTTGATGGTGATTGCACTATGGTGGTTATATCTTACAGGATTACCCAAATATAGTCTCAATTAAAAATTAATTAATTAATTATAAAAAACTCATCTGAGAACATCTAAATTTAGTAGACTTATATACCAGGACTTAATAATCATCCTGAAAAATACTTTTTTTTTTATGGAGAGGATTTTCCAAGGTATTTTAAATTATGGAATTATTTTTAGTGCATTCATATGTGCTGAAGGTACAAAAAAGCAGTAATCTATCTTTCAATGCCATCTCTATTACATAAATGAGAATATTTTAATAACTATGTACAGATAGTGACTCCTTTGTTCAAAATAAAATCAATACAATATTAAGCATTTGAAAATTCAATTGGAATTTCTGTGTTGCTTGTTTTAATCAAATTTCAAATTTTTTTCCTAAAATGTAAGGATTCTCCTTATTTTTTTTAAATTCTTTTTTTTTAAGATTTGTTTATTTATTTATTTATACAAGCACTGGGTACAGTCAGAAGCACAGGAGGGTGAGAGAATTCACCAGAGCCAGAAGGGGAACAGAGCAGGCAGAAGGACCGAAGTACACTGCTGAGGGGAGCAGCAGCAGGCCGCAGGAGAGGTCTGCGCGCCATGTGGTACCCTCCTCTGGTGGCCGGGGAGCAGCCAGGGATTGAACTGGCGCTGCAGAGGCTGCGGCCAGCTTCGCAACCCAGCGCTCAACTGCTGTGCCACCAGGGAGCACCCCCCCTTATTTTTTGATGCTTTGAAAATGTGCATACATAATGTACTAAGTATTCTATTCAGGGATCAACCTCAGGCAACTAAGTTAAAGGAGATTACATGGTTCTTTCAGAGAGAGATAAGAAATTTAGTACTAAATGTGCAGAAGTGCCAGATCATTAAATACGCAGTTTCTCAGATCAGCTAAAGCATGCATTGAAAATAGAAAATGGGTGAAATAAGTTACTGATCTTTCAAAACTTTAATAATAACCAAGTAGTACACAGTTAATGCTTTTCAAATCTAAATAACATGAATCAGTTTAAAAAAAAATACATAAATACTACAAAAGTCACTGCCTTTAAGTTTTTTTCTTCAGACTTATCTAGATTATTCTTTTTTCTTGTAAACCCTATGCAAAAGCTTAAATTATCAAGGTGTTTACCCAAGTCAATTATTCAGTAGGGTGAGAATTTGGGGTGGAGGCTATTCTTTCTTCTTTCAGTACTATTATTTCAGATGAAAGGAGATTTCAAATCCCCTTTGAACACTACTACCAGAGTTTCCCAGAGATTACAATAAGACTCATGGCCCAGTTTAGGAAGCAGAGCAAGTCCCAGTGAAGGCACCATTAGGCACTTGCATAGTGTAGGCATATAAACAAGTCCCCTGGCACAGTGCAGGAGTGAACAAAGCCACATCAAAGGCCCGCAGACACCAATTTCCAGTGGCATGCCAATTAGACCCCTAGTCCTGAGAAAGGAGTAGAGTCACACCCAGTTAAAGCTGCACCCATAGCAGCAAAGACATGATAGCAATGAATGGAGAGTTGAAAAACATAGCAAATGGCCATGACTCCTCAGTGAAATACAATTCTATAGAAAGTGAATAAACTAAAATGACAAAGCTATAGAAGATCTGTTCTTCCTTTCAGATACAGAATTAAAACTTGACATGAAAAAGAAATTTGAAGAGCACAGAGAAAACATAGATAAGCTGATCAAAGACAGACAAGAAAATTCAGTAAAACGAATGAATGTCCTGAGAAACAAATATCAAATAACAAAAGATTGAAATTGAAGTTTTAATAAGAAAAAATGGACTACAGTTTGAATAATTATCAACAGAGGAAATAAAAAATATCAGGATAAAGGATGGAAGTAGAATAAACCAAGTGGAAGATCAAATCTGTGAACTTGAAGATGTAAATGCACAAAGAAACAAAGAAGGGATAAGAAAAAAAGAAACTAAGTGAAAGAATGAAGAAACAATGCAAAAACTATCTGACACCACCAAGAAAGGTAACACAAGAATAATGAATATTCCAGAGGTGGAAAAGAGAGAAGAAACAGATATATTATTTTAAAAAATAATAGAGGAAATGTTCATGTACCTGCAGATGGAGCTACATATGCAAATTCACGAAACTAAATGCACATCAAGTTACCTAAACAAAATGAGTTCTAAACGAAGGCATATTGGAGTGACACTTCCAAGAGCTCAAGACAAATATAGACTATTGAAGATAGCAAAGGAGAAGAAGCAGATAATCTATAAAGGAAATCCAGACAGGCTAATATTTGACTTCTTTGAAGAAACATTATGGGCAAAGAGAAAATTGGATATCTGATAGAAAAATTAAAGATAAAAAACGTAGGCCAAGAGTACTATATCTTGAAAGGCTCTTTCTTAGTTTTGAAAGAGAAGTAAAGAACTACTCATAAAAACAGAAACTCAAGGAATTTGAGAAAGAAAACTACTAGATCCACTTCCTGACAAATATTGAAAGTGGTTCCAATATCTAAACCAAAGAGAGAAACATATACAAAGAAATGGAAAAAAGTAGAACCAAAAAATAGAGGGTAAAATGGCAACAACAGACTTACAGTATCTGGTGGAATTAGTAAACAGAATCCAAATTTTTGTTGTCTCCAGGGCATGCATTTGAGCATCAAATATAAAAAATAGAGTAAAGGGTTGGAAAGCTATCCTGCAAATAAATGTGATTTAAAGAAAGACACGCACAATCATACATACATCAGGCAAAATAAACTTCCAGTTAAGAAAGATAAAAAAGAGAAAGCGATTGACACTGTGTAATGATTAAGAAAATATTTACATCAGAATTATATGACACTCAAAAATTTATACTCATCAAAAAAAAATTATACTCACCAAATCATATTAGGCAAGTACTGTGAAATCCAAAAACACTGAATTTGTTTTTTACAATTTTGATACACTTTTGAGTGGGATGTAGACTTATTCAACCCCTAAGGAAACAGAATGAAGTTTCTCCAAAGACTGAAAACGGATCTAAATATGACCCAGTAATTCCACTCTTAGTTACCTACCCGAAGGATGCAAATACATTAATCTTTAAAGAAACTTGCAGAGCCATGTTAATTGAAGGATGCTCACAATAGCCAAGTTAAGGGAACAATTTAGGTGCCCCAAACAGATGAGTGGATCAAGAATATTTGGTGTTATCCACAGTGGATTACTACTCAGAGAAAAAGAAAAATAAGCTCATGCCATTTGTACAGCATGGATGGAGTTGGAAGGGTTTTTGCTAAGATAAATAGGACAGTAAGAGAAAGACAAATTCTGGATGGTGTCACTTATATATGGAATACAGAGGGAGATAGAGGGTGCAAGGACAAATTGGGGAGTAGACACAATATACTGTGTTGATTGACTATTTGTGTTTTGTTAGTGTGTATGCTATGGCAACTTCACCTGAATGGGGAGAACTTATATTTTCAAAATACTGACAATGATGTAAGCTGATTGGACATTGATAAAATTTTAAATAAAAGCAAAGCAAAAGTACTACTAAATCATATTCAGTGTTGCAAACCAATGTCACCTCAGTAAAAAAAATACAGTTAAGAAATTAAAGAATGTCTATTTGTAACCAAATAAATAAATAAATAACACAATAAAAGTATTGATTAGCTTACACCACAGGGGATGAATCCTATACCTACCATAAAAAAAATGGCAAGGATGTAAAACAATGGTACTTAATTTAAAAAATACAGTTTAAAAAAAGAGAAAAATATGAAGGAAACTTTGAATTTGTATATATACCTCTATTTTATAGCCTGATAAATCTTTTCTTCCAGTTGCTGTACCTGCTATTTCAGAGAACTAATTAAGAAATTAGAATTAAGTTAAATTTATCACTTGTTCTTTAATTCATAGTCCTTATTGGTTTTTTTTTTTACATCTTCATTAGTACCTCTCTGGAGTATAGATTCTTCGTCTTTAAAAGAAAGCTTTTTACTATAGAAAAAATATACAAATCATGGACTATAATAATAAACCACCATGTACCACATGGATATATATATATATATATATATATACACACACACATACACACATATACACACATACACACATGATCCATACATAAATATATATACACAATATACATACATAATAGACTTAATTTTCATGAAAAGCAGATATTCTACTTTCTCACCAGCTAGTATAATTTGGTTAAGTTCTGTAAAACTGCATGCTATGTTAGCGTAGTTTTAATTTGTTGAAATAAAAATAAAAAAGAGGTTTACAATAAATGTGAATAATTTTAATAACAAAGGAGGAATAATTGCTTTTAATGGAATGTTTATTTCTGCAATTCTTTTTAAAATATTTATTTATTTATGCATATTTATTGATGCATACAAGAGCTGGGGTATAGGCTAGAGGTGTGGGGTGGTGGTGAGAGGCTTCCCCAGAAACAGAATGGGTAATAGAACAGGTGGATTGACCAGAATACACAGCTAAGGGGAGCAACGGGCAAGTCAGGAGAGGTCTGCTGCACTATGTGGGCCACCTCCCTGGCTAGGGATCAAACTCATGCTGCAGTGGCTGCAGATAGTTTCATAGTGTTGTGTCTTAACCCCTTGTGCCACCAGGGATGCCTCTAGTTCTGCGATTTTTTTAAAGATATATCTATGCATACAAGAGCTGGGGTATAGGCCTGAGGTGAGGGGGGTGAGAGGATTCACCAGAAACAGAGTGGGGAACAGAACAGGCAGACTGATTGAAATATACTGCCGAGGAGAGCAGCAGGCAAATCAGGAGAGGTCTGCTGCACTATGTGGGTTGCTCCCTGGTGGGCCAGGAATCGAACTCGTGCTGCAGAGGCTGTGAACAGCTTCATAGGTTGCGGCTTAACCCCTTATGCTACCAGAGAGGCCCCTATTTATGCAATTCTTGATGGCTTAAGTCAAATATGATTAACTTCATCTCATTGGTAGAAGAAACAAATATAAAACATTTACTGATTTGAAAAGCACACACACTTGAATGCTAGGTTATATTATTAAATGATTTATGCTTAAAAGCTCTTTATTTAATTTTGTCACTTCAATTTTTTTTTTAATCTCTATACTCTTCATAACATCCTTTGGGAGGAAATATTTAACAATTCCTACGCTGAACCATGTACATATTTGAATGGGAAAATATCTTACAATGCTTGTTTTTAAATTAGGTTACCTTAAGTTTCATACATTTTGGAAAATTCAAAATTAAAATTTGTTAAAAAGAAGTACAGCATGAACTTGCAGCATGAACTAATACATCATAAGCAGTAACTTTCTGAATATGCAGCCTTAATTTCATCCTTTTGGTTAACATTCAGTCTTGGTAAAGATTTGACTTGTTTTACTTCCTTCTTTGTTAACAACTGTGACTTTGGTAGTATTTAAATTCTCTTCACAATTTTTAAAGATATATTTCTGGGCCAACTGAAAAAAATTCTGAGACTGGAAGGGTTATTTAAGGTTGGCAAACTTCTCACTGAAGCACTGAACATTAGTTACTTCAACTACTTTATATTCCAAAGTAGGATCTAATTTTAACACAAAATTAAACTGAAAGCATTCCAATGTCTTTTGAAAGACTGCTCCACACTGCAGTTTCTGCATAATCCAGTAGAAGGAAACTGGTTATCAGAGAGTGAAGGGGGATGCCTGTGGAATTAGAGATATGTAGAAAGATTCTTTTTGTCTTAGAATTCTAGTCATCTTATACATGAAAGAGATGATTATAAGAACATGAAGCTGTGTGATACATTTCCTATATTCTTAAAAACTCACTCATTTTGTAATGATCCATAAATTATTTATAAATCATATCTGCCATAAAACAGAAATGGAACATGATGCTCTTTGGTGTAAGATTTTCTGTGCTCTTAGAAAATTACTCATCTTGACTTGGGACAGAGATGATTGTAGAAATGTCATCCTTTGTGCTGTAGGGCTTTTTTTTTTTTGCTCTTAGACTCTCACTCATCTTAGGGACAATCCATCAAGAACAATGACATTATAAGCTATGTAACAGGGATAGATATATCTATATTTATATCTATCCATCTAGATACATGTCTATATCTATATCTATATATATAGAGAGAGATACAAAATTAATACACCTGAAGCAAGCCACAAACAGCAATACATAATAGTAAAGAGTCTCAACACACTACTTACATCAATGGATAGGTCTTCCAGACAACAAGTAAATAAGAAAATAATGACCTCAAGAAATAATGATTCCAATAGACTTAACAGACATTCACAGAACATTACCTCTACAAAGTAATGAATAATCTTTCATTTTCAGTGATATATTCTATATGGTGGGACACCAAACAAACCTCAATAAATAAATGAAGATTGAAAGCATATAAAGCATATTTTCTGAGCAAAGTGTAATGAAGCACATCACAATGGTATGAATCAACCACAAAAAGAAATAGAAAAAACAAACATGTGGAGACTACACAAAAATTTTCAAAAAACTCTTTGGTCAACGAAGAAACCAAAAGGGATATTAAACACACACACACACACACACACACACAAAACCCTGGAGACCAACAAAAATGAGGAGATGTTCTACCAGATGCACCAAAAACAGTATTAGGAGAGGGTTTCATAGCAATACAGGTGTCAACAAACAAGAAATATCCCCAAATTTATGCACATTTAACTAGACTTACTAAGAACAAAAGAGAAAAAATAATAATAAAAAGAATCAGGAATGAAAGAGTTGAATTAAAATAGGCATTGAAGAAATACAAAGGTACATAAAAACATACTATAAAACATCTATAGAAAAGTGAACAACTTAGAAATGGAAAATTTTTAGAATCATATAAGCTTCCAAAATTGAACCAAAATGAAATAGATAGTATGGATAGACCAATCAAAGAAATAGAAATCAAAAGAGTAATCTGAAGTCTCCCTAAGAACAAAAGTCCAGGGCCAGATATCTTCAGATATCTCTTTTATGAAATTAATATTACCTTTATACCCAAACCAAACAAGGATGGCACAAATAAATGACACCATAGATTGATATCTTGGCTGAATACATGTGTAAAAATGCTCAATAAAATCTTGACAAATCAAGCTCAGAAATATATTAAGAAAAACATTCATATTGACCAAGTGGATTTCATTCCAGGGAAGCAAGGTAGTTCAAATCAATCAATGCCATTCTTCACATTAAAAAAAAAAAAAAAAAAAAAAGGAAGGAAGGCCTCCCTGGTGGCACAGGGGGTTAAGACACAATCTATGAAGCTATCCACATGAGTTCGATCCCAGGCCAGGGAGCTGCCCAGAAGGTGCCTTAGACCTCTCCTGACTCGCCGGCTGCTCCCCTCAGCAGTGTATTTCAGTCAGTCTGCCTGTTCTGTTCCCCACTCTGTCTTTTGTGAATCCACTCACCTCCCACACCTCTGGCCTGTACCCCCATTCTTGCATGCATAAATAAATAAATATTTAAAAAAAGGAAGGGAAGAAAGAAGGAAGGGAGGGAGGGAGACTAGGGAAAGAGGGAAAGGGAGGGGGAGAGAGAGAGAGAATGAGAGAGAGAGAGAGAGAGAGAGAGAGAGAGAAAGGGGGCAGAGAGATAAAAGGAAAGAAGAAAGAAAGAAAAATATTACAGAATCATCTCAACAGATATTGAGAAAGCATTTGACATGATTCAACACATATTTATGATAAAATCTCAGTAGGGCTTCCTTGACCCTCCCTGGCCTGCTTCCACTGGCCTGGGAGTCCCACTTTATTTCTGTTCCTTTTCTCCTCAATAAAGTTTTTCTTTCTCTAAACAAAAATAAAATAAAATCTCAGTAAACTTGGGGAAAAGGGAATGCAACTTGACATAATAAATGATATTTATGACAAATCCACAGCAACACCACACTCAGTAGTCAAAAACTAAGTGTTTTCCTTAAGAACAAAATAAGATAAAATTGTCCATTCTCACTGCTACTATTCAACAATGTCCTAACCAGAGAAATTAAGCAATAAGAGAACATGAAAGGAATTCAAATTGAAAAATCTAATAGAGCTATCACTATTTTCAGATGACATGATAATATACATAGAAAGTCCTTAAAACATCATCAAAACTGCCAAAAATAATAGATGAATACAGAAAAGTTTCAGGATACAAAATCAATATACAAAAATTTGTTGTGTTTACATATGCAAGTAATGAATTAGAGGAATGAGGCATTTGGAAAGTAATCCCATTTAAAATTGCACCAAACACGTGAAATATCTAGGAATAAACTTCACAAAGCTGGTCAACTACCCATACACTGGAAATTATAATATGCTGTTGAAGTAAAGAAATAAAGTCACAAAAAATGGAAATATAGCCCACATTCATGGACTGGAAGAATAAATATTAAAGTGGCCATTTTACCCAAAGAAATTTACGGATTCAGAGCAATAGCTATCAAAACCCCAATGACATCCTTCCAGGAAATTGAACAAACAGTTCAAAAAATTGTATGGAACCACAAAAGAACTTAGATAACCAAAGAAATCCTAAGAGAAAATAAGAAAATGGAGTTATCACACTGTCTTCAAGCTATACTAAAAACTGATAGTTATCAAATCATTATGACATTGTAACAAATGGAATAGATTAGATATCCCAGAAATACCCCTGCACAAACATGGACTGTTAATTTTTGACAAAGAAGTCATGATCATATAATGGATAAAGGAAAGCCTCTTCAACAGGTTCGGGAAACTTGGAGAGCCACATGCAAAAAAATAATAAAAAAGGAAAAGAGAAAAAAAAAACTATATTAGATTACTATTACTCTGCACACAAAACTTAATTAAAAATGGACCAAAGATAGATGTAAGACTCAAAACCATTAAATTTATATAATACATACAAGAAAATATAGGCTATACATTCCTGGATATCAACCTAAGAAATGCATTAGGGGGCTCACCTCCTTTGGCAAGGTAAAAAAAAAAATTAAATCAAACTAAAAAGCTTTTGTTGAGTGAAAGAAACCACCACAAAAGCAAAAATAAAAAAAAAAATAATATGCAACATATGAACTGGAAGAAGCTATTTCCACATTGCATGTCTGATAAAGAGTTAATTTCCAAAATATATAAAGAACTCAATGACAAAAGAAAAAAAAAAAACAAGCAACTCAATCACATAAATGGACAAAAAGCCTAAATAGACAAAGGAGATATACAGATGGTCCACAGATATGTGAAAAAAATGCTCAATATCATGATTGTAAGGAAACTACTACTCAAAATCAAAATGAGGTATCTTACTTCCATGAAAGTGACATACAGCGAAAAAGACAGGAAACATGTTTACAGGGGTATGGAGGAAAGGGAACACTCATTCCCTCTTAATGGGAATGCGAAATGATGCAGCCTCTATGGGAAAAAAGTAGTTTCCTTAAAAGGCTTAAAATGGAAATGTCAAATGAACTAGCAATACCACTGTTAGGGATTTACCGAAAGAATATGAAAACACTAATAGGAAAAAATGCATGCACCCAATGTTTAAGGCAGAAATATTCACAATAGTCCAGATATTGAATCAAACTTTATGCCCATGGATAAACATTGTGATACAGAAACTCTCATAGTTATAGTTACTGGAATGCTATTTGGCCATTTAAAGAGATGAAATCATGCCTATTGTGACAAGATGGATGGAAATTGAGGTGATTGTGCTAAGTCAGAGAATGAAAGACAATTACCTATGGTTTCTTTTATGGAATGTAAATAAAGAAAGCAAATTGGCAAAATATAGCAAAAGTCACTCTGAGTCTGTAAAGTTTTAGTAGCTACCAGAGAAGAATGGGGAATAGGGGAGAGGGAAGTGGATAAAGGGGATTAAATGACAGTGTAGTAACATGGGGGTTTGGTGGTGGATTATTGAATCATGTGCACATGTACAGATATGAATCTAAGCAGCTAAAATTATATAGTTATGAAAACAAATAGCAAAGAAATAAAATTTGATTAAAAAAGAAAATACATTCATCAGACCATCAAAACTCATCAATAGATGACTCTAGGAACTTGGTGCTATGTGCTGTAGGATTCTGTTTGTTCTTAGGAACCATCATCTTGTTCATGAAATAGCTGATTGTAGGAATGATATACTTTGTGCTGTAGTTCTCCAGGTCAGAGTTCTTACTACTCTTGCATTTAATTACCAGCAGGCTGTCACCCAGAGCCTATGCATCCATCCCTGCAGGTGCCAGGAACTTAGAGCAGCATCCATATGACAGCAGTGATTTATAATGGCTGTGCCCATGTGCTGAGCACAGTTTCTGATTGTCTATCACACTAACTCACATGTCTAGAGAAGATGTCGTGCTAAGGAACACTGATAGCATAGGAGCTGGTCATACATCTCTGAAGGGGCAGTTTTGATTATGCATGAGTGTCCAGCCAACTGCAGGTCAAGGGAGGTAGATGTGAGCTTAAAGTTGGTTAAGTGTTTGGAGCAAAGTCTTTTTCTAATGCGTTTTTGTAGGTTTTCTTAGGCTGCACTGTACATATGTGTTAGTCTGCAAAGGTTTACCTTTCTTCTGTTATGTTTGAAGTGGATTACATATGTATGTCTGCTAAGTGACTATACAAATTATGATATAGTTTTTCTTAAATTTAATATTCTTAAAATATTTTCAAATCAACCCTATACCATTTGCTTACTTGACAAACCCCATTCTATCAGAGTTACCTTTACTTTGGTCGTTTGTGTATTTAAAACATTGATGTTACTGCTTATTTTGTTTTTATTTTATTTATTATATTTGTTATGTTTTTCTTTTCCTGGTCCCTTATTTGGTTCCCATATATTCCTCCTACAATTGAAAGCATCCAGTATTTTTTTCTTTTTCCTTCTGGCTTCTTTCACTGAACATTGTCACTTCTAGCTCCATCCATGTTGCTGCAACTGGCATGAGTTTATTTTTTTGATTGCTGAATACTATCCGTTGTGTACATATACCACACCTTCTTGATCCAGTCATCTATTTTTGGGAATTTGGGTTGTTTCCTTCTCTTACCTATCATAAGTAAGATAAACCTATTTATCTTAATAAACATAGTGGTACTGCAATAAACATACAGACACAGGTATCTTTTTGAATTAATGTTTTTGTGCCCTGGGCCTCCCTGGTGGCACAAGGGGTTAGATGTAACCTATGAAACTATCCACAGCCACTGCAGCACTAGTTCGATCCCCAGCCAGGAAGCTACCTACATGGCACACAGACATCTCCTGACTTGCCCGCTATTCCCCTCAGCAGTGTATTTCAGTAGATCTGACTATTTTGTTCCTCACTCTGTCTCTGGTGAGTCCTCTCCCCCCCACACACACCTCTGGCCTACACCCCAGCTCTAGTATACATACATAAAAAATAAATCTTTAAAATAAATGTTTTTGTGTCTTTTTGGTAGATTTTTAGGAGTGGAATTGCTGGATCATATGGTAGCTCCATTTTTAGTAGTTTGAGGAAACTCCAGACAGATTCCAAAGTGGTTGGAGCAATTTGCATTCCCACCAGCAGTGTAGGAGAGTTCCATTTTCTCCACATCCTCACCAGCATTTGTTATTACTAGGTATTTTTTGTTTTTGTTTTTGTTTTTGTTTTTAAATATGTGCCATTCTCACTGGTTTAAGGTGGTGTCTCATTGTGGTTTTGAGGTGCATTTCCCTGTTTATAAGGGATGTTGAACGTTTTTTCATATGCCTGTTGGCCATTTGCATTTCTTCTTTGGAGAAGTGTCTTTTAGCTCCTCTGCCCCTTTTTTGACTGGATTGTTTACTTTGTTTTTGTTGAGTCGTGTGAACTCTTTGCAGATCTTTGTGATCAGCTCCTTGTCAGTTCTATAGAGTGCAAAAATTTCCCCCAATCAGTAGGGTGTCTCTTTTTTTTTTTTTTCAGTTTCTCTTTTGCTGTCCAGAAGCTTTTCAGTTTGATGTAATCCCAGCTGTTTATCTTTTCCTTCACTCCCTTTGCTTTGGGGATGTGTCTTTAAAGATGTTACTGAGATGTATGTCATGTAGTATTTTGCCTATATTTTTAGAGTATTTTGCTCTATATATTTATGGTTTCAGGTCTTATGTCCAATTCTTTTACCCATTTTAAATTGATTTTTGTGGATGGTGAGAGGTAGTAGTCTAGCTTCATTCTTTTCATGTGACAGTTCAATTTTCCCAGCACAATTTATTGAACAAACTGCCCTTGTCCCATTGCAAATTCTTTGCTCCTTTGTCAGGTTAAGTTGTCTATAATGAGTTTATTTCTGGGTTTTCTATGATTTCATTGGTCTATTTTTGCTGCAGTACCACACAGTTTTAATTATTATAACTCTGTACTATAGTTTGAATTCTGGGAGAGTGACACCACCTTCCTCCCTTTTTAGTCAGGAGAACTTTGGCTATTTGAGGTTTTTTGTAGTTCCCTGTGAATTTCATCAAAACTTATTCTATTTCTTTAAAGAATCTCATTGAAATTTTTACAAGAATAGTGTTAAATCTGTAAATTGCTTTCAGAAGTTTGGGCATTTTGATAATATTAATTCCTCCAATCCATGAGCAAGATGTGTCTTTCCATTTCTTTCCATTTCTCTTCTTCTATTTATTTTAACAATATTTCTTTTAACAATGTTTTATAATTTTCTTTGAATATTCACCTCTTTGTTCATTTTATTCTCAAGTATTAGATTTTTTTTGTTTCAATTCTAAAAGGGACAGCTTTATTAATTTCTTCTTCAGATTGATTATTTGCATATAAAAAGTTTACGATTTTTGTGTGTTGATTTTTTATCCTGTTACTTCACTAAACTGGTTTATTATTTTGATTAGTTTTTCTGTGGAGTTTTTAGGGTTCTTTATGTATATTATCATATCATGTGCAAACAGTTTTACTTCTTTTTTCTCTATTTGGATTCCTTGTATATCTTTCTCTTGTTTTATTGTTCTGGGTAGGTCTTCCAGTATTATATTGAAAACCAATGGTAAGAGTGGACATCCTTGTCTTGTTCCAGATCTTAAGGAAGAGGATTTTAGCTTTTCACTATTGAGGATTATACTGGTTGTGTTTTGTTGTATATGGATTTTATTATGTTAAGTCATGTTCCTTCTCTCCCTAGAACTTCAAAGGTCTTCATAATAAATGGATGTTGAATTTTGTTGAATGCTTTATCAACATATATTGATATGATCATATGGTTTTTCTTTTTCTTTTTGTGGATATGTTGGATTAAATTAATTGATTTTTGGATGTTGAACCATCCTTGTGCCCCTGGAATAAATCCCCCTTGGTCATGGTTTATCATCTTTTTGACTCATTGGATTCTGTTGGCTAGGGTTTTACAGAGGATTTTTGCATCAGTGTTCATTAGAGGGATTGGCCTGTAGTTTTCTGATTTTGTCCTCTCTTTTTTGGTTTTGGTATTAGTGTAATGTTGGCTTCATAAAATGTATTTGGTAGTATTTTTCCTTCTCAATTTTTTTGAAAGAGTTTGTGTAGGATAAGCACTAGTTCATTCTGAATGATTGATAGAATATTTATGAAGCCATCTGTGGGTCCTGGGCTTTTGTTTTTTGATTACTAGTTATTTTAAAAATAAAAAAAAACCAGGGCCTCCCTGGGGCACAGGTGGTTGAGTGCAGCACTGTGAAGCTGTCTAGAGTCTCTTCAGTGCAGATTCCACCCTGTCCAGCCATGGAGATATCCACATGCACCAGACCTCTCCTGACTCGCCTACTGCTCCCCTCAGCAAGGTATTACAGTCAGTCTGCCTATTCTGTTCCCTGCTCTGTCTCTGGTGAATCCTCTCACCCTTCTGCACATCTGGCCTGTACCCTGGTTCTTGTATGCATTAATAAATAAATCTTTAAAAAATAAAATAAAAAAAATGTAGTAACAAAACTATAGAAATATTACCAACTTAAAATGTATATGGCAGCTATTGACTTATTCAAGTTTTATTTCTTACTTGGGGCAAATTTGCTTGCTCCTTGCATTTGCATTTCCATGAAAGTAGAAACAATTAAGTAAAATTTTATGACTCTAGGCTCTTAAGATATTACTCCAAACAGTGTATATATTAGGGCTGATTTGTTTTAATTTAGTGGATGTGGTCCTTTATGTTTAGAGTCAGACATAATCTCCCTCATTTGTGACTTTTCACAATTAAAGATAGAACTTAGATGATAAAGTTATGATAAGATTCTGCTTCTAAGCTTATCCCAAGGTCTTATGATAAAAGGCAAATCTGATTTCTCGTGGCTTATCCCATTCTGGGAACAGGCAGCTTTGATGCATTTGTGTCATGGACTATTTTATTACCCTGTGGGAATAAAGATTGATTTTTACTACTGTATCCTGGACAGATAGATATATTGGAGAATGTAGACAACTGGAATATATTCCCTATATATTTGAGATATACCATGCTTGTTCAAATAAGCTTTATGATTAATACAGTGACACAAATTATATCATAGATTATTAAATTTCAAAAAGTATTTTAAAATTCATTTGGATGAATAAACTCAATAAAAAGACAGGGTATTTTAAATCTTTTTTTTTAATAGAGGCATTTTTTTTTTTATTTGTTTGTTTGTTTATACATGCACTGGGTACAGTCAGAAGCGCGGGAGGGTGAGAGAATTCACCAGAGCCAGAGTGGGGAGCAGAGCAGGCAGAAGGAATGAAGTACACTGCTGAGGGGAGCAGCGGGCGGCAGGAGAGGTCTGCGCGCCATGTGGGACCCTCCTCCGGTGGCCGGGGAGCAGCTGGGGATCGAACCGGCGCCGCTTAGGCCGCGGGAAGATTCGCAACCCAGCGCTCAACCGCTGCGCCACCGGGGAGGCCCAAAGTCAGGGTATTTTAAAAGCAATATGAGGTGTTATAGTCAAATCAGATTTTAAAATCTGTAATAAAACTAAAGTTATATGAATAATGAGCTTGCTGAACAGGAATAAACAGAAGGTTAATTGAACAGAACAAAACTCTTGCAAATAACTTGAGGCACACATAAAATTGGTTGAAGATGGGATGGCAGCCTAATGACTGTTGTGATAACTAAACAACCAACTCTAAAATAATAAAATCATATTCTCAAATCCAATACATGAAAGCTAGCAGCTTCATTATAAAAAATGGAACCACTTTTCATTGAGTTTTCACAATATTATTGATGAGGTAAAAAATATTTTAAGCAAGGCACCAAAAGCAGAAACCATACATATTTTTAAAATAAAAGATAGATATGAATGTATATATTTGTACATATAGGAAAAATGTCACAAATAAAATTAAAACACTGTCTTGTCATAATCTTTAGAAGTAATGTCACCATAAATGTCAGATACTGGATTATATCCCTAATGGTAGACATTCTTTTAAAGACCAAAGTATAGAATAAAAGGGTAATAGCAATCAATTTTCAAAATATGCAGGGTTGGGAAAATAGGTAACATTAATTAATAGAAGCATGTTTTTTCTGCAATTAAAAAATGTACATATGTAACAACATGGAAATAATGATGCAGTATTGGCAATTACAATATCTCAATATATATATATATAAGATGAGGCCAAAACTACTCTCAATCAGAATTCAAAGTCTTACCACTTTTGAGTTAGACAAACTTAATGAATTTTTCCATAGTAACCACCATTTGTTCACTGATCCACAAAATTTAAGGAATATCTTCTGTGAACAGCTACATACTACGCACTTGGAGTTCATCCAAGAATCAAAGTATCTTGACTGAATAGAATTTCCGAGATTGTTCTTCTGTTTTCCTGTTATTTATAGTCAAAAAAGAAGAGAAATTGCCTGCAAGAATGTGGCCATCATAATTCAAAAGTAAATCAAACATTATCTTCAAAGGGGTTGTTTACATATACCCTAGTGGTCAGTGTTGGAAAGGTAATTGGATGTCCTCAAACAACTTCATCTAGTTTACAAAATGCCTGGTACCTTTCCTTTCCAAGAATAAATGGTGGTGGTGGAATAGACATAGCCCTGTTACCTGGGGAACCATCAATTCAGCGTATTCGCTAAAGAAAATGCCCAGTCCACTGCAGTTCATCCTGGTGGGATGTAGTTAAAGAAAACTGCTCTTCTCTTCAGAGAAGAGCCTATATAACATCATGTTTATTTGAAAAAAAAAAAAAAAACCTTAGAAATCATTAGTGCTTGGTTTGTGATGTCTCCTATGAGAGAGAAAAGAGACTTCAAATTACCTGAACCAAAAGTGTTTTTTCCTGCCCCACTTATGAAATCTGTACCATAACTAGAACATTTACTTTATAAGTAATGGAAAAAAAAAGTCTCTTGAAGCCTAGATCCACGAGGTGCTCTATCCATAAGATCAGTGCCTTACCAAATGCAAAAATAATTATGCAATTTCACTCAGGTGAAGAAATTGAGCATGAGCAGGCTAGGGTAAATGATTTTCAGGCTTTTCTGCCCTCCCTCCATTAGCATTGCATGCCTGATGGCAGGCACCTGGATTTTGTTATATTGTTATATTCAGTTGTATTGTTTACTTCTGTAAGCCATGGCTTCTGTATATATATTCCCCGAGAGAAAGCAGATGGGAGAGAATGAGACAGAGAACACCAGAAGAGCCCAGTAAAGAGTAAAGATTCGCCAGAGGCTGAGAGGCCTACCGGCCTCTTGGCCCCCGGGCACCCCCAACCTGCCATGTACCTGGTTGTTGCACTACATGTAAAAGCTCAATAAAAGCCTGAGAAAGCCACAGAGGGCTCTAGGACTCTCTTTTACCCATCTGCATAGGATATTAAAGAACCAGCTCTGTGCCTTCCTGGCATTACAATTTGGCATAGTCAGCAGGATGATTCAATGCAGATGGGTATGGAGCCCTCCAAAGTCCTCAGGAGAGACAGAGGAGTAGCAGAATGTGTCTGTAACGGTTCTGGAGGCACCATGGCAGCACAGGTGGTGACCAGAGTCCAGGAGCTATGGGAAGAACCAAAGACGCTGCAGGAGCACAGGAGGTGGACAAGGTCTGGGAGCTGTGGATAAGACCTTGAGTGGAGGAGATGACCTAAGAGGACCAACCAAAGACCCTTGAGGCAGCAGAATTGTCGGGGAAGAAAGGACCATGATTTGGAGCTTTCCAGTGCTGACACAGGAACAATGGATGGACTTGGACTGAATCCCTCCAGGAGGAGGAGGAACTTTGGCAGGGTAATGTTATGTTCTGGGGGTTCTAGGGGAGGAGACCCCAGGAGATGAAAATTAAGGCATGGCTGGTGGCCAAAAGCAGCCTGTGTACTGCCCAGCAATCCTAGGGCCACAGCCCAGAGAGCCAGTGGCCAGAGTAGAGGAAGGGGCAGGCATGAGAAGAGCCCAGGAGAGGCTGAGGGAGGAATCCCTTGCCAAGTTCTCTGCAGTCTGATAGAAGAGAAAAGCCAACTTAGAGACTGGGAAGCCCTGAGCAGCTGAGCAGCCTGAGTATGTTTAAGAAGGGCAGTGAGTCTCTTAAAATCACCTGTGAGTGATGCATTGTTCATTGTTGAGTGAGGGTGAGGAGCTGAGGAACCTGTCCTTGTAAGACAGGTGGGGAACGTGGTGAGGCCCACAGCCAAAGAGGGGACCCCAGAGAGGCCACATGTGAAGCTTGTGTCCACGGATCCTGGACCCATGTACTTGTGCAAAGGGTTGGCCTGAGTGCAGGGGTCTGTGTGTCACATTAGTTGCTATGAAAGCCGAATATTGGAGTGACTGCAGACAGAAAACCCCGAGGATTGGGTGATAACCCCCAAAGAGTACAGAATGGCCAATCCAAGAGTGAGTGCATCCTGGTGATGGATGCAGTGTGTGGCTTGTGGCTGAGACACAGCCAGAGAAGTCCAGGAAGCCTGATGGCTGCTTGTGTGTGATGGCAGATGCCTGAGTGGTTGCCCTCCCTTATATGAGCAGTGCCTTTGGCAGCAGAAGTGGTGCATCCTCTGCTGGTGCCAATAATCTTGTCTTTTGCTGCTAGGTTGGTGCCTTGCCTGGACTTATTTGTGTTCTGTTGTATTGTTTCATTGTTATTTTCTTTTGTGGGCTATTGCTGTAGTGTTTATATTTGCTAAGGGAAAATTGTATATAACTTATATGTAGGGTAAATGATTTTCAGGCTTTTTTGCCCTCCCTCCATTAGCATTGCATACATGACGTGGGCACATGGATTCTGTTACATCGTTATATTCAGTTGTATTGTTTACTTCTGTGAGCCATGGCTGCAGTATATATATTCTCCAAGAGAAGCAGAAGAGAGAGTAGAGAGAGAACGCCAGAGAGCCCAGTAAAAAGTGAAGATTTGTTGGGCTGAGGAGCTGAGAGGCCTACGGGCCTCCTGGCCCCCTGGCAGCCCTGCCTGCCATGTACCTGGTTTCTGCACTCATGCAAGCTCAATAAAAGCTTGAAAAAGCCACCAATGGCTCCAGGACTCTCCTTTACCCATCTGCTCAGATCATGGACAACCAGCTCTGTGCCTTCCTGGCACTACAGGCAGCTAGTAATAAAAAAAAAAAAATGTTTTTAGGAAATAATGGTACTATAACAAATTCATGTTTTGCCTGGGACAAAGTATTCCTGTGGATTTAATCATTGAAAATAATTAAAGGGCAGGAGAGGGAGAAGAGAGACCTCACAATTTATTGCCCTTAAGAGAACTGGACCATAAGTTGTAAATTATGTTTGAAAAAAATGAAAGATATTAATACAAATATGCATATGACTTGTGTATATTATATATTATATTATATATTATATTATATATTATATTATGTATATTATATATATTATATATAATATAAAATGTATGAAATGTATATTATATATTATATATAATATACTATATATATATATATATATAACATACACAAGTCATATGCATATTTGTGTGTGTGTGTATATTCTCAGATATAAGCCCTTGGCCTAAATCAGTACTTGATACATAACAGTAGCTCAATAAATGTTCACTAATTTGATGACTAACTTATGAAATAAATTGTAGCCTTTATGTTTTGTGTGGAGCATACATAGAGTATGAGAAGTTTGTAGTGACAATGGAAAAGCTTCTGAAGTACCAACATATACAAAGGGCAGGGTGCACTGATATCCACCAGACATGAATTGCTTTCCTGCATTCTGTGTTTGATATTAGTTCACAATGTGTGATCCAAGTGACCATTTTATGACATTTTGATACTGTTCTAATTGTCTCTACAAAGAGGCATTGTTTTGATTGGCACTTAGATCTGATTTACCAGAACTCAAAATTTAATTGCTAACCAGTGAATCAGAAAGCACATCCCGGATGAAGTGGGGAAAATTGGATTAAATTAATATGTTTAGGGCCTCCCCAGTGGCACAGCGGCTGAGCGCTGGGTTGCGAAGCTGCCTGCGACCTCTGCGGTGCCGGTTCGATCCCCAGCTGCTCCCTGGCCAGCAGAGGAGGGTCCCACATTGCACGCAGGCCTCTCCTGCTGCCCGCTGCTCCCCTCAGCAGTGTACTTCGGTCCTTCTGCCTGCTCTGCTCCCCGTGCTTCTGACTGTACCCAGTGCATGTATAAACAAAACAAACAAACAAACAAATAAATAAATAAAACATGCCTCTATAAAAAAATAATAATATATTTATATTGCTAGACCACTTCCCCTTTTAAGTACAAAAGAGAGAACTGTTGATTAAACAATTGAATTGATTAATCTGTTCATTCAAGTGTTTACTGAATACTTACAATGTGTGAGGTTCGGTGCTAAATTTATGTCAACATGGATTTTACTTTTAAACTATTTGGGGAATATTGTACAGTAGAGTTAATCAAAATGATGTTTTTATTCCTCAATATACAAGAAGATTTTTACACTAAAGAAATATGCACTTTCATTGTTCTACTATGGAACACTAAATTATTTTTTGCATTTATTTATTTTTTTAAAGATCTATTTACTTATGTATACAAGAGCTGGAGTGTAGGCCAGAGGTGTGGACCAGTAAGAGGATTCACCAGAGACAAAGTGGGGAGCAGAACAAGAGGGTCTACTGAAATACACTGCTGAGGGGAGCAACGGGCGAATCAGGAGAGGTTTGCTATGCCATGTGGGTTAGCTCTCTAGTGGTGGATCAAACTTGTGCTGCAGTGGCTGCCAATAACTTAATGGTGCTGAGACTTAACCACTTGTGCCACAAGGAAGACCCCTAATTTATTTTTTGCATTATGTAAATCTTCGTCTTGGGAAGTTCCAGGTATATTTCAATAAATATAATAAAAATATAGATATGTAAAAGGGAACGATTAGCATTTTACAAGAAACGTAATTGAGCAGGGTATAGTGAAAATAATAATTAACAAAAACATACAATAGGGCATACTGAGTTTCTCTCTTTGATACATCTCTCTATTTAACTTTTCCTTTAAAGGGCTAAATCTCAACAATCACAAAGTGTGTTAGACAGTAAATATTTCCAAAATCTATAATTTATTTAGTGGCTGTATTTGTCTTTGGTTATTTTAAAATTGCTTGCTTTTAGTATAGTAAATTAATACTGTAAAACTTGAAAATATGAATGATTATGCTTAGCAAATTCCTAGAAGGAGCATGCATCATGGATGGACACATCAAAAATTTTATTGATTAGAAATTGTTAAAAATTCAATTTTCAGGGAATACATTTATCTCTTAGCTTCTAGAGATATCAGTCAAAGGTATAATCCCTAGTCCATCTCCTTATCTCAAGTCCTGAAAATATTGAAATGCTTCAAACAAAAAAAAAAAAATAGGGGATGGACATTGGTATACAAACCAGCCTCAATGATATCTTAAAAATTAGGAACTCTTCTCCAAGTAGCAATGAAGGCCAAGAGATACAAACCTGGATGTTTGAAAATACCTTTATTACTCTGTCAGTGGTACTGAGTTTTCCCACATCCACTTATAGTAGTCATCTGAGAGTGACTGATACTGAAGAGGAATTACAAGAGGCTGTGGGAATGTGTTGCTGACATGTCTGCAGATGCAGGCAGAGTCCAACAGGGAAGCAAAGAGGTGGAGTTACCCATGGTAGATAAATATCAGTGCCCCAGCCTACAGTCAAGAACTCAGCTCAGCTGGTAATGTGAGGAACACCTGACACTCTTATAGAATCTTTGGCTGAACAATAACAAATAAGAGTGAGCCTCTTATAATGTGCTATTTAGGGATTTTTGCAGGGAAAACATTAATATGTTATCAAAGAGAAATGGGGCTGGTTCACTTGTAATAATAAGACATTATAGTAGCCATTTACACTGAAATTTGGCTAAAGGAAAAAACAAATCAAAGCACAAACAAAAATACTTTGTCTACAAAAGTGACTGAAGACCTCTGGGAATTTCTAGCTTATTTTTTTTCATAGATAATGGTGCAGAATTAGTGATGAGTGAGCCAACATTATTTGTATCTGGGGAGTTAGTGGGATACAAAAGTGACCAAGTCTTGTCCACGTGGTCTTGCTGATAGTTTCAGGTCTCAGGAAGGACTATCATGCCACTCATTTGTGGCAGTTGGTCACACTCAGAATTACAGATGAAATATTGCCACACATATTTGTCTGTATATGTTAAACTATGGACGAGACAGGCTAGAGAAGAGAGCTGCAATGTAACAGAATGTTGTACTTCACACTTCAGTGTACAATAGAGTTGCCTGTAGGAATCCCTAAACACTGAATGTTGGGGTTGGGCATCTGAGAATTTGCCCAGTTACCCAGGTGAAGCTGATGCTGGTGGATGGGGGACAATGGAGCTGAAGCAAAATGGTCAGCTGTCATGCTGGATGTGGAAGGGAATAGTGTCCTGATCTAACAGGGAGTGGTCCTGCAGTATTCATGAGAGATTCAGTAGAGAAGACTACTGTGCTGAGATTCTGTCTTCACTCAGGCAGAAACCAAGGTTATCTGGTGGGAAGGTCTACAAATCCAGGGAATCTTCCCTGTCATTCCTTCGGTGGAGGATTTGTATTCACAGGTTTGGGCTCTGACTTGGAAGGCTATACAGGCTGGACACTTTGACAACTATTCTCTGAGAATTATTACCTATTTCCTTTACAGACTTGGTCTGTTAAGGACTTCTATAGGTGAAGAGGGTCCTCTGCCTGCTACAGCTGAACCACATGCAGGCCAGGTCCCTGTGTGAACTCCTATCCCAGAAGGAATGTTGAGTTTCCCCCATTTAGACAATAGAACAGAACTAGAAAGACATTTGACAGGAATAAAAACAGAGGTTTCACTGCAACCTTGCAGGTGAAGTGAACATGGAGTGTCAGTAAATCAGGGGACGGAGGTGGGGCACCAGCTGTCTAGTCTCAGAGATAAGTCATATGCCCTCCTTACCAACCCTACTGTGAGGTTAGCAAAGAACTGAATATCATACATCAAGGAAAAGGAAAAATATCTTAGTGGATAAATATTTATACTAAAAAACCCCAGGAACCCCAGGGAAGATGAAAAATTGACCTCAGATGGAGATGAACTTTCATTGCTTGAGGGACACAGTCTCCATAGCTGTGTTCTGTTGGACCTGAGGACATAACAGCTCTCTGGAATATTGCATTTAAAACAAACAAACAATATATTTTATGGTTTCAGGTCTTATGTCTAGTTCTTTAATCCATTTTGAGTTGATTTTTGTGTATGGTGTGAGGTAGTGGTCAAGCTTCATTCTTTTGCATGTAGCGACCCAGTTTTCCCAGCACCATTTATTGAACAAACTTTCTTTGCTCCAATGCATAGTCTTTGCTCCTTTGTCAAAGATTAGTTGACCATAAATCTGTGGGTTTATTTCTGGATTTTCTATTCGATTCCATTGGTCTGTATGTCTGTTCTTGTTCCAATACCATGCAGTTTGATGATTATGGCTTTGTAGTATAGTTTGAAGTCTGGGAGTGTAATGCCTCCATTCCCTTCTTTTTTTTTCAGGAGAGCTTTGGCTATTCGGGGTTTTTTGTGATTCCATATGAATTTCATCAATAATTGTTCTATTTCTTTGAAGAATGACATTGAAATTTTGATTGGAATAGCATTGAATCTGTATATTGCTTTTGGAAGGATGGCCATTTTAATAATGTTTATTCTTCCAATCCACGAGCAGGGGATGTCTCTCCATTTCTTTGTGTCTTCTTCTATTTCTTTTAACAGTGTTTTATAGTTTTCTTTGTATAGGTCCTTTACCTCTTTTGTTAGATTTATATATAGGCGAAACACTACGTGATTTGCACATCAAAGACATCTTTACAGACACATCACCCAAAGCAGTGATAGTGAAGGCAAAGATAAACAGCTGGGACTACATCAAATTAAAGAGCTTCTGCACAGCAAAAGAGACAATAACAAAAACAAAGAGAAACCCCACCAACTGGGAGAACATTTTTGCACCCAACACTAATGATAAAGGACTGATCACAAAAATCTGCAAAGAGCTGATGAGACTCAACAACAACAAAGAAAATAATCCAGTCAAAAAATGGGCAGAAGAGCTTAAAAGAAACTTCTCTGAAGAGGAAATGCAAATGGCCAACAGGCATATGAAAAAATGTTCAACATCACTTGCCATCAGGGAAATGCAAATCAAAACTACCATGAGATACCATCTCACACCAGTGAGAATGGCACATATTAAAAAAACTAGCAACAACAAATGCTGGCGAGGGTGTGGAGAAAAAGGAACTCTCCTGCACTGTTGGTGGGAGTGCAAACTGGTCCAACCACTGTGGAAAGCTGTGTGGAGATTTCTGGACCTACTAAACATAGAGCTTCCATATGATCCAGCAATTCCACTCCTAGGTATTTACCCAAAGGACACAGAAACATCAATTCCAAAGAACACCTGCACCCCTATGTTTATAGCAGCACTGTTTACAATAGCTAAGCTTTGGAAACAACCCAAATGCCCAAAAATAGATGACTGGATCAAGAAGATGTGGTACATATACACCATGGAATATTACTCGGCATTCAAAAAAGATAAACACATGCAATTTGCAGCAACATGGATGGCGCTGGAAGGGATCGTGCTCAGCGAAATAAGCCAAAAAGAAAAAGAAAAATACTGGATGGTCTCACTCATAGCAGGAATCTAGAAAACTTAAATAAGGGACCAGGATAATGAATAACTATAAGAAAGTGAAAATTGGAATCAACAAAAAACTATGAACCAGAGACACTTTTAGGGGGGCGGGGGCGGGAGGGGAGGGATTGGGGTCAGAATGGGGGGGCTGCAATTGTATGGGGAATATAACAATAAAATTTATTATAAAAAAATAAATAAATAAATAAATAAATAAATAAAACAAACAAACAAAATATTTCTACTCACCTACTTGCTTGCAGTGGTTCCACATGTCCCAATAATAGCAGAAAGTGAAAACAATAAGATCTATTGACTCCTATCTTTAATTGCTCCTTATTAGTACACCACACACAGCAGCCTTTCGTAAAGGAAGGGTTTAAGTGTCCTTTCTTCTTTCTCAAGATCAGGGGGCTGGCAGTCAACATAGGGGTTTGGACTGTGTTGTAACTTTCTACAAGTAACCACTAGCTCCTACACCCCAGACATGCTATAAGGTCTGGTGCAAAATGCTTTTCAAATGCCAGCAGCTTTGCTTTCTCTTGGCCACATTTGTGATTTCTTATTTTGTTATTCTCTCTCCCCTAGAAGCAGAATTCCCTGCCATGGATGTCAAGATTATAATGAATCTAAAATAACCAGCTAATTTGTTTACCTTATTAGCTGAGATCAAAAGATGACAGGATCATTTTACCAAAAGAGGACTGGTAACCTGAGTTGAAAGTGCAGTATAACCTGAGTTAAAATTGACAAGATAAAGTTTTTTCTTCCATAGAGCTTATTAATTGAAATTATAGAAACCTGAATGAAGTCTAAATGAAGTGACACTTATTAAAGAAGAGGTAATTGAAACCAGGATACTCAAAGATGCTTATCATATTTGTTAGGACCTCATTAAATCAGTTCCTTCATATGGTTAAAAAAACCAAAACTTCAAACCTCTTAATTAGTAATATATTCAAGTATTATTTTACTCCAAATTAGTCAGGATTGTTAGGAAATCTACTTAGTTCAAAATCCATATGAAAATATTCAAACCAAAACATTTATAAAACTATTAGGAATAGAACATAAGTTTATATATTAAAAATCCTTGATACTTAGATGTTTAAATAATATTTAAGTTTAAATAGTATATTCTACGTGTTCATAAGTTATCTGATTTTATTCACCAGGTTTTCCCACATTTTACTTATAGTAATATATTTTGTTTTATTTATTTTTTAAACTTTTTTGTATTTCTTTATTTTTATACAAGAACTGGGGTACAAGTCAGAGGCATGGGAGGGTGAGAGGATTCACCAGAGACACAGTGGGGAGCAGAACAGGCAGATGGACTGGAATACACTGCTGAGGGGAGCAGCGAGCGAGACTGGAGAGGTCTGCCATGCCATGTGGGAATCATGCTGGCAGGCTGGGAATCAAACCCGCGCTGCAGAGGCTGCGGACAGTGTCACAGTGCTGTGCTCAATCCGCTGCGCCACCCGGGAAGCCCTAGTAGTAACTTTTATATAAAAGCTATTAAAACTGCTTTTAAAGATATCTTCTAAAATATACTTGATTTTAAAGAATTCTTTCTCTTTCGTTTTTTTAAAACTGAATTCTTCTCCAACTTCAATTTAATTTCTCACTGGCCAATCAACTATTTCAATTACTCAAGGCAGAAACAGGAACTTTGCAGAACACGTCCTTTCAACCTCCACAATAATTCAGTCTCTCAATTCAATAAATTTTGCTACCAAGTTATTGCAAATCCTGCCTGAATATAGGTCCTTCCTTCTTATGTCTAATTGAAGTTATTCCAGCTTCACTCTGTGTCTCTATCTGACATTAGTGGTTTTTATTCTGTACTTTAGGTACACACATTGGGTTTTTATTCTGTACTTTAGGTACACACTAATCTTTTTCAGAGAATCAAGACAAGCTCCAAATGGGAGTTGACATTCAAGTTGAGACTAAGATGATCAAGAGTTCCTACATGCAGAAATTGGGGCAAGTCAATTCCAGTCAAGCGTTATAATTCTATGTGAAGTAGGTGAAGAACATGAATTATAGTAAGAACTACTAATAGTTCAAAACTTGTAGGACCCTTCTCTCCAATGCCCATGGGAAATATGAATGGAAGTAAGGAAGTCTATATTAGAAGTCAAGGACCAGTGAATGAAGCTCTTTGATACAAGAGTTTTTAAATTTTATCTATTAGCAATGAATATATATTGAAAAACTTTGGGTAGTAAGTAGTATTTTCAGATTTTTAAAAGGAGAGAAAAAGGGAAAATAGGATAATAAACTGGAGAGAGAAATGAAAAGTAGATGAAAAACATACAGCAATGTTAAAGTTGCTTAAATATTTAATTGCCTGATCTCATGAAACATAATCACCTCAAGGCCCATTCATTTTGTGCCAAATGCCACTATTTCATCTTTCCACACAGTTGTGTAACACATTGTGTTCCCTATGAATTCTGTACATGTTGTTTCAGTATATGACCTTAATAATCTGTATTATTTGGATACACCGTATTTACTGCTTACTGGATTCCCTGGCTTCTATTTTTTTTTTAATTTTTTTGATGATATAGCCACATATTTGTCTATAGTCCTATATCAGCAAGACAACAGATTAAATGCTGACATTACATAGCCTATGTCTTTCTGTGCACCACAGTTTCTACATTCATTCATCCATCAAAGGGCACTTGGGTTGGTTCCATGATTTGGAAATTGTAAATAGTGGTACTCTGTACACAGGTATAGATAGATCTTTTCGTGTTAAAATTTCCATGTTATTTGGATAGATACCTAATAGTTATTTTGGGTCAAATGGGATTTCCATTTTTATTTTGTTGAGACATCTCCATAACATTTTCCACAAAAACTATATCAGCTTGCATTTCCACCAACAGTGGATAATTTTTTGTTTCATTACATCCTCATCAGCATTTGTTAATTCATTCATTTTCATACAAGTCTTTCTCAAAGGTTTGAGGTAGTATTTCATTGTGTGGTTTTAATTTGCATTTCTCTTATAATAAGTGATGTTGAACATTTTTTATATATCTATAGTCTATCTGAATGTCTTCTTTAGGCAAGTGTCTATTGAGGTCCTTTGCCCTTTTTTTATTGGATCAGTTTTGTTTTTGTTGTTGGATTGTGTAAGTATGGTAAATTTTGATGATTAACCCCTTGTCAGATGTACGGTGTGCAAATATTTTTCTCATTCTGTAAGTTGCCTTTTTGATTTTATGATGATTTCTTTTGAAGAGCAAAACTTTTAAGTTTGATATAGTTCCACTTGTTTATTGATATAGTTCCGTTGTTTCCAAATGCATTATTGTGATAGATATCCTGTAGTGTGTTCCCTATTTTTATTTCAAGTATTTTTTTTCTTTCAAGTTCTTTTTTTAGTAAATATTTATTTTTATTTATTTATGCATACAAGAACTGGGGTTTAGGCGACAGGTGCGGGCAGGTCAGAAGATTCACCAGAGACAGAGTGAGGAGCAGAACGGGCAGATCTACTGAAATGCACTGCTGAGGGGAGCAGAGCCAGAGACAGGAAAGGTCTGTTGTGCCATGTGTGTTAGCTCACTGGCTGGGGATTGAGCTCATGCCACAGTAGCTGGAGGCAGCTTGATAGCACTAAGACTTTAACCCTTGAGCCACCAGGGAGACCTGATTTCATTTCTTATCTCCAAGTCTTTAATCTATTTTGAGTGAATTTTCATGTTTGTTGTTAAATACGGATCTTGCTTTATTTGTGTTATCCATGTTTCTCAGTACCATTTATTAAAACGATTATCTTTTCTCCACTGTATGGTTGTAATTCCTTTGTCAACAATTAGCTGTCCATATTTATTTGAATTTATCTCTGGGCTTTCAATTCTGTCCATTGGTTTGAGTTTTTCTTTTTGTTCCAGTCCCATACTGTTTAGATTACTGTTGCTTTTTCTTGTCTTTTTGATGATATATCAGATGTATTGTACAAAATATCTTCTGCATATTTGTGTGTGTATTTGATTTAGTGAGAGTTTCTTTCATTGTGCAGACATTTTCTAATTTGATGTAGCTCATTGTTTATATATTTTGTTTTTCTTATTATTGAAGATGAATCCACAAATACATCCTTGAACCCTATGTCATAGAGTACTTTGCTATGCTTTCTTCTATTTTTTTTTTATGGTTTCAGGATATACATCCAATCTTTTATCAATTTTGAGTTAACTTTTTTGTATGGTGTGAGATAGTTGTCTAGTTTCATTCTTTTGCATGAGGCTCTCCTGGTTTCCCAACACAATTTGTTGAAGAGAACTTCTTTTCTCCAGTGTATATTTTTGACTCCTTTGTTGTACATTAACTGGCTATATAGTTCCATTTACTCCAGCACCCTATTGTTTTGGTTATTATTGTTTTGTTAATATTTTGAAGTTTGGAAGTGTGAACTTCTATCGTCATGTATCACCAGTGGGGCACTGGTTGGTGTTTCATTTTACAAAAATATATTTTTCACCTCTATCAATAGGAGTAAAATACTTTCAGTCCACTAACATTGGCTTTGGTCCATGATGTACATTAAAAAGTGTAATGGAATGGGATTTGCATGTGCCACATCTACCAGAAACCATAAGTACTAGTGTGGATTTAGTTGAGCATTTTGCGCCTTTGTACTTTACCAAGAAACAACATATACATGACAATTTTAATGTAAAATGAGCAAGAAGTAAACATTTGTGCTAAGGCTGAGATTTCCAGAATTGATTGTTACTGCAGCAAAATATTACTAAATTTGATACTGTGTGGAATATAGTAGAACATAAAACACATTTCTATAAGTAGAGCTCTGTTTTTTGTGTTGTTTATTAAAGGGATATTTCAAAATGGGGTACACTAAGCTAAAGACTGAGTTTGAAAGGTAGAATGGTTTTAAGAGTGCCCTTTTTCAAATACAAACTAAATGTCTTGCACTTCTTGGGAAAGATTGATTTTGAATGATTAGCGGCATAATGGATTTTCCTGTGTTCCCTTTCTATTCCCAGCTACTTTCTCTAGAATACCTTCCTTACATTATGCCTTTCTGGGGTCCAGATATCTGGAAATTCTTGATTTAATATTTATATATTGGGAGAGAACTTGTATGAATTAAACATGGTAAGGGTAAGGAGTATGACACAGTGATATATTACAGTTGTGAGATAGAAAAAATAGCAGGCAAATTCTCTCCTGTTTCCTCTTCATCATTTTGAATATAAACTTAGGAATGGTGAAAAATTGAAGACCCTATTTATATAGTAAAAAATAGATCTTTGTGAAAAACTGCTCAAAGTTTGTATTCAAACTGGTTCCTGATACCATGATGCTGCAGAGTCCTAAGATTTAACTTGGCCTCCAAAAAGAGGAAATTGGCTTCATAGCAAGAATATACTAGACCCATAATAATCACCCCTTACATTTTTTCCAAAATGAAATCACTATATTTATTTAATCTCTCTTTTCTGCACACACTGGCACCCAAAATTTACATGCATTGACTTGTAAAAAACTAAATGATAGTCATAATAATGGCATTAATATTCCCATTTTATAAAAAGATTCAGGTGACATAGGCTAAACAACTCCTTTAATTAATGATGCAACCAGACTTTGGAGCAAATACCACACAGGATCTTTTGCACAATTACTTCCAATATATGTTGTGATTCATATGCAGGCTGACATAATAATCCTAGGTATGTAATCCTAGGTAATAATAATCCTAGGTAATGTAGCTTGTCACCTACCATTTTTCCAACTACCAATTGTTTTCTAATTCCTAAATTTTTCCTCCTTGATCTACATCTGGTTCATTTTACAAGGATCACAGCTTATTAGACACATATTTTGCGGTGACAGGTATTAGTAATATATTTATACCAAAAGTTGATATTTCAATGGCTTTTCAGATTAATTGTGTTTGGATTTAGCTATTAAGTATTATTCTTTTCAAAGTTAGACATTTTTTATAATTGAGAATATTTATGCACATATGAATGAAATCATTTTCATTATTTAATTGTGAAGACTTACATGTATTAAAAGAAGAGAATCAATGTGACCACTAGAAGCCAAATTCACTGAAAATAAAGAGACTGACAATGCCACAGAACAAACCATAGGAGCAACTGTCATCTTTCATGATTACATAAACTAATAAATACTGTTTTCAAAGTACACAAACATACATGTAAATAGAAACAACTGAAATTTACATTGTACTTCATATGGTTTCATCACACAAAGAAGTAACAAATGTGGGATCTATTTTAATGAGTATAATTTATTTTTTGTTAGGAATCGATTTTTAGTTTGCATTAATTTTTATTGAAATAATACTGGTTTGCAAAATTGTATATGATTTAGTGGTATATGTTCTCATCTCTTCACAAGTATGTTACCACACCACACTCACCACCAGGGCACCCCTAACACTTCACTATAGAGCACTCGTGGTAGAAGACTTGACCTTATTTGTAGCACCACAGCTATCTTTCCTTTCTTGGATTCCAGACTGGAGACTCCACAGCCAGTGTACTACCAGTGTGCTTCTTAACATAAGTACCACTCCAGAGGGGAGAGGGAGTGCATTCAGAACAGTGTCTGTTCTCTTTGCCTTTGTGGTCCCTTTGTGGAATACCCCAGCTCCCAGCTTCTCTGCACAATATCCCCTGTTTGCATACCTCATGTTTGCATCCTCATGTTTGCATACCTCCACACTGTTTTGAATTAGCATCTGTTTGAATTAGCAGCCTACCAACTATGTTCTCCTCCCTAAATGATAGCCTCCAGATGCTTGTCTCCTCCTATCTCCAGTTCAATTAATTAATTAATTAATAATAAATTAAAATGTGACTATCTTGTAATTGTCTCTGTGTAGTCCGTGTTGATCTTTGATGCATTAATACAATGGGTGCTCCAGTTTCTTCCCAAGCCATGGGACTCTGTGTGTGTAGTTTCTCCCTAGTTAGCCGTTTCTCCCAGGAGTAAAGAAACCTCTTCTCTGGTCATCTTGGTGACATCTGTCACAGCCTTTATGAAGTAGTTCCCAAGGAAGGAGCTTGCTGATGTCACTCCAAAGAACTACAATTTCTAAAATCCAAATTTTAATTTGTGCTTACATGTCTAAAAATTAGATTAGAAATGTTAACTTAATCATTATTCAACTGATAATTAATACAGGCTTTGCAGTTTCTGAGTTACCAATGAATCTTTTTATCATAACTCAAGCTGCATACTAAGCCAATGTTTATTTTCTTTGTTTTGTATCTATCTGAATCACTATTCCATTTGTGTATGCAGAAAATTGACCAGAATGGGACTTCAGTACACTCAAGGAATATGAAGCTGGGTTGTACTCTAAAGAAATGAAAAATTGTTTGTTTCCTTGCATTATTATAATTTTAAAATCACACCTGTAGTCTCTCATTATGTAACATGACATATGAATAAACTATTTCTTAATTTTTATCCAATTATATGCACACTATGTGCCACTTCCTACAATTTTAAAATTGAAGGAATAAATCCATACACATTTTATCTGTGGGCAGGACTGGATAATGTTTCTATCTCCTTTCATGCATTCATTAATTCCAACGGATTCTAAATAACTTAATTTACAAGTGTTCTAAAAGACTTCCTACTGTAGAAATTTTCTTCAGGAGTGAGAGGTTTGCAGTGTTTTCTGTGTTACTGTGTCCCTCATTACCATTCCATCAAAATGCAAAGCATTTTTTCAAAGTCTGTATCTATTTTCTCTTCAAACTATTTCTATTTTAATCTCTTTGAGTTTCTTCTCATGAAAACTTAAAATGAGAGAAGGATTTAGAATGAAACAATAAAAAATGGAAAAAAAAGATGAAGGGAAATGTACATTGGGGAAAAGGAGAAAAGGGAGAAAGTAACAAAGATGGGAAGCAAGGAAAAAAGGAAAAGAGAAACAGAAAGTAGAGAGAAAGAAACTGTGTAAGATATTGAGTTTTAAAAACATGTGCATCTCTGGAATCAGTATGTGCCTTGCAGTTGACAGGTCTTATGATGTTCATTTGCCAGATGGGAGCACAGATGGGTGTGCAAAGAGATGGTTCTTTTCCGGTGACATGACAAGTCAGCTAAAGTGTTTCAACAAAACTTTGTGAAAGGAATGGAGTCTCAATCATTACTAGAATCGAGAAAATGATAGCATCAAAACTTTCAAAAAACTGCCAGTGACTTGAAACAATTCGCATAGATAATGGTGAAGCACTTTTATGATATGCTGTATGATGAATTGTCTTGATGACACAAAAAGCAATATTTGCTGGGAACATGAAGATTTCAATACATACTAAAGGCAAAATTATTCTGAAGTATTTATATATAAAGATAAACTGTAGTAATATGTTCAACAGTTTATTTAGGTTACATTTTCCTTTTTATCTATATACAAGTGTGATATTTGATGAAACTTATGTAAAAAAATCTCTTTCAGAGTAACTTAAAATTCTGACTTATTAGAAAAGACTTCATCATTTATTTGAAAGTTTTCACTTTTTTAGTTAATATATCAGTGCTACATTTTATCTTTTAAATAGTATGCAGTTAATTTTACTGGAACACAGCAAAAAAAAATAAAAATAATAAAAGTAAAAATATTTTATATGATCTGAAGAGAAACCATGGTATGTAAAAAGATCCTCACCATCACTAAATCTAGGAAGATGACAATCCAACAACAATTAGAATGTCTGCCATGAAGAGAAGTGGTTATAAGTGTTGGCAAAGATGTGGAGACAAGGGAACCTTTGTGCTCTGTTAGTGGGAATGTAAATTGATGGAACCACAAAAAATTAAAAATAGAACTTTCATATGATCCAACAACCCTATTCCTGAATATATATAATTATGAAGGGGTTGAAATCTGTATCTCAAAGAAATATCCGCATTCCCATCTACCTTCTAGAATTATTCACAAGTCAAGAGATGGAAATAACCTAAACATAAAAATTGAGTATATTTCTTTATAATGGTGATGAGCATGTGGAAAGGAATAAAAAATGTAAAACCATGACAATCACTCTAGAAATGACACACTTAGCTGCAAATGTGATAAACTTTGAATAAGACTTGTATCCTGAGAACTAACAAAATTTATAAATCAAATTTCTAAGTAAATAGAAAGTATTGAATTGAAAGACTTAATAGAGTTAAGATGTTAATATCCCACCAATTGTTATACAAGTTTAATAAATCCTACAGAGATTATATTTCTGTAGAAAAACAACATTATTTTTTAAAAAATATTGGAAATACAAGGAACTACAATAGCAAAACAACTTCTGATAATAAATAAAGGAAAAAACACTCCCAGTGATTTTAAAATGATGACATATCTATAATAATCAAGTTTGTTTGGTGTTGACAGAGGCTGAGATATACAATCAATGACAAAAATGGAGAACCTAAAAATAAACCCACACAAATACAATTGAGTGAATTTAACAAAGGTGACAAAAAATTAATGTGGATAGTCTTTTCACCAAATGACCTAAGAGTAATTGTATGTGTACATGTTAACCATTGAAGCCCGAACTAAATCTCACTGCTTGCACAAAAATAATTCAAAAAGGATCACATATTTATATGCAATGCATAAATCTACAACTTTCAGAGGAAAACACAAGTGAAAGTCTTTGGGATCTGAGAATTGTTGAGTCGTTCTTAGGATACAAGTGCATGATCCCTAAAATGAAAAATCAGTAAATTGAAAGTCATTGAAACTAAATATTCTGCTGTGTGAAAGACTCTATTAAGAAGATTAAAAAAAACTAGCAACAACAAATGTTGATGAGGATGTGGAGAAAAAGGAACTCTCCTGCACTGCTGGTGGGAGTGCAAACTGGTCCAACCACTATGGAAAGTAGTGTGGAGATTCCTCAACCTACTAAAGATAGAGCTTCCATATGATCCAGCAATTCCACTCCTAGGTATTTACCCAAAGGATACAGAAACATTAATTCAAAAGGGCACCTGTACCCCTATGTTTATAGCAACACTATTTATAATAGCTAAGCTCTGGAAACAACCCAAATGCCTAAAAATAGATGACTGGATCAAGAAGATGTGGTACATATATACAATGGAATATTACCCAGCAATCAAAAAGATAAACTCATGCAATTTTCAGCAGCATGGATTGTCTCACTCATAGCAGGAATCCAGAAAACCTAAATAAGGGATCAGGAAAAAGAATAATTATAAGAAAGAAAAAATCAAAATCAACAAACAACTATAAACCAGAGATACACTATGGGGGGCAGGGAAAGGAGGAATTGGGGTCAAGATAAGGGGGGTGCAATTGTATGGGGAATATAAAAAATTAAAAAAAAAAGTATTACATTAAAAAAATAAAGAAATGTAGACAACCTACAAACTGGAAAAATATTTGTAAACCACATATCTAAGAAAATAATCATATCTATAATATCTATCTATCTGTCTCTCTCTATATATATATTTATGTGTATGTTTTTGTGTGTGTGCATCTCAAGTAGTAAAATACAAATTATCCAATTAGAAAATCATTAAATGAAAAGATATTTTACCAAAGATGGTTTGTGAGTAACAAGACGTGAAAAGATGCTTAATATCTTTAGCTATCAGAGAAAATAGATTAAGACTATATCAACAGGAGCCTCCCTGGTGGCGCAGCGGTTGAGCGCGGGGTTAAGAAGCTGCCCAGCGCAGCCTCTGTGGCTCTGGTTTGATCCCTGGCTGCCACCCCCCCCACCCCCCCCACCCCCCCACCCCCCCACCCCCCCACCCCCCCACCCCCCCACCCCCCCACCCCCCACCCCCCACCCCCCCCCCCCGCCACCAGAGGAAGGTCCCACATGGTGCATAGACCTCTCCTGCCACCTGCTGCTCCCCTCAGCAGTGTACTTAGGTCCTTCTGCCTGCTCTGCTCCCCGCTCTGGCTCTGGTGAATTCTCTCACCCTCCCGCGCTTCTGACTGTACCCAGCGCTTGTATAAATAAATAAATAAATCTTAAAAAAAAAAAAAGACTATCAACAAACAACTATGAACCAGAGACACTCTATGGGGGTGGGGGGCGGGGAAAGGAGGGATGGGGTCAACATAAGGGGGTTGTAATTGTATGGGGAATATAAAAATAAAATTTAAATTAAAAAAAAGACTGTACGAGATTACTATTTCCTTCTCACCTCCTGCAGAATGTCTCTGGTTTATAGTTGCCCGATGATTTTGATTTTTACTTTATTATAATTACTTTTTTTTTCCCCCTGATGCCTTATTTGGATCCTCTACATTCCTACTATCAGTGAAACCATCCGATATTTTTCTTTTTCTTTTTGGCTTATTTCACTGAGCATGATCCCTTCCAGCTCCATCTATGTTGCTGCAAATGGCATAAGTTTATCTTTTTAGATTGCTGAGTATATCATCATGTATATATACCACATCTCCTTGATCTAGTCATCTATTTTTTTGGCATTTAGGTTGTTTCCATAGCTTACCTATAAGGGGCCATGGTGATGGTTTATGGGTGAATGAGTGGTTGGAATTTCATGGGGACTATAACTGAGATGAAAATGCATACATTGTACAAAAATGAAAAATGGTATAAATGTATATAAAATAAAATAATGAAAAAATAAAAAAACTAATATTTTTATTTCATATTTATTGAAAGAGCTATGTTAGACTGTTGGCACCTTGCCCTGTGACATCCGGACATTTCCTCCTTCCGGGATTAGCTGTGCTCCTTTCGGTCCAGTGCGCATGACACCTCCAGCGCACCAAATAAGGTCATGTGTGTAAACACTGGCTAGGCACTGTTGGCCTGCTTCTTCCGCTTTTCCCCGGCTATAAAGCCCCGCTGAAACCGAAAATAAATGAGACATGCTTTAGCCGAACCGAGAGTGTACATGTCTCCCTCCGTGGTGTATCCCTGTTCTTTAGGTCGCTGCTCTCCCCCCGAGAACCTCGTTGACCAGTCCGCGGGCTCGGGCATTAGACTTTGGATAGATAGTTTATGTCATTTGTACATGCAAGTGATAAAAAGAAAAATAAAAGAAATTGAAGTAAAAAAAAAAGACTATTTGAGATATCACTTTACACCTGTTATGATAGCTAAAATAAAGCAGATGATGCCAAATATTAGTGTGGATTGATGATGGGGATGTAAATGATTAGATGCTCAGAAGAGTTTGGAAGTTTCCAATATTGCAGTTATGGACATAATCTTGGAGAGATAAAAGCAGTATTAAGCATCATCTTTGAGCATGTATATGATGGTTCAAAGCAGTTTTATGTGTAATAGTTCAAAAATACAAACACTCTGAAATAGGTGAATGGTTAACCATTCGTTCAAAAAAGAACGAATTTAATTTAAGTGGATGTCAAAGGCATCAATCTGCTATAGATTCAATTTCTATAGTATTTTTGAAACAACAATATTCTGAAAATGGAAAGCAATTTTTACTTGGAAAAATAACAAAGATTACGGGTTTTGTGATGAGGGTTTTGTCTTTGAGGGGATGTGAGTAAAAAAAAATGTTGCACAAGAGACTTCTCTGTGGCCATGGGAGAGTTCAATATTCATGAATTTGCACAAGTCATAAAATGACATGGAAATATCCACATACGTGATATTAATGTCAGTTTTCTCATTTGATATTGTAATTAGTTGTTGGACTTATTCATTGGAAAAAGTGGGGGAAGGGCATTTGGCACCACTCAGAAACAACTTTACAACTTTCTGTAAATTTATAATTAATTTTATATAAAAAGTTAAAATAATTTGTTGATTTGTAAATAAAGGCTTTTAATCTATAAAATATGGGTAAACATAAATTATAATAAACAATAATTAGAAATTGTGGCAATTAAGTGGTAGCCAAGTCTTCTCACTATTAATGACAATCACACTCTGGATTTTATCTTCTGGATTTTATCTTCCATAGTTAACAGTTTGGCTTGGTTCTGCAGCTTTAAGACCTTACTTCTTTGTACCCCACAAAATGGTGGAAAATTTGTCCTGAATTAAGCAATGCCATTTTACATCTTACTGCACTATTTCATTTTATTTTGAGTTTTTGATATCTCCCTCACTTTATATCTGCTCTAGCATTTCCAGTTGTATTCACTTGGATCTGGTTTGTCCTTTTTTTTTTTTTTTTTCCTAATCTCTTTTTCTCTGTGTATTTCATTTGGGTAGTTTTTATTGGTATTTTTCCAAGTTGATTAATTTTTCTTGTGGAGTGCCCAATCTACTGTTAATCCTATCCAGTATATATTCATATCAGACATATTTTTCATCTCTAGTTGTTTACTGTGGATTTAAAAACTTAAGTATCTGGCTAACATGCTCGAGAATTTATCTATGTGACTATTTCATTATTTTTGTCTACTGATTCTTTTATCTGTGTCATATTTAGATCCACTTGAGTTGAGTTTTCTCCTAAATATGGGCCATATTTTCCTGCTTTTTTTGAATATTTATTTATTTCAATTATATGTGTATTTTACCATGCAACCATTGGTTGTTAGATATTTTTATGCTCTTATAAATATTCTTTTGAGTTTAGCTCTGGAATGCAGCCAAATGAACTGGAAATCATTGTGGAATTAGAATAACTTAATTTAGAGCTAATATTTTCTGCTACTCAAAACAAACAAACAAATAAAACAACCTAAAGAACAACCCTTTGCAGAGTACTATCCGGTGCCCTGCCCTCTCTGGCCAGTGGGACAATGACCTAGTACTGACACTGGGTTTCTGGAATGTTCCTTCCTGATGATTCTTCTCACACACATGTGCTGATCAGCATTCCATTTAAGACTAAGGGGAGACTTGATTGAATACCCCCTCTGATAACTCCTCCCACCAATATAACTCATCTGAAACCAGCTCCTGAATCCCGAGACCATCTACTGAATGAATCAAGCTTACTCCTCAAAACTGTTTGGCACCAGTTAAGCTCCAATCAGCTTGCTCACTCCATTTTTGATTCACATAAAGAACTCAAAGGATTGAATGGTACTGGAGAGCTTGAACCTGATTGCTCCATTCATTATCTTGACACCAGGTTTAAAAATGTTCCCTCTTGCCCCCAAGCCTGACCAAACCTGACCCACATTGAGGTGAGGGATGGCTCCTGGGCCTGTGTGCTCCAGAGAACCATTGCCAGAGTCTGTCTCAGTGGGGCAGCAGGTATTTTGCACCTGGCTTCCCTCAGCTGGAGCAGGTGTAGTGATGCAGGGAACCCTATAGCAGTGCTGGGATAGGGGTTGCAACAGCTGCTGCTTGGAGCCCACGATGTTGGCCCAGTAGTGCACTGTGGACTTCTCTCCTTGCAGCTTCTGGAAGGTCCCCAGTAGGTTCCAACACACCTGCCAGCAGCCCCAAAGAAATTTTAGGGCTTGGGGGTTGCCTCCACTGTTAGAGCTAAAGGACTAGCCTAGGAATTGTTTCAGCACAGTCCAGGACAAACCTGCTGGAGCCTAGGGAACAGACTAAGCTAGTGCCTTGGGGTTGGGATACACCTCCAGTAATAGCTACTTTCAGAGCCCAGTGCTTGTCTGTACGCTCCCAGGGCTAACATCAATCCTAGCCACTGGGGCAGCCCCGACAAAACCATTATGTCCTGGGCCTGGCACACTGCAGGTTTTTCTTCCAAGGCTTGTGTTGGACTGGGTCCTCAAGTAAAAGCCAGTCATACTCCACAGCTTGTGCCAATGGGGATCCTCTTTCAATTTCCCTATGGGTTCCCTCAAAATAGGTACAATATTGGCAGATAACCTTTACCGTTACCTTCTAAATCACCCCCAAATACTAAGGTGTTTTCATTTTTATATAAAGAAGGAATTTTCCTCCTGGCAACTTACCTATAAAAATAAAAGTTTTAGAGCTATAAAAATATAAAGCTTGCAAGAAAGCATATGGAGAATATATTGTAGTTCACCATTAGCATTTTTTTTTTTTAAATTACATTTACTTTTCTTTTTTTTTTTTCTTTTTTTTTTTTTTTTTTTATAAATTTTATTTTTATATTCCCCATACAATTGCAGCCCCCCATTCTGTCCCCAGTCCCTCCCCTCCCGCCCCCGCCCCCCTAAAAGTGTCTCTGGTTCATAGTTTTTTGTTGATTTTGATTTTCACTTTCTTATAGTTATTCATTTTCCTGGTCCCTTATTTAAGTTTTCTAGATTCCTGCTATGAGTGAGACCATCCGGTATTTTTCTTTTTCTTTTTGGCTTATTTCGCTGAGCATGATCCCTTCCAGCGCCATCCATGTTGCAGCAAATTGCATGTGTTTATCTTTTTTGAATGCTGAGTAATATTCCATGGTATATATGTACCACATCTTCTTGATCCAGTCATCTATTTTTGGGCATTTGGGTTGTTTCCAAAGCTTAGCTATTGTAAACAGTGCTGCTATAAACATAGGGGTGCAGGTGTTCTTTGGAATTGATGTTTCTGTGTCCTTTGGGTAAATACCTAGGAGTGGAATTGCTGGGTCATATGGAAGCTCTATGTTTAGTAGGTCCAGAAATCTCCACACAGCTTTCCACAGTGGTTGGACCAGTTTGCACTCCCACCAACAGTGCAGAAGAGTTCCTTTTTCTCCACACCCTCGCCAACATTTGTTGTTGCTAGTTTTTTTAATATGTGCCATTCTCACTGGTGTAAGATGGTATCTCATGGTAGTTTTGATTTGCATTTCCCTGATGACAAGTGATGTTGAACATTTTTTCATATGCCTGTTGGCCATTTGCATTTCCTCTTCAGAGAAGTTTCTTTTAAGCTCTTCTGCCCATTTTTTGACTGGATTATTTTCTTTGTTGTTGTTGAGTCTCATCAGCTCTTTGCAGATTTTTGTGATCAGTCCTTTATCATTAGTGTTGGGTGCAAAAATGTTCTCCCAGTTGGTGGGGTTTCTCTTTGTTTTTGTTATTGTCTCTTTTGCTGTGCAAAAGCTCTTTAATTTGATGTAGTCCCAGCTGTTTATCTTTGCCTTCACTATCACTGCTTTGGGTGATGTGTCTGTAAAGATGTCTTTGATGTGCAAATCACGTAGTGTTTCGCCTATATTTCCTTCTATATATTTTATGGTTTCAGGTCTTATGTCTAGTTCTTTAATCCATTTTGAGTTGATTTTTGTGTATGGTGTGAGGTGGTGGTCAAGCTTCATTCTTTTGCATGTAGCGACCCAGTTTTCCCAGCACCATTTATTGAACAAACTTTCTTTGCTCCAATGCATAGTCTTTGCTCCTTTGTCAAAGATTAGTTGACCATAAATCTGTGGGTTTATTTCTGGATTTTCTATTCGATTCCATTGGTCTGTATGTCTGTTCTTGTTCCAATACCATGCAGTTTTGATGATTATGGCTTTGTAGTATAGTTTGAAGTCTGGGAGTCTGATGCCTCCATTCCCTTCTTTTTTTTTCAGGAGAGCTTTGGCTATTCGGGGTTTTTTGTGATTCCATATGAATTTCATCAATAATTGTTCTATTTCTTTGAAGAATGACATTGAAATTTTGATTGGAATAGCATTGAATCTGTATATTGCTTTTGGAAGGATGGCCATTTTAATAATGTTTATTCTTCCAATCCATGAGCAGGGGATGTCTCTCCATTTCTTTGTGTCTTCTTCTATTTCTTTTAACAGTGTTTTATAGTTTTCTTTGTATAGGTCCTTTACCTCTTTTGTTAGATTTATTCCCAAATATTTGATTTTTTTTGTTTCAATAACAAAAGGGATGGTCTTTTTGATTTCTTCTTCTTCAGATTTATTGTTTGTGTATAGGAAGGCTACTGACTTTTGTGTGTTGATTTTGTATCCTGCCACTTTACTGAACTGATTGATGAGTTGAATTAGCTTTTCTGTGGAGTTTTTGGGGTTCTCTATGTATAATATCATATCGTCTGCAAATAGTGATAGTTTGACTTCTTCTTTTCCTATTTGGATTCCTTGGATGTCTTTCTCTTGTCTTATTGCCCTGGCTAGGACTTCCAGTATTATATTGAAAAGCAATGGTGAGAGTGGACATCCTTGTCTTGTTCCAGATCTTAATGGAATTGCTTTCAGCTTTTCACCATTGAGAATGATACTGGCTGTTGGCTTGTCATAGATGGCCTTTATGATGTTGAGGTATGTTCCTTGTATCCCAAGAATTTCAAGGGCTTTTATCATGAATGGGTGTTGCACTTGGTCGAAAGCTTTCTCAGCATCTATTGATATTATCATATGGTTTTTATATTTCTTTTTGTTGATGTGTTGGATAAAGTTGATTGATTTTCGGATGTTAAACCATCCTTGTGCCCCTGGAATGAATCCAACTTGGTCGTGGTGAATTATCTTATGGATACATTGTTGGATTCTGATAGCTAAAATTTTATTGAGGATTTTTGCATCAGTGTTCATTAGGGAGATTGGCCTGTAGTTTTCCTTTTTTGTGTTGTCCTTGTTCGGTTTTGGTATTAGTGTAATGTTGGCTTCATAGAACGTGTTTGGTATTGTCCCTTCCTTCTCAATTTTTTGGAAGAGTTTGTGAAGGATAGGCACTAATTCGTCTCTGAATGTTTGGTAGAATTCATTTGTAAATCCATCAGGTCCTGGGCTTTTGTTTTTGGGGAGGTTTTTGATTACCATTTCAATTTCGCTAATTGTAATTGGTCTGTTTAGGTGTTCTATTTCTTCTTTATCTAGCTTTGGGTGATTGTAGAGTTGTAGGAATTTGTCCATCTCCTCTAGATTGTTAAACTTGTTTCCATATAACTGTTCATAGTAGTTACTGATTATTCTTTTGATTTCTGCTGTGTCCGTTGTGATTTCTCCTCTTTCATTGATGATCCTGTTTATTTGTGCTTTCTCCCTTTTTTCCTTTGTGAGCCTGGCTAGGGGTTTGTCTATTTTATTGATTTTTTTCAAAGAACCAGCTCTTGGTTTCATTGATCTTTTGGATTGTTTTTTTAGTTTCAATTTCATTTATTTCTGCTTTGGTTTTTATTATTTCTTTTCTTCTACTGGTTTTGGGGTTTTTTTGTTGTTCTTTTTCTAGATCTTTGAGCTTCGAGATTAGGTTGTTTCTTTGCGTTCTTTCTTGTTTCTTGATGTGAGCTTCTATTGCTATATATTTTCCTCTTATTACTGCTTTTGCTGCATCCCATACATTTAGGATATTGGTGTCCTCCTTGTCGTTCAATTCAAAAAATTTTTTAATTTCTTCTTTGATCTCCTCATTAGTCCAATGGTCTTCAAGATAAGAAAATGGAAAACCACATAGATTCTATGACTTTCTCCATGCGTTATCTTTGGTTTTGTGGATTTAAACTTGACTGAATGTTGGAGAAGGGTGAGATGTATATTGCCCTCTCTTTTGGTTCTTAGCCAGCTCTCTAAATGGTGATCTTTCAAATTATCCAGGCCAATCCAGAAGATGTGGAACATATACACAATGGAATATTACTCAGCAATCAAAAAGATAAACACATGCAATTGGCAGCAACATGGATGGAGCTGGAAGGGATCATACTCAGCGAAATAAGCCAGAAAGAAAAAGAAAAATACCAGATGGTCTCACTCATTGCAGGAATCTAGAAAACCTAAATAAGGGACAAGGAAAAAGAATAACTAGAAGAGAGAAAAAATCAAAATCAACAAACAACTATGAACCAGAGACACACTATGGGGGGGCAGGGAAAGGAGGGAATGGGGTCAAAATAAGGGGGTGAAATTGATGGGGAATATAAAAATAAAATTTAAAAAGAAAACCCAAATTATCCAGGCCATGTTAACCAGTTCTCCAGAAGATATTCTTCTAAATATATTTAGTCCTCTGGACACTTTGGCATTCTTCACAATTTGTTCACTCTGATCTATATCATTAGAGATGATAGACAGGTGTGGATTGTACTTCACAAAGATGTCTACATCAGTGCCTCCCACCATGCATGCTCTTCTACAATGCCACCTTCTAAGCCAGTAGAGAGACGATGTCCCTTCAATTTGAGAAATCTCTGATGGGTTCATCATATAGACGTGACACAGTATGATGTAAAAGCTTGGGTATTAAAAAGCAATATAAAGTAAAATAAGATATAAAGGTGGTGAGAGAGTGTTTAAAAAGATGTCCTAGAACATGTGTCATCTGGAAAGGTTAAACAATGAACTACCACTGCACATTAATTAAATTGACCAAAATATGTATCACTGATGGCAGCATCAGCAGATGCCAGTGCAATGTGCATCAACAGGAACACTTACAGCTTGCTGGTAGAAATGAAAATTTTACATTGCTTTAATAGATAATTTGGCAACTTGTTGAAAAAAATTGACAAACTTTTATCATACAACCCAACAATCACACTCACTGCTATTTACCCAAAGAAGTTGAAGACTTAGGCCCACAGAATAAAAAATAAAAACTTGTATTTGGATGTTTACAGCACCTTTACTCATAATTCCCAAGACATGGAAACATCCTAGTTGTCTTTTAATATTGAATAATAAAGATTATTTGGTATACACAAACACAGAGATAAGTGGTCAAAGACCATATAAGTGACTTAATAGAAGTCAAAATGGATGAACAAGAACTGAAATCACTCTCTCACTCAAAACAATACATAGAATACATAGATATAAGAAATTTTCAGACATCAGATGCTCAGGAATGTGGAACCTACAGAGTGAAAATAAATAAGGTGAATCTGTGATTGTCCTACCTCACTCAAATAATTCAGGTCATAACAAGAGTTAAGACCAAGCCATGTAGGGCCTATAGTTCTCCTAAGTGGAGGAGTTGTTGGAAATCCAGGAACTTCAAGGTATAAAATGAGTCAGCTTGATTCATTTAGCAGATGGCCCCCAAAGAGGATTCAGGAGACAACTTCAGAAGAACATTGAACATATGACCTCTGCAGACACTTCCCAGACACATTCATCAGGACATCAGAAACCTCTACTGACTTTTGTAGACTTCCAGACCTTCACTGACTTTGTAGACCTTTGTAAACTACCACACCTCTGCCAACTTCTAGAGCTGTAAACCTTCAAAGTGACTTGGCCACTGTACCTATCTCTGGCCCTGGCTCTGATGTCACTTAAAAAGAGTACTGTTGGTTTGGACCTGGTGTGTCTTTAAAAACAGCTGTTTGTGCCTCCCCGGTGGCACAGCGATTGAGCGCTGGGTTGCGAATCTGCCCGCAGCCTCTGCAGCGCCAGTTCAATCCCCGGCTGCTCCCCGGCCACAGGAGGAGGGTCCCACATGGCGCGCAGACCTCTCCTGCCGCCCGCTGCTCCCCTCAGCAGTGTACTTCAATCCTTCTGCCTGCTCTGCTCCCCGCTCTGGCTCTGGTGAATTCTCTCACCCTCCCGCGCTTCTGACTGTACCCAGTGCTTGTATAAATAAATAAATAAATAAATAAATAAATAAATACATATTTCAAAAAGAACCCTAACAAACAAACAAACAAACAACAACAAAAAAAAAAACAGCTATTTGCCATTGGTGTATGCCAATAGCTCACAAAGTGCTGTAACACTGGCATCTCTGCCTGGTGGCTGGTGCTTCTGCACTACTCACCAGTGCTAGTCAACACTGCTGATTGGTGACTAGCCCCGCTAAAATGCGCCAGGTTACCTCTGTGAGCTGTCCACCACTCTGATCCTTCAATACTGCCTCCTTGTGCTGTTAAGTCCATTGCTACCCAGCCCACTATCTGGTGCTGTCCAGCCTGACCTTCAGACCATTGCTGTGGGCTGCTGTGGTGTAACCTGAGCAACCCCACCTGTGATTACCTCAGCTGCCACTGTGAATTGAATACCAGTCCACTGTTTACCAGTATGCCACCAGCTCTAGGCTCTAGTCGAAGGGCCACTGCCATCTTATATGAACAGCCCTTTGTTTGGGACTACTGGGTGCTACAGACACTAACTGGGGTGAGAACAACCAGCCTCTTGGTGGTCTTAGAAGTTCTCCTTTTCACCATTCTCTCCTTTGTAAACAAACCCCTTGTTGCACCCTGAGTCTGGTTTTCATGCAGTTATCAGCACATGGATATCAACCCACAAACAGTGACCTATCTCCCAGCTTGGGACTGTTTTAAAGTTAAACAACTAAAGCAAATTGTTTCATGTTGACTCTCTGTTTTGTCTTCTTTCCCTGATTAGTGAAAGGTCTCCTTTCATGGCAGATCATGGCAGATAAAGGAAGGATAACTAATACTTCAAGCCCCAGTTTTTTCCAAATCAGTTCCAGGGATGAGCCATTCTGATGATGTAAGTTCTTTATCCTCAGAAAACTGGATTAAAAACACTGAGATACTGTCTTATAACCCTAAAGTCAAAGGTTAAAAAGAAGAGAAATAAATAGGAAAAATCTTAGTGACATCATATCCTTGTGAGGCTCTCATTTCTTACACTGCTTTACTTTTCCATTGTTCCCACTGACTTTTCAGTCCAACTGTCAGGTATCAGAATTTAAAGTGAAACACTCTTTCTCACTTATGTGTTTTTGTTCCCTGGAGCCCTGAGCATGAATTTCAGGTTCTATTTTTATAGAACTCACAGTAGAGAGTAATGTGAATCATATTGATTGTAGCCACTAAGGTGATGAGAAATTTCTTTCACTAAAAGCTTTGCATGGTTCAAGCAACTGGAGAGCCTGGCATGAGGGAAAACTCTGTTCTTAGGAATGAGACCTGCAGTGTTTCCCAGAGCTGGGCTCCACAGTGTGGACAATATATGCAGGAGCTCTTCCATCTTACTTTAGAAGTTCCAAACAGCATGATTCCCTCATTAGTGCTGCAGGCTGATTTTTTTTTTTTCTTACACAAAATAAGCCATTTTCATTAAGCATTTAGCTAATAGCAGGTAACATTCTATTTGGCACTATTTCTTCTTGCTCTCGGTTTTTGCTCAAACACCATTTAGTCAAAGAAAATCTTTTCTGCAACTCATTCCATAGTTTCAAGCCCAATCTAGGCCAGGGTCCTCTTTTCTATGACTTTCATGGAGTATTTTCAGCTTCTTTAGAACATTTTTTCTCAATATTCTTATTTGATAAATATGTCTTTTGCATTGTTTTAGAAAATATTTAGAGAATTTCTTTGATAATTTTTCTAGTTCAGTGTATGCCACAGTAAATACTTAGAAATATCACTGACTAGTGAATGGATAAATGGAAAAATTCTAATTCTTTTCTAAGTTCTGTTTCTTAAATTAGAGAAAAATATTTTAAAAATTCAAATAACTTCTTTCTGATTTCATGGTTAGTGTATGGTAGTATAGCTGGCAATTGAATTGAGGTCTGCTTGTTAGACCCCAACCCTATCATGTGTGAGTTATTTTAAAGTCTACTGTGTATGATTTAATTTCATTAAAAAAAAAAACACACAAAAACACAAGCAAAAAAATGTTGCTGCCGGTAACATAAAAGTCATGTTTGAAAATCAAGTTAGAAATATTTACTTTTATTTTGAAATCTCTAACTTCATGTTTTCATTTATTTAATTATTTCCCCTAGAATAGTTCTTATATTTTGTTTTGTTTTGTTTTTTTCTGCCACAAGCCCTTTGGACCTTTCTCCTTCTCCCTTCCTTCTTAACCTCAGAAGGCTCAAATCAGGGCCTCCCCGGTGGCGCAACGGTTGAGCGCTGGGTTGCGAAGCTGCCCGCGGCCTCGGAGGCGCCGGTTCGATCCCCGGCTGCTCCCTGGCCACTGGAGGAGGGTCCCACATGGCGCGCAGACCTCTCCTGCCGCCCGCTGCTCCTCTCAGCAGTGTACTTCGGTCCTTCTGCCTGCTCTGCTCCCCGCTCTGGCTCTGGTGAATTCTCTCACCCTCCCGCGCTTCTGACTGTACCCAGTGCATGTATAAACAAAAAACAAACAAACAAACCAGCAAACAAATAAATAAAGCATGCGTCTATAAAAAAAAAAAAAAAAAGAAGGCTCAAATCATTTATTTGTGTCCAATAGATTTTATAGATATTTTACTTTGTCAAATGATCCTCCATGTAAATGTCCAATATTTATCTTTGTCATCTTGACTTGTTTTATTACACATAGCTTCCTTGAGCTCCTTCCTTTCTGTGGTAAATAGCAGTATTTCATTTTTCCTTATGGCTGAGTAATAAATCACTGTGTGTGTAAACCTCATCTTCTTAATCCAATCTTCTTGCTAGTGGACACTTAGGTTGTTTCCATGTCCTATCTATTGTACATAATGCTGCAATAAACATGGTGAGTATATATTTTTGAATTGATAGTTTCATGTTTTTTGGAATATGCCCAAGATTGTGATTGTTGTGTCATAAAGTATTTTTTAGTTGTTTTTTTTTTAAATAAAAGGTCAAGAAAAAGTCAAAACTTGCAAGCTGACCATAGAAAGGAGGCATGCAGTAAAGGAGGGGTGGCATGAGAGCAAAGCAGGGGAGAGGTGAACACAAGAGAATGTGGTGATGGTTCACGGGTGATGTGATGTCCAAAGAACTATACAGGGGGCCTCCCCAGTGGCACAGCAGGTTGAGTGCAGCACTGTGAAGCTGTCTGCAGCCTCTACAGCGCGGTTTCGATTCCTGGCCGGACAGGGAGATTCCCACATGGCAAGGCAGACCTCTCCTGTCTCACAGTGATTTCCATCCGTCTGCCTATTCTGCTCCCCACTCTGTCTCTGGTGAATCCTCTCACCCTCCTGCGCCTCTGGCCTGTACCACAGCTCTTGTATAAAAACATATAAAAAACATATAAATCTTAAAAAAAAAGAGCCATAGGGACTACAATGATGTAAGAAAAAAATAATTAATAAAAAAATAAATTAAATTCAGATCACTTCTCAAAATGGCTGCACCAGTTTACATTCCCTCCTAAACATGTTATTCTCAATGTATTTTCTCTGACAGATGATATCTCATTGTGGTTTTGACCTGCATCTCCTTTAGTAAAAGTACTGATGAGGGGCCTCCCTGGTGCTGCAGGTGGTTGAGTGCAGCACTGTGAAGCTGTCAGCAGCCTCTGCAGGGCTGGTTTGATCCCTGCCGGTGTTGGATCCCTGCTGGCCTCATAGCAACTCATGGCAAGCAGACCTCTCCTGTCTCACCCGCTGCTCCCTCAGCAGTGTATTTCATTGGTCTGCCTGTTCTGTTCCATGCTCTGTCTCTGTTGAATCCTCTCTCCCTCCTGCACATCTGGCCTGTACCCCAGTTCTTGTATAAATAAATAAATCTTTAAAAAAGTAATGAAGAGTATTTTTTCATATATCAATTGTCATGAATATCTTCTTTGATGAATTATCTTTTCATATGTACTCATTTATTATTTGGTTGTGCTTTATTTGTCAGTTATGGAGTGTATGCATGTATATTTTCTCCTATTCAGTAGTTTGTCCTTTTAATTTATTTACATTTTCTTTTATTGTGTAAAAATATTTTAATTTGGAATTATCTGAATGGCTATTTTTGCTTTTATTTCCCTTGCTATAGGGAGCAAATCTCCAAAAATATCTTTATTATTATGTCATGAAACTAGCACTGATATTTTCTTCCATAGATTTTTATTGTTGTAGGTCTTATATTTAAGTCTTTGTTCCATGTGGAATTTCCTTTCGCTGCATAGAGTTGGATAATGAACTGACTTCATTTTTTAAAAAGATTTAATTATTTATGCATACAAGAACTTGGCTACATGCCAGAGGTGTGGGGGCGGGGTGGGGGTGTAGTTAAAGGATTCACCAGAGACAGAGTGGGGAACAGAACAAGCAGATTGACTGAAATACACTGCTGAAGGGAGCAGCAAGAGAAATAGGAGAGGTCTGTTGCGTCATGTGGGTTAGCTCCCTGGCCTGTTGGGAGATCAAATGTATGTGGGCTGCAGTGGCTGCAGATAGCTGCATAGTGCTGTGACTTAACCCCTCGTGCCACCAGGGAGGGCTCTGACTTCATTTTTATTATGTGCAGTAATCTAATTTTTTCTCAGCTATATAAGTTTAAAGAGCCTCTACCCATTGTATGGTTATGGCTCCATTATCATTAATTAAATGTTGATTTATAAATGAATTTACTTCTGGAATTTTAATTCTGTTCCATTGATTCCTGTGTCATTTTTACTAAAATATTGTATCAGGAGCATTACATATAAATTCAGGTAATATAATATTCAATTTATCTTTGTTTTCTTCAAATTCCTTTAACTGAGGCATTTTATGATTTCATATATATTTTAATATTTATATTCAATTTATTTGAAAAAATGTTGGTATTTTAACAGTGATTGTGTTAAATTTATATATTGGTTTTGGTACACTAATCAGTCATTTTGAATATATTGATTTGCCCCATCCATGAGCATGAAATGTCTTTCCATACTTTACTCATGATTTATATCTTTTAATATTGTCTTGTAATTTGTGTTTTTCAAGTCTGTCACCTCCTTTTAGGTTAATCCTTAGGTGTTTGATTTTTTAAAAGTGATCTGATTGTGAATGGAATTGTTTTAGTTTCATTTTCTTCTTGTTCATTGTTTTCGAGTATTTGTTTGTTTTGTAATTCTCTATTTTTATTTTTGCTTATGTTGAATATTGATTAATTACAGTAAGGGAAGAAGTGAGTGAGGATAACATCAGAAAAGACTCTTGCTCCTCTCTTTAGTGGATTATCTATAGAAATCAGCCAAACATTACACCAGAGAGTCTTGTGTCTGGGGTGAAACTGAAAACAGCACAGACTATAAAAGAACAGTCAAGAGGGAAATTCATGTTTCATTTAATAGAAGTAGGTTGAAAGAGATGCCTAGAGACTGTGGTCTATGAAGAGGAGAACTGTGGTGCACATAGTGGTGCTACTGCTTGGCCTGAAACCCTGGAGAACAAAAATTGTTTTGAGTTATCCTCTCTTGACCCAAATGATTACAGATAGAGGAACTGAACATGCCAGATACCCAGTAAAGATAACAATTACAGCCAACTGGATTGCACTCCCTTTACCCCACACCTTGCTGATGATACTGATCTTGTGAAACACTGACCTTATGTAGACTCATGGGTCTGGATCTCAGAGGGCTGGGGCAGTCCATAGTGTTATAAGGACAAACCAGTCTCCACCTTCCCAGAGCACTCACAACAGAAGTTTCCCCCACCCTGTGACTCATCAGCTACAATATATCTAGATCTACAGACTGTGGTCATAAAACTAAAATCACTTAAAATCATAGCAACTCCAGGAAAAATAGAGTAGTTCAAATCTCTAATGTATGGTATAGATACTTTTTTTAAGTGAGAAAAACTAAAGAAATAAAATGGACAGATGAAAAAAGTGAAAAGTTGAAATCTCAAGGCATATGACATCATATGGAGAGAACAAATGCCGATAATCCAACCACAGAGACATGGACGATTTTTTTTCAACAGATTGATAGTTATTGTGACCTTAAAACAGAAAAACAAAGAGATGGAAGAAAATACAGAAAAAGTAAGTAAAAATGAAGCAAGAAAACTCAGAAAATTTAATCAAATCAATATGAAAATACAGAAAATGAATTTCTGAGAAATAAAATTAAACAACATAGAAATTGAAACTGCCTACAAGAAATATTAAATAGAAATCTTCAGTCTAATTCAATGAAAGAAATTGCAAAAAAAAATAGGAAAATATGCCAGAACAGACCAATTATAAGCAAGGAAATTAAAAGAGTAACCAAATGTCTCCCCCCACAAATCAAAAGTGTCAATAACCAGACAATTTCACTAATGAATAAAGCTTCATGACTATACCCCCAATTAAAATAAATGCAAAATAATCTTCAACTAAAACTTAGCAAGCAAAATTCAACAATATATTAAAAGGATTATACAAACCTTAGTCAGATTTCTTCCACAGCAAAATGATAGCTCAGAATCAAAATCACTCAATGTTATTCACCACATTAAAAATACAGTGGGAGAGATAAAAATCATAAGATCATGTCAATAGATAAAGAGAAAACATTTGATAAGATTCAATATTCACTTATGATAAAATCCCTCAAAAATGAGAAACACATCCCAACAAAGTAAAGACCAGATATGAAAAACCTCACAACATGGTGAGAAACTGAAAACTTACCTCTATGATCAGAAGATAAAATATCCACTGTCATTACTACTTTTCAACAGCATCTAGGAAGTCCTATCTAGAGAAATTAGAAAAGAGAAAAGTATGAATAGAATTCAAATTAGGAAATAAATTTCAACATATAATTATTTGCACATGACTTTATATTATATATAGAAAACACCAAAGAATACACTAAAAAGCAATGGAAGCAGTAAATCAGGCTACAAAATCAATATACAAAAATCTGTTGCATTCCTATATACAGCAATGGACTAAAGGAAAAAGAAATTAAGAAAACACTTTCAATTATAATCACATCAAGAAGAATTAAATGCCATGGGATAAATTTTTATTTTTATTTTTTAATTGATTTTTTTTAAAAGATTTATTTATTTATTTATATAAGCACTGGGTACAGTCAGAAGCATGGGAGGGTGAGAGAATCCACCAGAGCCAGAGGGGAGAGCAGAGCAGGCAGATTGACGAAGTACACTGCTGAGGGTAGCAGTGGGCTGCAGGAGAGGTCTGCGTGCCATGTGGGACTCTCACCTTGCGCCGGGATCAAACCGGTGCTTCAGAGGCTGCGGGCAGCTTTGCAACCCAGCGCTCAACTGCTGCGCCCCTGGGGAAGCCCCAATTGAATAAATTTTTAAAAAAAGAAGTGAAAGACTAGTGTAAAGAAAATTTTAGTTATTGTTAAAAGTAATAAAAGACACAAAGAAATAGAAATGTATTACCTGCTCTTAGATTGAAAGAATCATCATTGTTAAAATGGCCAAAGCAGTATATAGAGTAAATGCAATCCTTACAAAAGTTTCAAAGACATTCTTTAAAGAACCAGAGCAAATATTACTGAAATTTATATCAAACCACAAAAGACCCTGAAGTCAAAAAATTCTGAGAAAAATAAGAACAGATATACACAGTTCAAATTTCAAATTATACTATAGACCTATAGAAATCAAAAAAACCTGGTGTTAGAATAAAAATAGACACAGGCTGGGCCTCCCGTGGTGGTGCAGCGGTTGAGCACTGGGATGCGAAGCTGCCCTCAGCCTCTGCAGCACTGGTTTGAACCCCGGCGGACAGCAAGGGTGCCACATGGCATGCAGACCTCTCCTGCCATGCCAGCTGCTCCCCTCAGCAGTGTATTTCCTGGATCTGCCTGTTCTGTTCCCCACTCTGGCTTGGGTGAATTCTCTCACCCTCCCGTGCTTCTAACTGTGCCCAGTGCTCGTATAAATAAATAAATAAATCTTTAAAAAGAAAAAAAAAAAACTTAGAAAAAAACAGACACAGGCCAATGGAAAATAATTGTGAACTCACATTTATATGGATAGTTAATCTATGGCAAAGGGGCCAAGTATATATACTATATCAAGGGAAGATTCTTCAATGAATTCTGTTTGGAAAACTGGACAGTTGCATGCAAAAGAATGAAATGAACCACTATCTTGCACCATAAACACAAATCAAACCAAAATGGATAAAAGACTTGTATCTAAGACCTGAAACCATAAAATGCATAAGAGAAAACATAGGTAAAACACTTCACAACATTAGCTTTAGTGATGCCTTTAGAGATTCATTCCCAACAGCAAAGAATGCAAAAGAGAACATAAGCAACTGAAACTACATAAAACTAAAAAAACCTCTGAAAAGAAACTGTAATTGGAACAGTTAGTTAATGGAAAAAAATATTTGTGCATCATTCATCTAACAAGTGACTGATATCCAAGATCTACAAATAACTCAAACAACTCAATAAAAAGAAAATAAACAAGCCAATCAAAAAATTGTCAGAACAACTGAAATGGACTTTTCCAAAGAAGACATACAGATGGTTAGCAGACACATAAAAAAAATGCTCATTATTATTATCATGAAAAAATGCAAATCAAAACCACAATAAACTGCTTCTTCACACCTGTGAGAATGGACCATATCAAAAATACCATAAACAAGAAATGTTGGGGAGGATGTGAATTAATCATAACCTCCTACATGTTGATGGAGATGTAGACAAGTGTAATTCCTGCAGAAAACCATATGGAGTTTATTAAAAATAGATCTACCATATGATTCAGCAATTCCACTCCTAGGTTACTACCTGAAAAAATGCAGAAACACCAATTCAAAGGGATATATGTCCTCCTCTGTTCACTGCAGCATTATTTACAATAGACAAACTATAGGAAAAACTCACTCATCTGTGCCAAATGAGACAGGAATTGATTAAGAAGATATGGTATATATTCACAATTATTCACAGTGGAGTATTACTCAGCTATTGAAAAATTAAAAAGCATGAGCCTTGCCATTTATATCAAAAGAACTGGAAGAGATGATACTAACCAAAGCAGAACAACAAAAGCTGGATGGATTCATTTCTATGTAGAAAATAGGGAGAAATAAACAAAGGAAGAGGGAAAACACCCCAGAAATGAGATTGCAGAATGGAAACAAACAGATTGAAGGGGGGAGAAAAGGAAGAAAAGTGTGGAAGGGACCCAGTGAGCTATGGATGCCTTCTTGGTAGTGAGATGTGGTAACATGCAACTCAGTTGTGTTCCTACATATCTCGATAATATACCACTGTAAAAATTATATGGTTAAAAACAATTTTAACATGGTTAAATAAAATTTGGGGATAAGGGTTTGCATGAAAGTTTTCAATAAAATCACTTCTGTGTAGATATAGTATGCCACACAACACATCATTACTCAATTTGAAGAAATTTCTTTGCATAGTCAATGGTATCATTATTTTTCAATGTGTTTTTTTAATTTTGAAACACATTTATATATATTTCACCAATTATGACTGAATGGGAAAATGTACAGTTAAAAATTTAGGGGGGGAAGTAGCAGGTTGTTAGTGCTAACGCACCTTCTTTCTCTGCCATCTAGAAAGGTGTTAAAGGCTAAATCTCTACTATACTCAGGCATTTTGATCATGTTTACCTTCTGTAAGGAAACTCAGACTATTGACTGGTACAGTCAGGAAATCATCTCCAGTTCAGAGAGCTGGTCCTTTTGTGTAAATAATGGGCGGGATCACAAATAAATGCTCCAGTTTGTAAGTTCATGGGTCTTTGGACCTGATGCATTAAAACTTCAGATTCCCCTGTCTAGAGTTCTGCTGCCTTCTGGAGAAAAGGATAATTCTCATCTAGCATATGTTGTCACATTTGCTCTAACTGTGGTTTGCACTTGCTTGTCCTACTGGCAGTTTCCTAAGCAGTTCTGAAGTCTGTTGAAAGGAATTTGGTGTAACTGAATGATTCTTCATATGATCTGATTTAAGAGGAAAAATACAATTAAGTTTCAAGGGGTATGATTTTTGTCATAATGTTGTAGGCCCATCTATGTCAAACTTGAACCTATCCAAGAATTTTTGGGAGGAGATTCTTAACGATCATTATAGGTTTTCAATATTTATTGAATATTTGAGTTCAATACATAATTTCCTGAATTTCCATATTTGGTTTATTTTGTGAGATTTACATATATTCACAAAAGGGAAAAAAAGAACTTTATTTTCTAAAAACAGGAGAAACCAGAGAGGAGATCAACGTGCAGCAGAGAAACTCTGAGAGTAAGTCCTCCCATTTAAAAAAAAAAAAAAAGTTAATAGGGAGGAAAAGCAGCAGGTAACTGTGAAAACCAGGACACTGAAGATAAATGAAAGAATCTGGCAAACTGCCTGAGAGGAAAGTTGCCATAAAATAGGATAAGAGAGGAAAGCTCAGAACCCTGCTCCTCTCCCCCCACCCACAATGCCAGCACACTCCGACCAAGAGAAAGGAAAAAAAAAAAAAACACCACCACTAAAAACAAGAACAAACTACAGATCAAGTGGGACTATGAGTTGAAAGAAACTATTGCAGGCACCGCACTACATGAACAGGAACTTTGGAGAACCATGTGCCATCACGAAAGGCTCCAGGCACCATTAGAGGAAGATAAGGACTCTGCAGATAGACCTACAAATAGCCTAAGGCCCACTGGTAAGCTGGTGCAGAAAAGCCCGCATGTGATTGAAAAGCATACACAGATTGTGGCTGTCCAGGTCCCTGCACACGCAATGTAGGTTTGTGGGGAGACACGTGGGAACCATCACTGAGGTGAATGACCCTCACTGAGTAATAAAAAACCAGGTGCCCCAGCATGGGAGAAGGGTGCAAAAGGTGCCATTTCTGTGGACACTGAACTGGGCCACCACCCACGTCCCGGATCTGAGGGCTTCGGAACTGAGACCCGAGACAACGAAATTCAGGGCATGGGATCCCCACGACTCATGGCTCAGGGCAGACACAGCACCCCCACACCATTGAGCCATTCCACACCACCCACACTCAGTTCCCCAGAGACCCACAGGGAAAAAGTACAGCTCTGGAAGGATGCTAGGAAAGATCTTTGGTGGCACCTAGTGATGAGAACAAAATCACCAACTTCCTAATAGTTGGAAGCCAGAGTAAAATCACCAACTAACTGATTCCCTGCTGGAACTGAATAAATACAGAGGGAGGGAAATTTAAGAGACAGTGCCCAGTCACACAGCCACAGCATTAACACCCTGGTGGAGTTTTGGCCTACCAGTGCTGGTTTCAGTCTGGTAAACAGTTTTTGACACCCCTGAAGGATTGATCCAAAGATATGCCCACCAACACCAGTGGCACAACGTACCAATGCACAGAACAAATTAGAAAGCAAACAGCAGACAGAAGGAAAAATACAAATGACCAAGCAAGCCCGCAGGAGAAGGACACACCACAGAAAGAAAATCAGTCACTAGAGCTCAACAATGACATCAAAGAACCTCTCTGACTGTCAGATAGAGTATTAATAATTATCATTATTAAAAAGTATAATGAGATGACACAAATAATCAATGAACTGAAGAAAGAAATGAGACCTTAAGAAAGGAAATAAAAGAAAAGGAGGAGACTAAAAGATTACTGGAGGGCACAAAGAGCTCTTGGAAAAACACTGAAAACAGGACCGAGGAAATGGAAGAATGGATCAGTACTCTTGAAGATACAGAAATAGAAAGAACCAAAAGAGAAAAAGAGGGAGAAGTGTAAAGGAAGAAGAATGAGAATACCCTTAGACAATTATCAGACTCCATGAAGACAGGAAATATAAGAGTTATAGGCATTTCAGAAGGTGAGGAGAGAGACAAAGGATCTGAGAAATTATTCAAAGAGATCATTGAAGAAAACTTGCCAAGTATGAAAAAGGAGACAATATGGACAAACAAGAAGAGAAAAGAATACCCAGTTACCACAATAGAAAGCAAACTACAGCAAGAAACATAATAGTAAAGCTTGCAAGAATCCATGACAAAGAAAAAATAATGAAACTGGCAAGGGGGAAGAAACAGATAACTTATAAGAGAATATCAATCAGGTTAACCTCAGACTTCTCTGAAGAAACCCTACGGGCAAGAAGAGAATGGAGTAACATTTTCAACAAACTTCAAGACAGCACATGCCAACCAAGAATACTTTACTCTGCAAAGCTCTCCTTCCTCTATGAAGAAAAAATATGGACCTTCTCAACAAACAGAACTCCAGAAATTCATAACAACTAAACCGCCACTCCAAAAAATTCTACAAGAAGTCCTAAAGCCAAAACCAACAGAGGAATGAACAAGAAGAACAGAATAAAGCAAGGAATAAAATAAAAAAAAAAGACCAAAAAAATGGCAAATACAGATGCCAACATATCAATATTAACTCTAAATGTAAATGGATTAAACTCATCAATAAAAAGACACAGAGTAGCAGGCTGGATTAAAAAACAAAATCTGGGCCTCCCCTGGTGACGCAGGCTATTGAGCACTGCACTGTGAAGCTGTCCACAGCCTCTGCAACACCGGTTTGATCCTGGCACACCAGTGAGGGTCCCACATGGCATGGTAGACCTCTCCTGTCTCACCTGCTACTCCTCACAGCAGTGTATTTTGTCAGTCTGCCTGTCTGTTCCCTGCTCTGTCTCTGGTGAATCCTCTCACCCTCCTGCAAATCTGGCCTGTACCCTGGTTCTTGTATAAATAAATAAATGAATCTTAAAACAAACAAACAAACAAAAACAAAATCCAACCTTCTGCTGACTCCAGGAAACACATTTAACCACAAAAGATAAACACAGACTGAAAGTAAAAAATTGTTGGAAAACAATCGTACAAGCAAATGGACCAAAAAAAGAAGTCAGAACAGCTATAGCAGATGAAATAGACTTCAACTTAAAAAAGGTAAAAAGAGACATAGATGGAAACTACATTATGATCAAGGGGACAATAAATCAGGAAGACACAACACTCATCAAAATATACGGACCAAATGAAGGGACACCAAAATATATTAGACAATTATTATCAGCTCTGAAAACAGACATTAAAAAAATATGTATATAGTGGGAGAATCTCAATAATGGACAAAAAAATAAACAAAGACACTCGAGCCCTAAATAAAGACATAGAATTCATGAACTTAACCGGCATCTATTGGACACTGCAGGCAAAAAAATCCAAGTACACATTTTTCTCAAGTGCACATGGATCATTCTCCAGAATCAATCACATACTGGGCCACAAGACAAACATCAACAGATGCATGAAGATCAAAATCATTCCAACTATGTTCTCTGATCATAAAGACATCAAACTAGAAATAAATCATGAAAAGAAAACAAGGAACTCTCCTACTTCATGGAGATTGAAATCCACACTACTGGAGACCACTGGACTAATGAGGAGATCAAAGAAGGAAACAAAAAATACTTTGAGTTGAACAACAAGGAGGACACCACTTTCCAGAATATATGGGATGCAGCAAAAGGCTCACATCAACAAACAAGAAAGAACTCAAAGAAACAACCTAATCTCACATGTCAAAGACATAGGAAAAGAACAGCAAAAAAAAAAAAAAAAAACCCAAAAAACAAAACAAAACAAAAAAACCCTAAAGCCACTAGAAGAAAGGAAATAATAAAAAACAAAGCAGAAATAAACAAAATAGAAATTTTGAAAAATCCAAAAGATCAATGAAACCAAATTTTTTTCTTTGAAAAAATAAACAAAATAGACAACCCTCTAGTCAGGCTCACAAAGAAAAAATGGGAGAAAACACATATAAATAAGATTATAAATGAAAGAGGAAAAATCACAACAGACATAGTAAAAATCAAAAGAATAATCAGAGATTACTATTAGCACTTAAATGCAAACAAATTCAGCAACCTAGAAGAGATGGACAAATTCCTAGAACAATATAATCATCCAAAGCTGGTCAAAGAGTAATAGAACATCTAAACAGACCAATTACAAGCAGCAAAATTGAGGGAGTAATCAAAGCACTCCCCAAAAACAAAGCCAAGGTCCAGATGGCTTCATAAATGAATTCTACCAAACTTTCAGCAGTGAACTAGTGCCTATCCTACACAAACTCTTTCAAAAAATTGAAGATGAATGAATACTACCAAATAGTTTCTACAAAGCCAACATTACACTATTACCAAAACCAAAGACAACACAAAAAAAAGAAAATTGCAGGCCAATCTCCCTAATGAACACTGATACAAAAATCCTCAACAAAATCCTTGCCAACAGAATCCAACAATGCATCAAAGGGATAATACACCACTATCAAGTGGGATTCATCCCAGGGGCACAAGGATGGTTCAACATATGAAACTCAATCAGTGTAATCCACCACAACAACAAAAAGAAAAATAAAAACCATATGATTATATCGATAGATGCTGAGAAAACATTCAACATAGTCCAAAATCTATTTATGATGAAGGTCCTTGAAATTCTCAGGATAGAAGGAACATACTTAAACATGATAAAACCATATACGACAAACCCACAGCCGCTATTCTCAATGGCAAAAAGCTGAAGGCCTTTCCTTTAAGATCAGGAACAAGAAAAGGATGTTCTCTCTCACCACAGCTCTTCAATATAATACTGGAGGTCCTAGCCAGGACAATAAGACAAGAGGCATACATACAAGGAATCCAGATAGGGAAAGAAGAAGTAAAACTATCACTATTTGCAGGCAATATGATAATATACATAGAGAACCCTAAAAACTCCACAGAAAAATTGCTCAAAATAATCAACCAGTTCAGTAAAGTAGCAGGATACAAAATCAATGCATAAAAATCAGTAGCCTTCCTGTAGACAAACAATAAATCTGAAGAAGAAGAAATCAAGAAAACCATCCCTTTTATAATTGAAACAAAACAAAATCAAATACTTTGGAATAAACCTAACAAAAGAGGTGAAATACCCATACAAAGAAAATTATGAAACACTGTTATGAGAAATAGAAGAATATGCAAAAAAATAGAAAGACATCCCCTGCTCATGGATTGGAAGAATTAACATTATTAAAATGGCCATCCTACCAAAAACAATATACAGATTTAAAGATATTCCAATAAAAATATCAATGTCATTCTTCCAAGAAATAGAACAAATGCTGATGAAATTCATATGGAACCAGAAAAAATATGAATAGCCAAAGCCCTACTAATGAAAACAAAGGAGAATGGAGGTATCACACTTTCAAACTTCAAGCTATACTACAAAGCCATAATAATTAAAACAGTTTTTTATTGGAACAAAAACAGACACACAGACCAATGGAACTGAATAGAGACCCCAGAAATAAAAGCACACTTATATGGACAACTGATCCTTGACAAAGGAGCAAAGAATATGCAATGGAACATGGTCGGTTTGTTCAAAAATGGTGCTGGGACAACTTGACCACCACACACAAAAAAAATGAAACTGGACCACTACCTTTCACCATGCACAAAAGTAGACTCAAAATGGATAAAAAACTGGACATAAGAGCTGAAACCATAAAATGTATAAAAGAAAATATAGGCAAAACACTATAAGACATACATCGCAATAACATCTTTAAAGATTCATCACCCAAAGCAAAGATTGTCAAGGAAAAGGTAAACATCTGGGATTCCATCAAACTGAAAAGTTTCTGCACAGCAAAAGAAGCATTAAGCAAAACAGAGAGACACCCCACTGATTGGGAAAAATATCTTTGCACCCCAGTCAACTGATAAGGGACTGATCGCAAAGATATTTAAAAAACTCACATGACCCAACAAACATAAAATAAACAATCCAGTCAAGAAATGGGCAGAAAAACTTAAAAGATACTTCTCCAAAGAGGAAATGCAAATGGTCAACATGCATATGAAAACATGTTCAACATACTTTATCATCAGGGAAATGCAAATTAAAACCACATTGAGATATCACCTTTTACCAGTAAGAATGGCACATATCAAAAAAAAAAAAAAAAAAAGCAACAACAAATGTTGGCGAGGATGTGGTGAAAAAGGAACTCTCCTACATTGCTGGTGGGAGTGAAAACTATGGAAAGTTTTGTGGAGATTCCTCAGTCTACTAAAAATGGAGCTACCATATGACCCAGCAATTTCACTAGTAGGGATCTACCCAAAGGACACAAAAACTGATTCAAAAGAACACCTGTACACCTATGTTTACTGCAGCATTATATATAATAGATACAACCTGGAAACAACCCAAATGCCCAAAAATAGATGACTGGATCAAGAGGATGTGGTATATATATGCAATGGAATATTACTAAACAATCAAAAAAGATAAACTCATGCCATTTGCAGCAACTGGATGGAACGAGAAGGAATTATGCTCAGTGCAATAAACCAGAAGAAAAAGAAAAATATCAGATGCATTCTCTTATAGCAGGAATATAGGGAAACCAAATAAGACATTAGTGCAAAAAATAACAGTACAAAACACAACAAAGGAAAAACAGACAATTATAAATCAGGGACATCCTGCAGGGGTGGAGGAGAGAGAGGGATCAGAGGGAGGGAGGAAAGGAGCACAGGGGACTGACGTGATGGTGCGCAGGTGCTTTGGTGATGGAAACTCTATGGGAATACACCTGAGGGGGTAGGAGGAAGCAAATATTGTTTTAAAAGAGCAATGATGTAAAAAAAAAGAAAAAACAAACAAACAAACAAACAAAAAAAACAGGAGAAAGCTAAATTACAATTTCTAACCAAGTAAGCTAGAAATCTGTATAATTGTTTCTGTCAGTGTGGAATGTTTGGTACACACAAGGACAATCTTTAAACTTTCATTGTATGTAAAATGCAATGAATTTTTGTATATTGATTTTGTAACCTGCCACTTTGTTTCCTTCATTTATTGTTTCTAATTGCTCTCTGTGGAGTCTTTAAGGTTTCTGCATATAGTATTGTAATATCTGCAAATGATAATATCTGCAAATATCTTCTTCCAAACGCTATTAATTTTATTTATAGCTGTTATCTGTTTTTTCTATATAAAACTCCTAATATTAAGCTAAAAAAGTAGTGGTAATAGTGGGCATAATATCTTGTTCCTGATCTTAAAGGGAAAGTTTTCAGTTTATCAATTTTAGTTATTGAGTTGTATGTGTATCATATAAGATCTTTATTATGCTGAACTAGATTCCTTCTATTCCCAACTTCTTAGAGATTTTATGTTAAATGAGTACTAAATCTTATCAAATGCTTTCTCAGCGTATACTGATATCTTATGATTTTGCATATTCTTTTGTTAATATAATGTTTCACAATGATTGATCTGCATATATTAATCTATCTTTGGATCCTTGGGATAAATTTTACTTAATTATGTTGTGGAATATTTGTAATGTATTCCTTAATTTGATTTGCTAACATATTGCTGAAAATTTTTCTTTTTTCTTTTTGCATCAATATTTATCAGGGATATTGGGCTGTAGTTTTCTTGTGCTGTCTTTTTCTGGTTTAGATATCTGAATAGTGATTGTATCATAAAATATATTATGGGGCATTACCTCTTCTTGGATGTTAGGAATAATATGAACCAGACAGCCATAAATTCTTTTTTAAAATTTAGAAATTATTTGTTTGTAAAGCCATCTGTCCCTCAGCTTTTGTTTTGGGGGTAATGCTTTATTACTATTTTAATTTCTTCAATTGTAATTGGTTTATTTAACTCTTATGTTTCTGTCTTGGTGACCTATATTGTTCTAGAATTTTTTTTTTCATTTCTTCCAGGCTATTGAATTTATTGGTGTATAATTGTCATATTTGTATAACATTTGTATTTTTATACTTTCTGTGATAATTTCTCTTCTTCCATTTACGATCTTGTTTACTAATTTTCCCTAACTTCTCCATGTTACTCTAGCTAGTCTATCTTGTTCCTTGTATCCATTTTGCTTATCTTTTATGGTCTTTTTAAAAAAGATTTATTTATTTATGTATACAAGAACTGGGCTAGGGCCTCCCCTGGTGACACAGCGGTTGAGCACTGGAATGCGAAACTGCCTGCAGCCTCTGTAGTGCAGGTTCCATCCCTGGCCACAGGCGGGGGGGTCCCACATGGTGCGCAGACCTCTCCTGCCATGCCTGCTGCTCCCCTCAGCAGTGTATTTCGTCAGTCTACCTGTTCCGTTCCCGCTCTGGTGAATTCTCTCATCCACCCATGCTTCTGACGGTACCCAGTGCTTGCATAAATAAATAAATAAATCTTAAAAAAAAAAAAAAAAAAGAACTGGGCTACTGGGCTACAGGTCAGAGGTGTGGAGGGTGAGAGGATTCACCAGAGACAGAGTGGGAGCAGAACAGGCAGATTGACTGAAATACATTGCTGAGGGGAGCAGAGACAGAAGAGTTCTGCTGCGCCCTATGGTTTATCTCCCTGGCTGGCCAGGGATCGAACTTGTGCTTTACTGGCTGGCAGTAGCTTGCTAGTGCTGTGTCTTTAGCCCCTGTACCACTAGGGAGGCTCTCTGAAAGCTTATATTTTGGTTTTTTTTCAGTTCTGCTTTAATCTCCTCTTTAGTTCAACATCTATTAAGTAACATGCTGCTTAATACCCGTAAATTTTTCCGTTTTTTTCTTTACATGTTGATTTCCAGCTTTGTGTCATCATGGTCAGATTTCATTCTTCTTAGTTATATTGACAATTGAGTTGGGCATAAAATATATATTTTTTTTCTTGAAAATGTTCCAAGTGAATTTCAAAAAAAAAAGTTTTGTTTTGTTTTTGGGTGGAGTATTTTGAAGATGTCTGTTGATCTAATTCCTCATTTAAAGCTACTGTTTCCTTATTTATTCACTCTTGTTGATCTTTCCATAGTTGTAAATCTAGTATTAAAATCCTCTGGCATTATTGTGCTATTGCCAATGTTTCTTTTTAGTTCTATAAACAATTACTTTTCATGTCTTAATGCATCATCATTTGCTGCATATATATCCATGTTACTTTTTCTTATTTTATTATGCTGATCTTTATATCTTATCAATTTTTTTAATTAAACTACCTTAACTTATATAGGTATCACTGTTCATGACTTTTTTGATTGCCATTTGCTCGTAGGATAATCGTAGAATCTTTAACTTTAGTCTGTACTTGACATTGTGGATGAGTTTTCTCTAAAGAAAAGATGGTTGTCCTTTGTTTGAAATCCACTTAGACAATCCATACCTTTTAATAGGTGAATTCAAAGTATTTACATTTTAGGCAATTATCGAGACATACATGCATATTGCAAATTCTTTTAGTTTGTCATTTTATTTTATTTTATTTTATTTATATAAAAGGAAGAAAATACTTGCTCTTCCCTTTAGATAATTTTTAAATTCCATTTCCATTCTTTTATGTGCTACTTCTATTGATTTTTCTTTGAAGTTTCTACAGAGGTTTTTGTATGATGGTTTATTTTTGTTGTCATTGGACAGTTTGATCTCAAACTCATTCTGATTGTTTTTATTGTTGCTCTCCACCTCCATTTAATGTATTTTAGGTATTTGTTACCTCTATATTTATTTTGTTAATGCTTTATAATAGCACATTAAGGACTTCTTTCAAGCTCAGCTTACAATTAATATATTTACGTTTTCGAGTAACACTCCTTATCCTTCTTTCTGTCTCCAATGATATGCTTTCATAAGTATTTTAGGTGAGGCATATGTTTTCTTTGAGTACTTTAAATATGTCCTGCCATTGGGACTCCCTGGTGGTGCATGGGGTTAAGATTCAACCTATGAAGCTATCTACAACCACTGTGGCACGAGCCAGGGAGACACCCAAATCATGCAGCAGACCTCTCCTGTCTCGTCCGCTGCTCCCCTCAGAGTGTTTTCAGTCAATCTGCCTGTTCTGCTCCCCACTCTGTCTCTGATGAATCCTCTCACCCTCCACACCTTTGGCCTGTACCCCAGTTCTTGTATGCATAAATAAATAAATCCTTAAAAAAATAATAAATATGTCCTGCCATTCTCTTCTTGCCTTTTAGATTGTCACTAAAAATGTCCATAGACTGTTTAGTAGGTGTCTCCTTACAGTTCACTCTGCTTTTTCTCAATGTGTTGAATGGGGAGAAATATTTGCATATCCTACATCTGACAAGGATCTGAAAGTCATGATCTAAAAAGAAACCATATAACTCAATGAAAGTGAAGCAAATAACTCAATCAACATATGGACAGGAAAGCTAAGTAGACATTTATCTAAAGAAGACATACAAATTGCCAATAGGCTCATGGAAAAATGTTTATCATTTATCATCAAGAAAACATTAACCCAAACCACAATGAGATACTAACTCACTCCAGTGAGACACATTAAAAACAAACATACAAAAATTCCAGAAACATCAAATATTGGTAATGGTATAGTGAAAAAGGAGCACTCGTAAACTACTGATGGAATGGATTTTTCTTAAAATATTGCAAATAGGTATACCAAAAGTCTCAGCAATTCCACCCCTAGATATCTATCCAAACAATACAAAATCACTTGTTTAAAGGGATTTATGCACTTACGTATTCATTACAGAATTATTTACAATTGCCAAGTTATGGGAAAAACCTAAGTGCCCAATGACAGGGCAGTGGATTAAGAAGATGCAGTACATAAAAATGATAGAATCCTGTTCAGTTATGAAAAGATAAACCCAATGTTTTTTGCAAAAACATTGAAAAATTGGAGGGGATTATGTGTAATGAAATAAATCAGAACAGGGAGAACAAATTCTGAATGATTTCCCTCATACATGGAATATAGAGAAATAAAATGAGGAAACTGACAAAGTGAAACCTAACCAAACCTGAGTAGGCTGCAGAATGAGTCCCTTATAAGTGGAAGTATGGTAAGATGGAAACAAATGAGGAGAGGGGGTCAAATGGTCTATGGTAAAAGGTCTATGGGTAATACTGAGTTTGGTGTGTTGACATACATTTGTGGAAGGGTGAATATATTCCCTTAATCATGTACAGTGTTATAAACCACTGTTATCTCAATAATTTTTTAATAGTGTTATTATTACCATTAAAAATAAGCTTTCTCCTCAACAAAATTCTAGGGAACATTACACAGGGATAAGATAAAAATATTTAAGTTCTTTACTCTCAAGAATTATATATAAAGACATTACTGAGATTGTAAAAAAAAAATTCAAGTATGTTGATGAGTCATGCATGGTGTGTGTGTGTGCGCGCGCGCGTGTGCTCGTACACACATGTGTGTGCTTCTCTCAGTTATTTTGGAACTTTTCTTGTATTTGCTATAATTTCATCTTATATTGCTTGGTACTTAATATCTTGACTTTTTTTGAGTGGTGAAAAGTAAATTACTATTAAATTGTCTTGAAAATAAATTAAATGAATTTAAATAATTTCCACGTGTATTTTTATTGACAGTGGATCACATTATTAGGATAATTTGAAATTTTTGTTTTTAATTTTACCCTTTTTTAACAAAGATATTCTCATTAGGTAAAATTCAGCTTTTGAAATATATAGTTCCGATAGTTTGACACATATACAGTCTGTAACCATGATAATTATGATTTCGAGCCTCAACATAGCCATAATAGAAATGCAGTATGTAACATACTTCTTTTCCTTAGCTTAGCCCTCACATATGTCAGCTGTGTGTTTAATTGTATAAGTTACTGCTATACCTTTTTACAAAGTGACTGCATTTTGCATTGCCCACCAACAACATATGAGTTCAGTTACTCTGGCATCCTAGAGGCAATGAGAATTGCTTGTTTGAAAATTTTATCCCTCGCCATAGATCTATAGCAATATTTCATTATAGTTTTAATTATCATTTTACTAATGCCTAATGGTGTTGGACAATTTGTCATATACTTATTAGCTATTCATGGATATTTTGTGTGAATCATCAGTTCAGATATTTTGCTCATTTTTAAAATGTTTTTTATATATTCCTGAATTTTGAGAATTTTTATATAATGGCTAAGTCTTTTATCACATATATATGATTTTCCAATATATTTTTTTCCTATATATGACTTTTCTTTGCTTTCTGGTAACACTATTTTCAACAAAAGTGGATTTCTTAATTTTGATGATGTTAATTTATCATTTTTTCATTGTGGATCCTATATTTGGTGATTTATCTAAAAATATTTGACAAAATCAAAATAATAATTATCTTCACTAATGTTATATGCTTGGTGTTTCAGAATTTTAGATTTTATATTTATGCTTGACTCATTTTGAGTTAAACTTTGGATAGGGTACTAAGTAAAGAATGAGGTGTTGAAAAACTTTATTTTTTTTTTTTTAAGATTTATTTATACAAGCACTGGGTACAGTCAGAAACGCCGGAGGGTGAGAGAATTCACTAGAGCCAGAGCGGGGAGCAGAGCAGGCAGAAGGACCGAAGTACACTGCTGAGGGAGCAGCGGGCGGCAGGAGAGGTCTGCACACCATGCGGGACCCTCCTCCAGTGGCAGGGGAGCAGCCGGGGTTTGAACCGGCGCCGCAGAAGCTGCGGGCAGCTTTGCAACCCAGCGCTCAACCGCTGCACCACCAGGGAGGCCCAAAACAGTGTGCTTTTTAAAAATCTAATTGCCTTTACATTTTTGTTCCAAATCAATTGATCCTATAAATACTGATATCTTTCTGACCTTTCTTTTCTAGTCTGTTCATCTACAAGATTTTTGATTCTCTATTCAATATTGTCTTGACTATGTAATTTATAAGTCTGAAATTAGGTAGTGTGAATCCTCTAAGTTTGTTCTTATATTTATCTTTTTTATTATAATGATAGCTTTTGTATTTCCCTATAATTTTAAAATAAAATATTTATTTTTTACTCAGAAATACTGCTGAACTTTTTAATGCAATTGCTTTCGATATGGGGAACATCTTTAGGTGAACTTGACTTTTAACAAGATTGCCTTTTCCAAGACAAGAAAAAATACATCTCTTTGTACATTTCTTCCATCAAGATTTTGTATTTTTTAGCTGACAAACCCTACACACATTTTGTAATATTCACAGCTAAGCATTACATGTTTTTTTTTTTATTGCTATTGTAAATGTTACCTTTTAAAATTATAGTTTCCAACTTTTCCTTTATGGTATTTAGAAATACCATTGATTTTCTCCTATGTCAACTAAACTCACAGACTAGTTTTAGTAGCTTTTTTCAGATGCTTTGGAATTTTACATGTAAATGATTGTGCTATCTGAGAAAATAGAGCTTTAGTTTTTCTTTCCAATCTGCATATGTTTAATCTTTTTAATTGCATGTTTTACTGAAGGGATGCAGGTTTACAGTACCGTAAATCATTAAAGGTTATTTGCTCACATCTTTTCACATATATGTTGTTACAACAAACCCATGGCATGTTTTTCTTTATTATACTCTAGGAACTCAAGTACTACACTGACTAGAGATATGAGAGCAGATGCCTTTTTTCAATCCTGATTTTAGAGGAATGTATTTGACATTTTACCATTAATATGGCATTACTCCTAAGATTTTTTTTATGGATGTCCATTATCATATAAATATTAAAAATGATCCTTTATTCAGCTTGAGTTTTATGATGAATAGATATTGAATTTTTTCTAAGGTTCCTTTTGCATCTTTTGAGATAATCATGGGTGTGTGTTTTATCTACTGTATTTAGAGTTTTAAGAGTTTGTATCTGTATTTTGATATCTATCACTCACCCATTATTTGCCCAAATATTTATATGTTCCTTTCCTCTCCTAGGATTCTGGGGTTGTGATTACACACTTGTTATCCTTTTATGTTTACTTACATTTCTATTTCATTATCTGTTTTTTCTCTTTGTGTTTATTTTGAATAGTTTAATTAATTTTTGTTGTTTTTAAATTTATTTATGTATACAAGAACTGGGGTACAGGCTAGAGGTGTGGGGTCGGGGGTGAGAGGATTCGCCAGAGACAGAGGGGAACAGAACAGGCAGACGGACTGAAATACACTGCTGAGGGGAACAGCAGGCGAGTCAGGAGAGGTCTGCTGCACTAAGTGGGTGACCTCCTTGGCCAGGGTTCGAACTCTTGCTGCAGTGGCTGTGTATAGCTTCATAGGTTGAATCTTAACCCTTTGTGCCACTAGGGAGGGCCAACTGATTTTTCATTATATTTATTGAGTCTTTCCTCATCTGTGTTTCTAGGTCTTTGAGTAGGGCTTCCTCACTCACACTGCCCTATTCCCAGCTGCAAGTGTTCTTTCCCATGCCCTGGGGAAATGATTTCACCCCACATATTAGCTTCAGAAGGTTTACCCCAGTGTCCCCAGAACAAGAAATTTTGTTGCCCTCTATCCAGCAGTCTTATTCAGGTTTTGATTTCCCATCAGCATGAGAGGATGTGGATCTGGTTGAAATCTTGTATTTACCACAGAGCCAGTTCCTCTCTCTTCCATGCTTATACAATGAGGGACATTTTCTCAGCACTCTTTTTTTTTTTTTTAGATTTATTTATTTATGCATACAAGAACCAGGATATAGGCCAGATGTGTAGGGGGGCCTGAGAGGATTCACCAGAGACAGAGTGGGGAACAGAACAGGCAGACTGACTGAAATACACTGCTGAGGGGAGCAGCAGGCAAGAGAGGAGAGGTCTGCTGTGCCATGTGGTTTTCTCCCTAGAGGGCCGGGGATCAAACCCGTGCTGCAGAGGCTACAGACAGCTTCACAGCATGGCATTCAACCAGCTGCACCACCAGGGAGGCCCTTCTCAGGACTCTTTCATTTTTTTTTTTCTGTGCATCTAGTGAGATGCCTACAGGTGGAGTTGAATTTCACTTTGTCTTCAGTTTTCAGGGGTCTATAGTTTTATTTTATTTATTTATAGCTGAGGTAATATTGGGGTATCACCATCAGGTATTACCACCATAGTGTACCCACCAGCAACTCACCCATTCTCCAACACCATAGACCTTTGTGCTTCCTTCTTTCTTTGTTCTTACCCCTCCCCCAACCCCTCCTTCTCTTTGAGTTCCAGTTCTATGGTCAACTATCAAGGGTTAGCTTGCTTTTATCTGATTACTAATTTTGTTGTTTTATATTCCACATACTAGTTGCACCGTATGGTATTTACCTTTCTCTTCCTGACTTATTTCACTTAACATTGTCTCTTCAAGCTCCATCCACATTGCCACATTGACATGGTTTTATCTTTTTTGATCACTGAATAGTATTCCACTGTGTAGATATACATATCTGCTTGATCCACTCATCTGTACTGGGGCACATAAGTTGTTTCCATAGTTTAACTATATTAAATAGCACTGAAGTAAATACAGGAGTGCAAATTTCCTTTCAAATTAGTGTTTTTTAACTTGGGGGTAGAATCTTAGAAGTGGGATTTCTGGTTCACATGGCAGATCCATGTTTAATGTCTTGGAACATCTCTGTACTGCTTTCCATAGGGATTGGGCCAGTGTGCATTCCCAACAGAAGTGTAGAAAGGATCACTTTTTTTCAAAGGATCTGTTTTATCTTGTTAGTCAGACTTTTCTAATTCACTCTGAATTTCAGATGAGTTCTTTGTAAGTGTCCATCAACATCTACCCTTGTAAACAAGTGTTTACATTTTAGTTATGATATGCTTAAGAAAAGTTGTAAATTTACAGGTTTTCCAGCATTCTTTTATTATTGATTTAATGGTGGGGGTGATCCTCTTTCCATCTATCTAAATCCTAAACTGAATCTTGTGTGTATTGTTCAAATATACAAGTTGAATTATTCATTACATTAAAAAAAAACAGAACCAAAATGACAAATATGACACTCTAATTACATTTCCCAATTATAGCAATAATTATTATTATGGGGTAGTCCTAGATTTTTATTTATTTTTTTATTTTTATTTTTTAAAGATTTATTTATTTATACAAGTACTGGGCACAGTCAGAATTCACCAGAGCCAGAGTGGGGAACAGAGCAGGCAGACTGATGAAGTACACTGCTGAGGGGAGCAGCGGGCATAGCAGGAGAGGTCTGCATGCCATGTGGGACCCTCGCTGGCGGCCGGGGATCGAACCAGCGCTGCAGAGGCTGCGGGCAGCTTCTCAGCCCAGTGCTCAACCACTGTGCCACCAGGGGAGGCCCAGTCTTAGATTTTTATAATACTTTATGGCCTTCAATTACTAAATTTCTTATTTCTTTACTAACATCTATGAGTTTTGCTTTTTGTAGTTGTTGTTTTTCATCATTGTTGATAATATATTACTTTCCTTCATTCTTTCTTATTAAGTCATAGAATTTTGTCTATTTTATTATAGTGCAGCAATAGCAAAATTCAGTATTTTGATATTTAGTGTTTTCATTATATTTCAAATTCACATTTCCCTCATTTGAATATTTGTGATATGTGAATATTACTGTGTTCAATGTCTATATATTGGAATAAATAATTATTTGGTTTTAATACAATTTGAACTTTTCTAAATATATTATCTGGGACTATCTCCATGCTCTCAAAGGAGTAGGAGAGCACCACAGATGTTTTCTTAAATTTACCTTTATTTCAAATAGCTCTCTTAAGCACTATATTTGCCTTTTTATGATATACCATATGTGCTCTAAAAAAACTCATCTGTGTGAGAGAAAACATCTACTTGTAGTTGTAGGGTTATCCCAAATAAATATATGTACATCATACCTGTGTGCTGACACACCACATCTGCATACGATTGGAGTACTTAGTTATCAGAATTAATGTAAATAAGTGTAAGTTTCTATTACTAATTTGATAGTCTAAGTGCCCTAGTAAGATGAGAAATTACAGGGACCAATACTTCTTCTAGAAGGGATTCTTTTCCCTAGACATTTTCGTAACTGAATTTCCTCTGGTCACCTTGACATTGGCTACCTTCTCTCTCTTCTTGTCTCTTCTCTCCCCTCTCTCCCTCCCTTTCTCCCTCCTTCTTCTCCTTCTCTCTCATTCTTAGAGGCTTCCACACCACAAAAATCCTTACCAGGGAGAAGACATATTCACCAAAGATATGGTCCCTGATGCCTCTGGGTCTGTTCAGGATACACATATCTGGACTGATATATGCTATAAGATATAGACAGGATTATGCAAGTGGGAGGAAGAGCAAGAGAGGAAAACCACTGTACTTCCCATTGCACATATCTATCCTTCTTTCCCCTTCCCATCTTACAGTGTTCAAGTATAGTATTAATTCAAGCTACCCTACTTAATGCAACAACCAACTACTATCTATGTTATTATTATTATTTTTTAAAGATTTATTTATTTATGCATACGAGAGGTGGGGCACAGGCTAGAGATGCAGGGGGTAAGAGGATTCACCAGACACAGAGTGGGGAACAGAACAGGCAGACTAACTAAAATACACTGCTGAGGGGAGCAGCGGGTGAGACAGGAGAGATCTGCTTCACCATGTGGGTTGCTCCCTGGCAGGCCAGGGAACGAACTTGTGCTGCAGAGGCTGTGGATTACTTCACAGAGTGGTGCTTAACCCCTTGTGCCACGAGGGAGGCCCTATCTATATTATTTTTATTGGCTCTTTTGCTTCCTTGTTTGTTGGTAAGCTGCTGACTACTTTTTAAAATGTAAATTTAGTCTGTGCACACCTCTCTTTCGATAGCCCCAGAAAAAATCTAGAGGTTTGACCTACCTGATCATAACCTAGATCATCCTTCTAAGATTGTTACCTTTCTTAACATCCTTGCCTTCTCTCCAATTGTACTGATCTACTGGCTCTAAAACTTGCCAAAGAGATGATTTGGATTTTTACTGTTCTTTTTGCTGCCACCTAAGCATTCATTCATATACCTTCATTTCTCTCTTTTTAGGTATTTGCTCAAATAGCTCATCTCTTCTTCTTCTAATATCATTTTGTCTTAGTTTTCCTTCATATACATATATAATACTATATAACAGTTTGTTTTCTTTTGTCTTTCTATCCTGACTATAATACAAGATTTATCACAGAAGAAACTTTGTTTTACTCATTGTTTTATCCCATGAGACTGTATAAGTATGGAGGCACTCATTAAATATGTGTTAAATAAGTGTATGAATAAATGAACAGCAACAAAATAATTTCAATGCATTTGGTTGGTTATAAATTGGTGAAATGATCTCAGTTTGGGAGGATTTTGTTTCTCTGTCAACCTAACAAACCTGGTTACATTGACTTACAGCAGGAAAAGGGATTTTATGTGAGTTATTTCCATTTTCTCCCAAGGTGCACTCTTTTCCTCATCTTTGTTTTTACAATTCAGTTTGTATTGAGCACCCCAACTGTATCTTTCCTATTGACTTTTGACATAAATCTGAGCTTTACCTGGAATATAAAATCTGAGTTGACTCTTTGAGTACTTCTTTAATCTATTCCTATCCTATTTGAAAGAAAATACAGTTGATATACAAAATGATTCCTACTATTATTGAAAGTTGTTTTTCATTTTTTCATTTTAGTTAGTTTCTTAGACTGGGATTTTGCATTCTTAAAATATTTCCACCGTTCCCAGAAACTTGGCTGTCATTGTGGTGACCATATAGACTTACATGGCAAAGGTGATTCTGCAGATGTGATAAGAATATTGGGAAGGAGAGTATTATGCTGGATTATCAGGTGGGCCAAATGTAGTCACAGAGGTCTTTATGATGTGAAAAAAGTCAGGACAATGATAGAGGAAAAATGAATAAAGGAGAGATTAAAGTTGTACAAAGAAAGGGATCATGAATTTAGGAATGCAGATACCTGGCTAAAAGCTGAAAAAGGCAAGGGATTGGGGCCTCCAGAGGAATAAAACCTTGTCAATACACTGATTTTTGCACAGAGAAACTAATTTTGAGCTCCTGGAAACCAAAACTTTAAGATAATAAAGTTGTATAATTTTAAACAACTTGTTTGCAATAATTTGTTATTGTACCTTATAAGAAATTAATACAGATTTTGGCACTAGAAATGTGTCCTGATAAAACAAATAGCTAAAAAAGCAGCAGTGACCTTTGGAAAAGTCAGTGAGTAGAATCAGGAAAATTTTTGAAGAGCATGACATAAATAGCTTAGAATGCCTTTAGTAGATTTTTAATAGAAAAATGAATCTTAACAACCCCTCTACACAGGAGGATACAGAGTGAACATAACAAGTTTCATAGAGAAAACCTATATTGCTTCAGACAATATTTAAATAATCACATCACTCTTGGTAGATATGTGGAATATTAAATGTGATGATGAGACCTCAGAGTTCTCTCTAGTAGCAGTAAGAGGAGTGTGCTGCATCCTGATAAGTGTCACTGCTCTTGCCCTCTGGTTCCATGATATTGAAGAATAGTTAAGCCAGCGTTACTGAGGTCTGGGCCAAACTCAGCGCCATGCCTATATGATGGGACCGTAAGCACTACAATTCCTGGTAAAGGTGCGCTGTTGTGCACTGGCTTTGGGCAAGGGTCTACCTCAAGGCCTGGCTCACCCTCCCTCAGTTGCGCCTGACTAGGCTACAACAAGCTTGGTAGTATCAACTGTACCTGAAGCAGGCAGCCAGACCCCATAGGATGGCTGGAACCCACATCATCAAGCTTCAACACATGGTTGGAATGGGCTCAGCTCTGATACTCTTAGTGTGACAATGACCAGTGCCATGGTCCAGAACCTCCCTCTCCCCTAAACCATACTACCAGATGCTTACCTTGACTTCCTTAAAGATAGCAGTTGGGATTCAATGGAGCTGTGGAGGCTTTCAAAGCTACAGCAGCAGATGGCCTTACTCTCTTGATAATCTGCCCAATCTCTGGTGTCTGCATTGTGATCTGTTAGCCTTTCTTTTTTACCATGTGTCTAGGCCTGGTTTCGTTTCTGATAGCCTAACTTGGCTCCGTCAATATGTCAGGATTCTGGGATCCACTTTTGATCCAAGAGGGCAGTTCCTTTCTTCCTTCACATTGCTGCAGGCTCCAGGCTTTCCTCAATGATGGACACACATGAGGCTGAACTCCTACCTGCCCTCCCGCCCTCTGTTCAGCAGATACTATCTTCCATGTGTGGTTTTTGGTTTGAATTCTGCAACCCAAACACTATCTGGGTAGGACAGACTGCATCAGCTGTTTACTATTAATTTCCCCTCTCTTTCTCCCCCTCTCATTCTCTTTAAATAAACCTGTTATTGTTATTTCTCCCCATAAGTCTGTTTTTGAGTGTGTTCTCCATTCATGAGCCCACAGTGAGGACACATCAATCTATTTATTCTCCCCTGTTTTCCTCATTTCAGAACATGTTACTAAAAACTAGAGGAAGGGGATCCTGGTTTTATAGGAGCACAATATTTAGTTGAATAGTGTCTATATTATTCAAGTAAGCTGTTTTGTGTAAAAAGCAAAAATTAAATCAATGAGTGTTACATTTGGCTGAGGAAGTTTCTAAGGAAATTATTGAAGGTAGAGTATGTTTTTTTATTGTTTTAAATAAGCATGACAAAGTACAAGAATAATAGTTAATGAAAAAGAAACCAGGTTTGGAGATTCTCAACCTATCTTCATGCACATTTATTTATTTATTTTTAAAGATTTATTTTATTTATACAAGAGCTGGGGTGCAGGCCAGATGCGCAGGAGAGTAAGAGGATTCACCAGAGACAGAGCGGGGAACATAACAGGCATATTGACGAAACACACTGCTGAGGGAAGCAGCAGGTGAGACAGGAGAGGTCTGCTCACCATGTGGGTTGCTCCGAGGCCAGCGGGGATTGAACCCGCACTGTGGAGGCTGCGGACAGCTCCACAGTGCTGCGCTCAACCACCTGTGCCACCAGGGGGGCCCCTTCATGCACATTTAACAAAATGTGCTAAAATTAGGAAATTTGTTGCTAGGAAAGCATCTTCTTAAGAGAAAGTCAAGTACGTGACTACAATCTTTTCCATTGCTGATGTCAGAAAAAGAATGAAAGACCACTGTGTTTTGTCACACAGTCTCCTTGAAGAGGTTAGTGAAGTAACCACAAATCCTTTCAACCATCTCTGCAGAATTCAAAAATAAATATGTGAGTATCTATGAAAGACCTGTGGTTGTATGATCCCCCTCAATACACAGACATAAGACCCACTGTTTTGAGAATTTTATATCAGCAGAAACACTATCTGATTTGTCTGAAATAGACAACAAAAATACAAAAAAAAAAAAAAAAGAGAGAGAACTGTCAGTATCCCAATGTTCTATAGGTGGAAAATTAGTTGATAAAACATATGCTACTCTTCATGAAAATAGTCTGAATGACTCTAAGAGACTGAAGCCATGACAACAGGACATGAATCTCAGTCCTTGAAATCTATTGTTGCTTGTCCAGATGAATTTCAAAATTACTTGAGACAAAACACCCTTTTTTCATTCTTTTTTTTTTATGTCATTCTTTAAAACTGTTATTCTATGCTTGTCTCAGATGTTAATTTGAGAACACAATTTGTTTCTTGAGCTACATAGATTCACAAATGACACGGACATTTTCTCAGTGTGGATTTCTTTTTCTTTTTCTTTTAAATTTATTTATACAAGAACCAGAGTACAGGCCAGATGTGTGGGAGGGTGAGAGGATTCACCAGAGACAGAGTGGGGAACAGAACAGGTAGATTGATTGAAATACACTGCTCAGGGGAGCAGTGGGCGAGACAGGAGATGTCTGCCTTGCCATGTGGGTTGCTCCATGGCCAGTGGAGATCAAAATGGCATTGCAGAGGCTGTAGACAGCTTCACAGCACTGCACTCAACGGCCTGCACCACCAGGGAGGCCCACAGCATGGATTTCTACCACAGCCTCACTTACCCATTATTTAGATAATGAAATTCGGCAGTTTTGACTGCTGAAAGTTAGTTATTTTTGACTTTGAGTTGATGTTGTGATGACTTTAAACATTTGGGAACACTGGAATGGTATAAATATATTTTTCGTAGGATGGGCAGGATTTCTGAGGATCACAGAGAGTAGTATGGTAGGCAGAATACTGAGTTTTCAAAGATGTTTTTGTTTTAATTGTCTTAAACTTTGAATGTGTGACTTTACAGGTGAAATTTTACAACATTCTCACACCAAATGTATGGATTTTTTTCCATATTGATATCTTATTCTCCAGCTTTGAAGCAATGTGTGTCCTACAATTAAATTCAATTATGACTGGCCTCCCTGGTGGCGGAAGGGGTTAAGACACAACCTATGAAGCTTTCCACAGCCTCTGCAGCAAGAATTCGATCCCCAGCCAGGGAGCTACCCACATGGCACATCAGATCTCTCCTGACTCACCCACTGCTCCCCTCAGTAGTGTATTTCAGTTGATCTGCCTGTTCTGTTCCCCACTCTGTCTCTGGTGAATCATCTCACCCTCCCGTGCATTTGGCCTATACCCTGGTTCTTTTATGCATGAATATATAAATCTTTACAAAAATCAATTATGACAATAACTGTGCAGTTTTCAGCAGATACCACAGGTCTAAAAGTTCTGTATACCAGTTGAAAGTATTAGGCATCATACTTTAGTCTGACTTGGCTACAAAGCTATGGGTTCCCAAAATATCCTCTCTAGAGTTTAATAGTTCTCTAGGTTGGCTCCAGAAATCAAGAATATTCTTTATGACATAATGTTGCCAATTTATTGTAAAGGATACAACTCATGAATAATCAAGAGGAAGATATTCATAGAGTTTCCATGTCTTCTTTGAGTGTACCATTCTTCCAGGTCCATAATATGTTTATCAACTCCGAAGCTCTCTGAGCACTATTGTTTAGGGGTTTTCATGGATTTTGGGGTGGGGGTGTAAGTTTCAACTATCTAATCATGCCATGATGGTTCATTCTATGCATCAACTCCACTGGCCATTATAATGCTCAGGTAACTAAACTAAGCATTTGCGTGCCCAGGTTACTAAGCAAAGCATTATTTCTGTGTGTGTTTGTGAAGATGTTCATAAAAGAGACTAACATTTTGATTCAATAAACTAAGTAAGGGAGACCATCCATCCCTCACCATGTGAGAGAATATCATCTACTCTATTGAGGGTCTAACTGGAGCAAAATGAAGGGTGAATTTCCTCTTTTTTCTTGACCTGGGCAGTTACTTTTTCTGTGTCAGACATCATAGCTCAAGGTTCTCAAATATTCAGTCTCAGAATAAATTATACCACCAACTTTCCTGGGTTTTCAGCTTTCAGATAGCAAATTGTGAGACTTTTCAGCCTCAATAATGGTGTAAATGAATTCCTATAATTTATACATAATATAAAAAACATCACATTGATTGTTTTTCTGGAAAATTGATAAATACATATAGTCTTTCAAATGACTAGTCCCTGTCTTGCAGCTCTCCAGAAACCCTTAGTCATCTATTAGTCATCTATACAAAAAACAATTACTCAGAGATCCCAAGGGTCTTAGGAAACCTGCCAATAGTTGAGGACAAATATTAAATAACAATGTTTTTATTAACATAACAATGCAAGGGGACTTTGCATTGTGATCAAGCTAAGGAACTTAAGAAGGGGAAGTTATTCTGAACTATCTTGATGGGTTCAGTGTAATCACAGGTTTCCAAAATGGGAAAGGGGAGTGAGAATCATAAAACTGGATTTTGGAGTGATATGAGGGAGGGGCAGCTAGAAATTGAAAAAGGCAATAGTAAATATTTTCCCCTAAAGTAAATATATTCCCTCCAGAGGGAATGCAATCCTGCAAAAACCTTGCTTTTAGTCCTGTAGAACCAATGTCAAACTTCTAACTTCCAGAACTGTAAGAAAATAAATCTGCATTGCTTTAAGTCACAAAATTTGCTTAAAGTCACAAAATCCATTACCCCTAAGTAATACAGTCATAGAATCTTGAAAATAATACTAGTCCTTAAAATAAATCTCCAATTATCTATCGATCGCTTATCTATGTATGTTACTCATCTATTTTTCTGTAGAACTCTTACTAATACATGTGCTGTGGTCTTTCTGGTGGCTAGCAAAATAACAAATAAGCAAAAACATTCAACAGTCTTTGAGGAAGGGAAGGAAAATATCCCCAGTTTATGTAGCAATGCTTCATTCATCTATCCCTTCTCTCAATCTGTGCTCTTGTTATTCATTTGTAAGACAGATTCTGGGTAGGCAGAATAAGGTAGAGGCCCCATGGAAAGCGAAAGTGCAGAAAAATGGAAATTTGCAGATCTTGCTCCTATGAGCAGGAGATCATAAAAATGCTTCATAAGAAGAGGAGCAGGAAGGAGGGGGTTGATGATCCTCCATTTTGGACTGTGAATGTTAATATCTAGCTAGATTTTAACATTTGCAGTTGTCTGTTGTATTACTCTGTAGCAAGCTGTATTTGTATTCAACAATAGAGGTTACTTAGCAAGCTGCATTTGGTATAAAATACCCTAGAAATGAGCATTTCGGGATTTCCTGTTTCAGGTGCCTCCTACCGGTCACTACAGGAAGATTTTTAGCTTCCCTATTGGTGAATAAACTCTAAAACTCGCCCTGGCAATCCATGTCTTTAGTTTTCATGGCACAATACAAGAACCGGCCAACACCTTGCAACATTAGGCTAAGAGCAACTTACCAAACTTTAATCCAAACTCATCCCCTGATCACTGGTTTTCTAATCCAGTCTGTAATTTGCAAACCCTTGTCCCCAAATTTTGACAGAATATTTTCCATGTCTCCTAACTAATTTTGTCCTTAATTCACAGCGAACAAGGCCCCAAATCCATGTGCTTGTCATAGACTCAATATGAATATCAGCCAAAGGTGTGACTATTCCTGCTACTATTACTGGGGAATAAGGGTCACTAAAACTGGTCAAGAACAGTGCCAAAATAGTTCACCAGTCACTGTCTGAGTTCTTCACACAAGCGCACAATAGCAAGTCCACTCAGTATCAGGGACCAATAATAATGGGATTTATTTAACAATCCGGTGGAAACAAAGAGTTACTAAGGCCACAAGTAGCGATTATTTCACCCCTAATAGTGCACAGTGTTCGGAAGTCCTAAACAAATTAGTGTCCAGGATGGCATCTTTCTGCCACTGAGGGCCTGGAGCATGTGCAGCCAGAGGAAATAGCCAGGGATCTAACTTATGACAACAGCAGGAAATATTCACCACAGCTAACAAGATGTGCCAAGGAAACAGCACAATATCAGACAAGCAATACTGGAAACAGCAGCGACAGCAGAATGACCCAACAAAAGGCTCACATTCACACAGCTCAGCTAGGTGCTCCGCTCCAGGTCCTTGTCTTCCCCTTCAGGCTGTAATAGCAGCAAACCTGGAAACAGTTTCAGTCACCCAGCTACCTGCAAAAATTCTCAACATTTCTCCCCCAAGGTTGACTGCTGGAAGCCTCGCCATATCCTACAGAGGCCCACAGCAATCTGGAAAATCTGAGTGGTGGGGGTTGGAATGGCTACTCCAGAGTGGCTTACCCTGGGGGCTGCTTTTGCAGTCCCTTACATTCCCTGTCACAGTCCCCACCTCCACTGATTCTTCCTTTCGGGGCATATTGCACCTGGGGCTATTCATCATCACCTGTGCCCCCCTGCAGGGAACACCACCTGTAACAACCTTTGGTACACTTTTGCCCTTCAGCTACCCGTCATCTCGTCTCTGGGATTTAGAACACCTAACATCAGTTTGTAATTAAATTGAGCTCGATTTGTCCTCTTCTCTTTCACTGGAATTTAGACTTATAGTCAATTCCTTGATGGTTTTTGCGGTGGGGAAGAATGGGGGTGAGACCAGAGGCATGAGAGTGAAAGAATTCATCATCAATAGAGTGGAGAACCTGAAAGGCAGAATTATTGAAATACACTGATAGGAGAAGCAGCCGGAGAGACAGGAGAGGTCTGCGCATGAAGGAGGATTTGAAGCTCTCTTTTATACTCTATTTTCATGGACTTTCTAACTTGGGAAGCCAGTTTACACCAGTTATCTGCTGGAATGTAAGGTCTCAGGTGCTGGATTTGACCCAAAAAACATGTCCTGACTTCTCCTTCCGCATTCCTGGAACTAAGCTGTTTTTTTCTCATCATGGTGGTCTGTTTTTTGGCCTTATCCCCAGGCAACCTTATCTGCCCCCTCATATTTTCAAGCCTCCCAAACCTGCTTGCTGGGAAAGGAGTGGGGACTTAATTTTTAATCTTATTAAATTGAATCCCGAAAGTTTTGATGGTGAACATCTCATTGAGTTAGTATATAAAATCATTATGTCACTTTCCTGTTTTACCCTTTGAATCATTTTTCATTGTACCTGTATAAACTGCACAATTCTTTTTTTTTTAAGATTTATTTATTTATGCATACAAGAACTGGCATGTAAGCTAGAGGTATGGGGTTGGGGGGTGAAATGATTCACTAGAGAGAGTGGGGAGCAGAACAGGCAGATCCACTGAAATGCACTGCTGAGGGGAGCAGCTGGTGAGTCAGGTGAGGTCTGTTGTACCATGTGGGTTGCTCCCTGGCCAGCAGGGGACTGAACTTGTGTTGCAGTGGCTGGTGATAGCTTGATAGCACTGTCTTTAACCACTGTGCCACCAGGGAGGCCCAAATGCACAATTATTTTTTTTTAAGATTTATTTATTTATGCATACAAGAGCTGGAGTACAGGTCAGAGTTGTGGGGGTAAGAGGATTTATCAGAGACAGAGTGGGAAACAGAACAGGCAGATTGATGGCAGTACACTGCTGAGGGGAGCAGCAGGTGAGTCAGGAGAGGTCTGTCATGCTATGTGGGTTGCTCCCTGGCCAGCCAGGGGATTGAACTCCTGCTGCAGTGGCTGCAGACACCTTCAAAGGTTGTGTCCCAACCCCTTGCACCACTGGGGAGGCCCCCGAACTGCACAATTCTTAATGGATCCTTGTTTTCAATATCAAGGTCCTCTCTGGCTATTTAACCTCACCTGGCTTTACCTTGTATGTGTGTGTTTAATATACTAACCACACTGACCCTTTTTCTTTCCCTCTGATGTGCTAAGTCCTTTCAAGTCAGTGCCTCCAGTTTTCTAGTTGAATATTGTCCCACCATCCTATCTTCCTGTTTTACTCATTCGCATCACAATTTTCTGAGGAAAGTCTTCCATTCTTATTCAAACACCCTAGTTACATTTTCTTTTTGCACCCATCCTTTTCCATTAAGGCAATGACCCCAATTAATCAATGATGTGATTTTACTAATTGCCTCCTCCACCAGGGTGTCTGTCTTGATCTTTTACTTGCGGTAATTAGAAGATGACCCAACACCTGAAGCAGTCAATAAATACAGACCGTATATCCTTTTTTGTGTCCTCTATTACTGGAAATTTAAAGTGGCGTGGAGCAATCTAATTTCAATATTTATAACTGAAAGATTGTGTCTTAAGTGTCTTTTCATTTTAAGCTCTCCTAGTCCTCTATTAATTGATGCATCATCATATCCCATTATGCTAACCATTAGGCAATGTTCTCCTTTGATAATTATAATTTGAAATGGCAGAAGAAAATTGCAAGAGAGGCAAAATATTTTTGAAAGTTTCACAGGGAATGACCCAGCTCACACAAGCTTAAAATCCATGAGTATTAAGTAATTTTATTCTCCAGTAGGAGTTATTTTTTCTCTAAGATTCCATTGTGAATAAATATACATTTTTTTCTCCTTCTACATAAGACTATTCTACCCATAAGAAATCCTATATTTCAACAATGGGCTGAAATTGGCACTTCTGCTAACCCCCCTGTATAGGCAATTTTGCCATTGCATAGTTAGGTTGCATCAATGAAATGCACACTAATGCCCTCTGCTGTAATATACATATTTTACATACATATCGTGTTTTCTCTATAGCACAGTGTTTCTTAAAAGTGTCATTTTTTTCTCATTAAACTCTTGTATTCCAGAGCTATGTTAAATATTTGGAATTAAGTAGAAAAAGCCTTGAAGTTATCTCACTTTAATATAAAATAATATTTAATTAGATAATATTATATATTGGAATACAAGAAATCCTCTAAGGTTGTTTACAAGGAAATTGGAAAATTAGTAAACAATATCATTCAAAAAAAGTACTTTAAAGGAATGTCTTACTAAATGCAAAGTCAGATTGGATAGTAATGAAAATAAATTTCTCTTGCCAACTGTTTCATTGTTTAACTTGCCTTGTAATTAAAATGTATTTCTTTATATATTTTCTACCCTCTCTCTACCATAAACTGTCATTTTAAAATTTCTGTTATTTAACCAAATGAGAATAATTGATATGTTTTCTTTAATACTAGATACTAATGGAAGTTTGAGGAAATTTTCTCCACTTGTAATTACTCTGTATGTCCTTCCAGTATTGAAATATGGTCACATAGTTTATCTCTTTCTAGTTCCTACAAAGCTTGGAAAGACAGATTGTTTTTTTAATGATTTATATATATATATTCATATTGCAATTTCCTCCTGATACTGAAGATATAATTTATGGTATCTAATTGAAAGGCACCTTCTATCAGCTATGCCTCAGGTGAAATAATGTCTGTTTGCAACTTTCCACTGAGTTGGGACACCTCCTGAAACTCAAATTGTAACATATATTTCCATAAAAAGGGCATGTTCTGAGTTCCCTCCCCCACCTAATGAAGGTTTGAACTGAGTTGAGAGGAAAGACAGAAGACTGGGAGAGAGAACTTGGAGAAGACTTGGTAGAGACACGTGATGTTGAGAGACATGGGAAGAAGTTCTACTTTCTTAGCTTGAACTTGAATGAGACAAGGACACACTTGGAAGAGACATGGGAGAGAGAAACATGGGGGCGCTGACAATGCAGCCTTTATCTTGACTTGTACTTTGACTTTGTTCCTTTCCTTTCAGATTTGCCTGGTCCCTTCTGCCCCTTTCCTAGGGTTCCCTGAAAGAAGTTGAGTTAGACTTGTGGCAAGTTTTCCAGCCTCACCAGCCTTGTTTTGGCCAACCCTGTTTGGCTGGACATTTACTCATAAGGGTTTGGGTACCTTTAGGTATATCATTGGGGAAATATTATCCTTTTTTTGCTCCTCCTATGCACACTATTCTATTAAATTTCTTTCACTTATGCTTTGTCTTTATGTTTCAGATGGCAGAAACCCTTTAGAGAGTGCAGGTTTGAGGGTCCCAGGTTGCCCCTCAGTTTGTGCTCTAACAGAATAGAAAGTCCTGAATTCAAATATCTTAATTTTTATAAAGATAACTGTTGTATTAACAATGCCACACAGAGAGAGGGTAGACAAAATACAAAGAAATACATTTTAATTACAAGGCAAGTTAAACAATGAAACAGTTGGCAAGAGAAATTTATTTTCATTACTATCCAAGCTGACTTTGCATTTAGTAAGACATTCTTTTAAAGTACTTTTTTTTGAATGATATAAATGGGAGTCATGAAGCTACACAATGCAGGATGCTGCTCAATGAGCAAGATACTGGCCTTTTTATTGATAGAATAGTCATACAGCATCAGTTATATGGAGTAAGAGAAAAAAAATGGGTGAAACTGAAATTGTGCTGTTGTCATCTAGGGCTTCAGGGGGACATAAATCTGCTTACCAGATGATTCTTATTTGCTTAATGACAAATGTAATCAAAACTATAGCCAGCCCCCTCCAACCACCCATGGTTCCAATCTTATCAATAAGGCAGCTTCTGGGGTCTCTTATTTTCCATCAGTCAACAGCCCCCTGGGCATTCCCAGTCATACCTACTGATGCATACCCTCCCTAGGGTGATCAAACTTTCTGCTATTTTTTTTTTAAAGATTTATGTATTTATGAATACAAGAGCTGGGACACAGGCCAGAGATGCGGGGGTGATAGGATCCACCAGAGACAGACTGGGGAACAGAAAAGGCAGATTGACCAAAACACATTGCTAAGGAGAGCAGCGGGCAAGACAGGAGAGGTCTGCCTTGCCATGTGGGTTTTGCCCTTGGCCAGCTGGGGATCGAACTTGTGCTGCAGAGGCTGTTGACCGCTTCATAGTGCAGTGCTTAACCCCTTGCACCACCAGAGAGGCCCAATCTTTCTGCTCTTGATTGATTGATTTGAAAGACACCTTGTAAGTTTGGGCTCCTATAATTGATTGACTGGTCAGTTCTGACTTTGTATAGGAATGCAGAACTGCAGGTAACAAAAAGGGTGTCCAAGCAGGCTGCTTAAGATTAGCAGACCCACAAAAACCTAAATTTAGTTTATCTGAAATGGATCTCAATAAGAAGTATATTTAATAATTTTGAAATATGTATATGGTCTATTAGCATGTCACTTATATTCAGTGTTCAGTTTTTTTGTAATTCTGTCTACTTATTTTGTGTGTAAACAAAGATATACACAAACCAACAAAAACTGCAATGGGAAAGAGAGAAGTATGGTATGTAGTATTTTATATCTCTACCATTTTCATCAAATATTAGAAAATTTCATAAGTTTGAAATATTTATTTTTTTATTTTTTTTAATATTTTTTAATAGAGGCATGTTTTTATTTATTTATTTTTTTTTAGTTATTTAGTTTTGTTTGTTTGTTTATACATGCACTGGGTACAGTCAGAAGCGTGGGAGGTTGAGAGAATTCACCAGAGCCAGAGCGGGGAGCAGAGCAGGCAGAAGGACCAAAGTACACTGCTGAGGGGAGAAGCGGGCAGCAGGAGAGGTCTGTGCGCCATGTGGGACCCTCCTCCGGTGGCCGGGGAGCAGCCGGGGATCAAACCGGCGCCGCAGAGGCCGCGGGCAGCTTTGCAACCCAGTGCTCAACCGCTGCGCCACCGGGGAGGCCCTGAAATATTTATTAATATTATTATTAATGTCTAAACTTGATTTATAGTTCTTACAAAATCAAGGAATTCTTCCATATGACACGATGAACAAGTATTGCTATTGTGTAATGTAGTTTTAAAAAACTGCAAGAGAAAAATCACAAACTCCTGGAAAAATAATTCTGGAGTTTAATTGAATCACAAATTCCTATAGAATTATTTTTAAGTGATATTGATGTCCCCTTTTAACCACTGCTGATCACACCATTAATAAAAAACTGATGCTTTAACTACTATGCTATGATCAATTAGCACCAACTAGTACTTAACCAACTGTATCAAACAATGAATTGGTAGCCTACATAAATCAATGATTTCTAAAGTATATTTACATACAAATTCTAGTCATTTCCACAGTGAACTAATGTATTTTTCTTTTTTTTTTCTCCATGAGTATGTGAAATTGTGGATTTACTTCTTAAGTAATCCTCTGGCAGTGCTTTGAAAATAACTAATTTTGGATGAATCAGAAATTCTCTTTAATTTTGAGTTAACTATTATCCTTGCTCTCTTTTGCTGCTCACTGAAACCAGAAATGAAGGAGAATTTCCTTTTGGAAACTGTCACCTTGTTTGGCTTCCTTTGTCTCACTAAACAGCTCCTTTTGAATTGAATCCTTCAAAGTCTTTTTACTTATCCCTTCATCTGCTGGATTTAGTTCAGCTTTCATTGTATGATAGGATCAAAAGGAAAAATATAAATTGCCTTTTAATGGTATAATGTTCACTTAATCTTTAATTTGATTTTTTTAATTTAATTAATAGAAAGGAGAAGTTGAATTTCAAGGAATTGAAAGCAGATTGTTTCTAATTATTGCGATTTGTGAAAAATTGAAATTTACTTTCATACATGAAGAAATTTCATGCTATATATTCTATTTAACACTCAACTATTTCAATGCCATTTTCATTGTTTTTGTGCTGAAATAGCATTCCCTTTAATCTGGTTTTGTGTTGAAAATCACTAAAGAGAAGTTGGTGGGGAAAAGAAGCATTTTTACAAGTAGCTCTGTATCTATTTCTTTTAGATACTCCACAGCACAGATCATGAAGTTATGCAAAGTGGGCGAATGAAGATTAGTTGAAGGATTTATTAAATCAGGATGCTGAGACATATGGAAACTTAGGGAACAATTTTAAGAATATTTTTTATTCAATATCTTCTAAATTTACAATCTGCAGTTTTTAACCGATGTTTCACTTGGTTTATGGGGATCTTAAGTTTTAACATGGGAAAAGGATTGAGAATCTTTAGTTGTAAGCATGACAAATGCAGACTTTCTGAATTCAACAAAGTGTGGAAGTAATAGCACAGTAAAGTATTACTAAGTAACTGAATTAAAAAATATACACAAACAGAACTAAGCACTGCATTGCAGAATCCTACTGTGATCTTTTTTCTTTTCTTCTTTTACTTTCTTTCTTTTTTTTTTTTCCCGTGAATAATACATGTGCAATCATTCTCTCCAGAACTATCACAGCTTGAGTTGAAATAATCGCTCTAATTTGTATGGCAAAAAAAGCACTCTCATTAGTGCTGATAAAATGCCACTGGTGGCAACTCCAACCCTGTGGTTTTAATGTGATTCAAAAGCTGTCTGCAATAAAGGAATGTATTAGAGATGCTAAAAGCTGATACCATTTTGTTTTTGTTAAATTTTAGAACAATTTAGCTGATGGAGTAAAATGTGCACTAGATTTTCTCATAAGTAGTTTTCCATTCATTGAAATTTATTTCCAGATCCAGTAATTACTTTGTGAAGACTCAGCAATGCACAGAGTACCTATGGACTTCTAGGACTGTGTGTTGGAGGTGATTGTACTTTATTAATCCTTTTATACATAGAAATTTAAAGTGTCAGAAGGGAAACAATGGATCTGGTTTGTTTGAAAAGTAAAATATTCCCAGACGATCTAATTCATTTTAAGACTATTTCATTTTTATTCAAAGAACTGAAACCATGAAGAGGATTTACTTACCTGGCAATGACATCTACACTAAAACTCCAAAATAATGGCTTAATCAAATATGGGATTCTAAATTCTCAGAGGAGGAATTTGAGGTTTATAAAAACTTTATCCTCCCCCAAAATCCTGCAAGTCAAGGGGGGCACTTAATATTTTAGGACTTTGAAAAAAACAAATGGTTATCTTCCAGTTAAATTCTGACCATATCCCAATTTAAGTGAGTACTGTTTCAACCCACTGACTTACCCTATCCCTCTTATAATAATTTCCCTTATACCTGTTATCACCTTATAATATTATATTATTATCACATATTGTTATCATCTTAATATATTTTGATGACTTCTGATGATTTTTAAATGTGTTGTATGTATCATAATGAATACAGATAATTTAGGATAGCTTGTATATACACAAATGACATTAGGTCTGTTAAGCACATTTTTCAAATATTTTATTTTTATTGATTATTGCTTGTTCAGTTGATTATAGAATACATGTGTTGTATTTACACTAACTATGTTGTATCTACACTAACTATGAATGTAGATATGACATTTTCTCCTTTAACTCTATCAAACTTTACTATTTTAAGGCTAAATTATTAGATGTATAGAAATTTAAAATTGGGTTATTGGGCTTCCCTGGTGGCCAAAGGGGTTAAGCATTGCACTATGAAGCAGTCTGCAGCCTTGCAGCACGAGTTCGATCCCCAGCCGGCCAGGGAGAATCCCACATGGTGCAGCAGACTTCTCCTGTCTCACCTCCTGCTCCCTCAGCAGTGTATTTCAATCAGTCTGCCTGTTCTGATCCCCATTCTGTGTCTGGTGAATCCTCTCACCCTCTGCATCTCTGTCCTGTACCCCAGCTCTTGTATGCATAAATAAATCAATCTTAAAAAAAATAAAATTGGGTTATCTTCTGATGGGTTTGTATCTAGGAGGAGGTATTTGTAGTGCCTAGTGTGCCAAAGTTAGGGAGGTCTTATGTTCAGAATTATCCAAACACGGGGTGGCAGCTGAGAGTTAGTTGTCCTTGAACATTGTGACTCATACCTCATCCTAAACCCAGCCCTGTCCTCTGGTAAATTGTAAATTTGCCGTATGTCTTCTTTTTCCTCTTTCTACCTCCTATCACGTTTTGAAAATTGCTTCCTATGTTTCTACACTTCAAAATACCAAGCCACTCTCCCTTCTTAAAATGAATCTTGACCATCTTTCTAGTTTATCCCTAGGTATCTCTGGAACACCGTTTATCTTCTCATCTTTCTGTAGCCTCTGATATGATGAGCAGATTCCCCCAGGAAAAATATGAATATCATCGCTCTGTATTTGCTTTTAGTTGGAGTCTCAACTACATAATTACCCACCATCTCTTAAATGTGATCATTTAAAATGTTTTATTTATATATTTAAAATATGCATAGCGCTAAATAGGGAATTTTCATTCTGGATTTTGTTTAATAAGGAATGCATATTAGCTCCTTGGTTAAATTTGCCAGTGAATTAAAAGTTATATATATATATTTGTGTGTGTGTGTGTGTGTGTGTGTGTATTATTGGACAAATCCTGAGATCTGCCAAAAACACAGAGCGAGCATGCACAACACTTTTGAATATTAAATTATTTTAAAATGGCATAGGGTTTGAAGAGATATGGAGAATTTCCTCATTTTTCTATTTGAATAAAACTCCATATATTTACCCAGATTGTAATGATGGTGGACCATCTCAGATAAAAAGGAATTGTTGCTCAGGTACAATATTATCTTTATCCAGCTATAGATCTTTGAACTTTCTTGTCACACATGTCATTGAGATTCTGATGAAAGTTCTGAATTTGAATCTTTCCTTAATAAAAAGACATAAACTGCAAAATATATGTTTAGTTTTTCAAAAATGTCCCTTTTTTATCCAATTCTTCAAATACATTCATTTCTTTCATTGGGGGAATCAATTTATGATTGTGCACACATAGGCCTAATATATTAATATATTAAAAATCAAACAAATTCCTTTGGCCTAGTTATTGTAAATTCAAATAGTCTGAAAACAGGTATTTCTGAAATTTAATTACATGAAAAAGAAATGCACATATATGGGTAAAACAAACATTTGAGAATATATATTTTCATTTAAGATTATTGTAAGATATGATGAGCAATAAATATTTTTAAATTACATGCCAACTTTCAAAACCAAAATAGCATAATATATAAAAATGCCTTTTTATTCATTCCTAAGATTTTTACTTTCTTTTTGTATGATTTTACATCACCACTAATGATGCCATTTTACATGATTAGTGTCTACATTTATAGAATATGAGAAATGTTAAACAGTGATTTTAAGCCTTTTTTATTATTTTGTTATTTTACACATTCATTTGAAAATAGTTTCCTGCTAAGAAACAACTTAAAATGGAAAATGTTATAAAGAAAAGATGTCTTTTTAGATTGGTTGACTTAAGAGATTAGAAAAGTGATATCCTAATATATTTAAATTGTAATTCGTTTTTGAAAATTTTACTCTTTCTTTGAAGATTGAATTACTTTACATCTGAACTCATAAAAAATTGCCTTTTTAATTATGAAGTAGCTGAAATACAGCAAACCTTATTAATTAGTTTATCAATGCAATATTTTAGCTAATTTGAAAAGCAAAATTGTTATTTATGAAATTTATGATTAAATAATTCTGCAAGTAAGTTAAATATAAATAATCTAAGAATTATTTTCTATTCTAAGCGAAGGAATTTTAGTCACATAAACAGCATCCACTTTCCAAGTTAATTTGAATAGACTTTTATCTGCACATTACTGAAGATCCATTAGATCCTCTGCTCAGCAGTACTTTATTAGCATATTGCATTTTACCAACAGTATGTAATAAAATGCTAATTCTTTTAATACCCTAGATTTTTCTTTTCTTCATCTGGAGTCACCGCATACCTGTTAATTCAAATGAGTGTGCAAATCCGTCCGTGTATAAATTAAATTAGAGTCTAACATTAGATTTAATCCAAATGCAGCAAAATAAGACTGAAGCCATCAAGTAAAATGTAAAAATATCTTCACTTACAATAAACAATCATCTACACTTAAATGTCATGATGTGAAAACCAAAATCAATGAAAAATCATCTAATCTAGTTAGGTAAAAACTATCTTATAACATAAAAAACTATCTTATAACATAAAACTTTATCACATAAAAAACTATGTTATTTTTACTTATGTGAATGGAGGAAGTTACTTATGTGAATGGAGGAAGTTAAAGTAAACCAACAATAAATTGAAGATTACAGGGCTCCACTGAAGCCCTTTTAAAGATATAATAAATTATCTATGTATGCATGTATGTATGTATGCATGTATGTATGTATGCATGTATGTATTTAAAGACAACAATGCTTTGCAACATTGTGAGAACCCAGAGATTGTCACCTGGCACTGTCTTTGTTACTGTTTTAAGTACTCTTTAGGTATTATTTCAATATGACCTAGTAATTCCACTCCTACGTATTTACCTGAAGAATAACAAAACATTAATTTGAAAGGAAGTTGCACTCACATGTTTATTGCAGCACTAATTACAATAAGCAAGCTATGGAAACAGTATGTCTTCAAAAACCAATCAGTGTAATAATAAGAAGATGTTGTGTATACACACACACACACACACACACAGGAATACTACTCAGTTATAAAAATGATAAACTCTTGCCATTTGCAGAATGGAACTGGAGAGGATTCTGTCAAGCAAAGAAGGTCAGAGGGGAAAAGATATATACTGGATGATATCATTCACATGTGGAATGTAGAGAAACAAAATAAAGGGTCAGATAAAGCATGGCTAATAAGTGTTAGAAATCTAACTCTAGAACTGTGGCCACCAGAGGGTAAGGGCAGGGATAGAGGGATAGATGCAAAAATAAAGTTGGGATGGAGGACAGTGGTTTTTGGTGGGGGACTCTGGTTCTCAGGTTGTGAATATTATGTAGCAATGCTACCTGAAGGGAAAGATCTTGTGTCTCTAAGACACAAACAGCATTGTAATTCAATGTTATCTTAATAAAATACATACGTACATACATACATACATACATACAAACAAAGAAACATATTAAAATAACAATTATGAAAAAACTTTCCCACACAAAACACTAGATATTTCTTCCAGATCTTAAATTTATTTATTTATTTTTTTTATAGAGGCATGTTTTTATTTATTTATTTGTTTGTTTGTTTGTTTGATTGTTTTTGTTTATACATGCACTGGGTACAGTCAGAAGCACGGGAGGGTGAGAGAATTCACCAGAGCCAGAGCGGGGAGCAGAACAGGCAGAAGGACCGAAGTACACTGCTGAGGGGAGCAGCGGGCGGCAGGAGAGGTCTGCGCGCCATGTGGGACCCTCCTCTGGTGGCCGGGGAGCAGCCGGGGATCGAACCGGTGCCTCAGAGGCTGCAGGCAGCTTCGCAACCCAGCGCTCAACCACTGAGCCACCGGGGAGGCCCCAGATCTTAAATTTAATACGAAAGTTGAAGTGTTTATTTTTTATTTTAAAGAAGGCATTGCTATTCAGTTATGTGATTGAAGTGTACTTTTATCTAGAGTATTTTTTTTAAACCCAAGGATGAATACTGAATCATATCAGACATCTTTGTCAGCAATTAAGATGATAACATCATTAGGGTCTCCCTGGTGCTGAAAGGGGTTAAGCACAGTAGTGTAAAGCTATCTGCAGTTTCTGCAGCACAAATTTGACCCAGGCCAATCCAGAGAGCTACCCACATGGCACAGCAGACCTCTCCTGTCTTGTCCTCTGTTCCCCTCAGCAATGTATTTCAGTCAGTCTGCCTATTCTGTTTCTGTTCTGTGGCACAAAGGAAACATGAACACAAGGGCTAACAAGAAACAGGTTTAAAGTACCCATGCTGACTCAGCAGATTCATATGGCAAGGCTGAGCCCTTGCTGCGCTCAACCTGCAGTACCACCGGGGAGGCCCCCAAACCCACTTTTTAAGAATGATATTCTTTCCCCTTAAGTATTTTATAGGTTTTTGAAAGATGACTTCCATGAATCAAAGCAGAAATATTTCCTATTTTCATACCTGGGAATTTTTCCCATGAAATAAGTTATCTTTTTCATGACACTTCTAAAAAAAAAAAAAAACTATCTGTAATTTCTTTTTTTTTTAAATGATTTGTTTGTTTATTTATACATAGAAGAATGGGAATTGTGGTGGTGAAAGCACTGACTAAACCCTAAGCACAAGGGAGGCCCTGATCTTTGTAATTTCTGTTTCTATGATCTGATTCTTGACAGATCTGCTTTACCCATGATCATTGTCCTGCTGTGAATTAGTTCCAATTGACTTAATTTTGATGCTTTATGTTTCCTAAGAAGCCAAAAACTCATGGAAAACTTTCTAATTTATTCTTAGTAACTTAACTTACTGTTTATCCTATATTTTCTTCATATATCTCTGTATATGTATATATTATCTTTCAAATTTGATTTCTAATTCTAGTCATTTCTCTTTTCTCATCTGATTTATTTATTATTTTTTATCAAACTAGATATTTGACATTCTGCATTTTATTATTGTAGTTCATTTTAAAAAATTGAATTCCCATTTCTTAAAAATCACCTTTAATATATGTTCTGTAATTAATTTGTGTTTTGTTAAAACATAACCTGAGGCACATTACAGTTCTTACAATTTTGACTAATTACTAATCTGATTGGGCATCTTGTTAGGAGAGCTTCACAGACAGGAAAAATGCAGAAGCAGAGAAAGGAAATCACAAATCAAAGGCTGTGTGTGATTGGTTTGTCCTTGGTGTTTTGATATTCTAAGTTAGAGGCATTAACAGATTAGGTGTTGCTTTGCTTATGCAGGCTTCTGCTGCATAAGTGTGTATCAGTCTATTGACTATCTTGTTCAATCACTTTAACATTTGTGTCTTTTTTTTTTAAAGATTTATTTATTTTTATACATGGGCTGGGGTACAGGCCAGAGACGTGGAAGGTGAGAGGATTCACCAAAGACAGAGTGGGGAGCAGAACAGGCAAACAGACCAAAAGCACTGCTGAGGGGAGCAGCGGGTGTGACAGGAGAGGTCTGCCACGCCATGGGCATGTGGGAATCTCCCTGGCTGGCCGAAAATTGAACAGGTGCTGCAGAGGCTGCGATCAGCTTCACAGCACTGCACTCACCCGCTGCGCGCTGGGGAGACCCTATTTGCTCTATTTTTTAATTGTTCCAAAGCTTACCTCTAATTTATTTTTTTCAATGTGATTTTCATTAACTTCTTTTTCAAGTTAAGATGAAGAAATTTGCACACTTTTAGTTTCTCTTTGCTATTTTCTGGCCCCTAAATTTGATAGCACAGTATAGGTTTTCAGATTTTGTTTATAAGTTTGGCTAAAATTTGATAATCCATCTTGTCTTGTTCAAGATTAATTAATGTTTAGATGCTATTATGCAGCTATGTGGATAAACCATATCAAAACAAATATAGCTCTGTAAGCACCTAGAATTCACATTGCCTGTCATTTCCATACCATGATTCCTGCTGTTGTGGTATTCTCTAGTGAATAGGTTCACATATACAGAAAGTCATTTAGCTGGAGTAGCCTTTCAAGTAATTTTTCCCCTTTCATTGAGTAAGTACTTTTGTTTCCCTGAGTTCTTACCAATCTCAATATAGGGATTTTTTTTTTTGCTATTTAATACTTGAATAATAATAATTGGTGCTTGGCATCACTTGTTTGTAATTCTTGTTCTTGAAGATTAGTCCTTCACCTATAGACAAACACATATATTTGTTTTCTCAGATTTATGTTTCAGTTTTCTGGGATTCATCTTCATCATGATAATTTTTAGAAATATTTCAAAAATATTTTTTCTGAAACCATTAAATTTGAAATGAATGGGGATATATATAACTATTTGGGGTGCAATTTCACAAGTTAATTATAGTTCACTATATTACCAGTGTAATATAGTCAAATATAATAATAATCCATGTTAATAGTGACTCATTCCAGATCTTTTATTTTTTGTTTAAAGAAAGCCTATTCTATAATTTTCTAAGTTGTTTTTACAAAGAATATAAAATAAAATGATAACTCCTGGGAAAGCAGAATGTTTCAAACAGCGTGGTAAGGTTGCCAAAACCCATATCACATGTTATACCATGACCTAATAGGAGGACTGGCCAGATAATGAAAACTGGTCTTGCCCTGTCTATGTCTTTCCCCATGATCCCCTGTAAAAGGGTGGTCCCAGGAAAAAGGAAAGTTCCAGGTTCCCTGTACCACCCAAGAGAGCGTGGAGCTGAGTAAGGGGGTGAAGAGCTGAGAGGAGACTGGAAAAGAAAGGAAAATGGATGGAAAACAAAAAGGAGATGTGGAAAATCACATGGAACACAGAGACATATGAAAATGCTGCCCTAGAGTTTTGGTCTTGGACTGGTTGAAACAGACGTGGGTGAGAGACCCGTGGGGAGGTTAACAATGACAACTTTTCTTTTTATTTTGCTCCTTCCCTCCCAGATATGCTGAGCCCCTTCTGCCCCTTTCCTGTGGATTCTCACCAGAAGATGTCCTAGACTGTGGCATGCTTTCAGCCTCAGTGGCCCTCTTGGTTGACTTGCTGGGTATTTGCCTGCCAGGGGATGGGTAACTTCAGATGTTTGATTTGGAAACTATATTCTTTTTCTTCTCTTTGTTGAACACTAATTATATTAAAGTTCCTTTCCATTAAAGGTCTTATATGCTAAAGTATGTTTTGTCTTGATGGAGTGTGAGGGAGGACAAAAATAGAAAGACTGGAAAGAGGTGCCCAAAGACCAGAACCTGACTCACACAAGGAGGTACAGGTAGAGGGAAATAACATGATCATTAACCCAGCTGTAGAGGTCGGTCGTGGCCCTGACACCAGTGTATTATCACAAGGCCTAAGACCCAAGCAGGATCAGATTGCTACAGGGAGTGGAGCACAGGCATGAGGGTAAAGGTATGGAGATTGGGCCCATTCTGGGATCTGTGGTCTCTTTCTAGTTTTGCCTAGTTATCCAACATCAGCAAAAAACAGGCCACTCCATGAAGGAGTGACCCCTCCCAAAGAGAAAAGGACTATATCAGTGCAGTCTCTGCACTGGCTGGGGCAACACTTCCACTGCCCACCTGTGACTGTGTAGGTGCTTTCTTTCACCCACTCTCTGTCCCTCTATGGGGCAGCAGCCTTCCTGCCTGCCCGTGACCTGTCCATGCCGGGGCTTCTCTTCACTGACCTCCCTCAGAGGAGAAAGCTCTCCTCAAGGACGCCCGCCTGCAACCATGCAGGCCTCTCTCAGCAAATCTGTCCCTTTCGGGGAAGCTCTTCCTGCCCGCTTGTGTCTATACAAGTGTCTTTTACTGTTTTATATCTTCCCTAATAAACCTGTTCTTTAAATATAACTAACAACTCTATCTCATGGAGAAACTTGCCTGGGAAACTTGCCATGTGCTGCTGAAAGGGGAACTCTGGTAAAACCTTTCCCAGAGTGAACCCAAGACACTGCACTCCAAACTTCACAAAACCCCATGAGGGCAGATAGCAGAACTTATTTAGTGCAAGCAGATTGGTGGGCTCTGCGTTGCTGTTCTCCCTGCATTGTAACACACCCAGCTTGGATTATGTTCAGAGGAATTTGTTATGGAAAATAACAACACGAATGCATAATCTAAAATAAGATTTTGTTATTTACAAAAATTGCCCTAAGATTAAGGCAGACTCTGTGGTCAGAATCTCAGTTCCTTTAACACTCACAATGAAATTCTTTAAGTACAAGAATAATCTTGTGATGAGAAAGAACCATCTTACTGTATTCACAAAGAAGATATATGAAAACACACGAATAAGCAATACAATTCTGAAAAACAACAAAGTTGTATGAAACACCACTTAATTCAAAATTTACCATAAAGCTACAGTGATAAAAATATGGATTTCAAAAAATAATATGTCTACATTTAAAGCAACACAAATACAGCCCACTGAATTTTGATGAACATGTGAAGACGATTCATTTTTTTGCAGTTGAGAAAGGAATTTTGGGGGTTTTGGAACAATTGTATATCCATAAGCAAACAAATGAACCACATTTTATCCCCTACAACTAATTCACATATTAAGTCAGACTAAATCATATACCTAAAGTAAAATGTAAAGCTTTAGATCTTCTTGAAGATAGTATAGGAGAAAAATCTATGTGACCTTGAGCTATAAAAAAAAAAGATTTAAAATTTTATACTGAAGATACAGTCCATATTGGGAGGACAGTGTTAGATTTCCTCAAAATTAAGAAAAAAAACCTGTGCTTAAGATAGTGTTGAGAGACTACAAAGACAAGTTGCAGATTAGAAAACATTTGCAAACCAAATTTCTGACAAAACACTTGCATCCAGAAAATATAAAGAACTCTCAAAACTCAAAAAAAGTCCTTAATAATCAAAATTTTGAATTGAACAAAAGATGAACAGACACTTTCCAAAATACACACAATAGGAAATTTTGTATAAAAAAGATGCTAGCCATCATTATTCATCAGGGAAGTGAAAATTAAATCACAATGCCGTACTACTACAAACCTACTAGAATGGTTAAAATTAAGAAGTAATGTTGATAGGGCATCCCCTGGTGGCACAAGGGTTGAGCGCTGGGCTGCAAAGCTGCCCGCAGCCTCTGCAGCACCGGTTCGATCCCCGATGGCCAGCGAGGGTCCCACATGGCTTTAAAGACCTCTCCTGCCATGCCTGCTGCTCCCCTCAGCAGTGTATTTCATCGTCTGCCTGTTCTGCTCCCCACTCTGGCTCTGGTGAATTCTCTAACCGTCCCGCGCTTCTAACTGTGCCTAGTGCTTTTATAAATAAATAACTAAAATCTTAAAAAAAAAAAGTAATGATAATATCAAGTGAGAGTGGGATGCTGACTGACTGGAAATATACTCACTCATTGCTTATAAGAATACAAAATCATACAGAGACCGTAGAAAAGAGTGGCAATTTCTTATTAATCTAGCTATCTGTTTGCTATGTGACCCAGAAAGCAGGGGCCATTCTCAGAGGTGTAAAGTGATATCTCATTATGGTTTTGATTTTCATTTCCTAAATTATAAGTGATGATGTGCATTTTTTTATACTCTTGTGGTCATTTGTATGTCTTCACTGGAGAAGTGTCTATTTAGCTCTTCTGCCCATTTTTGGTGGGGTTATTTAGATGTTTATTTGTGCTTCTTGGACATCAGCCCATTTTCAGATATACTATATACAAATATTTTCTCTCCTTCTCAGGGTATCTTTATTTTAGGGAGTTTCTTTCACTGTGCAGATGATTTTTAGTTTTTATGTTTATTTTCTCTTTTGTTTCTATTACTGTTGGAAATAAATTTACAAAGACATTGAGAATCCTATGTTATGGGGCGACTTGCTTATGCTTTCTTGTTTGGATTTCAGGATTTCGGGTCTTGCTTCCAAGTGTTTGATCCTTTCGGAATTGATTTTTGTGTGTGGTGTGTGATAGTGGTATATTTTCTTTCCTTTGTATATGGTTGTTTATTTAGTGTTGGGTGTTCCCAGCACACTTCACTGAAGTGTCTTTCTTTCCTCCAGTGCATAATCTTGGCTCCTTTGCCAAAGATTTATTCTCCATATATGTGAAGGTTTACTTTTGTAACCTAAATTCTATTAGTTTTTGCGTCTGTTTTTGTTCTTAGATTATACTGTTTTGATTATTATGCCATGTAGTATAGTTTGAAGTCTGAAAGTATGAATCCACTATTCCTCCTATACTTCCTAAGAATTGCTTTGACTATTTAGAATTTTTTTGTGGTTCCATATGAATTTCAGTAATGTTTGTGCTATTTCCTTGAAAAAATCATTAAAACACTGATATAGATTTTGTTAAATCTGTTTATTGATCTGGGTAAAATAGCAATTTTCACAAAGTCAATATTTTTAGTCCATGGGCAGGGAAAATCCATTTCTCTGCATTTCTATTTCTGTTTAAAACAGCTTACCATTTTCATTTTATAAGTTACCACATCCTTTGTTAAGTTTACTCACAGATATTTGATTACATTTGATGTGATTGTAAATGTTTTATTTCCTTTATTTCTTCCTCTTCAAGCTCAATGTTTACATACAGGAACAGAGCTGATTTTTTGAATATTCATTTTCTATCCATAATTGATTGTTTCAATTACTTTTTCTGTGGAGGGTTTTCTATCTATATTATATTATCAGCAAAATAATGAGTTTACTTCCTTTCCTTCATTTTTGAGTCATTTTATACCTTTCTCTTGCCTAACTGCTTTAGCGAGGACCAGTATTATAATGAGTACTAATGGTGAAAGTTGACATCATTGTCTACCAGTCTTAATGGAAAGATTTTCAGTTTTGTTTTTTTTTTTTTAATAATTTAGAATGATGTTAACTTGTTTGTAATATAAGGCCTTCATATTCCATCTTCTCTTTTTTATGATTTTTTTAATCAAAAATGAATGTTGAATCATATCAAATGCTTTTTTTCAGCATCTATTGATTGGATTTTATGACTTTATCTTCCTTTTTGTTGATGCGATGAATTATATTGGTCTATTGAGCCATCCTAGTGTTCCTAGTGAATAAACATGGTCATGTTTTCTTTTTTTGGTGTCTTTTTCTGGATTTGGTGTCAGGATAATGATAGTCTCATGAAATATGTTTGGAAGTATCCTCTCTTTCTCAATTTTTTTGGAATTGTTTGAAATGCATCAATATTATTTCATTTTTGATGATTGATAGAACTCACTAAAGAACTCACTAAAGAACCTGTCTAGCCCTGGGCCTTTTTTATAGGGGGTTACTTTTGATTGGAGTTTTAATATCCCTGCTTATAATTGGTCAGTGAAGATTTTCTCTTCTTTTTGATTTAGTCTCAGTTGTTTGTGTATTTCTAAGAATTAGTCTATTATATCTAGATTATTTAACTTGCTAGTATACAAATGTTCATAGTGATGTCTTATGATCCTCTCAATTTCTGTCTCTAGCAACATGTCCTCTTTTTCTGATTCAATTTATTTAAATTTTTCTAGGCACCTCTCTCCAATCTCCTGTTGTTATACGGAACTGAATTTCCTCAGTGTCTTTTATGTCTTGGTCAGCATTGTAGTTGCACCCCAAATTACAGAATAATCTGGGTCGCTCTAGACTACATTAGATTATCTTCTCAGGCACAGATCAAGGAAAGTATTTTTACTGAGTCTGTCTTAGAGGTTATTTTTATACAAACTCTATTCTTTTCCAAACAGAATAGAATTAGGTCCCTAATACCATAATTCAATTTAGATTACATCCAAAAAATTTCCAAAAATAGTTAATTTTATTTAAAATCTTCCCATTACTATGCTATACATATTTAGAGAAAATAAGCACCTGACAAAGAGTTAAGAATTCCATTAGTGCTACTGGCACCTTATAAATCAGCAACTAAAGAAAGAAAATGTTGAAAAATACCAACTTTAGTAGAATATTGATCTTTCCAATGGACTGCAGCCATTCTATAAATAGTTTTCTTAAACTTTCTAATTAAGTAAACTAAGAAGGAAAAGCAATCTTTGGTTAACTAAATAGGATTGGAAAGAGTTTTATAATTGTTTCTTCCTAAACTTTAATGGATACCAGATGAAGTCATTTGTGATGACCAAGACAACTCTAATGGTTTCATGGTTCATTAACTTTAATAGCTAATGTTTACAAATGACTCAACTTTATGTCAATTTTTCCTTATATATATATATATATATAGTATATATTCTCTCTATATAACTCTATTCAAGTCAATACATTTATTTGGGTGTCTTTAGATTATTACTTTAATGAAATAAATTCATTTAAGTCAATTAAATTTGGAGAAATAAATATTTATATATTTCACAACATAAAGTTGTGAAACACTAGATTTTGTTTTTATATTTTTAGTAGATATTTTATTCAAAAACATCTATGTAGAATCAAATAAGGAAAGGAAATCACACTAATAATTCTCAAAATTTTAAAGTGCTATATTACACTTTGTGATAATAATGATTCATTATTTCTCTCATCAATACTTGAAAAGAGAAAATAAATAATTGCATTATGTACATTTTCCTTCAGTTCTGCTAAGTCTATGTATTTCTATTGGCAGAGGAGAGGAAAGGAGTCAGGAAAAGAAGGTGAAGATAGATAAGTTGAATTTAAGGAAATTAGGGAAGAGTGAGAGACAAGGTGGAAGGAACTTTATGACTGAGTCATATACAATTAAAAGGAGAAGAACAAATTTACACATAAAATCAAAAAAGTACATAATGCTCTTCTGTAATCTCCATCTTCAACTCCTCAGCTAGTAAACATACAATCCTAAATATATATAGAGAGAATATATACTATACAATTATCTGTACATATAATTATATAAATTTCAATATTGCATAAATATCTATATAGATAAAATACATAATTATGTAACTATATAGGTAATTTATATGATTACATAAGCATACATAAATATAGTTGTACAAGAAAGTCTTCTTTGGCATACTTTTATACATATAATACAATTCATTTGAAAATCCATAACTGTGTAACATATCTTAACATCTTATTGGTGATTAAGTTTTTCCAAGACCAGAAAAAAAACAAATGAAACTATTATCAATGAGTTATAGAAAATATTACCCTTGATTAGAGAGGGAAATGACAGCCTATCACTTTATATGATTAATTTTGAAAGTAAGAGCTATTACATATTATTTTATTACTGGTTCTTAAAGGTTGGAAGAATTTTAAAGAAGTGTTGCTATACATTTTTTTCTCTCAGCATAGTCTAAGTATTTTTTTAATTGGAGGAAGAGGAGCTGAGGGAAGAGGAGGAAAAATAAGGAAAAAAATGGAGTAATTTTGTCAAAACATTATTTTGAACATTTTGTGAACGTGCCTCGTATAGGCTGTCCAACAACACAATAGTAGATAGAATAGAATAATGGACCCCAGAATGTCTATGTACTAATTCCTAGAACCTGTGACTCTGTTATGTTATGAAGATAAAGGTATTTGCACATATGTTAAGATAAGGATCTTGAGAGGGGAGACTGTGCTATATTATCTAGGAGGACCAACATAATCACAAGTGTCTTATAAATAAAAGTTGGAGGCAGAAAGGTCAGTACAAGGGTGCTGCAACCTGAGAAAGATTTTACCATTCTTCCCTGGGTTTGAAGCAGGCAGAAGGCCAATGAGCCAAGGATGTGAATACCATCTAGAAGCTAGAAAGGCCAAACAATGGATTCCCTTTTATGGCCTCAAGAAGCAGCACAAATTTCCCAGTGAAACCCATTTTGGATTCTGGCCTCAGAATTATGTTATATAATACATTTATTTAATATGCTTTTGTTGTTTAAGACCATTGAGTTTGTGGTAATTTGCTTAGCAGCCGGAGAAAACTAATAAAAATACCATTAAGAAGTTGGCATTATACCTTAATTACAAAGGAGAAAACTGACTGCCACAGAGGCCATAGTATTTACCAAAGTTACACTGCAAAGGCAGGCCTGAAATTTATTTATTTATTTTTATTTTTTATTATTTAAATATTTTATTTTATATAATACTTACATCTTTTTTCATCTTTGCACAATGCATGCATTTTCATTTTGGTTATATTCCCCATACAATTGCACCTCCCCCCTTATTTTGACTCTAGTCCTTCCTTTCCCCTCCCCTACCTCCCCCCCCCCAGTGTGTCTCTGTTTTATAGTTGCTTGTTGATTTTGATTTTTACTTTGTATTGATTAGTCTTTTTCCTGGTCTCTTATTTAGGTTTTCTAAATTCCTGCTATGAGTGAGACCATCCGGTATTTTTCTTTTTCTTTCTGACTTATTTCACTGAGCATGATCCCTTCTAGCTCCATCCATGTTGCTGCAAACTGCATGTGTGACCTGAAATTTATATCTTTTCCATTCTATAATCTTTATAAGTGCCATTTCAAACTGGCATTTCACTTTAAACATATAAATAAAAAAAAACTACAAAATGAAATAATTTTTAACAATGAGTATCTTGAGACAAATAATTTTTAACAATGATTATCGTGAAATTATGAGCACATATAATTCTGTGTATTCATGTACAATCAAAATAATCAAGTTACAATGTTTAGTGATCCTGTGATTATGGACTATAAACTTCACAATAACTTTTCAGTTTTCTCCCTCTTTTAGTGAGATAGTAAGACCTTCAGGATGGTATTAGATACTTATTTTATTCCCGGTAAGTTTGTTTTTTCTACAAGAGTTTCCTTGGAGGTCTGCCTTTGTGTAGGAGAACAGTGTACTCTGGACATACTTCATCATGGTCATTTTCCTTTCCTCTGGAAACACATATTCACCCTGAGAAACTGGAAGGATTCTTGTAGATAAAACCGCAAATTTGTGAAAACCTGGAAACCTGACCCTCCTGATGGTTTTCACACTGAGCCACCTAAAATTCCTTAATTACACTTAAGGTATTCACCTTCGTTGGATCCATTATACTCTTGACCCTGGAAGCTGTGATTCTTAGTATCTGTATTTCTTCAGTTTTCAGAACAATACTTTGTCTTCTGACCTCAATAGTCTGATGAACATAAGATGAGATGCTGATTTATAGTGTGTTCAGCTTTTCCCTTGTGGTGAAGACAGGAAAGATGACTTCAGACTTTTTTCATGCTCGACCAAAAATTGGAAGTTGTTGTGAGATCTTTACTCATTTCCATCTGATTGTTTCTTTCTCATGGTCTTTTAACCTGTTGTTCTATCCTAGAATCTAGCATTATGCATGATGTTCTTTTAATTTGGATTGAGTAATTTGTAGGCTATACTTGGGGTACTAAGGGCGTTTACTGACTCAGGGTTGTCATTTCTTCTAGATCTGTACATAAATCTAGATAAATGTATAGCTTTAGAAAAAAAACAATTTTGAGTTTGTATCAATATTTTGACTATAATTTAAGATTACAAGAAGTTTACTTAACTGCCTTGAATATATATAATCTATTTATCTTGTTATGAATAATCATTATTCCTTGTATGTTAAAACATTGCTTATTGATTCCATAATCCATATTTAATAGTCTAAAAATAACAAATGCAATATCACTACTAATAATACTATTGTATGCCAGCTAAGATCTTCTTTGGTTCTTTTATGCTGATCTCAGGAGACATTGTCAATGTCGCTTTTGATGAGTGTAGTTTAACATTTGACATAGCCAGGCTCTGGCATGACATTTTCTCCTTAGTTTTTGTTTGATTATTTCCCACAGAAAAGTCTATTTTCCCCTGCTTCTTTGATTTACATCAAATTAAGCCATATGGGATATGATTCATTGTGCTGTTAAATAGTGAAGAAAAATAACCTAGGAAGCAGGAGAAGGGATATAGTAAATGAACATTTGAAACTGTACTGGGTAATCATGTTCTGTCATGAGGCTAAATGATTTATACAGAATTGACCCTCATATCTACCCTTATAGTTGTAGAGCAACAATCTACAACTGTGAATATCAACTTTATTGAAAAATCAAACATTCATTCCACTACTGCCTTCTCAACAAGAAATTACAGAAAAAGGTAAAATAATACAAACGCTGTTTATTGATTAAAACTCCAATATTGTGTTGACTCTCAGAGATTGCATTTGTGAATTTAAAAGCAACCAGCAAAATCCCAATGTTTTACATTTCCATCACTTCACAGTCATTACAATTCCTAAATCAATTTCCAGAGACTATTCCAATATTATAGAATGTGTGCTTTTCACTAATTAAGTTTTTACTTAATTAGCATTGTAGTTTTATTTTCCACCTTAGCCTATCATCAACATTGTGCCTGATATATAACCTACATTGAAAATGATTGTAATATGTGGGCCTCCCCGGTGGCACAGCGGTTGAGCGCTGGGTTGCGAGGCTGCCCGCGGCCTCTGCGGCGCCGGTTCGATCCCCGGCTGCTCCCCGGCCAATGGAGGAGGGTCCCACATGGCGCGCAGACCTCTCCTGCCGCCCGCTGCTCCCCTCAGCAGTGTACTTCGGTCCTTTTGCCTGCTCTGCTCCCCGCTCTGGCTCTGGTGAATTCTCTCACCCTCCCGCGCTTCTGACTGTACCCAGTGCATGTATAAACAAAACAAACAAATAAATAAATAAAACATGCCTCTATAAAAAAAATAAAAAAGAAAATGATTGTAATATGTAATGCACAATTTAAAATACATTTGGAATTTAAAATAACAAATAAATGAACAAAAATTAAGTAAATAAAAGCTTCGTGAACTTCTATTTTTCAACAATATGTTCTATTATTCCCTAGTTTCTTGTTTCTTTTCTCCATATGAAGACATTGATGGCTTTCCAGAAATGACTAAAAAAAGAGAAGATTCCCAAATCCCCTTTTAATAACAGGATGAATCCTTTCAAATCCTTTAGCTGTACTTAAGGTTTGATTTCACAATTTATAGAGGAGTAACAGGGATCTGATAATCAAATATGTTAATAGTTACATCTGTGTTCACCAGATTAAAATATAAAAGTGAAACATTTAATCTAATACACATAAATCATTCCAATATGATTGTCATAATCTAAGTTAAATATAAAATGTAGGCATAATTTAATAGTATAGTCAATGAAATAGCAATGTGAAGGCAGGTATCTCTCATTGATGAAATTAATTGCTGATAAGTTGTGCAAAAATACATGTCTATAATCTCTGGTGATAAGAGAGACTCATTGAAAACAACTTTGATATATATATATATTTAATTTTAACTAAGGTAGCATTGTTTATACCCTGTCAGTATTTTTAAAAAAATATTTATTTATTTATGCATACAAAAACTGGGGTATAGGCCAGAGGTGGATTGGGAGTGAGAGGATTCACCAGAGACAGAGTGGGGAACAGAACAGGAAAATTGACTGAAATACACTGCTGAGGGGAGCAGCGGGTTAGTCAGGAGAGGTCTGCTGCACCATATAGTAGCTCCCTGGCCAGGGATTGAACTCATGCTACAGTGGCTGTGGATAGCTTCATAGGTTGTGTCTCAACCCCTTGCACCACCAGGGAGCCCCTCACCCCTGCCCCACTGGTATTTTGACAGTGCAGGATCTCCCTCCTCAGTTGAGTTACCATAGATCTCTCAGCACCAGTGTAGTTCTCTGTGCTCTCTTCCATGCCCTGTTCATTGTCAAGCCCCTTATCCACCAAATTTGGTCATCTCAGGTCTATGGTTCAGCTTTCAAGAATTGGTTTTAATGTTTGAATTTATGTGACCTTTGTTTAATTTTTTCCATATTCCACATATAAGTTACACCAACTGGTACTTATCTTTCTCTTTCTGTTGTATTTCACTTAGCTTAATCACTGCTAGTAGCACCCGCATTCCATCATAACATTAATTTCTCTTTTTTTCATCATTGAATAGTATTCCATTGTATATCTATATCACATATATTTTTTTTAAAGATTTATTTACTTATATAAGCGCTGGGTACAGTCAGAAGCACGGGAGGGTGTGAGAATTCACCAGAGCCAGAGCAGGGAGCAGAACACGCAGAAGGACCAAGTACACTGCTGAGGGGAGCAGCGGGCGGCAGGATAATTCTGCGTGGCATGTGGGACCCTCGCCCGGTGGCAGGGGATCGAACCAGTGCTGCAGAGACTGCCGGCAGCTTTGCAACCCAGCACTCAACCACTGTGCCACTGGGGAGGCCCCACATATTCTTTTTGTTTCTATTGTCTTTTTTATTTTCTTTTATGTATTTTTATATCTTTTTTTTTCATTTTTGCACAATGTATGCATTTTCATCTTGGTTATAGTCCCCATACAATTACCACCCCCCTTGTTTTGATCCTACTCCCTCCTTCCCCTTGTAGCATGTCTCTGGTTTATAGTTAATTTGATTTTTACTGTATTATAGTTAGTCTTTTTCCTGGTCCATTATTTAGGTTTTCTAAATTCCTGCTATGAGTGCAACCATCTGGTGTTTTTCTTTTTCTTTTTGGGTTATTTTGCTGAGCATGATCCCTTCCAGCTCTATCCATGTTGCTGCAAATTACATGAGTTTATCTTTTTTGATTGCTGAGTAATATTACATTGTGTATATGTACCACATCTTCTTGATCCAGTCATCGATTTTTGGACATTTGGTTGTTTCCATAGCTTAGCTATTGTACATAGTGCTGCTATAAACACAGTGTTGCAGGTGCCTTTTGAATTAATGTTTCCATGTCCTTTGGGTAAATACCTAGGAGTGGAATTCCTGGATCATATGGAAGCTCTATCTTTAGAAGATTGAGGAATCTCCACATAGCTTTCCATAGTGGTTGGACCAGTTTGTACTCCCACCAGCAGTGCAGGAGAGTTCATTTTTCTCCACATTTTTGCCAACATTTGCTGTCGCTAGTTATATATATATATATATATATATATATATATATATTATGATTTTTTAAAAATATTTTTAATTTATTTTATACAAGAATTGGGTACAGGCCAGATGTGTGGGAGAGTGAGAGGATTCATCCGAGACAGAACCAGGAACAGAACAGGCAGACTGATGAAATACACCGCTGAGGGGAGCAATGGGACCAACAGAAGAGGTCTGCTGGGATCAAACCAGCGCTGCAGGCTGCAGACAGCTTCACAGCGCAGCGCTCAACAGCCTGCACCACCAGGGGTGGCCCCTGTCACTAGTTTTTTTTTTAATATGTGCCATTCTCACCGATGTAAGATGGTATCTCATTGTAGTTTTGATTTGCATTTCCTTGATTACAAGTGATGTTGAACATTTTTTACATATGCCTGTTGGCTATGTGCATTTCCTCCTTGGAGAAGTTTCTTGTTTGCTCTTCTGCCCATTTTTTGACTGGATTATTTATTTTGTTTTTGTTGAGTGTCATTAGCTTTTTGTAGATTTTTGTTATCAGGTTGTGTGCAAATTTTTGTTATTGTTAGTGTTTGTTATCATTAGTGTTGTGTGCAAATTTTTTCTCCCAATCAGAGGAGGATCTCTTTGTTGTGGTTGCTGTCTCTTTTGTTATACATAAGCTCTTTAATTTGATATAGTCCAGCTGTTTACCTTTGCCTTCACTAACATTGCTTTGGGTGATGAGTCTGTAAAGAAGTTACTGAGGTGTATATCATGTAGTGTTTCACCTATATGTCCTACAATAAGTTTTATGGTTTCAGGTCTTATGTCTAGTTCTTTAATCCATTTTGAGTTGGTTTTTGTGCATGGTGTGAAGTAGTAGTCAAACTCCATTCTTTTGCATGTAGTGACCCAATTTCCCCAGCACCATTTTTGAACAAACTTTCTTTGCTCCATTGCATATTCTTTGTTCCTTTGTCAAAGATTAGTTGACTGTAAATCTATCAGTTTATTTCTGGATTTTCTACTTGGTTCCATTGGCCCATGTGTCTGTTCTTGTTGCAATACCATGCAGTTTTGATTATTATGACTCTGTAGTATAGTTTGAAGACTAGGCATGTGATACCTCCATTCCCTTCTTTTTTTTTTTTTTTTTTCAGGAGAGCTTTGTCTATTTTGGATTATTGGTGGCTCCATATGAATTTCATCAATATTTGTTCTATTTCTTTGAAGAATGTTGCTGAAATTTTTATTGGACTAGCATTCAATCTGTAAATTGCTTTTGGTAGGATGGCCATTTTGATAATGTTTATTCTTCCAACTCATGAGCAGGGGATGTCTTTCCATCTCTCTTTGTCTTCTACTTCTTTTAACAGTGTTTAATTTTAATTGGGTTATTTGATTTTCTTTTGTTAAGTTGAATTGTATGAGCTCTTTGTATATCTTTGATACCAGTCCCTTGTGAGATGTATGGCATACAAATGTCTTCTCTCACTTAGTATGGTGTCTCTTCATTTTAATTATGATGTCTTTCATTATGCAGAAAAATGTTTAGTTTTATACAGTCCAAATTTTTTACATTGTATTTTGTGTTTCTTGCCTCTGGCCGAGGATAATCTGCAAAGATATCTCTGAATTTTATGTTATAGAGTAGTTTGCTTATGTTTCTTCTATGTATTTCATGGTGTGAGATTTTACTTCCCAGTGGTTTGTTCATTTTTAGTTCATTTTTGTGTATGATGTAATAGTGGTCTACTTTCATTCCATTGCATGTGGAAATCCAATATTTACAATAAAATTTATTGAAAAAAGTTTCATTTTCTCCAGTTTATATTCTTCCCTCTTTTGTCATAAATTAGCTGTCCATATTTTTGTGGTTTTATTTCTGAGCCCTCAATTTTATTCCATTTGTCTGTGTATCTGTTTTTGTTCTAATACCATACTGTTTTAATTACTGTAGCTTTACAGAATAGTTTGAGGTCTGGAATTGTAACATCACTATTAAGTACATAGTATTACCAGTGCCAAATAGAAAATTAGTATGAAAGCTGGCTGTTATATGACAAATTCCTCTTCCTAAGAAAATGAGCAAGCATGGGAAGGAGAGAGAACAATAACCAGCCTTCAGAAAGCATTACATACACTTATAATTCAGACTTATAGGACACCACAATTGGAAGTGCACCAAGAGGAAGCTAGAGCTAAGTCCAGAATATCCTTCAGACAGGGCATATGATGCCATGTGGAAGATAATCTCTTCTGTAGTTCGTGTTGGTAACTAATGTGTGATGTGATGGTGAAGTAGTTTATTTAGTTCCAGAGAATAATAATGTCAGAGCTGAAAAGAACCTTCATAAACCAAATACAAATGAAAGTTTATAGATAAACAACCAGAAAAAATAAATCATAGTTACATGATTAATACAAGAAACGATGACAACATTATGGTTGTCCAAAAACATAAGCCAACATAGTAAGAGTATATAATTAAAAATTCCAATATAAAGGACATTTGAATAAGAAAATGAAGAGACTATAGAATTATTTTTGAGGAATGGAATGTTAATTTTAAACAAGACAAAGCTCAGGAATCATGAAAAAATTTGAAAGGAAGGATACATTATCAGCATATTAAAAGTTTTGACAAAACTGTTCATAGCATATTTTAGACAAATGTTAACATTTAGAATATATGAAGAGAGCCTCCCACTTGGTGAAGAGGGTTGAGCGCAGTGCTGTGAAGCTGTCTGCAGCCTCTGCAGTGCATGTTCAATTCCCGGCAGGTTAGGGAGATACCCACATGGTGCAGCAGACCTCTCCTGTCTTGGCCACTGCTCCCCTCAGCAGTGCTTTCGGTCTGTCTGTGTGTTCTTCTCCCTGCTCTGTCTCTGGTGAATTCTCTCCCTCTCTGGTGCCTCTGGCTTATACCCCAGTTATTGTATAAATAAATAAATAAATAAATAAATAAATAAGAATATATGAAGAAAATTTTTGTTCAGTAAGATAAAGCAAAAAGAGACAAAACTGCTGATATGTAATAATCAACAATATATAGAATTAGAAATACAAGTGGCAAGATTTTGCATGCATAAAAGTGTTTTTCTTATTAATAATAAGATTTATATTCTAGGTTTATATTTTATAAAAATAATATGTCCAACTATAGGAATTAGAATGTTATTTAAAATATATCACAATAGTAAAAAATGAGTAACTCATAAATATCAATAGAAAAATTGTTCTTCATGTGTCTATAATATATGGCAAAACAATTTAAGAGTGGCACAACAACATATTTTTATTGGGAAAAATTTTAAAAATTAGAACAATTAAAAATTTAAAAAATCAAATCAAACAAAATTTTAAAGGAGCATTTTAATTTTTTTTAAATAAAATTTATTTATTGTTAAGAATATATATGAAATTTTTAGTGAATAAATATATAATGAAGTTGGGACTCAGAAGTAAAACAAATAAGGTCCCAGTGGAGCTTAAATCACAGAAGAGAAAATTTTTATTAGGAGGATCTTTTACTTCTCTCTCTGTTTTTATACATTTAACCTTCCCAAAATCATTTGTTATTTATCTGTATAACACCCCAAAAATATAAATTAAAAACTGTCAATAAGCAAAGAATTTGGGGAGGTATAGTAGATATGAAATTTTCTAACATTTTTCATCTTCCATATTAAATAGGCAATAATAAACAAGCTAACTTTGAATGATATAATTAATTAGTGGAGGGAAGGAGCAGGTAGGGAAAAAAAGAGAAAACACGAAGAAGAAATAAAAGATAAATTGTTAAAAGCATGACTCATGCAGTTGACTGTCTAGGAACAAATGCCAGCTTGTCACTTACTGACGGTTCAGCCTTGGGCAAATCACTAACCATGACCATGCCTCAGTTTATTCTTCTTTCAAATAGAAATTAAAACCAGCTTTCTGTGAATTATTACAATGATGAAATGAATTAAATAATGTAGCATGCTTTATCTGAAAAATAATGTCTATTTTATACTATAGGCAATGTTACTATTACTTATTATGTTTTATTATATACAAATATGACCTTTATTATATACAATGTAAATATACTATATATCACATATATAATAATTTATGCATAAATATATATCATAGTAAAACTAATATTTTTTTATTAACTTGATGCAGTTTTACGTAGTTGCTATTGGGAATGTAAACTAGTGCAGACATTTTGCAAAGACATTTTGACCTTCTTAAAAAAATCTAAAAATGGGCATACCATATGACCCAGCAGTTCCAGTTTTGGGCATCTATCCAAAGACCATGAAACCATCAACTCAAAAAAATTATATTCTCCACAATGTTTGTCGCAGCATTATATATAATTACTAGGGCATGGATGCAACCTAAGTGCTCACTGATAGATGACTGGATTAAGACACGTGGTATATCTACACAATGGAATAATTTTCAGGTATATGGAAAAAAGTAATGTCCAACAAGATGGAAGAAACTCGAAGGAATTAAATATAGTAAAGAAAGTCAGAAAGATAAAACAAGTATCAGATGCTTTCATCTATATGAGCCAAACAAGAAATCGTAGTGCAGGAATTGAGAAAGCAAAATAATTATAATTAGCTCATAAGTGGGAAGAGGAGGAAGGGTATAGGAAGGAGGAAGAAAATGCCTAAGGGTATAAGGAATGGTGATGGGGAGATATATTTATTTTAAAGCCATAGTGTTATACGTTGGAAGAACATTCAGATTTCAATAATTCATTCTGCTGTTTGCCTTTGTGGCATTAAATTTCACCAAACATTTTGTTTCTGTGACTTACCAACCTGTATTGAAAGCTTGTTACATATCTTTAGTTTCTTCTCTCTTTTGTCCCACCACACGCAGACTTCTCTCTTCCTGTGTTTTCACAGCCAGTCCTACCTAGGTTACCACAACCCAGTGAAACCACACCTTCCCTCAAGTTAACAGTTTTTTCCATGCAAATCCTTAGAGTCACTGGGTAGTTCACTGAGTTCCTCATAAGGAGACACTCTTTCCTCTTTGGCTAAGCTCTAGCTCCTGATATAATCTGTATATAATGTCTTTTCTCTCTCTCTTTGAAAGAAGGCAAGTAGGCAGTTGAGTGGCACACCTCAACCTGTGGTTTAAGATTTCACTCTTTTTCTTTCTGTCCAAGTTGGACAGTTTTGATTCCCTGAGCTCAGAAAGCAGAGACTCAAAGTGTTAGTCCTGAGGTTTGCATTCTCTTCTAGCCCTGCTACTTAGTGTGTCATGTCTATTGTATGCTGTTACTGCTGTTGTTGTTGCTTGAAAAGATATGTTCAGCATGCAAACACCTGAAATCATATTGACTCCCAGCCTTTTCATTCTGGCTTTGAATAAACATCAAAACTCTTTGTGAAATCATGGTTGTATCTAAGGAATGATGTTAATCAAATTAGGTCAGAAAGAGAATGACAAATGCATGATGATTTCACTCAGATGTGCAATATAGAGAAACAACAACAAAGGAACAGACAAAATAAAATGAAAAATTTGTCCCCCTTGAAAGATGACTGCAGAATTGCAGCTACTATAGGGGGAGTGTAAAAGTGATAACAAAGTTGGGGGGTACTGGATGATCTGCATTGGTGGACTGTGGATATTTTGACGATGAATGTGGCATAGTAACAGAGATTTGAAGAGGTTTGAACCCGTTCCTCCAAATTGTATACAATATTGTAAACTAGTGCTGACTCAATAAACGAATGAATGCACAAATGAAACTGGAAAAACAGCAAAGCTTTGAATAAAGGTCCTCATCTGCTATGAACTTATTACATCTTCTAATATCTGCTATGAACTTATTACATCTTCTAATTCCTGCCCTATCCCATTTCTGTCTCAGTCTTACCACACAACTCAGCTTTGTTTGAAACAGCTAAATAATTCCTTCCTTCTTGAAGTTTCACTTTCTTGCTTTGCATGATACTTTTTTTTTTTTTTTGGTTTTCATTTTGTGTATATTAAGGAATTCTTAGTTACTTTTACCTAATATTTTTATTTGTCTACCATCTATATTCCACATTACTTAGTATTAAGTTCTGTGCTATTTTGTCCCCTGGCATTGTCTATCTTGAAAACAAAGAATTATTTATAATGTAGATGTTTTTAACAGAGTGCATGGTTTTGGATTCCTAAAGGTTTACTTAAAGGTTTGATGAACTCTGACAAGTGTTTCTACTTCCTTTCGTCTCATATGCATCATCTTTCTAACAGATTTGTAAATAATATTTTGATTAAAGGGTGTTTTGAGCTTTAATTGAGATAACACATATAGAGCACTTAGCATAATACTTTAAGACTAATAATTTTAACAGGCGATTTTACTATTCTGTGTCATCTGTGTCCCAACTTCCAATTTCTAATTACCGCTTGAATTTCTCTTTGAACATCTTGAAATGTTCATCTCACTCCCATCTTTACATATCTAACTGGTTTGCTAACATGTGACTCAAGAGAGAAGTTCTGAACTGAGACTATAATCTTGCACGCTCTGTTCCCTTTTCACCATTCCACTTTTTAACAAAAGTCAGAACATAAATCCAACAAATAAATAGATTTTTTTTAAAGATTTATTTATTTATTTATTTATTCAAGCACTGGGTACAGTCAGAAGCACGGGAGGGTGAGACAATTCACCAGAGCCAGAGCAGGGAGCAGAACAGGCAGAAGGACCGAAGTACACTGCTGAGGGGAGCAGCGGGCGGCAGGAGAGGTCTGCGTGCCGTGTGGGAACCTCCTCCTGTGGCCGGGGAGCAGCCAGGGATTGAGCCGGCCCTGCAGAGGCTGTGGGCAGCTTCGCAACCCAGCGCTCAACCGCTGCACCACTGGGGAGGCCCTAAATAGATTTTCATACTGATTTTATTTAGTACTATTTTAATCATCATTTAGGCTTGCTTGTTCTAATTACATTGTTTTAATAATTTTATTCCTATTTTTCAACAATATCTACAAATTAGCACGATATCCTACTTTTAATAACTTCAACAATGGACTCAATTGCCTCTCACCAACAAATCATTGTCTACATAGAAGATAGTGTCATCATTCCACATGATAATTGTTAGAAATTAAAGGTGATATATACCTTGGTTTAACATAGACTATTTCAGAAATTTTACCTCATAAATTGTTTTTCAGTAATTCATTTCCCATTAAATGCAAAATGGTAGTATTCAATGTATAGATCATTTCCCAAATATCATGTCTAAGTAGACTTTTCATTAGGTTATAGGGAACAACATGAAATAAGAAAATGCTTTTTTCAAATAAATACATAACAAGTGCAATGGAGGCATTTAGAAACATGCTATACAAAATGAGAAGGTAAAGTAATAATACTTGTATAGGAAAACATATTAAATAAATAAGATGAATGAGCAGACAAAGCAATCATTAAAATAATGAACATAAGCTTCACAGTGGCCATGGTAGATATTTCAGGGGGAGAAAGAAAATATTTTAGAAGATAATCAGAAATTAGAAGATAATAGCACCAAGATGAAGAGAAAAGAAACAGACTCCAAAATTAAAAAAAAAAAAAACTCCAAAATTAAAAAAAAAAAAAAAACATTAGTGGGTACTTGAGCACATTTAAAAAGACTCATACTGAGATATATATCTTGTTATTTTTGTGAGGGGTGGTAGGGGAACCTGATAAGAAAATTATTATTCAAACTGTATATACACTACTTGAAATAGTAATTTATAAATATTACAGGTAAATGTGAGATGTTTATCTGTTGAAAAATCTGAAGGGCCTCTCTGGTGGCTAAGGGGTTAAGTGTCACTGATATGAAGTGATCTTTAGCCACTGCAAAATGAGTTCGATCCAGGCCAGGAAGGTGACCCACATGCCACACCAGAACTCTCCTATCTTACCTGCTGCTCCCCTCAGCAGTGTATTTTAATAGAGCTGTCTCTTCTGTTACCCACTCTGTCTCTGGTGAATCTTCTTACCCCCACCCCCCTATACCTATGGCCTATACCTCAGCTCTTGTATGCAAAAATAAATAAGTCTTTAAAAAATGAAAAATCTGAAATACTAAGATTCAGAATTTTTGAAGAAAAGCATTCATGAGAAAATATTGTTTGACTTGTTTTGAATGACATCATCATATACTTGACTACAATGAAAAATGTTGCAGACATTCATGCAGCAGTGCAAGATTTCTTACAGGACTTTAAAACCCATAACAGTGTTTTAGCATAATAAACATGAATATATTGTAATGGAAAAAAGATGATGAAATATATAATAGATAAATAATTTTTGAAAAGCTAAATTTAAGAATTTGGATTTTAAAAATACTGGAAACCTATGCTTATATTTGTATAATAGGATTTTGACAATAATATTCAAAAGATAAGTTACTTTTATGTATATTTTCATTCTACTTTCAGAGTCTTACAGTTATGCATTTTAAGGCTATACTAAAGATTGAACATATGCATGTGTGTTTATTGAAGTATGTTAAATTGAAGTAGTATTTTTCTCTGTGTAAATATGTTCAGTTAAGCAATAAATCAAAAGTATAGACTAGAACTCATTTCCTTTCCTTGTATGGCCTAATGGAAAAATGAAACTAAGGAGCAAAGGATTAAATTTTCTTCCTGCTATAACAGATTGAAGTTCATTTACAGAACAATGATGTATTCTGAATAGGCAGAAGGAAAATTGAGAAAATGCAAAAAAGTTGGTTTGCATTTTCAGTTTCCTCTTCTCCATATCTAATTAGAAGTGCATTTATCTGACAGATAAACAATTGGTGTCTGGTTATAACTGTAGACTGCACATAATACTTAATTCAGCGTTCTTGGTAAAATATAGAAACACAATAAGGAAATAACATAATAAACCACTTAGTCACACAGTCATCCATCTTGCTTCTTTCTCTGTAGAGTAAGCTTAAAAATAAAATGTGTGGTTGTATATATGGACAATTTTTATTCAGATGAGTGGATTAGGAAGATGTTCCATTTATGCACAATGGAATATTACTCAGCTATAAAAATAGAAATGCTTGCCATTTGTGACAACATGGACAGAACTAGAAGGGCTTGTGCTAAGCAAAACAGGTCAGAAGGAGAAATAAAAATACTGGATAGTGACATTTATATGAGGAATAGAGAGATACAAAGGGTGAGATAAAATAACTAATGACAAACCCTAGAAATTGGACTATAGAATTGAATATACATGGAACAGCACATGTCCCAGTACAGGCTACAAAGGGCCCCACCCTACAGAAGTGACTGTAAAGTACCATAGTAAAAGTGCCCCCAATCTCAGATCCACCCACAAACATCTCAGATGCTGATGAGGGCTCCAGTCTGAGTCATTCAGGGCCCCACCAAAACAGCATCAACTTTCAGATCCCTTCAGCAAGTACCCTCAATGTTAGATCTACCCACCAGCACCTCTGGTACAGGCCCAGGACATAGTCCAGAACATGCAGTGCCTCTCCTGATAGCAGTGACTTACAGACACACTCAAGGAAGTGCCTCATCCCAGTGTGGAAAGGGTGGAGACACTGATAGCAGAGTTCAAATCCACAACAGTGAGGCCCAGAAAACAATGGAGGCAATGGAATAACTGCAAGTCTAAAGGTGATTATTACACCATAAAAAGAGAACAAATATCCAGAAATCAATACAAAGGCATGGAAGATCTATCCCTCATATCAGATACAGAATTAAAGCTAGCCATCTTAAATAAATTAGAACACAAAGAGACACAGGCAAGCAGATCAAAGATATATAAGAACATTAAAATTAGGGCCTCCCCTGGTGGCACAGTGGTTGAGCTGGGCTGCGAAGCTGCCTGCAGCCTCTGCAGTGCTGGTTCGATCCCCGGCTGCCAGCCAGGGTCCCAAATGGCGCGCACAACTTTCTTGCAGTGCCTGCTGCTCCCCTCAGCAGTGTATTTCATCACTCTGCCTATTCTGCTCCCCGCTCTGGCTCTGGTGAATTCTCTCACCCTCCCATGCTTCTGACTGTACCCAGTGCTTGTATAAATAAATAAATAAATCTAAAAAAAATTAAAATTAAAAAAAAATGTCTGGGGATGATCAATGAATAGACAATTGAAAATTATACTGCAGAGATGGACATAAGGGATTTGGATCATAAAAAGTATTAATGGAGGAGTTAAAATACTATAGAAAACTATAAAAGTAAAATAAACCAAATGATAGATTGAATCAGTAAGCTTGAAGATACAAATTAACACAGAAGCAAGATGGAAGAAGAAAAATAATGAAATTAGAAAAATAAATGAAGAAATGCTTGCAAACATTTCCACACCACAAAGGGAATATAAGTGTAATTGGTATCCCAGAAAGGGAAGAGGAAAAAAAAAAAAGGAACAGACAAAATATTGGAAGAAATAACAGAAGAAACATTCCCATACCTGAAAAAGGAAGTAAGTATATAAATCAAGGAAACTAAGAGAACACTGGGATATCGAAACAAAATGAGACCTCAACCAAGACATATAGTGGTAAATCGTTCAAGGATTCGAGACAAAGAAAGAATATTGATGTTGAGATGGGAAAGAAACGGATAACCTATAATGGAACCCAGATCAAGTTAACATCAGACTTCTCAGAAGAAATGCTGTGATCGATAAACTTAAAGATAAAATTGCCAACCAGTAATACTATATTCCTTAAGGCTCTTCTTTAGATATGAGAACGAATTAAAGAATATCTTAGACAAAGAAATATTGAAAGAGTTTGCAAAATCTAAATGACCCCCTCCAAAAGTTTTTGAAAGGAACTTTAGTATCTAAGCCAAATAGAGAAACACAAAAAGAAATGAAAAAAGAAATAGCTAAAACCACAAACTTGAAGACAAAATGGCAGAAACAGACTCTCATATATAAATGATCACTGTAAATGTTAACAGACTAAATTCACCAATTAATAGACATGAATTATCTGATTGGATTAGAAACAGACTTTAACCTTCAGCTATCTAACACATAATAGTGTTAAATAAAGAATTACACCATATGGACCTAGTAGATATCCATAGGACTCCACTCCTCTCCAGAAACAGAATGCACATTTCCTCAAATGGGACATTGGAGGAATGGGACATTCTCTAATGTTCATCAATTATTAGCCCACAGCTCATAGTTTTTTAATTAAATGTATGCTATAGCTACTGATATGAGTCAACATTTTTAGGCTTCTGTCACTCACTAATTTAACCCATTCCCAGAATTTCCCCTTTCAAATGTTTTAAGAGATTAAGGAAACCATTAGATTCTGTTTTCTCAGCGACAGAAGTTGGATTTTGAAAGGGAATCTTTTTTTTTTTCCTTAGACTTCAAGTATATCAGTCCTTTTGCTTGACTTTAAATTTTATAAATAACAGACCTCCCCTGGTGGCACAGGTCATTGAGCCCAGCACTGTGAAGATGTCCACAGCCTCTGCAGCACCAGTTCGATCCCAGCCAGCCTGCGAGGGTCGCACATGGTGCAGCAGACCTCTCCTGTCACGCCCGCTGCTCCCCTCAGCAGTGTATTTCATCAGTCTGCCTGCTCTGTTTCCCGCTCTGTCTCTGGTGAATCATCGCACCCTCCCACACATCTGGTCTGTACCCCAGTTATTGTATAAATAAATAAATAAATCTTTAATTTTTTTTTTAATAACTGGGGAGGGGACAATAATATAAGAGGATTGACATTAGCATTCTCTCAGCTTTTCTAACTAGAATCCTGGGCCTTCAAATTTTCTTTCCTTACTTCTCTCAATTTCTGCAGGATTAGAAAAAATATCAGGTTTCTCTGGGTTTGGTACTTGTATTCTGTGAATCTGAATCTTACATATTTCCTAGTTTTTGCTGTGGGCTAGCATTGTCCTGATAGAAAGCTTGCTCACCAAACTTGGAGGTTCCCTTTCCTCTTAGATTTTATTCCTTTGGATGCTGGTTGCTTCAAAAATCTCTGTTTTTCTTCAAAAAGACTTTTCTCTATGTTTTATATAGATTTTAAAGTTGTTTATAATAGTAATATTTGCCATGATTAAAAATGAAAATTGATATTCAAGATCTGGAAGTTCCAGATGGACAGTCAGTCTGTGAAAACTGATATCATTAACCTTACTTACTTCCAAAGACCCACATATTGAAACAATAATATTTAAAAACAGGCACGCATAATGCTTCAGGTGATCATGACTTTAAGCATGTACCCTTTAATGTTAGGAGGTTAGCCACGTTTGGAAGCCTCTGCAATTGAAATTCTATAGAACACAGATGGTGGTGGAGAACAAAGCAGAATGAATCCTGGAATCTTAGCTCCTTTTTATTTGATTATTAAAATTATCTGGATGCCAAATTGGACCATTATTTACACAGTTAAGCTCCTATACAATGAATACCAACTAAAAAGTTCCTGTGTATGGTTTTTCATTGCATTCTAAAGACAAACCCATGGTAATACACTAGGAAATTCAAGATTAAAAAATATTTCAAATTAAAAGATACACCAAAAGAGTGATCCTCACTATAAGACAGTAGTTCACAGAAGTACTTTCACCATTAGAGCAGGTCACAAATGCTATGTTGGTTTCAGAAAGGAGAATCATACCAAAGTTAAGAAATAAAAAAAAGTAGATGATAATATTGATCCAATACTTTGTTCATACTGTGCTGAATCATTTTTGCTAAAAATATGGTAGTATCTCTGAAGATTTATGTTGCTAATGGAAACAGATGTGGTATATAAAGCTAAGCATCTTTTCATTTCATTTAGATACAGATATGTGCATAAACAAAGAATTAGCTTAAATTTATTGCAACTCAATAGTGTGAAAACATGGTAATAAATTCAACTACTCTTTTGTGTTTTGAGGAATGGCTAACCTGAAAGGATCATCCTACATTCTGAGAGAAGACCAGCTTCCTTCATTCCTTAAGACTCACTTTTTAGCTATCCTTATGAAGTCCAAGAGTACCTCCTCTTTGTTTGAGATATTCCTCATTAATGAACATTCTGTCTATTGCAACAGCCTAAAAAGAGCCATCTCCTTAATTCACTAGTGCATTTTCTTTCTTTTTTTTTTTTAAAGATTTATTTATTTATTTATTTGTTTATTTATACAAGCACTGGGTACAGTCAGAAGGGTGGGAGGGTGAGAGAATTCACCAGAGCCAGAGAGGAGAGCAGAGCAGGCAGAGCGATGAAGTAGACTGCTGAGGGGAGCAGCGGGCAGCAGGAGAGGTCTGTGCGCCATGTGGGACCCTCTCTGGCGGCCAGGGATGGAACCGGTGCTGCAGAGGCTGTGGGCAGTTTCGCAACCCAGCTCTCAACTGCTGTGCCACCGGGGAGGCCCTAGTGCATTTTATTTCTTACAACAGAAAAGAAAAAAAAAACTTTAATGAAAATACAATTATAAAGAGTGTCATTCCAATTGTGTCATTGTGATGGTATGCAAAGAAATAAGCTGTAATTTATGATAAGTAAAATTGTCAGAATAAAATTCAAAGGCTACATTTTCATGGATGATGATTATTAATTCAGCATTTTTTTTTGTTATTTTAAAGATTTATTTATTTATTTATACAAGCACTGGGTACAGTCAGAAGCGTGGGAGGGTGAGAGAATTCACTGGTGCCAGAGTGGGGAACAGAACAGGCAGACCAACAAAATACACTGCTGAGGGGAGTAGCAGGCACGGCATGAGAGGTCTGCGTGCCATGTGGGACCCTCGCTGGAGGCCGGGGATTGAACTGGCGTTGCAGAGGTTGCGGGCAGCTTCGCAGCCCAGCGCTCAACCACTGCGCCACCAGGGGAGGCCCTGGATGATGATTATTGAGCTAAATGATTAAGGCCATTAATATAGTTTCATATCTAGAGCTATCCTTGTGAAATGTATAAGTTCCAAGAGAAAATGCTGAATTCATTCAATTTAGAAATCTTGAAAAGATTAGTTACAAAAGCACAACATAGAAGATAGTATCAGTTATTTGAATGCTTAATGTCATGAAATGATAATTCTAGTTAACATATTTAGCATATGTTTTGCACTTGTTTCCTATTTCAATATTTTTAACAACCTGATGAAATTAATAATTATTTACCATATGCTTTAGAAAAGGAGGACTAGACACAAAAGTATTAAATAACTTCCCAAAGTTTACACATCTACTAAATGGTGGAAAGGGATACAAATGCAGAGAGCCTGACCTCGGATACCATGCTCTTGTCTGGCTCAATGAAAATACATTATATAGAGCAAGCTTCCTCAAAATGTGAGGGAAAGTTAATGTATTTTGAAACATGCCAAGCCTTAGTTTTTTATTGAAATCACATAAGAAGAGTGTGTAGACCCAAAGATAAGGTCAAGGACTGATCCTTGGACATTTTTATTAGTGAATTTAGTTATTACACATTTAGGATGATTGATTGTGTAGGAGTGTTTGTTACTGCTATTTTTTGTTTGTTTGTTTTCTTCTGTTCAGATGAACTCCTTATAGAATTTATTTTAGGGAGGCCTAGAAAGGAGGTAACTTATAAACATAGTCCCATCAAACTTTCACCAGACTTCTAAGCAGAAACTCTACAGGCAAGGAAAGAATTAAATAATGTATTCAAAATACCCAAAGTTTAAAGCTGCCAACCAAAAATATTATATCCTTCAAGATTCTTATCTATAAGAGAGAAATAAAGGCCTTCACAAACAAAAACTGAAAGTGCTTGCTAACACTAGACCTCACCTATAAATATCTGGAAAGGAACTGTACTGTGAATTAAAGAGAAGAAAGCCCATTGAGATTTCAACACAGAAATAGAATCAGAAAAAAAAAAAAAACAGTAACAACAGCATATATCAATAATCACCTAAATGTAAATGTTTTAAATTACCAATCAAGAATCACAAAGTGACTGGTTGGATCAAAAAGACAAAACCCAACTTTATGCTGTCTCAGTAAACCCATCTAAAAGTAAATATGACCTCCAAGTAATGGTTGGAACAAGTACTACAAGCAAAGGGAGCTCACAAAAAGTCAGGGAAAGTCAGAATTATGTTAGATAAAACATCTAATACAATTAGATATGTATATGTATATATCCAAATGAAAAAAGGAACTTAAAATGTATAAAACATGTATTAACAAACTTATAAACAGACATTAATTGCAACACAACAATAGTATAGAATTCAACACCCCAGTTACACCAATGGAAATTTAAACCAGGCAGAAAATAAATGACATACTTGAAAGAAGAATTAGACCAGATGTGCTTAATTTATAGGACACATCATTGCAATAAGTCTTTCCAAGGACACAGAAAGCATTATCAAGTATGGAACTGATGTTGACTCAGAAAACATGTTTCAATAAATTTTTAAAAACTGAAATTCATGGAGACAGAGATTTGTGAAGATTGTGTCTTCTCTGATGACAATGGTATCAAACTAGAAATCAATCACCAAAAGGAGAAGTAAAAAATATGGATACTGAATAATGTACAGATGAATGAATACTGGGTTAAAATGAAAGGAGAAATTAAAAAGTGTATGAAGACAAACAAAAATGAAGACATAAGCTACAATATCCAATGTAAAGCAGCAAAAGCAGAACTATGAGGGAAGTATAAAGCAAGATAGGAAAACATTTTGAAATAAGGGAGCTCTCTAATAAATAATCTAACTTTACACCTTAAGGGACTAGCAAAAGGAAACAAATTCAAAAGCCATGAGAAAGGAGTAAATAATAAAAACTAGAATAGAAATAAAAAGAAAATACAAAAAAAATCAATAAAACCAAAAGCAGACTCTTTGAGAAGACAAACAGAAAATATATACCTGTAGCTAGACTCACTATAAGAAAAAAGGGAGAAGACTCTAATAAATATAATCAGAAATGAAAGAAAAATAGCAACAGACATTTCAAGATACAGTGGATTTTCATAGATAATAGTGAACATCTTCATGTCCATAAAATTGATAACCTAGAAGAATTGTACATATTTTTAGAAAAAATGCAAGCTTACTGCATTAAAACAGGAAGAAATCAGAATCTTGAAGAGACCAATTAAAATGAAAATAATTTTGAGAGTAATAAAATGTCTCTCAGAATGCAAAAACTCATGACAGAACAAACTTGTGAGTTCACCAGGACTTCAAGCAACAACTATTTTAATTATATATATATATATATATATATTTTTTTTTTTTTTGCAGAGAAGAACTGGGATATAGGCCAAAGCTGTGGGAGGTAAGAGGATTCGCTAGACTGACTGGGTAGCCAAACAGATGTATTTATTGAAATTCACTGCTAAGGGGAACTGTCGTTGGGACAGGAGAGGTATTCTGTGCCATATGAGGGTTACTTCCCTGGCTGGAGATAAATCTCAGGCCATAGTGGTGATAGCACTGAGACTTAACCCCTAAGCCACCAGGAATGGCCATTAAAGCCTATTCTTTACAAAACTCTTCCAAAAACCCTAAAGTAAATTGAATGGTTTCAAAAACATTTTTTTTTAATTTTTTAAAAAATTTATTTATTTATGAATACAAGAACTGGGGTATAGGCCAGAGGTATAGATGGTGAGAGGATTCACAAGAGACAGAGTGGGGAACAGAACAGAGAGACTGACCAAAATACACTGCTGAGGGAAGCAGTGGGTGAGCCAGGAGAGGTCTGCTGCACCATGTGGGCTGCTCCTGCCTGGCAGGGGATCAAACTTGTGCTTCAGTGGCTGCTGATTGCTTCACAGTTTGCGTCTTAACCCCTTGCGCCACCAGGGAGACCCCTCAAACACATTTTGTAAGACCAACATTACTGTGATACCAAATGCAGTGAAGTCCATCAAAGAGAAAAAATAAACTATATCAATAAACTTGATGAACCTGTGAAGCATGCAAAGACATGCTACAAAATGTCAGCAAAACAAATTCAACAATACATACATTAAAATGATCATACAAAGGAATTAAACAAATTGGCATCAGAGAGAAGACCATAGTTTTGCCTTATGCATATATTCACAATTAGCTATCAGCAAGACAAAGTCAAAAAACACCTGAGGGAAAATCAGGCAGACACATCACAAACTAGAGGAAATTATCTGACAGAAAAAGGTAGGAGAAACATTCAGGCACCTATAACTAGTGTGGTATCAGAGTCATACATCTTATAAGAGGGAGGGGTTTCTTCTGTGCAAACTCCACTGTAGTTGTTGACTCAGGGGCACAAGTATCAGGAACTCTTGAGACACAACTTTGCATTAAGTAGGAGTATCCACCAAGTTGACTTCCAGGATATGAGATAAAATTTTGGAACTGAGCCTGAGGCTCTCAGCATAAAATAGCTAAAGCATGAATTGGCAAGGAGAAAGAGGTCAGTCCCAGCTGTGTCTCTTCATAGAAGAAGCTACTACTTAAAGCAAAGGCTAAGATATCCAAAACACCAGCCTCCACTCAGGGCAGGGCTAAAACTAAAACAACAGATGAAAAATTGCATAAACTTGTCCCTGTTAATAGAGGAGCAGACACCACAGGATAAATTTCTATGCTGGAAAAGAGAACAATTTCCAGACAATGGCCCCATTTCAATTACAATCCTCATCCAGTGCTGCATCTAGTGCTCAAAAAACATAAAGTGGAAATGGGCACATGGTTGTAAGGAACATTGAGACTGAAGAGTTGACCTAGAGGAGAATAACACTTTAGAGTTCCACCACAAGACTCCAGTTCTCACAGTACAGAACAAGCCATGAATCTCTGACACTCTCTGAAGGTGAGCCTCTGATACTATATTGTTCTTGTCCTCTTGTATACCTACTATCTCTTGCCAGCAACACTTCTCTGATTAGTGAAAGAAGTGAAAAGTCAACATTTGGAACCTATATTCCTATTATATCCCAGGATAAGATAAAATGAGGACACCACAGAAGAAAATAACACTAATGCTAGAGAAAATAAACAGACAGACGAATGAACAAACAAAATAAGAAAACAAAACTGAAAGATAAAAGGAAGGTACAACAAAAAACAAAATAAAACCAAAATCATAACAAAATATCAATGACACTTATGTGCCTATAATCATCTTAAATATAAGTGGCCTGATTTCATCAGTCGAAAGATGTAAGGTGACTGAATGGATTTCCAAACTAAGTCTAACCATCTTACACAGAAAACCCGTTGTACCACCAAAAACAAGCAAGACTCAGGATTAAAGTTCGGAAGATGGACAATCAGAACAAGTCAGGAACATCTACACTTGTATTAGATAAAAATACTTCGAATTAAAAAAAATAAAGTCATAAAAGATAGAGATGGATTCTTTATCAAGATTAATGGCCTCACACAACAAGAAGAAATAATGTGTGTGTGTGTCAAATGATGGAACACCAAGATAAATAACCCAATTAATAATAGAACTAAAGAAAGATATTACTGACAGCAGTATAATTCTAGGGTAATTTAATACCCCACTTACAACAATTGATAGATCAACAAAACTAAGGAAAGATATTATAAGCTATCACTTCAAGGAGGCGCTAGGACAAATAGGTATAACAAACATCTGCAGAATGCTTCACCCAAAAAATAATGAATACACATTTTTTCACATACATATGGAACATTTTTAAGAATAAATCACATCAGGACACAAGTAAATTATCAAAAATTACAAAGATTGAAGTTAAACCTATATACTCTGACCATTACATCACAAAGTTAGAACACATCTAAAGGAAAAAAAAAAAAAAAGCAAACAGGGATAACTATGGAAAAAAGGGGACTGCAGCAAGTGCTCTTTATTAGCTATTGGATAAAGGGAGAAACAAAATCACAAATTAAAAAAAAAAAACTTTGAGTTAAACATATATGATGATGCAAGCTACCATAATATATTGGATTCATGAAATGTTCAAAGAAGACATATAGGGCAGCTTGCCAGTAGGCAAATAAAAAATGAGTTGATCATCTCTTAGTATCTGGGGAATGCAAATCAAAATCATTAGATATCACATCACAAAAGTGATAATGGCCCATATCAAGATTATAGAAACAAGTGTTATTGACAGTGTGGCATGACAGCAACCCTGTACACTGTTGGTGGAATTGTTTCTTCATTTTCTATGGAAAACAGTATGGAGCTTTCAAAACATAAAATGTTAAAAATAGATCTACCTTAGGATCCAGCAATTTCACTCCTTGTTTTATATGCACAAAATACAAAAAAAAACAACAAAAAACAAAACAAAACAAAAAACAACAAACCTCCTTTTTTCATTGTTGTACTATTTACAATAGCCAAATTATGGAAACAACATACCTGCCCAACAACAGGTAAGTGGATAAAGAAAGTATGGTTTTTATACACAATGGTTTACTATTCAACTACTAAAAAAAGAATGCATCTTGCAATGGATGGAAGAGGGAACTATGGTCAGTGATATAAGTCAGATGGAGAAAGATAAATACCAGATCACTTCACTCAAATATGGAGTTGAAAGAAACAAAATAAAGGAGCAGACAAAATAAAACAAAGAAATCCCTATTCATCTGTCGACAGAAGTGAGCCTAAAATTGGAGGTGGAGGGTGGCATATAAAGGGGAGAGAGGTTGCAATAGACTAGGCAGAGAATGATTCTTCCTTTGATGGTGGTTGTGGTATTGAAACATATATCTGAAGGGGTGTGTGAGGCAATATCCAAAAATGATATATATCATTGGAAACCAAGGTTTCTTAAACAAAAACTAATACAATTTAATAAAAAAGAAACACAAACAAAACTAAAAAGGAAAAAATAATCTAAAGAAACATATTTACATTCTCACATTACAACATAAATCAAAATCAAATCTATATGGATAAAAGAGATAGTTATGGGAAATGAAACTAAAAGATATGAAGGATGTCTCAAAATTCAAAGGATCTTCTGCAAGGCTGCAATGCTAAATCACTGGAAAAAAATCAGTAAGTAGAGTATTTGCATTTTTATTTAATATGTACATTTGCATAAAATATGCATTCATATTTTAATGTATGCATAGAAAGACACATGGGAAAATGTGTTAACAGTGCCTATTTCTTGAATGACATTTTCTACTTTTATATATTTCTCTATCTTTATACCCCCCAAAGAACAGTGATTATGTCTTATAATAAAGTGGAACGTTTAATCCTATTTACTTTATGTAACTGTTATATAAGGTTTAAGAATCTGCCTGGGGATCAGTCTTTGGATGCTTTGTGGTATTTTGTTGAATCTTCCCTCAACAGAAAGAGGAGACTGGCCTTACTTTTTAAAAAAATAAAAATAAAAGATTTATTTATTTATACAAGAACCAGGGCACAGGCCAGAGGAGCAAGAGGGTGAAAGGATTCACCAGAGACAGAGTGGGGGGAAGAACAGGCAGATGGACCAAAAACACTGTTGAGGGGAGCAGCGGGCAAGACAAGAGACATCCACTGAGCCATGTGGGTATTACCCTGGCAGGCCAGGAATGGAACCAAACTGCAGAAGCTGTGGACAGCTTCACAGCACTGTGCTCAACTGCCTGCGCCACCAGGGAGGCCCAGGCCCTACTCTTGTATTAAGTTTGTCATCATTAGATCCATAAATTAGAACTTTGACTAGGATATTGATATCAATTAATTTGAGAAAGTTAACTGGAGTGGGAACAGTATGCTATTGTTCCAAGTTTAGAACAATTTTTCTTCATTTTTTTGTATTCTTCTTGCCATGGACAAAGGTCACATAAATCCCAACTAATAACAAACCCTAGAAATCTGACTTTAAACTTGGGGGTGGGAGGGAAAGAGGAAAGAGGGGCAGGGACACCATGGACTATATATGGGTTGTGGGGGAAATGTTTTAACATATACTTGAAGAGGCTGATCCTATTCTTCTAAATCGTATAAAATGTTGAAAGCCAGTGTTACCTCAATTAAAAAAAAAAGAAAAATATATTCTTCTTCCCTGGTACTGCATCTACCTCATAATCTGACCTTGAGTTCTAGGGAGAAGCCAGATCCCACAAGGACACATAGATCATGGGCATTTCTTTGGTGAATCTCCAACCGTAAGGAAAGTTGACTGCAAGTTTATTGTACTTTTTCTCCTGACAGGGTTCACTTCATTCAATCGGGGACAAGCGGACCTCAGCCCTTCCGATGGGACAGACGCTGTGGCAGGTACATCAGATTCAGCACAGAGAGCCATAGCAGAGGGGACAAGGAAGGGAAACAATAACTTAATTACAATAAGAACTACATATAGAAGTTTGTAATGGGCTGATTGTGTTTCCTCCTCCTCAAAAAAAAAAAAAAAACCAAATTCATTTCCTGAAGCTTTAACTGCCAATAACTTAGAGTGTGATTGTATTTGGAAATAAGGCCATTTAAACAGTGAAAAAGTTCAAATAAGGCTGAAAGGGTTAATATGATCTGAGCCAGGTGACTAATTTTTTTTAAAGATTTATTTATTTATGCATACAAGAACTGGGATATAAGCCAGAGGTGTGGAGGGTGAGAGGACCCACCAGAGACAGAGTGAGAAGCAGAAGAGGCGGATCTACCAAAATACACTGCTGAAGGGAGCAGTGGGTGAGACAGGAGGGGTCTGCTGGGCCATGTGGGTTGCTCTCTGGCTGGCCAGGGGTCAAACTCATGCTGCAGTGGCTGGAGACAGCTTGAAAGCACTGTCTTTAACCCCTGCACTACCAGGGAGGCCCTGGGTGGTGTCTTTATGAGAGGAGGATAAACACTGTGTCTGGGATATGTGTACACAGAGAAAAGCCTGTGAGGACTCAGCATGGAGTGTCATCAACAGGTTAGTGAGAGAGGAGTCAGGAGAAACTAGGTCTGCAGATGCCTTAGTCATGGACATCCAACACCTAGAACTCTGAAAAAATAAATTTCTGTTGTTTATAACCACCCAATTGATGGCACTTTGTTATGGTAGCCCTAGCTGATTAATACAAAGTTCAAGGAATTTTGTGTTTATTTAAAATTTTAAAATTTGCATTGATGTTGGGCCTCCCTGGTGGCACAGGTGGTTAAGTGATGTGCTGTGAAGCTGTCAGCAGCCTCTACAGAGCTGATTTGATCCCTGCCGGCCTCGGAGCAACCCACATGACAAGCAGACCTCTCCTGTTGTGCCCCCTGCTCCCCTCAGCAGTGTATTTAGTCAGTCTGCCTATTCTGTTCCCTGCTCTGTCTCTTGTGAATCCTCTCACCCTCCTGTGCATCTGGCCTGTACCCCGATTTTTGTATAAATAAAAATAAATCTTTAAAAAAATAATTTGCATAGTCTACTTAGAACTGGACATGATTGGCAATTGATGTTGTTATACACGCTTGTACATGATTTTGAGATACAAGAGCATCCTATTAATGTGTATGTTAGCACACCTCACCTATCCCTAAGGTACCTGAAGTCCTCCATCATAGTAGATCAGGCCCCCTCCCCACTTTGCTCTTCTCCATTTTCCTCCCCACTCTGGTAGCCTCAAGTCAGATGTCTAGAGTTTGGTATTAGTTGGGTTTTTTCTGACCCTTTATTTTGCTTCTCTATACTCTACATAAAAGTGACACTATCCAGTATTTGCTTTCTCCTTCTGACTTATCTTACTTAGCCTAATCCCCTCTAATTTCATCCATGTTGTCACAAATCATAAAGGTTTTATCATATGCACACACAACTGAGTAGTATTCCATTAGGCACATTATTGTGCCTAATCCTTCATCTGTCTTTGGGGACAGGCTGCTTCCAGAGCTTGACTATTATAAATAGTGTTGCAATAAACATAAGGGTGCACACACCCCATTCAAATTAGTGTTTTTTGCTTTCTTCACGTAAACAGCAAGTCATGGAATTGCTGGATCATATGGTGAATCTATTTTTAATATTTTGAGAAATCTCCAGTCTGTTTCCCACAGGTGTTGGACCAGTGTACATTTTCCCCAAACAGTGTATCAGTGTTCATCCTTCTCCATATCGTTGCCAACACTTGTTATTTATGGTCTTTAATTGGCAAGGACAGTTTCCCACAGGAGAGGTCCATTTAAGCATGATGTGAAGAATGGCCATTGAATAAGTACCATAAGCACCTCATCAGTGAAATCTGTGTAGAAGAAATCCTAAGAGAAGTGAGAAAAAATGCAAAGAAATGAAATGCTTTGGAAATTTTTGGTATATTAACATAGCCACCACGTGGAAGCCAGTGAGAAGTTTATCTCAACATAGGAGACTGACAACAACACTGGTGTCTAAAAGCAAAAATAAGGTGTACTATTCCCCCAAACCAGAGAGTAGAGTGGTAAATAACTAAGGTAGGTAAGCTACCTTGAGGTTGAGAGTCTACTTAAAACTGGACATGATTGGCAACTCTAAAAAACCTTTTTTTAAAAGATTTATTTATTCATTCAAGAACTGGGGTATAGGCCAGAGGTGCAGTAAGTGAGAGGATCCACCGGAGACAGAGCAGCAAACAGAACAGGCAGCCTGAGTGAAATACACTGCTGAGGGGAGCAGCCTGAGAGACAGGAGAGGTCTGCCATGCCTTGTGGGCCGCACCCTGGCCGGCTGGGGTTCCAACTCACACTGCAGAGACTGCGGACAGCCCCACAGCACTGCGCCTAAGCCCCTGCACCACCAGGGGGGCCCTCTAACACAACTTTGAAGCAAACCTGAAGTGAGCACCGCATTGATGTGACCTGAGGATGGGGCCAGAGAAGAGGAGATGGACATCCTCTTTAGGCAGCATCTTTGAATACATTGGTTGTTGAAGACTAGAGGCTATTTGGATATAAATCCTTGACCACTGGCGAGACATTTGCACGTTCCTCTAATTGTTTAAAATGATTCTTGTTGTGAAGAAACATAGTTTCAGCATCGTTTAGAAAATGCAAGTTCTCAACCATGTGATCCCAATCTCCTGAATCAGAACCTCGGGGGACAGTCCCAGAAAACCAATACTTCTGAAGTATTATTTCTGGGGATGTTCTACTGTTTTTATTGGCTTTCATAACCTCTCTGCACTTCATATGCAGGAATTTCCTTGTAACGTAATTGCTCACAACTTTTTTTCAAATTTTAAATTCTGTAATATTTATCTCATGTAGATTAGTATCCCTATAGCCATCGTCCTTTCCAAGATCTTTATTCATTCATACATTTGAATGATTTGGCATAATTATAATTTGACAATGTGTATACTTTATAACTTTGCTTTTCTCAATTACTGATGTTTCTAATCTCTGAATTTAGCAGAGATGTCTTCTATACATATATTACATTTCAGTGTTGTTGGTAAAGGTGAAAGATGGTGAAGGAGGATGCCACAATGCAGGCCTCCAAGTGCAATGCACAGGGTTTAAAGATTAATTAGGTTAGGCAAACATCACAATTGCCAACACTAACTGCACTGCACTGGATCTTCATTTTTTTTTTAAGATTTATTTATTTATTTATTTATGCATACAAGAGCTGGGGTGCGGAACAGAGATGTGGGGGGTGAGAGGATTCACCAGAGACAGAGTAGGGAGCAGAACAGGCGGATCTACTGAAATACACTGCTGAGGCAAGCAGTGGGCAAGGTAGGAGAGGTCTGCTGTGCCATGTGGGTCACCTCCCTGGTGGGGGGGATAGAACTTGTGCTGCAGCAGCTGTGGATTGCTTCATAGTGCTGAGTCTTAACCCCTTGTGACACCAGGGAAGCCCCTCTGTGAACTTGTTCTTGTTAGCATTGTAGGTCTCATGTGCAAGAAACTCTTCTGTTATTTTCTTTCTTAAAGAATTGCAAAATAACCATAATCTTTTCCACATGTATTCAAAATATTCTGCCTGAAAATGTACTTAAATTCTAGAAAGCTTTGTACTCATTTAAATTACAATGGCACCATCTTTTGTGCGTGTCATTATCTTTCCTGGGTTTTGTCACTTCCATGGCAACACATACTGTATTTTACTTTGTGCTTAAAAATTATTTATGCTGAGCAATAAACTAAATTTTATGAATATTCAGCAATGCCTTCCAAGTGGTGAAATGTTCTGAACAGTCTCTTAAATCCTTCCCACACACAACTTCTAAATTAATCCTCTGAAGTACAGCCCCGATGTACTCTCTCTCTCTCCTCTCACAAAACATTAATGCCTCCCTACTGTTTTTTTTTGTTTAATTTTTTTTATGGAGGAATTGCTCATCAAACAAATATTTCAGTGAAATTAATCTATTATCATTAAAGCAGAAATTATTTTTTTCTAGGCATTGTCTTTTATTTTCACCTACCACCAAACCCTACTTTCTCTTTGACTTTTTTTCACTCTTCCTTTCCTGAGTCACAAACCTCACTTCATCTATAATTATTCCCTGGTTGTATAAGCATTTTACTCTGTTGAATTGTCCACTATGTATATTTCCAATTTTTTTTTGTGATTCTGATTTACTTTCCTACCTATAATTCCCTTTAACTCCTTAGATTTTGCTCTAAATGGCAAAACTTTGTTTTCTCTTATGACTGAATTGTACTCCATAGTGTGGTGTGGATATACGACATCTTCTTGAGCCAATCGATGAGCATTAGGCTGCTTGCATATAGCAGTTATTGTAAATAGTGCTGCAATAAACACATTATAAAGCATATAGATTTTTGAGTACTGGTTTCATGTGCTTTGGATAAATGCCCAGGAGTGGGATTGCTGAGTCACATAATACTTGCATTTTATTTTATATTTTATTTTTTTAAAGATTTATTTATTTATTTATATAAGCACTGGGTACAGTCAGAAGCATGGGAGGTTGAGAGAATTCACCACAGCCAGAGCAGAGAGCAGAGCAGGCCGACTGACGAAGTACACTGCTGAGGGGAGCAGCAGGTGGCAGGAGAGGTCTGTGCGCCATGTGGGACTCTCCTCCGGGTGGCGGGGGAGCAGCCGGGGATAGAACCGGTGCTTCATAGGCTGTGGGCAGCTTCGCAACCCAGTGCTCAACCACTGCGCCACCAGGGAGGCCCACCTGCATTTTATTTTAAAAGATAAATTCATACTGTTTTCCTAAATGACTGCAAGAGTCTACATTCTTACCAATGGATTAGAGTTCCTCTTCTCTGTATATCCTCCAGCACTTGTGGAAGAGGGGGTGTCTTCTTAGTATGTGTTATTCTCCTAGTTGTGAGAAAATATCTTGTAGTTTTAATCTGCATCTCTCTCTCTGGAAACAATGATGGACATTTTTTCATATTTCTATTGGCCTTCTGAATGTCTCTTTGGTAAATTATTCAGATATTCTGTCCATTTATCAATAGGGTTGCTTGTTACTTTTTTTAATTGTTGATTTGCATAAGTATTTTTATATATGTTGGGTATTAATCCCTTGTTGGTTTTGTAATGTGTGTGAATATTTTATTCTATCCAGTAGGATATATTTTTAATCTACTCTTATTCTTTCTTTTACTGTGTAAAAACTGTTTGCATTAGCTTATTTTGCTTTTGTGTCCCTTGCCATAGGGGTTAAGTGTCCTAAAACATCATTAAAATTAATATCATTGTGTATGTGTATATATACACACAATGACATTAATTTTAATGATGTTTTATATATATAATATATAAATTGATATATTATATTTATATATATAACCATTTTTTCTTCTTTATATTTAAGATTGAGGTTCTTGTATATTTATTTTATGCATAGTCTTAGAGAACAAACTTAGTTCTCTCACACATGGTCATCCTGTTTTCCCAGCACCATTTTTTTTGTTTGTTTGTTTTTAGATTTTATTTATTTATTTAGACAAGCACTGAGTATAGTCAGAAGCACAGGACAGTGAGAGATTCACCAGAGCCAGAGTGGGAGCAGAACAGGCAGACTGACGATGAACTGCTGAGGGGAGCAGCGGGCGGCAAGAGAGGTCTGCACGCCATTTGGGACCCTCACCCAGCGGCCGGGGATTGAACCTGTGCTGCAGAGGCTGCGGGCAGCTTCGCAACCCAGCGCTCAACTGCTGCACCACCGGGGAGGCCCCCCAGCACCATTTTTTAAAGAGACTCCTTTCCACATTGTATGTATGCACATATGTATACATGCATATATGTGTGTGTATATATATATATATATATACACATACACACATGTATATATGACATCTTTATCATACACATTCATGGATTTATTGCTGGCTTTTTGTTCTGTTCCATTCATTTGTGTGCCTATTTTTAGGCCATACCATCTTGTTTTATTTAGTGTTGTATTATATTAGTTTTTTTTAAGTTTTATTTAATTAATTTATTTATTTATGCATACATAACTGGTGTAGAGGCCAGAGTTGTGGTGGCAGGAGCTGTGAGAATATTCATCAGAGACAAAATGGGGAGCATAACAGGTGGATATACTGAAATACACTGCTGAGGAGAGCAGTGGGCAAGACAGGAGAGGTCTGCTGGGCCATGTGGGTTAGTTACCTGGCCAGGGATCAAACTCAGGCTTCTGTGGCTGGTGATAGCTTGCCAGTGCTGAGTCTTAACTCACGGAGGCCCTAGAATTAAAGGGTAGATAATGGAATGGCTCCATTTCTGTATTTCTCAGGATTGCCTTAGCTATGTGAGCTTTTTATTATGTTTTTTTGTACAATGTTTTTTGTTTAATTTCTTTTAAGAATATTGTTGGCATTTTTTTAAAGATTTATTTAGTATTTTATAAAAGCACTGGGTACAGTCAGAAGCGTGGGAGGTGAGAGAATTCACTAGAGCCAGAGGGGAGAGCAGAGCAGGCAGACTGACAAAGTACACTGTTGAAGGGACCAGCGGGTGGCAAGAGAGGTCTGCACGCCATGTGGGACCCTCGCTGGCAGCCGGGGATCAAACCGGCACTGCAGAGGCTGCGGGCAGCTTTGCAACCCAGCACTCAACCACTGTACCACCGGGGAGGCCCTATTGTTGGCATTTTTAAGGAGATTATGATAAATTTATATACATACACAACTTTAGGTAGAATAGTCATTTAGATTACGTTGATTCTCTCCATTCATGAGCATGGCATGTTCTTCCATCTCTTTGCATCAAAATCTAAATTCTTTAATACTGTCTTGTAGTTCTCATTGTATAGATACTCACTTGGCTAGGTTAATTCTGAAGTATTTCACTCTTTTGGAAGCTATTGTGATTGGTATTTATTTTCTGTATATAAAAATGCAACCAGTTTTTGTATGTTGATTTTGTAATCTGCCTCATTGCTTTAATCATTGTTTTTAACAGCTTTTTGGTTGAGCCTTCTGAGTTTTCTAAGTGTTATATCTTATCATCTGCAAATAATGATAATTTCACTTCTATCCAGCTTGTATTCCTTTTATTTACTGTGGTTGTTTGACTGCTCTGATTAAAATTTCTTACACTAAATTAAATATTAATGGTGACAGTGGGCATTCTTGTTTTGCTTCTGATCTTTATGTGAAAACTTTCAGTTTTCCACCATTAAGTAGGTTTATGATATATGACCTTTACTATATTGAAGGAGATCCTCTCTATCACATCTTGTTTATAGATTGTACTATGAAGTTGTGCTGAATTATATCAAATTCTTTCTCTGAGTCTGTTGATATATTAATTTTATCTATGCTTTTGATGATACAGTATATTACATTGATTAAATATGCATATTTAAGCATTCTAGTATCCTGTGATAAATCCCCATGATTTGATCTGTAAATTTTGTAATATATTGTGAAACAAATTTACTATTATTTTTGGAATATTTTGCATTAATGTTTATCAGAGATATTGATCTGTATTCTTCAAGTGGATAGTAATGAGGGGATATTCAGAATCATGTAATAGATCCATTTTTCATATTTTGAGAAATCTCCATTACTATTTTCCACAGGGGCTAGACCAGTCTACATTCTTTTTTTTATTTTTATTAATTTTTAAAAGATTTATTTATTTATTCAAGAACCGGGGTACAAGCCAGATGTGCGGAAGGGTGAGAGGATTCACCAGAGACAGAGTGGGGAACAGAAAGTCAGACTGACTGAAACACACTTCTGAGAGGAGCAATTGGTGAGACAGGAGAAGACTACCATGCCATGGGGGTATCTCCCAGGCTGGCTGGGATCGAACCCGCACTGCAGAGGCTGCAGACAACTTCACAGCACCGTGCTCAACTGCCTGCACCACCAAGGAAGCCCCTTATATTAATTTTTTTAAAGATTTATTTATTTATGTGTACAAGAACTGGGGTACAGGCCAGAGGTGTGGGGGATGAGATGGTTCACCAGGGACAGAATGGGGTGCAGAGCAGAGATACTGACTGAAATACACTGCTGAGGGGAGCAGCAGGCGAGTCAGGAGAGGTCTGCTGCACCATGTGGGTTGCTCCCTGGCCGGCTGGGAATTGAATGCATGCTGCAGAAGCTGCAGATAACTTTACAGTGCTGAGCTTAACCCATTGTGCCACCAGGGAGACCCACAGTCTACATTCTTCCAACAGTGTAAAAAGGCTCCTTTTTCTCCATATCCTCACCAGCAGTTGTTTTTGGTCTTTTTCATATAGATCAGTCTCACATATGTAAATTGGTATCTCATTGTGGTTTTTCATTTGTATTTCTGTGAAAATAAGTAATAAGGAAATTTTATTCATAAGCCTGTAGGCCATCTATTTCTCCTTTGGTGAAATACCTATAACTCTCTTTTTCCTATATTTATATTGGGTTATTTGTTTATTTCTTTGTGAAGTTGTGTGAGTTCTCTGTAGACCTTTGATAAGAGCTCCTTGTCAGATATATGGTGCGCAAATATATTGTCACATTCATTAGGGCGTCTTTTTTGTTTTAGTGACGGTTTCTTTCACTGTGAAGAAGATTTTTATTTTGATGTAGTCCCAGTTATTTATATCCTCTTTTGTTTTTCTTGGTGCTGGAAAGGTGTCCACAAGATTATCTCTGAAGCCTGTATCTGGAGTGTTTTGCCTGTTTCCTTCTATATCTTTTATGGTTTAAGTGTTCACCTCCAAGACATTTATAGATTGTCTCATTTGTAGTCTGAAAGTGTGATGCCACTATTCTTCCTTTTTTTTTTTCTTTTTGGTCAGGATAGCTTGCTTTTTGGGGTCTTTTGTGGTTCTATATGAATTTCAGTAATGTTTGTTCTATATCTTTGAAGAACTCCATTCAACCTTTGATAAGGATTGCATTGAATCAGTGTATTGGTTTGTGTATGATGGCTATTTTCATAATGTTAATTCTTCCAATCCTTGAGAAGGGAATATCTTCCCATTTCTTTGTGTCTTCTATTGTTTCTAATAATGTCTTATAATATTCTCTTTTTAGGTATGTGACCTCCATTGTTTAGTATACTTCTACGCATTCAATTTATTTCAGTGTAACTGTAAATTGCATTGATTTCTTAATTTCTCCTCTTCTAGTTAACTGATATTTATGGGAAGGCAACTGATATTTCCATATTGATTTTATAATATACCACTTTGAGTTTGCTTATTTATTGCCTCAGTTAGTTTTTCAGTGGTCTATAGTGTTCTTTATGTGTATTACCTTGTCATCTGCAATATTGATGGTTTTACTTTATCATAGAATTTGGATTCATTTTGTATCCTCCTTTTGCCCAGTTGTTCTTACTGGGACTTCCAATAATACATATGAATTTTTTCTTTCCTATTTTCATATAGTGAATATTGTTGATTGATTATCCTATATTGAACCACCCTGTATTCCCACTGTAAGTCCCTCTTTGTCATGGAGTATTATCTTTTTAATGCATTATTAATTCGGTTTGCTAAGATTCTGCTGAGGATCTTTGAATTTGGGTTCATTTGGAAATTTTCTGTAGTTTACTTTTCTGTGTTATCTTTGTTTTGTTTTGGTATACGATTAATGTAGCCCCAAGACATATGTTTGGAAATATTCTCTTTGACAATTTTTTGAAATGTTTGAGCATGTTAGCTATTTATCAACTTTGAAGTTTTGGTAAAACTCAATTGTGAAGCTGTCTGATTCTACGCTTTTGTTTTTGGGGAAAGTCTTGACTACTGTTTCAATTTCCTTGCTAGTGATCAGCATATTCAGGGTTTCAATTTCTTCCATATTCAGCCCTAGATAATTATGCATTTATTAAAATTTATCCATCTCTTCTTAGTTAATGAACTTATTAGTATGCAAATAGTCATAGTACTATCTTATTATCCTATGAATTTCTGCAGTGATTTTTTCAACTTCTCTTTCATGTTTGATCTTGATTATTAGAACTTTCTTCTTTTATTTATGAGCCTAGATAGGTAGAGGTTTGTCTATTTTGTTTATTTTTTTGAAGAAGCAGGGTTTTTTTTTTTTTTGTATCATTCTTTATGTCCTTTTGATTTGCATTCCATTTATTTCTGCTTTAAATTTTCATTATTACCTTCCTTCTACTGGTTTAGGTTTTGTTTGTGTTTTGTTTTAGTCTCTTGAGTTGTGAAATAGGTTGTATATTTGAGCACTTTGTTTTTTTCTTGATGTGGGCCTGTATGTCTTGTACTTCCTTCCCTCTTAGTACTTCTCTTGCTGTGTCTCATAAGTTCTGGAAGTTTGTAGATTACTTTCATTTGTTTCAAGGTAATTAAAAAAAAATCTTTGATTTTCTCATTAACTCAATGATCATTCAGAAGGTGTTTAATCTCCACATATTAGAGGTTTTCCCTTTTCTCTTTTTGTGGTTGATATCCCATTTTATAATATTGTGATAAAAGAAATACTTATTATGATTTCAATCTTCATGAATTTATTTCTACTTGTCCTGTGACACAATATACAGTTAATCCTGGAGGATATTTCATATGCACTTGGAAAAAAAAAATGTGTGTATCCATCTTCCTTGGTAGTCAGTGCCCTAAAATGTCTAATATACCCATATGGTCTAAATTTTTAAAGATTTATTTATTTATGCATGCAAGAACTGGTGTACAGGCCAGTGGTTGGGGAGGGTGAGAGGATTCACCAGAGACAGAGTGGGGAACAGAACAGGCAGACTGACTGAAATACACTCCTGAGGGGAAAGCAGTGAGCGAGACAGGAGAGATCTGCCCCACCATGTGGGTTGCTTCCTGGTGGGCCCACGATCCAAGATCCAACTGTGGATAGAGTCATAGATCGTGTCTTAAACCCTTGTGCCCCCAGGGAGGCCCATGGTCTAATTCTTATTTTAAGGATATTGGGTAATTATTTATTTTCTAGTTATCCTATCTTTTGGAGAAAGCAGGGTCTTGAATTCCCTACTGCAAATGTGTTTTTCCCAATGTTTGTTTTGGATTTGACACTAATCTTCTTGTATATTTTGATGTTCTTTTATTTGCTGAGTATACTTTTATATGTATTATTAATCTTTATAATTCATTGTTCCCTTAATCATTATATAGTACCCATCCTTGTCTCATTATCTTTTTTTTAACTGAAATTTATTTTGTCTAAGTGTGACTGTCTCTTCCTTCTTTGCTTAGTTCCATTTATCTGTAGAATTGTTTATCAACACTTTTTTTTCTAAGTCTCTGTTTTTGTTTGTAACTCAAGTGTGTTTCCTGGAGAAAACAGAATGTTGGATTATTTCCCAATCCAATTAGAAACTCTGTGTTTTAATTGGTGAGTTCAGTCCATTTATACTTAGAGTAATTATTGATATATGAAAGTCTTTTTCTACCAGTTTGTTAATTTTGTGGTTTTATTTGTAGTCATTGTTAAGTTTTTTTGTTTTTTGTGCATATTCCTCTCTTCACTTTATCTACAAGAGCTTTTTTCAACATTTCTTGGAGGTTTATTATCTTACTAAGAGGTTTACCAATTTTATTTTATGTTGTAAAACTACATTTTTGTTAATCTTTTGTAATTTCTTTGATCTCTATTTTTATTTATTTAATTTATTATTTTTTTAAAGATTTATTTATTTTTTTATACAAGCACTGGGTACAGTCAGAAGTGCGGGAGGGTGAGAGAATTCACCAGAGCCAGATCAGGGAGCAGAGCAGGCAGAAGGACTGAAGTACACTGCTGAGGGGAGCAGCGGGCGGCAGGAGAGGTCTGCGTGCCATGTGGGACCCTCCTCTGGTGGCCGGGGAGCAGCCGGGGATCGAACCAGTGCTGCAGAGACTGTGGGCAGCTTTGCAACCCAGCGCTCAACCGCTGCGCCACCAGGGAAGTCCTCATCTTTATTTTTAATTACTGATTTTGTGTTCTTTCATTTATTCTACTTTTGACTCCAATTTATTCCTCTTTTTCCAATTTTTTAGGTATAATAATAATATTGAAAATATTTATTACTTCTTAATGTGAGTCTGTGATACAAATTTCCTTTTATAACTGTTGCTTTCTCTAAATTCATTACATTCTGAACTTGTATTTATGAACTGTTTTCATAAATCTAGAGATACTATTGTTTTCTGTTTTAATTCCTTCTTTCATCCAATAGCTAAATAAAGTAGCATGTTGTTTAGTCTCCATGCATTTATGTTTTCCATACCTTTATTTCATTATGATAAGTATGATTTCAATCTTCCTAATATTATTGCTGATTGACTAGTCTACCAACATATGGTCTATTCTTTGTTTGTTTGTTTTGTTTTGTTTAGAGAAAGAAAACTGTATTGAGGAGAAAAGGAAATAAAGTAGAACTCCCGTTGGTGGAACCAAGCCAGGGAGGGGAAGGGAGCCCTTGGTCTATTCTTAAAAATGTTGCGTGTACACTTGGAAAAAAATGTTTTGCTGTGGTTTTGGGGTGGAGCGTTCTGTAGATGTCTGTTAAGCCTACTTGATCTAGTTCCTCATTTAAGGTTATTTCTTTTTCAATTATCCTCTGCCTTTTTGATCTGTCTATAGTGGTAATTGGAGTATTAAATTCCCTAGCATTACTGCATCGTTGTCATTATCTCCCTTCTGCTGAGGTTAGTATATGATGGACTATTGTCCATTAGATTGTCTGATGTCAAATCTGTTCTTATGAGACATACTGTTGCTCTCTTCCTGTTCTGTGTTAAAGTTTCTGTCTATTACCTCTATATTTTTTTGTTCTGTTGCTTTACAATAACCTTGTTGGTATATACTTTGCTAGTTTCCTGGTGTGAAAAATTTTATTTTAGGTTTTGCTTTTCAGTGAAGTTACTTGCCCTTCCTTCTGTCTTCAATATTTATCTTGCAGAGTAAACAATTATAGACTGGACATCTTTTTCTTTGAAAAAAGATCTTATATATCTTTTGCCATTCCCTTCTTGCTTGTAAGGTTTTAACTGGAAAGTGAAATTATTGTTTCCTTGTATGTTACTATTTTTTTTCTCAAAGTTTTTATTTGTCTTTTTAATTTGTAACATTCTGTCTTTGCACTGTCTTTCAGCCATGGCATATGCCTTAGAGTGTGTCTGTCTGCTATTATTATTATTAATCATCATCGCCATCATCATTATTATTTGGATTTCTTGTATCAGGAGGTGCGGTCTTTGTACCAGTTGAGATAGTGTTCAGCAATTACTTTCATATAATAATATTCTATGCATTTTTCTCTCATCTTTTTGGATCCTCTATGTTATTTTTCTTTTGACTAGTCAATAGAGCTCTTACATTATTTTTATTTTTTAAAATTATTTCTTCTTTTTGTTTTTCTACTTGTGCTTGCTGAAATTTTGCTTTTAAGCTTACTAACTCTCTCCATTACATGCATTTGTCTGTTGTCAGATCCTTTATTGTATTTTTTTAAGTTGGTTATAGCATTTTTAGATCCCTTAATACTTGTTCTAGCAATTTTGTATTTTCATGATTATTGTTTTCCTGTTTTATATGATCCATTTTTTTTTAATTCAGCAATAGTAATTATAACTGCTACCTTGGGCTCCTCTTCAAATATATTTCATTGTTTTGCTGGATTAAAAGGTCTGATTTGTGCCTCCCTAGGGGCTCAAGGGGTTATGAAGCAAACCTATGAATCTATCCTCAGCTAGTGCAGCATGAGTTCAATCCCTGGCCAGGGTGCTACCCACATGGCACAGCAGACCTCTCCTGGCTCTTCTGCTGCTGTGCTCAGCAGTGTATTTCAGTCAGTCTGCATGTTCTGTTCCCTGCTCTCTGGTGAATCCTCTCACCACACCCCTGCACCTCTTGCCTGTACCCCAGTTCTTGTATGCATAAATACATAAATAAAACATTTTTAAAAGGTTTGATTTAATTTGTTATAATAATTGTGATATATTCTCTGTCTCTTCATTGTCAGTTATTATGGACTGCAATAATGTTAAAATTTCAGGCAATTGCCTTTGTCCCTGTGCAGGTGGCTGAAGAAATGGCAGGGAGTTATAAGTGGTATGAACAAAAAACATATCTATACTCACATAAAGAGAGGCTCCATTCATATCTAGATCATTCACCTGTGTCACTCTCCTATGTTATTGTTTATACAATTCCTTCTCTGAATTACAATTAATTACAATTACTCCCTATATCCATATATATATTTCATTTTTCTCTTTGTAAAGTAATAGTTTCTTTATTCAGTTTATAAAATGATAAAAGTAATATGTTGAAGAGTTTAATTCAGGAGACTCATGTAGTTGAATACTTTTGATCACAAATTCAATTAAAGTATTGATATAATAAACTTTGATTGACTTATGACTTATTTATAATTTTGTTTGAATTAAATTGAAGTATAACCCTACATGCAAACAGTTGCTATTAGATCTGTATGTGTGTGTGTATAAATGCACAGAGAAGAAAGTGGTACTGGTTTTATTAACAGATTAATGTATGGGAATTTACAAGCTTATACACATTTGACAAAATAACTCATTATTTTTAGTGCTTACATCTCTGTCAGTGTTCTTCTATTTTAAGATGTAAGATGATTGGCTATATATCCAGCATAGACAATAATTCATGTAGAGGAAATGTGATACTAACCAAATAAATGCCTTACATTATTTACAGGAAACTTTATTTTCGATTTAAATTATATGCAGGAATAAAACACAAGTGCTTTTTATAAATAGGTTTGAGGCATGAATATTTTAATCTCATGAGTATTGCATAAATGAAAATTCCTTCCAATAGTTTGTGTCCATAAGCATAACTTGAACAAGACTTATACACAAACTCTGCCAATGCCTTTATTCTTTGAAATGTTACACAAGACAACATAGCTAAAATTGTTATTTTTATATTTCATTTAATTATTGGAAATTATTCACAAATCTGAATTAGAATGAAAGAATACCTCGTATACATTTGTACTGTTGGCCTTTAGTTAGAAGAGAGTTAAGTATTATGAAATTGAAAGATTTACTCTCAGATTCAAACTTTTGATATTTAACAGCTTTAATCACAGAGTAAGAAGTTACATATACATTCTTCAATACCACATACTTCTCCTTGGCAGCATTGTTATTTATAGAAATCTATTTTTCTTATTTTCATTATTTAGATCATGCCTAATAAATTATGTATTAACTATAAATATTGAGAAGTTATATACCATACAGGACATTTTTAACTGTCTTTAAAAATCAATCCTATTTTCAAGTAGAAACAAAAATGTATGCATCCTATAGTAAGTTAAATCTATTTTGTGTAATATATTTTTGCAAATTTTGGTTTACTTTGTGCTAAATAATTAATCTTAATATCACAATTTTTGTAAACCTTGTTTTATTGAACTCTGAAGATAGATCAAATACACTTTCACCTTCCTTCCAAATTCTGTCTTAATTAACAATATTTCATCCATACATACAAGAGATCCAACTGTCATTTTAAATTCACATATTTGAATTGTTTCAAGAAATTTATGATGTGGAATGACTTTTAATCCTTTAGAGTTTCTGAAAATGAATTTATTCACAAGTTTCAACCATTCTAGGAAAATCCTTTACTTGCTTATACCAGAGTGCTCCTGTAGTCTCCAGTTGATAGTTCTTCACAAAGTTTTTTGCTCTTATTCATAAAAGAAATCAAGAAGTCATTTGAGGGAAGAAACTAAATTTTTCCTCTGTGCACATTTAGAAATTTCATGAGTTGAATACAGATCTTGACTGACAAATTAAACTGATTACACATACACAATCTGATAAATGAAAAGTATTCATGATAAATAAACAAGTAAACTAAGGGTCTGACTTAATAAGAAGACCAATAACTAATAAAAAAGATCAGTAATAATTTTCACTTGCTATCTATGTATAATTGAAAGGATTTTTTTTCTAAATTATTTTTAAGAATGTAACAATTATTTCCTTGAATATTTCTCTGTTCCTACATGGTCTCACTCATAGCAAGAGTCTAGAAAACTTAAATAAGAGGCCAGGAAAAAGAATAACTATAAGAAAGTAAAAATCAAAATCAACAAGCAACTATGAAGCAGAGACACTCTATGGGGGGTGGTGGGTGGGGAAAGGAGGAATTGGGGTCAAAATAAGGGGGTTGCAATTGTATGGGGAATATAAAAATAAAATTAAAATTAAAAAAAAAAAGAATGTAACAAGATTCACATTTGGCAGGTGTCTGCTCAACTTATCTGTTGCGGAAACTGGATACAGACAATGCTCAAGCAGAATTTCAGGGAACTTTACTGTTTAGCATTCAGACTACTGGTCTAGAGTTTATAAAGTTACCTTGCTAGTTATTCTTTTCTTTGTCTTGGGGGCAGATCTTTATAATGGTAATTTATCTCTATCTAATGGACCCATCATTAGTCTTCTTTTGTCTTAAATAATTTTGTAGTATCCATTTCACAGTGTTACAGTCCCAGCTGGGGTTCTTCAAAACACTTGTAGTATTGGGGGTGAGAAACATTTAGATATTAATATGTTTAAGATTCATCTGGAGACTTTCCCAATATGAGCGGACAAATGCTATAATTCATACTATATTAAGAACACATAAGATCACATGAATATCTGTAACTGGAAATTACAGTTACAACTACCTCTCAGCTGCCAGGAAAGTTCTGGACTTGTTCCAGCTCTCAAAATATTCCTGCTACCTCTGATGGTTATTATAATGCTAACTTGACTAGGAAGGAGGTATTAGTGACACATATTGCAATGAATGTATGCTTTTCCAATATGAAACTCAACTCTTTACTGTCTGAGTAAAACTTCAGATCTCTAATGAACTTAATCTCAGAGTAGAAGATACATCTGTGAACACATTGTATCACTAATACAAAATTATTTTTTAATTGTTGTCTCTATTATAAATCTGAGAGCCCTGTGGTTTGTTTCCAAACCTTCTTTACTGTCTAGTAAACATTGGTTTGAATCGATGAATAACTGAATTACTTAGTTTTTAAAATATCTTATTATGGATATTAGAGTTGGTGGTAATCCTTTATGTGTATCTTCAAACCAGTATCTTAAGTCTTGAAATATTCTCTACACAACAGTATTTTAATGGTCATTTAATTGCTTGATACTTATATTCTAAATGCAGTTGATTTTATAAGTATTCAAGTGAAGATATCCCCAAATAATAATCACATTCAAGCTTCCTAAATAATCAGAGAATATACAAATTCCAGAAGTAATGGGTTTGTTTTCAGACCACATTAATTAGGTTTACTTAATTGAGAATATCATTCTATTTGACACCTTTTCTTATAATAATGTAGACATTACTGTATTTTTAAGTTCTGTTTGGTTCCTTGTATAAAATGTGACACACTGCAAATGCTAGTTCATTCCACTCTATTTTTCTAGGGGCAGTAAATAATGCTTTTTACTGGACTTAATCTTCATAGTTTTAAATGAAGATTGATAACATTTTATATGCTTTAAGTTGTATAGACATTGAATTGATGGAATATATTCCCTAAGAGCACTGACATAAATAACACACCCCTTTACAGTTGTTCATTCCCATGTAACTATCTCTGACTTAAATGGCATTTGCTGAATAAGACAATTACATATTACTGATATTTCTCCAGTGCAAGGAATAGTGCAAAATTATCAATCTTTTTCAAACATGGCAATTACAAGTGGGGAAGTAAAATAAATGTGGCTCTCATACAAAATAGATGAAAACATGTCTTTACCTTTCTTCATAATCAGATGACCCTGGAAAATAAATTTGTCTTTATTGGTTAATATGATTAAGCTGAGATAAAACCATGGCAGGATCATTAATGACTTTCATTTCCTCTGAACTAACAACAAATAAAACATAATTTTACACAATTTTCACAGATACCTTGTACAAAAGATTAATAGAATAGCAGCTGCTATTTAAATGTGACAGAGGCAGGGCAAGAGAAAGGAAAAGGGGAGAGGAAAATATGAAAAGGGAGATGAGGTAGTATTCTGATTCATTGAGAGCATTATACATTTAAAATATCCAAATAAGGGCCTCCCTGGTGGCGCAGCGGTTGAGCACTGGGTTGTGATGCTGGATGCTGCCTGCAGCCTCTGCAGCACCAGTTTGATCCCCGGCTCCTCACGGCCTCCTGAGGAGGGTCCCAAATGGCGCGCAGACCTCTCCTGCCGCCCGCTGCTCCCTCAGCAGTGTACTTCGTCAGTCTGCCTGTTCTGCTCCCCGCTCTGGCTCTGGTGAATTCTCTCATCCTCCCACGCTTCTGACTGTACCCAGTGCTTGTATAAATAAAATAATAATAATAATAATGAAATAATTCTTTAAAAAATAAATAAAATAAGAATAAAATTAAAAAAAAATAAAAATTAAAAAAAAATCCAAAAAAGAACACACCCACAGAAAACATGGCCAAGAGTAAATAAAACAACTCTGAAGAAGGTAAAATGAGTGACTCCCATAAGACTATTACTTAAAGTATTCATAATACATCAAAATGAGTCATTATTCAAATAATATTCTGTTTTATTCTTAAATGCTAATAATTAATTTTGTAGGTTTCTGAAATTTAGTTTAGTGAATTCCCTTTTTAATTAATTAGAAATGGACATCTGACTAAAAATAGTAAATAGGGCCTCCTCGGTGGCGCAGCGGTTGAGCGCTGTGTTGCAAAGCTGCCCACAGACTTTGCAGTGCTGGTTCATCCCTGGCCTCTGGGCGAGGGGATCCACAGGGTGCGCAGACCTCTCCTGCCACGCCCGCTGCTCCCCTTAGCAGTGTATTTCTTCATCAGTCTGTCTGTTCTGTCCCCTGCTCTGGCTCTGGTGAATTCTCTCATCCTCCCATGCTTCTGACTATACCCAGTGCTTGTATAAATAAATAAATCTTAAAAAAAAAAAAGAAAAGAAAATAATAAATAAAGGAAATTGGTTCTTTTTTCTTGAAACTATGTTGGTTCTGTAAATGTCTCAGGAGGCACATCATTTGACATTCTTTCAAACCTGCTTTTGAAATATTGAACTAGATGGTCAGGAAAGAGACTAGACTGTATTCCTCTTTCATGTGTGTATTTCATATATCCCATTTCATGCTTTTCCAGGTTTCTTCTAAGCATACAGATTGTATAGCAACATAAACAGTGAGGTAGAACTGAGTATAGACTCAAAGGAGTACAGGGGAATAGCCTCACAATTTTCAATGTTATTTCCTGTTTTTTTTTTTTAATAATTGAATTGTTATTTTATCAGAGTTTTCCATGTATACATTTATTTTTAAAATGTGACCAAACTTATTAAGAGAATTTACATTCTTGTTTTCATGAGCGAGAAATAGTCTTCAAAATGTAATGTCTCTAAACTATTTTTTCAATTGAAACATACCCCCACACCCAGATTCAAAAGTGTACCTGTTCATCACCTCACAAAGTTACCTTTTTGTGAGTGTATGGTTAAGAATATTTAATATCTATTTTATTACTGAATTTCAAATATACAATATGGTACTGTTATCTACAATTACCATGTTGTACTTTAGATCACATAGAACTTATTCATTTTATAATAGAAAACTGGACCGCACACCCATTTACCATACCCCAGCCACTGTAAACTGTCTTTTAGATTCCACATATAAGTGAGATGACTCAGTCTTCATCTTTCTCTATCTGATAACTTATTTTATTTGACATAATGCTGTCAAGTTTCATTCATGTTTTCATATTTGTCACAAATACCAGGATTTCCAATATTTTTAATTAATTAATTTGTAACTCAGGTAATATTCGGAAAAACACTATAGTGTTTCCACTATAGTGCACCCACCACAAAATCACCCAGAGTCTGCCACCATAGTCCATTTTGCTTTCTTTCCTCTTTCTTTTTATCCCTACCCCCTACTCCCATTGGTGCTTCAGTTATGTGCTCAGTTATGAAAGGTTACTTTTTATGCTTATCGTTATCTCTTAGTTTAGTTACTTTATATTCCACATATTAATGACATCATGATATATCTTTCTCATTCTGACTTATTTCACTTAGTATTATCCTTCCCAGCTCCATCCATGTTGCTGCAAATGGCATGAACTTATCTTTTTTGATCACTGAGTATTATTCCATTGTGTATGTATACCACGTCTTCTTGAGCCACTCATCTGTTGTGGGGGTACTTCGTTTTTTTCCCCTTAATTTGCATATAGTAAATAGTGCTACAATAAACATGGGAATGCAAGTTTCCTTTTGAATTTGTGTTTTTGAATTTTTCAATTAGATGAGTAGGAGTGGAACTACTGGGTTGCATGGCAGAGAAATTTTTATGGCTGAATAACATCTAATTTTCCCATTTTATATATTATATGTCATATCACAGTTTTTATTCATTCATCTAATCAGAAACTTAGGTTGTTTCTATGTATTGATTATTGTAAATAGTGCTGCAATGAACATGGGGATGCACATATTTTTTTGAGATAGTAACTCATTTCTTACCAAATACCAAGAAATGAGGTTGTCAGTTCACATTTCTATTTTTCAAAACCTCAATCCTGTTTTCCATAATGGCTGTACCAGTTTATATTTCCACAAACAGTGCACAAAACTTTCCTTCACTCCACACCCTTGCCCACTGCCCACTTTTATCTTTTTTGTTTGTTTGTTTTGGAGTAGTTATTACAACAGGTGTGAGGTGATAGCTCATTGTGGTTTTGATTTACATTTCCCAGATTATTTGAACCTGTATCTAATAAGACTCAAAAATTAACATAGAATGAATTAAAGATTTAAATTTGTCTTGAAAGAATAAAACATGTAAAGAAGACAGGGAAATAAAAACTACTGGATGCTGGTCTTAGTGATGCTTTGTTTTTGTTATTGTTATGATACCAAAAATGCTACTAACAAAAATAAAAATAGGCAAGTGGGATTCCATCAAACAAACACTTCTGTATTGCAAAGGAAGCCATAGACTGTAAAGCAAACTATGTAACAGAAGAGTATTTGAAGACCACATAATTTCAATTTTGAAAAGGTCAGAATATCTGAATAGATCTTTTTAGATTTATCTCAATCTTCACTTACTGACTCCTGCTATGGAAAATGAATAGTTAGCTGTTTTTCGTGATTAAGTAACACCGCGTCATGCACATACAGACCCACTGCCCCATCCCATCTTTCCAATATATTTATACTTATTTTTGACTAAATATATTTTCATTTATATATATTTATGTAATATTATATATGTGATTATGACTAACTGGTAAGCTTACACTTCCTTTCTGCTCTAGTTTCCCCTTGATTAATAATTGCCTTTATTTCCCGTTTCACTTTCTATTTACCTAATTTCTCTGCTAATTCCACAATTTTTTCTTCAGTGTAGACTGATAAATGAGGTAATATATCTTTATTAATCTTTTTTTTCTTTTATAGGTATTCCTCCCTACTGCCACAATCCTCCATCATGTGGTTCAAATCTAAACTGCTTATTCTCTGAAACTCTGTTTGACCTATTATCCTGTTTTTTTCCTTATCTGAGAATCCCTTTTAATGTCTTTGCTGGTTGTATCTGTCCTTGGCTCTGGTGTATTCTTATTTCTTATTTTTCTCCTTTTCAGTAGAGCATGCATTCTGTTAGTTTGACACAAATTGGCAGAAGGATGGAAATTTATTTGATGACTTGCATGCCTGAGGGTTTCTGTATTTCACCATCAAAATTAAATGATATCAGATATAAATTATAGATCTGCAACTTATATTTCCTCTCAATCTTCAAAATATTGCTAAACCATATTTTAGTTTTCAGCATTGTAATAGGCTAAATTGAATATATTTTTTTCTCCAAAATGCTGTAACTATTTTTAGCACTCTAGCTGGGAGGAGATTTTAGAATTCTCTATTTCTTTTTGGTGTTCTGAAATTTTACTACAATGAGTTATATCAGTTTTTTTTGTGTGTTCCTTTGCTGTTAACTGTTTTATGTGTTTTATTACACCTCTCAATCTGGTGACTCAGATATTTCAATAGTGGAAAACTTTATGTAATTATTTTTATATTTTTCTTTCAAGTATTTTCTCAATTATTCTTGATTAGCGCTCTAGTTATTCTTATTTAGAATTTCCTGGATTTATAATGTAAACTTTTTGTGTTCTTCTATTTTCTATATATTTTCTTTTTCTGCCTTTAGGGGAATTCTTTTTATTTTTTTTAAGTACAGACACTTTATTTTTATTTATTTATTTATTTTTAAGATTTATTTATTTATACAAGCACTGGGTACAGTCAGAAGTGCGGGAGGGTGAGATAATTCACCAGAGCCAGAGGGGAGAGCAGAGCAGACAGACTGACGAAATACACTGCTGAGGGGAGCAGCAGGCGGCGGTGGAGTTCTGCGTGCCATGTGGGATCCTCCTCCAGTGGCCGGGGAGCAGCCGGGGATGGAACTGGCACTGCAGAGGCCGTGGGCAGCTTCGCAACCCAGCGCTCAACCGCTGCACCACCGGGGAGGCCCTAGGGGAATTCTTCAACAATATTCTCCCAGATTGAATTTGTATATTTATTTTAGAATATGATCATAATTTAAAAATTTATGAGATCAAAAATTCTCTAAATATTTCCTTCCTTTTCTCTCCCTTGTCCCCTCTTCCTCTGTGTCTTCCCACTTCATCTCCTTTACTTTTCCTTTACTTAGCATACTATCATTGCTCTATGGATACAAAACATTTCTGTATATTTTTTCTGAACATATAATTATTGATGTCCCTTAAGTTATCTTTTGTTTGCTGCACTCAGTTTCCTAAATAGACTATATCCCAGCAGGTAGAATTATTTTTAAAAATACATTATATTTAAAAACATAGTCTTCTCAATATATTTTTCTTATCTTATATATCACTGAAATTAATTCCTTCATGATCCTTGTTTCTAACAGTGACTATTGTACTTATTTGTTTGTTATAAATTTCCAGATAATCCTGAAAATAACTCCCCTGAGAGAAGGGGGATTCTCTATGTTGATCATCATTGATGTTTCAGAAGAATAGGACTGAGCAAGTATATATCAATGGTTTGATAAATTATTAAGTAATAATATATTAATTTCCTTGGGAAGCCATGAACAGATGCAGTTTTTATGTAAACTGTTGCTAGGTTCTTCTTCCTTATTGTTTCCAGTCAGTCTCCTTGCCAATAAATCAGTGATTCAATGTAATAGGTAAGTTAGCAATACTCAAGAGGAAAATTAAAAGAATGTTGTAAGAATTCATGTATCCAGTTTTTGATTCAGCCACAAAATCACATATAATTCAAGTAATTCTCATATAAAACAAAGACAATCAGAAAAAAATCAATACAATGTTGAAATAACGTAGTCGAGGATTTCAACAGAAAGATTTCAACAGAATTGTAACAACACAATGAACAAACAAAGGACTCTAGACATGATGAAGGCTTTCAGCTCAGGTTCAGAGAGTGTAGTGCCCATGCACTGAATGTTTGGTCAGTTTATGGGAGATATGGAGGAATTGGTTACAAAAGTGTAGAGTAAATGTTATTCATTCTTTGAAAGGAAACATCTTGTGGCCAAGTAAGAAAAAGAGTTCTATTTACTGCGGTAATATTGATTTACCTCGCAGTATGTCTTATTGGTACAGGTTTATTCTTCAGTTGTGTGTTATTTCACCACATCCATGACCAAAGCCCCAGTAATCCTCCATTAGAGCCTCCTCCCTGTTTTGTTCTCACCTCATCACATTTTTTAAAAGATTTATTTATGCATACAAGAACTGGGGTACAGTCCACAGTAGAGGGGGGTGAGAGCATTCACCAGAGACAGAGTGGGGAACAGAACAGGCAGATTGATTAAAATACACTGCTGAGGGGAGCAGTGGAAGAGTCAGGAGAGGTCTGCTGTGCCATATGTGTAGCTCCCTGGTGGCCAGGGATCGAACTCATTCTGCAGAGGCTATGGATAGCTTCACAGTGCTGTGCTTAACCCCTTGCGCCACCAGGGAGGCCCTCGCTTCATCATATATGTTAATTCTTAATATAGAAATTACAATATTTCCCCTGATAAAGCCAGTTAGCATAACAAGCCCAGGAAGTGATATACCACCAAATATGATGCTCACTGTGGCAAATTTTCTGAAACTTTAACTCCCTCCATTCTGACCATCTATTTTGACACTTAGGGATAGATATAAGCCTAATTTTTCCCCTTTCTGCCTCCATTTGAGATTGACTAATTTGAGTAGGAGTCTAAATTGCTTCTAAGAACATTGCTAAAGAATATATGATCAATAATACAGCTTGCTGAGAATGAATTTAAAATTAAATAATGAATTTTAAATGAGGAAATATATGAACTTTTAAATCTGTGGTGCATAAACATGAATTTTCCATTCTGGTTATTGCTAAATATATTGTATAACATAAACTTTGCAGACAGATTAGTTTTTGCAACTTAAAAAAAAACTCATCAGTGATTAGTAATAGGTTAACTTCCCCTCACCAAATGAAATGGCACGTAAAATATTTGTCCTCAGTAGTAATTACAGAAATATGAATTGAAAGAAAATGACTTTCCCCCTGATGGTCCTCCTCAATTTTACTCTGCAAAATAGGCCACACATTCTTGGCTAACTTGAGAGGCAGTTGCAAGGATCAAATGTGGTAGAAACATTTTTTAGAGGTATTTGGGTTAGTACTAAAAAGCTTAAAAATTTGCATAGGCTTTGGTGAAACAAAAGCCTAAATTCATCTTTAGAGATTTTCCATAATTTTGTGTATAGCATATATTTTAGTATTATTTATCATAGCAAAATTATACTAACATATTTACATAGCATATATAAATAACATTTTATATACACATATATATATAGAGAGAGAGAGAGACCATTTTCTATGTTTATCATCTTTTTTCTTCACTTTCATAAATTTTCAGTACTTATTCAAGGTAATCCTATCTATTCAGAGGTGGAAATAACATCCAAGCTAATACATTCCAACCCCAGTGCCTTGTCTAATTCTGTATATTTGATCCACCTGGAATCTAGAGCATTACACAATGAAACCATGAGAGTACATATCAGAGAGTAATCTTTACTGGCTGGATACAATATTCATAATATATTACAAATTTTAAAAATAGATTAAAAATACTTATGTACAGTATTGTGTTTTGTTTTTTTTTGTTTTTGTGAGCCTTGATGGGACTCTGAGGCCTGGGACGCGGTCACGAAGGACACGCTAGACAGAGGACTGCTATCAGCAATAAGCAGTGATTCTTTATTCTTCTTATCATGGTTATATAGGAATTGTGAGCACAGACATTTGTGTTTTATCATTAGTCAGAGAAAACAAAACAACTCTGCCTCGCATGTCATGTACATGAGCCCTTACCCTGATCTGGACATGCCTATCATCGTGAACATATGCTGTTCTAAGTTATGACTGAGGAGACTTCCAAGGACTGTACAAGTACAGGGTGTACTTTCCAAGTGGTTTGCCGTTCTGGCACACGTGAGTCTGCTCAGGGTTTCTGTCAGCCCTTTTCCTTGCCGTCCTCAGGTCACCTCTCGATCATCCTTATGCAACATCTGCCCCTTTCTTTTTCCTTAAGAAGAGGGCTAAAACCTTTGTGGTAGAATATTGTTCATGTGCAGTTCGGCAGAGGCAGGAGTATCCTTTGCAAAAAATAATGACACATATTAGTAAAACAATCACAGCACTGCCAACGCTATGGGTCATGCTCTGCATGAATGACTGCGGGTCCATTCCCTGTGGTGTCTTGGCTATTCCTTGAGCCAGTTCCTTATATGTCTCCTTGGGTAGGTCATGAAAAGTAATCCAACACCTGTTATTGAAGAACATGAACATCCAAGGACATATTGCTAGAGATTTTGTCCAGGTGTTTTCGGATTACATGCCAGGAGTGGTTCAAACTATTGTACTGCACCAGAGTCGCTCAGTATGTGGAGGCATTCCAGTCACAATGTAACATAATCTGATGTTGAAGGGCCACAAACTGGTCACCTAGCCTTTAGACAGATTGTTGTAATTTGCCCAGGTGACCCTCCAGCTCCTCATCCAGATGAACCGGTTGCTGCCAAAGCTTCTTGGAATCCTTGGGCCATTGTGCTACATAGTCTTGGGTTTGAACTGCTTCATGTCCAGCTAAGGCAGCCGAGGTGGTTATAGCCATTAATCCTAAAATGGTGACAATCAGCCATCCAATAAACCTCTTTAGGTGCCTTACCACCCTGTAAAGTGTTCCAGATACTGGGTAATCTTTCCATAGGCCTGTAAGATTAACGGGCAGCCAAAGATGTGTCCTAGCTTTTAAGATTAGGATTGAATCAACAGAATGGTTATAAGGAAGAGTATGATTAAGGCAGGAATGCAAGGCACAATCAATACATGTTACAGACTTATCAGTAAAATTAAATTGTACAGGACCCATTGCTAATACATAAGGTAAGCTTACACATGCTTGTATATGGAAAGTTTCAATATACTCAGAGTGGAAATTAGGCATTGACTTTGATGTCCCAGAAAAGTATACCTTCCAATAGGCCATGCCTCACAAGGCGGCAGGCAGTTTCCACAAATCCCACTGTTCTGGTCCCCATGTGTTACCAGCCAGTAGTTATCATGGCCAAGGTTGGCCCCAGCCCCCGATTGTGTCATTCCATCAGCCCTCTTTGCTGATGATCTATGCTTTTTCTATTCTATGAACGATTCCAAACAGCATTAGTAGCATAGTCACAGACCGTAGCATTAATGTCATCAGAGCAATTTACCAGGAATTTAGCATGTGGGCCCCAATCTACAAATGTGTAATTATCAATGTATGATAGCTTCCCTCTCAGCCCTGGACAGCTCGTCCAGCGGGCGGGAGAATAAACGTCATTTTTTTTTTTTTTAAAGATTTATTTATTTATTTATTTATTTATACAAGCACTGGGTACAGTTTGTTGGCAGACGATTTCATCTGATTTTCCCATTTGCTCCGTACCGTTGCTTCCACTGAAATTCAAGGAGGGAGCAGATAACAAACTCATTGGTGCATTCCTTCCTGGATGGCGGCAATAGATGAGCCCAAACCTGCCGCGCAATCTGAACGCAAGGGGGTTTCCCAAAACATAATGGTAAATTCTCAAACTCTAGTGTCAAATTATTTTACGGCCTTCCTCACTGGGGTGCGTGGGGGCCCTCACGAGTCCATGGTCCTGGCATATGTTGTGAATTGTTAGTGAACACTACCTGCCCAATATGGGACTAATCAACTGTAGATAAAAGGAGAGGATGTGGTATGTAAGCCCAATACACATGTGAGGCATTATAAGCACTTAGGGCTGACGCACAGGTCAAGACAGCCACCCACCATCTCCAGGAAAAGATTCTCAGGCGTCTGCGGAGCCGCCTGCTGCTGAAGTATTCTCCTCCTTCGGGTGCTCAGAGCCTTGATCTGACCCCACAGCCGGAGATGCTCAGAGCTCCTGTGGCGGATGGCACGCTTTCTTTTCAGCCTACCCTGGATCAATGGTGGGACTTGGTATGGCCCCCAATCCTTGTCTCTGGAGTGGTCTTCAACTCTTCCGGCTGTGGGTCCCGCGGTCCCATGATCTTTTTTTGTGTGTCTGACGGCCTATAAAGGTACCCATACCTGTTCAGTGGATCCATCTGAAATAACAGAAGCATATCCTCTCCCGAATGAGATTAGAAGGGCAGCCTGCCAATGGTCCCCGCCCGGAACACGAATCCACACTGCAACACTGCAACTGGCCGCACAAGGGTTGTTCCTTTGCAAAATGTTTATCTGCCCGAGAGCGGGGTTCCCCCTGTGATAAATTCAGAAAATTTAAAGTGAAAAGAGCAGTGGAAAGAATTTCCTGACTAAGTCGGTCGTCCTGCAGTGCCTCCTCCTTTTTGTTTTTTCAATAAGGTGAGAAGCAAAGTCTTGAGCATTCGATGAGTAAGCTCGAGTATAGCCTGTCCTCTAGAATTATAAGGTATCCCGGTGACATGGTGGATTTGCCATTCAAGGCAGAAGTCAGCAAAGTCACGGGAGGTATATGTTGGGCCGTTATCTGTTTTAATTTGGGTAGAGAGCCCCGTAACTGCAAAACAACTTAATAAATGAGAGCATACATGTGACATTTTTTTTCCCCTTGGTAAAGGGTCGCCCACAAGAAGGAAAAGCAAGTATCAATAGTGACATGTAGATACGAATGGGGCTTACACGATGGAAAAAAGGTAGTATCCATCGTCAAATCTGATTAGCAGTCAAACCTCAGGGATTGACCCCAGAGACGTGGGGTCTGCACAGGAAGGGAGCGCAAGCGTCTCAGCACTGGCCTATTTAAGGCTGACTTGTAGCAATGGAATAAAATATCAGCTATGCAAAGGAAAGACATTAATGTGCAAGCAGGCATGTTCATCCTCTGGTAAGCTGAATATAGGGAAGGATTTAGTGAGAACATCTGTTTGCTCATTGGCCCTGGTGAGCAGCCCAGGAAGTACTGAATGGCTTGAATGTGAGGGATGTGTATTGGGGTGTTTTGTTTTCGTAAGTACGGATGTGCATCAAAAGATCAGAGATGACTGGGTGAGTAGTCGAAATAGTTCCCCTAAGGAGACGCGGCAGAAGCCCCATTCCGTAAGCAGAATCAGAGACTGTATTAACAGTGTCCTTGGGACATCTAGCAAAAAGCTCGGCTACAGCAAAAAGTTCCACCTGCTGGGCGGAGGTGTATTTAGTTTGGAGCTCTAACTGCGAGTGGGGGACCCACGATAGCCCCCATGCCTGATGATGATCCATCAGCTAAGTACGTGGGTGCCGAAGGAATGGGTTCAGCCGCTACTACATCTGCATTATCCTATTTTCTGGCGGGATAATGACAGCCAATAGCATTTGGAAAGTCGGATAGTGCCAATTGTATCTGAAAAGGATAGTGTTTTTTTTTTTTTTAAATAGAGGCATGTTTTATTTATTTATTTGTTTTTTTTGTTTATACATGCACTGGGTACAGTCAGAAGCACGGGAGGGTGAGAGAATTCACCAGAGCCAGAGCGGGGAGCAGAACAGGCAGAAGGACCGAAGTACACTGCTGAGGGGAGCAGCGGGTGGCAGGAGAGGTCTGAGCGCCATGTGGGACCCTCCTCAGGTGGCCGGGGAGCAGCCGGGGATCGAACCAGTGCCGCAGAGGCCGCCGGCAGCTTCGCAACCCAGCGCTCAACCACTGCGCTCCGGGGAGGCCCTGAAAAGGATAGTGTTTTAGCAAACTGCTGGATTGTTAGGGGGAGAACTATCAGGTGTGGGTCATAGTGCCACATTGATTTTACTCTCAAACAACCTCTCATAATGAGATAGGCCAAATGGTCCACATAAAGAATCACTGTTTTGTCATTTTTGTGCTTTAAATAGACCCATTTCATAGGTTTGCCCTGCTGGGTTTTAACGGTTATGCGGGGTGTTGAATATTAGGAAAATGAATGGCAAATCTGGGTCATAACAATAAATAAACTATTTGTTGGTTAACAAATTGTAGCTCCCATTTAGCTTCCTCTGTCAAATGTCTGTGTTTATCCAAAAAAGGCTCTCCTTTAAATATTTTGAATCAATATTGTAGCTGGTAATTGGGAATTCCCGATTGAGGGTGTTGCCAATTAATGTCTCCTAATAACTTTTGAAAATAATTTAATGTCTGGAGTTTATCTGTATGAATTTGCAGGGTTTGAGGCCTGACAGTTAAGTGATCAACCACAGAGCCTAAATACTTGACTGGTGTCTTCTGTTGTATTTTATCAGGGGCAATAAGAAGACTAAACTTATGGAGTTCATCAGAGATGACATGAAAGACCAATTTTAATTGTGAGCTGTCAGAGGCCGCTATAAGGATGTCATCCATGTAGTGAAGAATATAGGTCTGAAGATATTGCTGCCTAGTAGCTTTTAGTGCCTGGGCCACAAAGAACTGACACATTGTGGGGGAGTTGGCCATCCCCTGAGGAAGGACCCTCCTTTGGTATCTTTTCATAGGTTCTTTATTATTTAGACTGGGCATGCTGAAAGTAGACCATGACACATCCTCTGGATAGACCAGGGTGGTAAAAAAACAGTCCTTAAGATCTAAATGCAACCTACAGATTCAATGCTATTCCAATTAAAATTTCAATGTCATTGTTCAAAGAAATAGAAAAAAATACTGATGAAATTCATATGGAGCCACCAAAAACCCCAAATAGCCAAAATCCTCCTGAAAAAAAAAAAAAGAAGGGAATGGAGGCATCATTCTCCCAGATTTCAAACTATACTACAAAGCCATAATAATCAAAACTGCATGGTACTGTAACCAGAACAGACACACTGACCAATGGAACTGAATAGAAAACCAGATAAAAACCCCACAGATTTATGGTCAACTAATCTTTGACAAAGGAACAAAGAATACATACTGGAGCAAAGAAAGTTTGTTCAATAAATGGTGCTAGGAAAACTGGGTCGCTACATGCAAAAGAATGAAGCTTGACCACTACCTCACACCATACACAAAAATCAACTCAAAATGGATTAAAGAACTAGACATAAGACCTGAAACCATAAAATATATAGAAAGAAATATAGGGAAACAATACATGACATGAACCTCAAAGACATCTTTACAGACACATCACCCAAAACAGTGTGAGAAGGCAAAGATAAGCAGCTGGGACCACATCAAATTAAAGAGCTGCTGCACAGAAAAAGAGACAAAAAACAAAACAAATAGAAACCCCACCAAATGGGATAAAATTTTTGCACACAACACTAATGAAAAAGCGTTGATCACATAAATCTACAAAGAGCTGATGAGACTCAACAAAAACAAAGAAAATAATCCAGTCAAAAAATGGGCAGAAGAGCTAAAAAGAAACTTCTCCAAGGAGGAAATACAAATGGCCAACAGGCATATGAAAAAAATGTCCAACATCACTTGCAATCAGGGAAATGCAAATCAAAACTACAATGAGATACCATCTCACACCAGTGAGAATGGCACATATTAAAAAAATAAATAAATAAACTAGCGACAACAAATGTTGGCAAGGATGTGGAGAAAAAGGAAATCTCCTGCACTGCTGGTGGGAGTGCAAACTGGCCCAACCATTATGGAAAGCTGTGTGGAGATTCCTCAACCTACTAACGATAGAGCTTCCATATGATCCAACAATTCCACTCCTAGGTATTTACCCAAAGGACATAGAAATATTAATTCCAAAGTGTACATGCACACCTATGTTTATAGCAGCACAATTTACAATAGCTAAGCTTTGGAAACAACCCAAATGCACCAAAATAGATGACTGGATCAAGACGAGGTGGTACATATACACAAAGGAATATTACTCAGCAATCAAAAAAAGATAAACACATGCAATTGGCAGCAACTTGGATGGAACTGGAAGGGATCATGCTCAGCGAAAAAAGCCAGAAAGAAAGAGAAAAATACTGGATGTTCTCACTCATAGAAGAAATCTAGAAAATCTAAATAAGGGACCAGGAATAAGAATAACTGTAAGAAAGAAAAAATCAAAATCAACAAACAGCTATGAACCAGAGACACAGTATGGGGGGGGGGGGCAGGGAAAGGAGGGTTTGGGGTCAAAATAATAGGGTTGCAATTGTATGGGGAATATAAAAATAATAAAAAATAGATCTATTACTATAAGAGGCCAGCTGGCTGGGATAGGTGCTGGTGTGGGCATCCTGGGCTATAAGGCCCCATGGGCTACATCACGGCATTTATCTGTCTTAAATCTGTAAGCAATCTCTGTTTTCCTGACTTTTTTTTTTTTAAGATTTATTTATTTATGCAAGCACTGGGTACAGTCAGAAGCGCGGGATGGTGAGAGAATTCACCAGAGCCAGAGCCAGAGCGGGGAACAGAACAGGCAGCCCAAGGAAACACACTGCTGAGGGGAGCAGCGGGCACAGCAGGAGAGGTCTGCGCACCATGTGGGACTCTTGCTGGCGGCTGGATATCAAACAGGCGCTGCAGAGGATGCGGGCAGCTTCGCAGCCCAGCGCTCATCCGCTGCGCCACCAGGGGAGGCCCGTCTGACTTTTTTTTTTTTTTTTTTTTTAATCACAAACACAGGGGAGTTTCAAGGAGAAGTTGAAGGTTCAATGTGGCCCGCTGTCAATTGTTTTTGAATCAATTGTTCTAATACCTGGGTCTTTTCTCTAGTTAGGGGCCATTGATCCATCCAGACAGGCTCCTCCGTTTTCCGTGGTATTTTAGGCATATGTTGTAGTTGCTCGATCAAGGCCCCTATGGAAAAGCAACTGAATGTGTGCGGCAACCCGCAGCAGATCACCCTGTAGAAATTTGCGAAACCCCTGTCCGGGAAGTAGCCCATCTGTACCATTATATTTTGGACTACAGGGTTGTTGGCTGGTATTTGTAGCTGCGCGCCACACTGTTGTAGTAGGTCCTTTCCCCACAGATTCAGCGGTACATCTAACACATAGGGCTGAATGGCTGTCATCTGCCCCTCAAGCTATTGACCTCGCAAGACTTGAGCACTATGTCTAATCTGTTGGGCAGATACTGTGGCTATCCTCACCATATCTGCAGTGGAGACCTTAGTCTTCTGTGAAGGGGGCCACTCTGATGTTGACAAAACTAACATCAGCACCAGAGTCGACCAATCCCCTGAAGCATCTGCCCTCAATCTTTAATTCTAGAATTGGCCTTTTTGTTTTGGATAGCAATTCTGTCCAATATACCTGTGGAGTAGCGACAGGACGTCGGGTACTACCAAAGTCCCCAGTCCTCTTAGTTTGAGACTGGCCAATGGGCACATGGGACAGCAGCAGAAATTGAGCTATTCGGACTCCCTTTTTTATGTTCCAGGTGACAGGCACAGAAAACATGACCTGTAACTTGCCCTCATATTCGGATTACCCTGGGAAATACTTGTAATCCTTTGGCCGTCAGTCCAGATTTTTCTAGGGTGAATCCTACAGTCTTTTGGGGCTAGGGTCCACAGTAACCAGTAGGAACCCAACACAAACACATTTCAGGCATTATTACGAGGTCCACCGCTGCGGGCAGATCTCGGGCTGCACTTCCTGAGGTGGCGGGACGGAGTGACAGGATGGAGGTTGTGGAACTGACTGGTTGGATACTAACTGAACGGAGTATCCTTGATTGGGACCCTGCATCATCATCATCAGGGGCTGGCCTGTTGTTGGGTCCCAGGGATGGACCCTCTTCCTGGGCAGAAGAGGATTTTTATTTTTATGAAACTTAGACCAGCAATTACGGGCATTGTGGTATCCTTTGCCACACCTCAGGCATGGGGAGGGAGCAACATTGCCCTGAGAGGGCTTATTTGATTTAATGTTTGGCGCCCTCCTCCGGCATTCTTTTTTGAAGTGCCCCGCGTTGTGGCAATTGAAGCATTTTTTGTTTTGTGATGCGCTTACCCCTTTTGTAGCGAGGGCTGCCACATATGCTTTATGTTTTATTGACCCAATGTCGCTGCAAACCAGCAAATATTTCATAATTTCATTAGTATCCCTGACCTGGCGTATAGCATTTTGGTAGTCCTTGTAAGCATTGTCATAAGCCTCTGAGTCAACAGTCGTTCTGAGTTTTGGCCCCACACCTGTTTTTCAGTAGCATCCTCCAAACTAGCGAGGAAATCAGAGAAGGGCTCATCTTTTTTTTTTTTTTTTTTAATTATTTTGGTATAACTGGGGACTGCAGGGGAGTATGTTAATTTGGAGTAGTCGGCAAGGGCTACATCCAGCATCTGTCTTAGGGACAGAATTGTTGTCAGAGCTCTCTGATGCTCTATTCCCGAGGCTGGCCAGGTTCTCATTAAGATGTCAGCTGTGACATCGGCTGTTTGCGTATCTCAAGCATTCTCCTTAGGCATTGTTTGAGCCTCTTCCCCAAACCACATTTTCCGTTGCATAAAGTTAGCTGCTGACAGTGTTGACTGTCCAACCACAAACCAATCATAAGGAATCCAATTGGCCCCATCTCACCAACCTGCTAGTACCTCCAGACAAAAGGGAGACGTGGCCCCATACAAATTTATACATTTCTTTAGCTCTCTCAGATTTTTTATCTGTAATCCATTATATTGCAGGGCATTGTTAAGACCCACCACAATAGGAAAGGCCATAAAGAAGTCATGTGACTACCCTCCAAGTTGTTTTTCCAAAGGAGACATCTCCTGAAACAGATCAGCCCTGACGGGGTGGCATTGCTATATTATCTGTGTAATGGGATCCCCAGCCTCTTCACCCTTTTCTGGTCTTCTTTTTGTAATTATTATTTTCACCCCATCCTTAACCTCTTTTCTGTCAACCTCCCAATCTCCCTTTAGATCAAGCTCATTATCATCTTTTACAAAATTGACCTCTGACAAATGCATGGATTCCAGCAGGGCATTTTTGGAAATTGAATCAGGAAAGGGCACCTTCCCCTCATCCACAAGTGGAGGAGCAGTGGGCTCAACTGTGAGGCATGGCTGAGGTATAGGAAACCGTCTGTGGAATGGGGGTCGGAGTAGTTCTCCTTTGGCCTCAGCATCCAAATCCCGCCAAGGAAGGCCCTCTGTTTCAGGTACAAAAGTTGGGAGCCACCACCTTTCTGTCCTCTGAGACAGCAGCTTCTCTGTATGTCTGCCCTGTGTCCACCTTTGGTGATGGCTTCTCTTTCTGCCCCTGTCCCTTGTGTTCAAGAAAGGCAGAATACACATCTCTCTTAATCCTAGTCAAGGTGTCATTATCAAGCTTGTACTCATGGAGGGACTCCTGAGCCGTCTCTGTTAGGATTGTGGGGTCAGGGAGTATCTGTCCATATATGGTCAATATGACCACTCTGATAAAAGCCCATGTTGACCAAAATTTTACAGGTGTCTTTCCCCCCATTTATAGGACTGTGTCACATTGTCTCGTAAATTTCCAAGTTTCTATATCCAGCAACCTGTCATCAGGGAACCATGGGTTCTATTTTTCTACTACTGTTAAACATTCTAGAATCTGGATATGGGGTATTTTTGCCCCGTGGTCGGAAACCAGATGCTGCAAAAACGAAGAAAAAGTAGAAATCTGTGAAGAAGATTGCCCTATGTGGAATTCCCCAGCTCTACTCAAATCCTTATGTATAGTCGCGACCGCTGCCATCACCTCATCAGTGGGAGGTTCTTCCTTCAGGTCCCTGTTTGGGTGCCACTTGTGAGCCTCAAGGGGAATCTGAGGCCTGGGACGCGATCGCGAAGGATACACCAAACAGAAGACTGTTGTGCGCAACAAGCAGCAATTCTTTATTCTTCTCAGCATGGTTATATAAGAATTGTGAACAAGGACATCTGTGTTTTATCATTAGTTAGAGAAAACAAAACAACTCTTCCTCGCACACCATGTACGTGAGTCCTTGGCCTTATCTGGACATGCTTGTCATCGTGAACATATACTGTTCTAAGTTATGATCGCCGAGACTTCCAAGGACAGTATAAGTAAAGGGCGTTCCTCCCTCGTGGTTTGCCATCCTGGCACACGCGAGTCCTCTCAGTGTTTTGGGCAGCCACTTCCTTGCAGTCCTCAGATTACCTCTCGACATCCTTATGCAACTGTTTTGTTTTTCAAAAATAAGTGTAGCTATATAGGGAAAGGCTGTTTGAATATATACAAATATACTTTGATGAAATTAAAAATTGATCTAGGACTAAAATTTAGAGTTTAATTTTTTGTTGTTTTATTTATGAATTAAATACATTTTATAATAAAAATGAAGGAAAATTCCTAGGCATTCCATTTATATTAACATTTTTAGGAAAAGATATATTCATAGTTTGACACTTTGTATTTTGAAATTCAGAGATCATGCCTGCCACCACTCCCTTCCTTACTTGCTCTCTGTTGAGTTAATGCTTGTCTAGAGAGAAGGGGAATGCTGTAAGTAAGATACATGTTTTGTGCCTTCTTCTTAATGCTGCAGTTTTCACATTTTTTTTTCCTGTTGGAAAGAACACAGTAGTGGAGAAGCCAGCAATTTTCTGTATAAATGGGATCAGGGAAATATTCAAAGAAAGTAGCATTTCAATTGTTCTTTAGAGATAAGCATCTTTCTGACAAGTGAACATATGAACAAAAGCACATCTTAAGCCTGATAGCTGAGTGGTAAAAAGCAAGAAGACATATGTTTCTGTATCTTTACAAATCACAAAGTAGTAGTTATGGAAACATTTTCAGTTAAATTACTATATTCCATGCCCTTGATAACTGATTGGGTTTGGTTGTACACTCCCATCACCTAATAAGGTAGGGTCTTTTCTGCCTCTCTCTTTCCTCCCTGACACCTCGATCCTGATTCTGGAGAAAGTGAATTCTTCTATTTTATACATTTTACAGAAAGTAACAGTAAGTTTCATTAAGATGAAAACTGAGGTGAGACTATTGAATGTGGCAATTGACTTTTTTTCCTTCAGATTCTAGAAGAGATGAGAAGGATACACACCAAAGGGGGGGGGGTGTAGTGAAGGAAATTCATGTGCTGTTTTTGTATGTTTATATTTAAAGATTTATTTATTTATGCATACAAGAACTGGGGTACAGGCCAGAGGTGTGGGATGGGGTTTAGAAGAGTCACCAGAGAGAGACTGGGGAGTAGAACAGGCAGACTGACTGAAATACACTGATGAGGGGAGCAGCAGGCAAAAGAGGAGAGGTCTGTTGCACCATGTGGGTGGGTGGCTCCCCGGCAGGCCAGGGACTGAACTAGTTCTGCAGAGGCTATGGATAGCTTCACAGTGCTGTGCTTAACCCCTTGTGCCACCAGGGAGGCCCCTTTTTATATTTAAATTTAAGACACATTTATTACTTCTATTTAAGGCAAAAATCATTCATGGAGTACCCACTAACTCCAGGAAGTACAAAAAAGAATGGCACGTACTCTTTATTCTCAGTCATCTCCTAGTAGGTGGAATTTATGTACTCAATTTTGTTAACTATTTGCTTAAATGTTTAGGTAACTGATGCGTGAATACATGAATGAAAATTTAATAACTTCCATTAATAGAAGAGTGTGGAATCACTTTGTGTGCATAGAACTCCAAAGTCAAGATCAATTATAACTTCTATGAAATAGGCAGATAGAACTGTAATAAGAACAAGTATTTCAAAATTGTGTCCCTTCAGGTTATAAATATATTTTATATCTTAGATTTATTTATTTTTCTATTTTATTGGTTTACCACACTGTATATGATTCAGAGATATAGGACAACACCTCTTCAGATGCATGTTACTACACACACCCACCTCCAAGAAATCCATTGTCCTCTACCACTGGGGAATCCTCCACCAATGAGGACACATCATTCACTGGGTCCTCTCTACCTCTTGAGCTTCATTCTCCCACCCCTCTCCATAGACCCAATTCTATAGTCACACTTCTAGGATTTGTTATTTGTTTAGAATTGCAAGTAGCCTCTTCCTCTACCCTAAATGATTAACTGCTCATCTGGAGTAAGGACACAACTCTGGAAAGTAAGTAACAGTAAAGACTAGTGTTTTTGATAATTTATTTTGGCCACATGGATGTAAAAGAAAAGAAAAATGAGAGAAGTAGGAAAATAACAGGAAAGGTTTCCCCATTAAAATTAAAACTGAACTTGCCATAAACTTCCACTACATAAATATTAAAGGGAGAAAAATTTCTGAGCAAGTCATATTAAGAGGTTAATGCATTTAAAGATTAGTATTTTGTTAAACAAATAAATGATAACAACACATTACATGAAAACAAAATAATTTGCTGTAAATGAAAAATACACACAAATAAACATTTTAAAATGTACTAACTAAAAGTGCAGCCATCCTCCCATTTCATGACTTGCTACAGTGGAGTGTTGTTCATACATAATAAAAGGTATATTGTTAAATGAAAGTATTAAAGGCTAAAATCAAATTTTAGCATCAATAGTGGTTATAGATTAGTTATAAATTCCCTAGTTATAGTTATAGATTCCCGTTTTTAGTTCTAGGTCGCTATCATATATTAATAGCTCTTCATGTCATCCTTTTAATCAAGCACACAAATTCAGTTTTCCTCTTTATTGTTATCTGAATCAAGCCAATTCACTTCATCTTCTTATATCTGAGTCATCAGCACAGAAGAGATTATCCCAGGTACAAGTTAGAGAACATTCCAAATTAGACAATATTTCACTGTCCTATAGTGGAGTATAATGCTCCTGTTCCATGACATAATATTTGTATTGTGTCTCAAAATTGTATGAGTTTTCATTCTTAAATCATCAGACAAATTAAATATATATGATTTTGGTTTTAAAATCAGATTTTTCTTATTTAAAATATAATGTATTATAATAAAATTTACAGATCCTCAGGTAATTACATGGATTATTCTTTTCTCCAGTTATTTAAAATTAAATACTTAGCAAATTAATATTATATATAACACCTGTACATGAAGAAATAAAAATCAATTTTTATTGTTGCCATTGTTAAAATAATGTATATGGTGGATGTGATTGACAGTTGAGTTTGCACAACTGTCCCTTCTCTCACACAATATAGGCCTGCCTCTGTGTTGCAGCAACATACCAAAGACTCAATTTCCCAGGCTCTGCTGTAAATAGTGGGGACTTACATTAAGTTCAGCCAAAGACAGATAGGCAGGTACTGCACCTTAGAAATGAGATACAGGACAAAAATGTTTTTCACTCAGAGAGTAAAGATAGTAAGAGAACACAAAAAAAGAAAATATGTATGAAAAGGCATATCTATGAAATATTAAAAATGAAAAAAAAGAAGCAGAATAGTAGCTTTCAGAAATAGAAGACTTAACTGTAGAAATCATCCTGCTGGAAAAATAAGAGAAGTAAGATTTAGGAAAAATGAAGAAACTAAGGAAAATATCAGTCTCTGTTAGAAGAGGAAACATCAGGATAGTGGGTATTCCAGAAAGTGGAGACAAGGGACAGAACAGAGACCTTATTCAAAGAAATAATAAGTTAGAACTTCACGAACACAATAAATGAAATATGCATAGATAACTAGCATGTAAGAAATAATATCCAAGTTTCTATATGTAAAATGACCTAAACCAAGAGCCCTTGCTGTTAAATTATCAAAAAATAAACATAAAGGAAAATATTACATGTAGGTAGGGAAAATAAGATGATAATTTACAAAGGCAAACAATATAAACTATTGCTAATTCCTCTCTAATTCACCCTCCTGGCAAGAAGGAGTGGAATAAGCTGGTCACAATTCTAAAAGAAAAGAACTGTCAGCCAAAAATAGTTGCATGCAGTATTATCATCCATATATGAAGGTGAAAGTAAGGCTTCCCAGAAAAACAGAAGCTAATAGTTTCCCAACACTGTACATGTTTAAAAGAATTGTTAAATTTAGTTCTTCTATAAGAAAAAAAATATAGAAAGCTCTGAGCAAAGTGAAAAGAGACTACAGGAATACAATGTGAAGCAGAAAAGGACAGAATCTGTATAGTTAAATGCCAGGAGTTGACAACAGGTCATAAAGGATTTTTTAACTATCTTAAATTATTTATTAGGTAAGAATTTTATAAACATTAGTTATTAGTGATAAGTACAGTGTAGCTGGAGAATATTGAGCCTTCTCCCAGCTCACAGCAAGAACCACCAATATTGTGATGGGACATGTGGCCCTTTTTCAGACCACTGTTTTTGTGACCTTCAGATGTCAGCCCCTGCACCTCCCTGTCCTTGTGGACTGATTTAGTGATCCACTGGTTGTCAGGATTTCTTCTGATAGCTTTATGGAATGGATCGATTAGGATAAAATCAAAAGATTATCTTCAACAACCCAGTAAGAAGTCAGGACTCTCAGAGCTCCACAATGTCATCCAGCTCGCTCCTCAGCAACAGCTGAAGTTTGCTTCTAGCAAATTGTTCTCATTAACACCATGGTGGACAGGCCTGCCATAGGCTGTACCCTTTGGAACTGGTTATTTGCGGTCACCACAGCACACAGGAATCTGATATATGACATAACCTTGCTTGCCTTTGTATACTGGTCTTCAGTGCTTTATCCTACAGAGTGGGGTGGGTGTCTTGTGGAGGGCTGACAGCTGGAGGTACCACTAGCAGTGCACCCTGAGAAGAAAGTGCATCATCTCAGACTGCTCTCTCCATAGCTCCTGAATGTACTTGTAAGCGCTCATTTTGGCTTACCTGATGGCTGACGCCGGATGGAAAGGGATTTTTTTCTTTTTTTTTTTTTAAGATTTATTTATTTTTATACAAGAGCTAGGGTACAGGCCAGAAGTGTGGGAGGGTGAGTGGGTTCACCAGAAACAGAGTGGGGAACAGAACAGGCAGACAAACAAAATACACTGCTGGGGGGAAGAGTGGGTGAGACAGGAGAGGTCAGCAGCACCATGTGTGTAGCTCCCTGGCTGGGGATGAAACTTGTCCTTCAGTGGCTGCGGATAGCTTCACAGGCTGCATCTTAACCCCTTGGGCCACTAGGGATGCCCCCAAACAGAAAATTAAGAAAGCAATAATTGTCTTCAATGAACTGTTGCAACAGATGGACTTAATAGATTTGCAGGGTTTTCCACCCCCAAAAAAATGAAACAAATATACATTCTTCTCAAGTGTACATAGCAAACTGTCAAGAACATATCATATGATAAGACACAAAACATGTCTTTGAAAATAGAATATTGAAATTACATCAGTTTCTTCTCAGATCGCAATGGCATAAAGCTAGAAGTTAACCAAAAAAAGTGCTGCAATAAATTAAAGCATATGGATACTAAGCAAAATGTTCTGAACAACTTCAAGATCAATGAAGAAATTAAAGAAGAAATTAAAGTGTCTGGAGAATAACTAAAATGTAGAGACAATCTACTTTAACCTATGGGATGTCCTAAGACCAGTACTATGAGAGAAGTTCAGAACAATACAGACCCACATTTAAAAAGTTAAGAAAAGTCTAAAATAAAGAATCTAACACTATGACTGAGGGAAATAGAAAAATAATAAATGAGTCTAAAAATCAATAGAAGGAAGGGAATAAAAAAATAGAGCAGAAAGAGATGAAATAGAAAACAAATAGTCAAAAAGATGAATAAAATCAAGGGCAGGTTATTCAAAAAATAAACAAAATTAATAAGCTCTTAGTTAGGATCACTAAAAGAGATAAACAAAATAAATAGAATCAAGAGTGAAAAAGGTGAAATGACAACAAATGTTACAGAAATACAAGGGACCATAAGAACTCACCATGAATGTCTCTATGCAAATAAACTGGGCAACCTAGAAGAAGTGGAAAAAAATAGTTCATATAACTGTTTAGGACTCAAGAATGAAATAGGATGAAATAAGAAAAAAATAAATGAATCTAAAAATCACTAGAAGGAAGGGAATAAAACAATAGAACAGAAACATGGAAAAATATAGTCAATCAGTTCAATAACAAGCACAAAAATTGGAAGAGTAATAAAATGTCATGTAAGAACAAAGCCTCAAGACCAGATTGATTCTCCAGTGAATTCTACTAAACTTTTCAAAAGGACCTAATACCTGTCCTACTCAAATTATTTAAAAACTTCAGAGAGTGTGGGAAACCCCCCAAAATATTTTGTGAGGTCACATAGATCTGATCTTAAAACCAAACAACAGTACCAAACAAAACAAAACAAAACTCTAGATTAATATCTCTGATGAACATAGATGCAAAAATCCTCAATGAAATCCTTATATATATCATATTAAAAGAGTCATCTATAGTGATTAATTGGCTTTCATCCCAGAAATGCAGGTTGATTCATAATGTACAAATCAAGCAATGTCATTCACCACGTCAATAAAATGGAAGTTAAAAATCACATGAACATTTCAAAAGATTCTTCAAGCATTCTACAATATTCAAAATCCATTTATTATATACAAAAAAACTTTCACAAAATGGTAATAAACAGAACTTATCTAAACATAGTAAAAGCCAGATATGATAAACCCAGAACCAATTTTATACTACATGGTGAAAAATGTAAAGCATTTATGGTAAGATCAAGCACAAGAAAAGATATCCACATTCACCACTATTGTTTAACAAAGTATTGAAGTCCTAGTCAGAACAATTAGGCAAGACAAATGGAATCCAAATTGGAAAATAAGTGAAACTCTCTATTCTCAGAAGACATGTTAATATGCATAGAAAACCCAACAACTGTACAAAATCAAATCAAAACAAAACAAAACAAAACAAAGAAAAAAACAAAAATCCTACTAGATACAATAAAATAATACAGTAAAGCAGCTGGATATAAAATGCATATACAGGGTCTCCCTGGTGGCTCAAGGGGTTAAGATGCAACTTTTGAAGCTATCCTCAGCCATTGCAGCATGAGTTCCATCCCAGGCCAGCCAGGGAGCTGCCCACATGGTGCAGCAGACCTCTCCTAACTTGCCCTCTGCTCCCCTCAGCAGTGTATTTCAGTAAATCTACCTGTTTCTTTCTTTTTTAAAAGCCATTTTTTTAAAGATTTATTTATTCATTTATTTATTTATTTATTTATTTATTTATTTATACAAGCACTGGGTACAGTCAGAAGCACAGGAGGGTGAGAGAATTCACCAGAGCCAGAGTGAAAAACAGAACAGGCGGCAGAAGCAGTCTGTCCCACCATGTGGGACCCTCGCCAGTGGCCGGGGATCGAACAGGCGTAGCAGAGGCGGCAGGCAGCTTTGCAGCCCAGCGCTCAACTGCTGTGCCACCAGGGGAGGCCCACATCTGCCGGTTCTATTCCCCACTCTGTCTCTGGTGAATCCTCTTACCCCCCCCACACCTCTGGCCTATACCCCAGTTTTCTGTATGCATAAATAAATAAATCTTTAAAGAAACCACAAAATACATATACAAAAATCAGTAGCATGTCTATATATAAATAATAAATTAGAAGAAAAAGCTTCAAAATTAACATTTATAATTGCACCATAAAGAATGAAATAACTGCAATTAATAAACTTAATGAAAGAAGTGAAGGAGCTACAAATTGTATTTGGGGGCATAACAAAATTGAAAGGAAAACAAAAGAAAGATTGACAAGTGAATACTACAACAAACTTAAAATCTTCTCTATGTCAAAAAAAAAAAAAAAGCATCACAAAAGCAAAAAGGCAATCAATAGACTAAGAGAAAATATTTGCCCATCACATTTCTATATGTTTATATATACACACACATATGCATATATATAGCAGATAGCCCAATTTTTAAAAATGGGTAAAAGATCTAAGTTGACAGTTTTCTAAAGAGACATTCAAATGCCTACAGACAGGTAAAAAATTGTTTAACATCACTTATAATAATGGGAATGCAAATCAAAACTACCACTAGTTATCACCCCTATGAGAGGGTCTATATCAAAAAGAATGGAAACAACAAATGTTAGTGAAGATGTGGGAAAAAAGGTACACTCATTCACTCTTGGTGGAAAAACAAATTGTTGCAACCTCTATGGAAAACAATATGGAGAGAGCTTAAAACATATCACAACCCCAATAATCTAGTAATACCTTTGCTAAGTAGTTACCCACATAATATGAAAATACTAATATGAAAAGATTTATGTACTCCTCTTTCAAAGCAGCAATTTCCACAATTGCCAAATCATAGAACCAGTTTCATTGCCCAATGACAGATGACTAGGTGAAGAAATGGTTGACTATATTTTCTTTTTTTTTTTTTTTAAAGATTTATTTTATTTATTTATACAAGCACTGGGTACAGTCAGAAGCACGGGAGGGTGAGAGAATTCACCAGAGCCAGAGCGGGGAGCAGAGCAGGCAGAAGGACCGAAGTACACTGCTGAGGGGAGCAGCGGGCGGCAGGAGAGGCCTGCGCGCCATGTGGGACCCTCCTCCGGTGGCCGGGGAGCAGCCGGGGATCGAACTGGCGCCGCAGAGGCAGCGGGCAGCTTCGCAGCCCAGCGTTCAACCGCTGCGCCACCGGGGAGGCCCGGTTGACTATATTTTCAATGGTATAAAACTCAGCCATCAAAAAAAGGTGAAATCATGACTTCTAGAACAAAATGGATGAAAGTTGAAGTGATCGTGCCAACTGAAATAAACAGAAAAGTAAAATACAGCTATCAAATGGCTTCGTTTATCTGTGGAATATAATAACCAAAAATATATATATACTGTCAAACATAGCATAAATAATGCTTAGACTTAGAGAAGTTTATGCTATCAGAAGTATATATTAGCAGTGGGTACAAGGGAAGATAGGAGGGAATGACAGAAGGAAGGATAGAGCACATTGGCAAAGGAGAGTGAGTGAGGCGTGTGCACATATGAAAGAATCAAAATGTAACCCCAATTTTTTTTGGTATTCCTTATTGTATTTATTGTATTTATTGTATTTATTTATTTATTTATTTATTTATTTATTTATTTTTTAATTTTGTCACACAGTGCCCATCACATCAACAATCATCCAACATAGTCTTTTGGGTCCCATTCCTCTTCTATTCCCCATTCTCAATGCTTCCCTTTTGTAACCTCAGTTCTTCAGTCAGATTTCAAGGATTTACATTGTTTAGGTTTTGTCTGTTGCTTTACCTTGTTCCTTAATGCTTCACATATGAGTGAAATAAACCAATATTTGAATTTCTCTTTCTGATTGACCGTAATCTCCTTCTACTTCCATGCAAGATTTTTTTTTTCATAACTGTGTAGTGTACTATTGTATACATGCCGCATATTTTTATTCATTTTTCTGCCGTTTAGCATTTTTTTTACAGTTTTAGAAATCAGTTTTAATTTTTTTAACATCATTGTTCATTTTTATAATTTTTTTAACATCATTGTTCATTTTTATATTTTATTTTATTTTATTTTTATAATAAATTTTATTTTTATATTCCCCCTTATTTTGCAACCCCCTTATTTTGACCCCAATCCCTCCCTCCCGCCCTTTACCCCCATAGAGTGTCTCTGGTTCATAGTTTTTGAGGATTTTGATTTTCACTTTCTTATAGTTATTCATTTCCCTGGTCCCTTATTTAAGTTTTCTAGATTCCTGCTATGAGTGAGACCATCCAGTATTTTTCTTTTTCTTTCTGGCTTATTTCGCTGAGCATGATCCCTTCAAGTGCCATCCATGTTGCTGCATATTGCATGTGTTTATCTTTTTTGAATGCTGAGTAATATTCCATGGTATATATGTACCACATCTTCTTGATCCAGTCATCTATATTTGGGCATTTGGGCTGTTTCCAAAGCTTATCTATTGTAAACAGTGCTGCTATAAACATAGGGGTGCAGGTGTTCTTTGGAATTGATGTTTCTGTGTCCTTTGGGTAAATACCTAGGAGTGGAATTGCTGGATCATACGGAAGCTCTATGTTTAGTAGCTCCAGAAATCTCCACACAGCTCACCATAGTGGTTGAACCAGTTTGCACTCCCACCAACAGTGCAGAAGAGTTCCTTTTTCTCCACACCCTCGCCAAAATTTGTTGATGCTAGTTTTTTTAATATGTGCCATTCTCACTGGTGTAAGATCATATCTCATGATAGTTTTGATTTGCATCTCCCTGATGACAAGTGATGTTGAACATTTTTTCATATGCCTGTTGGCCATTTGCATTTTCTCTTCAGAGAAGTTTCTTTTAGCTCTTCTGCCCATTTTTGGACTGGATTATTTTCTTTGTTGTTGTTGAGTCTCATCAGCTCTTTGCAGATTTTTGTTATCAGTCCTTTATCATTAGTGTTGGGTGCAAAAATGTTCTCCCAGTTGGTGGGTTTTCTCTTTGTTTTTGTTATTGTCTCTTTTGCTGTGCAGAAGCTCTTTAATTTGATGTAGTCCCAGCTGTTTATCTTTGCCTTCACTATCACTGCTTTGGGTGATGTGTCTATAAAGATGTCTTTGATGTGCAAATCACGTAGTGTTTCGCCTATATTTCCTTCTATATATTTTATGGTTTCAGGTCTTATGTCTAGTTCTTTAATCCATTTTGAGTTGATTTTTGTGTATGGTGTGAGGTAGTGGTCAAGCTTCATTCTTTTGCATGTAGCGACCCAGTTTTCCCAGCACCATTTATTGAACAAACTTTCTTTGCTCCAATGCATAGTCTTTGCTCCTTTGTCAAAGATTAGTTGACCATAAATCTGTGGGTTTATTTCTGGATTTTCTATTTGATTCCATTGGTCTGTGTGTCTGTTCTTCTTCCAGTACCATGCAGTTTTGATGATTATGGCTTTGTAGTATAGTTTGAAGTCTGGGAGTGTGATGCCTCCATTCCCTTCTTTTTTTCTCAGGAGAGCTTTGGCTATTCGGGTTTTTTTGTGATTCTATATGAATTTCATCAATAATTGTTCTATTTCTTTGAAGAATGACATTGAAATTTGATTGGAATAGCATTGAATCTGTATATTGCTTTTGGAAGCTCTTTAATTTGATGTAGTCCCAGCTGTTTATCTTTGCCTTCACTATCACTGCTTTGGGTGATGTGTGTGTAAAGATGTCTTTGGTATGCATATCACGTAGTTTTTCGCCTATATTTCCTTCTATGTATTTTATGTTTTCAGGTCTTATGTCTAGTTCTTTAATCCATTTTGAGTTGATTTTTGTGTATGGTGTGAGGTAGTGGTCAAGCTTCATTCTTTTGCATGTAGCAACCCAGTTTTCCCAGCACCATTTATTGAACAAACTTTCTTTGCTCCAATGCATAGTCTTTGCTCCTTTGTCAAAGATTAGTTGACCATAAATCTGTGGGTTTATTTCTGGATTTTCTATTTGATTCCATTGGTCTGTATGTCTGTTCTTGTTCCAATACCATGCAGTTTTGATGATTATGGCTTTGTGGTATAGTTTGAAGTCTGGGAGTGTGATGCCTCCATTCCCTTCTTTTTTTTTTCTCAGGAGAGCTTTGGCTATTCGGGGTTTTTTGTGATTCCATATGAATTTCATCAATAATTGTTCTATTTCTTTGAAGAATGACATTGAAATTTTGATTGGACTAGCATTGAATCTATACATTGCTTTTGGTAGGATGGCCATTTTAATAATGTTTATTCTTCCAATCCATGAGCAGGGGATGTCTTTCCATTTCTTTGTGTCTTCTTCTATTTCTTTTAACAGTGTTTTATAGTTTTCTTTGTATAGGTCCTTTACCTCTTTTGTTAGATTTATTCCCAAATATTTGATTTTTTTTGTTTCAATAATAAAAGGGATGTTTTTTTTTTATTTCTTCTTCTTCAGATTTATTGTTTGTGTATAGGAAGGCTACTGACTTTTGCGTGTTGATTTTGTATCCTGACACTTTACTGAACTGATTGATGAGTTCAATTACTTTTTCTGTGGAGTTTTTGGGGTTCTCTATTTATATTATCATATCATCTGCAAATAGTGATAGTTTGACTTCTTCTTTTCCTATTTGGATTCCTTGGATGTCTTTCTCTTGTCTTATTGCTCTGGCTAGGACTTCCAGTATTATTTTGAAAAGCAGTGGTGAGAGTGGACATCCTTGTCTTGTTCCCGATCTTAATGGATTTGCTTTCAGCTTTTCACCATTGAGAATGATACTGGCTGTTGGCTTGTCATAGATGGCCTTTATGATGTGGAGGTATGTTCCTTGTATCCCAAGAATTTCAAGGGCTTTTATCATGAATGGGTGTTGCACTTTGTCGAAAGCTTTCTCAGCATCTATTGATATTATCATATGGTTTTTATATTTCTTTTTGTTGATGTGTTGGATAACGTTGATTGATTTTCGGATGTTGAACCATCCTGTGTCCCTGGAATGAATCCTACTTGGTCGTGGTGAATTATCTTATGGATACATTTTTGGATTCTGATAGGTAAAATTTTATTGAGGATTTTTGCATCAGTGTTCATTAGGGAGATTGGCCTGTAGTTTTCCTTTTTTGTGTTGTCCTTGTTCGGTTTTGGTATTAGTATAATGTTGGCTTCATAGAATGTGTTTGGTATTGTCCCTTCCTTCTCAATTTTTTGGAAGAGTTTGTAAAGGATAGGCACTAATTCATCTCTGAATGTTTGGTAGAATTCATTTGTAAATCCATCAGGTCCTGGGCTTTTGTTTTGGGGGAGGTTTTTGATTACCATTTCAATTTTGCTGTTTGTAATTGGTGTTTAGGTGTTCTATTTCTTCTTTATCTAGCCTGGGTGATTGTAGAGTTGTAGGAATTTGTCCATCTCCTCTAGATTGTTGAACTTGTTTCCATATAACTGTTTGTAGTTGTTACTGATTATTCTTTTGATTTCTGCTGTGTCCGTTGTGATTTCTCCTCTTTCATTAACGATCCTGTTTATTTGTGCTTTCTCCCTTGTTTCCTTTGTGAGCCTGGCTAGGGGTTTGTCTATTTTATTGATTTTTTCGAAGAACCAGCTCTTGTTTTCATTGATCTTTTGGATTTTTTTTTTAGTTTCAATTTCCTTATTTCTGATTTGGTTTTTATTTTTTCTTTTCTTCTACTGGTTTGGGGTTTTTTGTTGTTCTTTTTCTAGATCTTTGAGCTTCGAGATTAGGTTGTTTCTTTGAATTCTTTCTTGTTTCTTGATGTGAGCTTCTATTGATATATATTTTCCTCTTATTACTGCTTTTGCTGCATCCCATACATTTAGGATATTGGTGTCCTCCTTGTCATTCAATTCAAAGAATTTTTTAATTTCTTCTTTGATCTCCTCATTAGTCCAGTGGTCTTCCAGAAGTGTGGTTTTTAATCTTCATGAGGTAGGAGAGTTCCTTGCCTTCTTTTTATGGTTTATTTCTAGTTTGATGCCTTCATGGTCAGAAAAGATGGTTGATATGATTTCAATCTTGGTGTATCTGTTGATGTTTGTCTTTTGTCCCAGTATGTGATCGATCCTGGAGAATGATCTGTGTGCGCTTGAGCAAAATGTGTACTCCATTTTTTTGGGATTTAGTGTTCTATAGATGTCTGTTAAGCCCAAATGCTCTTGGTCCTTATTTAGAGCTTTAGTTTCTTTACTTATTTTTTGTCTTGTTGTTCTATCCATTGTTGATAGTGGTGTGTTGAATTCTCCAACTTCGTATGTGTTTTCTCTGATGTCTGTTTTCAGAGAAGACAACAGTTGTCTGATATATTTTGGTGCTCCTTCGTTTGGTGAGTATATGTTAATGAGTGTTATTTCTTCTTGAAGTATTGTCCCCTTGATCATAATGTAGTGACCATTGGGGTCTCTTTTTATCTTTTTGAGTTTGAAATCTGTTTTATCTGATACAAGTATAGCTGTTCCTGCTTTCTTTTTTGGTCCATTTGCTTGTAGAATTGTTTTCCATCCTTCAACTTTGAGTCTATTTTTATCTTTTGTAGATAAGTGTGTTTCCTGGAGACAGCAAAAGGTTGGGTTTTGTTTCTTTATCCAGGCTGCAACTCTGTGTCTTTTTATTGAAGAGTTTAGTCCATTTATATTTAGAGTTAATATTGATATGTTAGCATCTGTATTTGCCATTGTGTTAGTCTTGCCTTTGATTTTATTTATTTATTCTTTTAATAACTTTTTTTTTTGCCTTCTTTCATTGATATTCGTCCCTCCGAGGTTCTGGCTTTAGGATTCCTTGTAGTATTTTTTGTAGTGGGGGTTTAGTTGTAATGAAATTCCGGAGTTTCTGTTTGTCTGGGAAGGTTCTTATTCTTTCTTCATAGAGGAAGGTTAGAGTATTCTTGGTTGGCATCTGTTTTCTTGGAGTGTGTTGACTATGTCCCTCCACTCTCTCCTTGCCCATAGTGTTTCTTGGAGAAGTGTGATGTCAGCCTGATTGGCTTTCCTTTGAATGTTATCTGTTTCTTTCCTCTTATCAGCTTCATTATTTTTCCTTGTCCTGGATTCTTGGGAGCTTTACTATTATGTGTCTTGCTGTATTTTTCCTTTCGTCGTGGATGTTTGGTGTTCTTCTTGCTTCTTGTATATCAATTTTCAGCTCCTTCTTCACATTTGGGAAGTTCTCTTCAATTATCTCTTTGAATATTTTCTCTGTTCCTACATCTCTCTCCTCTCCTTCTGGTATTCCTATAACTCTTATATTTCCTTTCCTCATGGAGTCAGATAGTTCCCAAGATCTTTCTTCAGTCTTTTTCCTTCGTACTTCTCTTTCCTTTTCTGTTTTGGTTCTTTTTATTTCTGTGTCTTCAATAGTACTTATTTGTTCTTCCATTTCATCTATTCTGCTTTCATAGCTTTTCACAGAGTTCTTTAGTTCCTCCATTAATTCTTTCATCTCTTGCATTTCTTTTGCTTCCCTCTTTAGGGACTCAATTTTCTTCTTCTGATCATTGTTTTCCTTTATGAGTTCTGCCATATTTTTAATCATGGCAATTCTAAATTCTCTTTCTGGAAGGCTCAGAAGTTCTTCCAAGTTACTGTCACTGTAATTTGGGGGGTGGTTTTCTTTTTGTGGTGTGCTTTTTTCCTGAGGAGTTGTTAGGTTGCGTGTGGTTCTTCTACTCCCTACTGTCTGTTTTCTAATTTGTTGTATGCATTGGGACACTGTGCTGCTGGGACTGGCCTGCATCTTGGGTGAGCTTCTCTGCTCCCCTCTGGCTCCTCCAGGAGCCATCTGTTGGTTTCAAGCAGTCTTTACTGAAGAATGGTCCCGTTCTAAAATGCCGATGTGGGAACACACTCCCCTGTGTGCCTGGTCTGCCCCCGTGGTGGGTTTCCGCTCCCCCTCTGGGCTTGGACTGCAGGCCAGAGGGGACCTGGTTTGGGCGAACTTCCCCCGCTCACTTCTGGCTCCTGAGGGAGACTTCTGCAGGCAGTCTGTACTGAAGAAATGTCCCTGTTCTAAAATGGCGATGTAGGACACAGTCCCTGCACATCTGGTCTCAGGCACACTCTTCTGCATGCCCGGTCTGCCCCGGCCGTGGGTTCCTGCTCCCCCTGTGGGCTCAGACGTTTCAAGTCACTAGGTGGTGCCAGAGATCTCTCCTAGAGCCTTTGGGGAGCTGTTTTTTTTTTTTTTTTTTTTTAACCCCGTGGGACAGGGAACAGAGAGGGAATGGTAGGGAAAACCTCAGCGGCTTTGGGGTGCTGTGTCTGCCTTGTGCCCCACCGTCGTGGAGAACCCACACCCCGAATTTCGTGCCCCTGGTCTCAGTTCCAAAGCCCTCAGGTCCAGGACGCGGGCTGTAACCCAGTCAGTGTCCGCAAGAATGTCGTCTTTTGCACCCCGCTCCCGTGCCTGGGTGCCTTGTTCCTGATAACTCAGTGAGGGACTTTCACCTCAGTGAGGGTCCTCACGCATCTCCCTGCAAGCCTAGGTCGCAGGCGCGGGGACGTGGGCAGCCGCGATCCCGATCGCATTTGCTTTTCAAGCGCGCCGCTTTTCCACGCAAGCTTACCAGCCGGCCTGGGACTCTGTGCAGGTCTCCTCCAGGGTTCTCTGTTCTCTAATGGCACCTGGAGCCATTCACTCACCTCTGTGGCGAATCCTGCAGGGTTCTCCACAGCTCCCGTTCACGGGGTGTGGTGGCTGAAATAGTTCCTTTCCACTCACAGTCCCGCTTGATGCGTAGTTTGTTCTTGTTGGTCGTTTTAGTTTGTTTTTTTCTTCCTTTCTGTTGGTCGGTGAGTGCCGACTTTGTGGGTGGGGGAGGATAGCGGGGTTCTGCGCTTTCCTCCCTTCTAGTCCTCTTTTTATGGCAATTTTCTTCTTTAGGTAGTTTGCTGGAGTCGTCCGTTTATCTTCCGTGTCCCAGTTCTCACTGGGACCTGCCGCTTTTCCTCCCTATTAACTTTTTTTTTTTAATGGGAGATCTTACTCGTAGCGTCTCCTTGCCGCCATGTTGTTCCGCCTTCTCCCCTTTAGCATTTTGATTGTTTGCATGCTTTGGCTAAATAGTGTTGTAATGAACAGAGAAGTGAATATATCTTTCAAATCGGTGTTTTTACATTCTTTAGGTAAATACCTAGGAAAGGGAGTGCTGGCTAATATGATAGATATAATTTCAGTACTTTGAGAAATTTTCATATTGTTTTCCTGAGATGCTGGACCAGGGTACCTCCCACCCTTTTGCAACTTTGCCAATTTTTGTTGCTACTGCTCTTTTTGATATAGGCCATTCTCACAGGTGTGAAGTGTAACTCATTTCTATCTTGCATTTTCAGGGTAATAAGTGATGATGAGCATTTCTGTTTCATTTGCTTTTTGGCTATCTGTGTGTCTTCTTTAAAGAAGTGTCTATTTAGCACTTTTGCCCATTTTCTAAATGGTTGTTTTATTTCTTTTAATTTGTATGAGTTATTTTAGATATTGGGTATTAGCCTTTCATCAGATACATAATATGCTAATATTTTCTCTCATTCAGTAGGGAGTCATTAATTTTTTACTGATAGGTTCTTCTGTGAGCAGATGCTTTGAGTTTCTATATTCTATATGCTTATTTTTGCTTTTGTTTCCCTTGATACTGGATTTCACTCCCCAAAGACATCACTGAAGCCAAGGTTTCAAAGTGTTTTACCTAATCTGTGCATTTTATAGTTTCATTTTACATCCAAGTCTTTGTCCCATTTTGAATTAATTTTTGTGTATTGTATAAGATACTGGTCCAGTTTCCTGATTTTTCGCTTGAGACTGAAATTCCCTCAACTCCATTTGTTGAATAGGACTTTCATTTCTCCATTGTATGTCTTGTCCACTTTGTCTTAAATTAACAGTCCTTATCTGTGTGGGTTTATTTCTGGACTTTCAACAGATTTCATTGATCTGTGTGTCCATTTTTGGTTTATTCCAATAGTATACTCTTTCGACTACTATGCTTTTTTTCTATAGTTTGAAGTCTTGGAATGTAATACTTCTGCTCATGTTCATGAGAATTGCTTTGGCTACCACTCAAATGTCAGTAATGTTTGCTCTATTTCTTTGAAGAATACCATTGAAATTTTATATAGATTGATTTGATCTTGTATTTTTCTTTGGAAAAGATGACAATTTTAGCAATGCTAATTGTTTCAATACAAGAACAAGGAATACCTTTCCATTTTATTTGTTCTTTTCTATTCTTCTAATAGTGTGGTGCAGTTTCATTGTAGAGGTTTTTTGCCTCCTTTTTTTTAAGATTTATTTTTATTTGTTTATGCATTCAAGAACTGGGATATAAGACAGAGGTGCGGGGGTGGGTAACAGTATTCACCAGAGACAGAGTGGGGAGCAGAGCAGTCAGTGCACTGAAATACACTGCTGAGGGGAGCAGCGGGTGAGACAGGAGAGGTCTGCTGCAGCATGTGGATTAGCTCCATGACCAGGGATCAAACTCATGCAATAGTGACTAACGATAAGGAGACTTTATCCCCTGAATCACCAAAGAGCCCACCCTTCTTTTACCTCCTTTGTTAAGCTTATTTCTAGGAATTTATTTTTTTTTATGAGATTATAAATGGGATCATTTCCTTAATTGTTTTTCTCTGCCTAGTTCATTTTTTTTCATCAGGAATGCAAACAATTTTTATATATGTATCCTGCTCTCTTCACTTTACTTATTATTATTTTTTTGAAAAATATTAAGGGTTTTCTTTGTACGTTGTTGTTAGCTGAAAAGTTACAGTTTTATAAAGTTTCCTTTTATATTGTTCTCCTGTAATTGCTCTAGCTAGCATTCAACTAGCATATTGAATAGTAGTTGTGAGGTGGGATATCATTATCTTGTACCTGATCTAGTGGGATAGCTTTCAGATTTTCACCACTGAGTATGACATTTGCTGTGGCTTGTCATATACAGCCTTCACAATGCTGATGTGTGTTCCTTCCATTCCCATTTTATTTTTATGCATGTTGAATCTTGTCATATGTATTCTTTGACCATATGATATTTTTCCTTTTGTTGTTGTAGTGAATTATGTTGATCAATTTGCATATTTTCCTGAAATAAAATACGTTGGTCACAATATTTGATCCTTTAATTCCTTGTTGAATACCGTTTGTGAAGATTTAGTTGAAAATGTTTGCATCTCTTTTCATTAGAGATACTGGACTGTAGGTGTTTTTTTTTTTGTGATATCCTTTTCTTTTGGTATTAGGTTAAGGTTGGCATATAAATTCTGCTTAAAAGCATTCACTTGTCTTCACTTTTTTTGGAAACTTTTGAGGAATATAAGTATTAGTTCCTTGGAAGATTTGGGAGAACTCAGTAGTGAAACTGCCTGGTGTGGGACTTCTGTTTTGTTTTGTTTTGAGACTTTGGGTTAGTACATCAATTTCCTTCCTTTCCTTTCTCATTTAATGTAGGAGTGTTGTATATTTCTGAAAATTTGCTAATTTCTCCTAGCTTATCCAATTATCTCTTTAAATCTGTTCACAGTAGTTTCTTATGATCCTCCATTTTTCTAAGATATTTGCTGTAACTTCATTATCATTTCTAATTCTATTTATTCAACTATTTCTTTTTTTGAATAGTGAAATTAGTTATAGATTTGTCTATTTAGTTTATATTTTCAAAGAACAAACTTTTGGTTTTCTTTATATTTTATGCATTTTTTTTACTACTATTGTTTATTTCTACTCTACTTTGTATTATTTCTTTTCTTCTAAGAGATTTTAGTTTCATCTGTTAGTGATGAAACTAACACTATGTATCACTATTAATACTGCATTTTCTTTATTTGTCCCATAGGCGCTGGTAGCTCCTGTTTTCATTTTTTGTCTCCAGTTACATATTTTTTTAAATTTCTTCCTTGATTTCATTTTTAACCCAATAGTCATTTAGTAGCATATTGAGCACATTGTTCCATCTCCACATACATATGTTTTACTTCCTGGACTCTTTTTGTGATTGATTTCTAGTTTGATGCCAGGTGTGATTTTTATATTGATATGATTTTAATCTTCCTGAACTTATTGGAACTATTTGTGATCCAACATGTTTTCTATTCTCAAGCATGTTCATGTGCACTTGAATGTGTACTTAGCTTTATGTGTGAAGTATTCTATAAACATCCTGTAAGCTCATTTATCTAATTTCTCATTTAAGGCTATTTTTACCTCGTGATTTTCTGTCTAGTTGATCTGCCCATTGATGTAAGTGGGGTTCTAATATTGTGTTGCTGGCAATGTCTGTTTTTAGGTTGATTAATAGATGGTTTATATATTTTGATATTCCTTTGGAGGGACATGTTATGAATGTTATGTCTTCCTAGTGTATTGCTATCTTAATTTTATTATGTCTATCTTTTCTCTTGTTATATTTTAAATTGGAAATCTATTTTTTCTAAGTATGTATGGAAATTTCTGAGTTTTTTAGGGTGCTATTTGATTATATTGGGTTGTCAGAAAAATCAAAATGCATTTTTCATAGAAAACATAGAAAAATATGACTTTTCCTATAACCCAATGTATTTGTTTTCCAGTCTTTTACTTGGAGTCTATGTTTACATTTGGAGTTCAACTGCTTCTCTGTGAGATAGTATAAAGTTGTGTTTTGTTTTCAGAAGTAACCTGTCTCTGTATCTTTTTAATTATGTATTTAATTTATATTTATGGTGATTATTGCTCTATAATGACTTGTAACTACCATTTTTTTTACTTTAATTTTCTTGTCTATTTCAGTTCAAATATTTATGTTTTCTTACTTCAGTTTAGATAGGAGAGTTCTGTACATCATTTCTTGTAGGGGAGCTCTAGTGGCTGAAAATTCCTGCAGTCTGTTTTTGTTTTTTTTTGCTTTTTTCCCTTGGTCCTCAGTTTGTATTTCTGAATATTTTGAATATGTCATTCTATTTTCTCATCACAAAGTTACTGTTGAGAAATCTGGTTGACAGTCTGATGGGAGGGCCTTTTTAAGTTACATGCTTTTTTTTTCCCCAGCCACCTTCAATAATTTTTCTTCACTTGAATGCTCATTATTTTCTCTACTCTATACCTCATTTAATTTCTCATTTCTCTTTTGATCTCCACATCTTCTTTTAGCTTTATGGACTTGTATAATTATTTCCTCACCAAGACTTCAAAAGTTTTTCTCAATTATTTACTGATTCAATCCTGCATTTGGTCTATTATTTCATATCTCTGTCTAGAGTTCTTGGTCTAATTTATTGAGTTCTTTTAAAAAAAAAAAGATTTAGTTATTTATTTATACAAGCACTGGATACTGTCAGAAGCACAGGAGGGTGAGAGTATTCACCAGAGCCAGAGTAGCAGAACAGGCAGACTGACGAAATACACTGCTGAGGGGAGCAGCGGGCTCAGGAGGAAAGGTCTGCGCACCATGTGGGACCCTCGCTGGCAGCCAGGGATCTAACCGGTGTTGCAGAGGCTGCAGGCAGCTTCACAGCCCAGCGCTCAACCGCTACACCACCGGGGAGGGCCTTTATTGAGTTCTTTACATCTGTACCGATATAATCAAATTGCTATCTTGCCTGAAATTATATACAAATTTAATGCAATTGCTATCTAAATCTCAGTTACATTTTTCAAAGGAACTGAACAAAAATCATTGAAATTTATATGGATCCACAAAAGTTTTCACATTGCAAAAGCAATGTTAGGAAAAGAGAAAGAAACTGCAAATTACCTGATTTCAACCTTTAAAGTAACAATGTTAAAAACAATAGGATACTGGTGTGAAAATAGATACATGGACAATGGAACAAAACCAAAAGTTCACAAATTCTTGTATATAACAGCACCTAATCTATGACAAAACATTTATGACCAAAATAAAACAAATGGGGAAAAAAGACAATCTCTAATAAAAAGTGGTGGGAAAATTGGCAAATTACATATAAAAATACAATGGATTTACTCACTAACACCATTTACAAAAATCCAAATGAAATAAAGATTTAGACATAAGACATGCAACAAGTCATACTTAGAGGAAAAGTTTAGTGATATATAAATATCACAAATATACATCAATGATATTAGTAATAATATATTTTGGTGACTCAACCACCAAGGTAAGGGAAATAAATCAAAAATAAACTATTGGGATTGCCTCAATTTTAAAAGTTTCTATAAAGCAAAAGACATGATGATTAGATACCCTACTGAATGTAAAAATACATATATAATATACACCCGATTAAAGATTAATATCCTAGATATGTAAACAACTCACAATTCAGTAAAAAATATAAACAAAAAACAAAAACAGATAACCCAATAAATGAAAGTCAACAAATATGAACAAATACTTTAATTAAAAAATCAAAAGGGTCAAGACAGATATGAAAAAATGTTCATTGTCATTCCTAATAAGAGAGATGAAGATTAAAAGTACAATGAGATATCACCTCATACCCATAAGAATGGCACAGGCCAAAAAGTATCCCAAGAACAAGTGCTGCTGAGGATGGAGAGAAAAAGGATCCTATTTCACTATTTGTGGGAAAATGAACTAATGAAATTAATAAGGAAAACAGGCTAGATTCTTGGACATATATCCAGGGAATATGAAACCATCAACAAAAAGTCTCATATGTTCTGTGATATTCACAGAAGTATTATTTAAAATAACTAGTACATGACTGCAACCTAAATATACTTCAGATAAATGTATCAAAAATTTGTGGTACATACAAACCATGGAATTTTACATAGCCACAAGAACGGATGAAATATACTCATTTACAAAAAATAGAGGCAATTTCAAAGAGTATGTGTAGCAAAGCAAGTCAGAATGATAAAAACAAATATTCAAAAGTTACAAAATAGGTAATTCAACACAGAACACTTAAAAAAACTGCTGGACACTAAAACATCCTGAGGGCTCTGAGGTTAAGAGGGGTAGGTACAGAAGGGACACAAGGAATGTTGGTGGGGGAAATCAATCAATCAATCAGTCAGCCAGTCAATCAATAAAATCTGATTCACATTTCTTCATATTACAAACTATCAAAATTTCTTTCACAGGGCCTCCCCGGTGGCGCAGCGGTTGGGCGCTGGGTTGCAAAGCTGCCAGCGGCCTCTGCAGCGCCAGTTTGATCCCCGGCTGCTCCCCAGCCACCAGAGGAGGGTCCCACATGGCGCGCAGACCTCTCTTGCCGCCCGCTGCTCCCCTCAGCAGTGTACGTCGGTCCTTCTGCCTGCTCTGCTCCCCGCTCTGGCTCTGGTGAATTCTCTCACCCTCCCGCGCTTCTGTACCCAGTCCATGTATAAACAAAACAAACATACAAATAAATAAATAAATAAATAAATGAATAACATGCCTCTATAAAAAAAATTCTTTCATATTCTTTTTTTTTTTTTAAGATTTATTTATTTTTATACAAGAGCTGGGGTACAGGCCAGAGGCACAGGAGGGTGAGAGGATTCACCAAAGACAGAGCAGGGAGCAGAACATGCAGACAACTGAAATATACTGCTAAGGGGAGCAGCGGGTGTCATGCCATGTGGGAATCACCCCGGCCGGCTGGGAATCGAAACTGTGCTGCAGAGGCTGTGGACAGTTTCACAGCACTGCACTCAACCCACTGTGCCACCAGGAAGGCCCACTTTCACATTCTAATAACTGCTAAAATATACATAGGGGCCTCCCTGGTGGTGCAAGGATTCAAGGGTTTAAGTACCCCAGCTCTCTTTTTTTTTTTTTTTGTTCTTTTTTTTTTTTTTTTTTAATGGAGGCATGTTTTATTTGTTTGTTTGTTTGTTTTGTTTATACATGCACTGGGTACAGTCAGAAGCGCGGGAGGGTGAGAGAATTCACCAGAGCCAGAGCGGGGAGCAGAGCAGACAGAAGGACCGAAGTACACTGCTGAGGGGAGCAGCCGGTGGCAGGAGAGGTCTGTGCGCCATGTGGAACCCTTCTCTGGTGGCCGGGGAGCAGCCGGGGATCGAACCGGCTCTGCAGAGGCCGCGGACAGCTTCTCAACCCAGCGTTCAACCGCTACGCCACTGGGGAGGCCCCACCCCCGCTCTTGTATGCATAAATAAATAAATCTTTAAAAATAAGTATATAAAATATACATAAGACTAAGTGGGACAATGAACACTGGAATACACTGTTTACCTCAATTGTACCGCTGTTTTTTTTTAAATTGTACCGCTGTTTTAATAAATCTGAGTTTGCTAAGAAATAGGACTAAAGGAAAGCAACAGTGAGAACCATGTTTTGAAGTTTTACTTTATTAATCATTGAGTTTTTTTGTTAGCTTTCTTGTAACTCAATTTCTCATGTACTTTAAACAAGAAAATAAATGGATAAGTGGAAATAATCACTGAATAAATTAAATTGAAAACTGAAGATACAGAAGATTAATTTCAGCAGAAGGACTAGGAGTATATTACCATTTGGTTTGCTATATGGAACTATACTGCTGTGACAGAAGACTGTGTGAAAAGAGTATGTCCCTCATTATGACTCACTTATTCACACAATGCCTGGGAAGCAGTTAGCTGTTTGGATCCTCAAAAGGAACAGAGGCCCATTGTGATTTCTGTTTCAGTAGAAATGTGAGATAAATATAAGCTAGTTGAGTGCAGATATATTTAAGTTGGTTGAGCCTTACATTATACTGTTTTAAACTAATAATCCAAAACTGACAAGAATTTATACCTAAATTGCTAGTGTCTTGATTGGAATAAATTTTACTTTAAGTCATCTACATTTAACATAAGTTTTTAATCAAAGTTGCCAAGTGTGCTTTGAAGAATCAAGTAACAGTCATTTCTCAGCTCAGGTGTCTAGACAAATCAAACTTTGAGAAAAAGTGCCAACATGCATAATGGTGCTGTCTTTTTATTGAATCATTCCAGTTAAATTTGATTTTGGTGCAGAAATCACAACATTTGCTTTTTCTCTGATAGACTGTGACTCAGAGCTATAATTTTAATTTTGACTGAAGGATATACAGTTAGGGTTGTTTGGGAGTTGGTCCAAAATTCAGAACTATGTAATTTTCTTTCCCCTCACCTACCATGACCCTTCCCTTAAACTCAATAACCAATGAGAAATGTTTTCTACACACATTGCCTTCTTTCCCCTTTCTAAGCTAAAATTTCACTCTGCTGAAAGAGGCTAATCTTTTGCAATTACTGATCAACACCTCTGATAATAGCTCCAAATATTATTAAAACCTCAGGAATATGATGTCACTGAAGTTTTTATCATCTTGCATTAACTCCTAGAGATGAGATTCTGGGAGATGATTTATATGGAGGTCATTGATGAATGGTTCTTAGATAAAAGAAACTATAAAAGGGGTATAGTTCTCCATTACAATGCTTTTGAAAACAGTATTTCCTTGTGACATTCTGCTAAGTTTTATATAGAAAAACATAACTGATTATATTGAGGTATATAATTTTGGATATTGCCTAACATGTGAAAATACTGTATTTGGACATTATAAATATATGCATCTCTAGAAACCAACAGATGCTTAAAAAATTCTCTTGGTTTAGGGAAATGTTTTTATTAAATAATGATATAAATGAAATTCCAAAGAATGTTTTCAAAGCTAAAAAACAAACAAACAAGTTTTATCATCATAGCTTTATGCATTGGATCCCAGATTTGAGCCTGCCTAGAATCAGCAAATGAGGCAATATCTCAAGGCCTTGTGTTTTTTTTTTTTCCTAAACTCAATGTGTTACTGTGACCAATATCCTGTGTACCAAATTGGCAGTGGAAAGGGGAGCCAACTTAGTAAATGTGTGACTACAAAGCAAAGCCATTATGTTTAGATAAAATTTATCTACTGGTGCTTATATGAAAAATAAATGAATAAACAAGCAAATGGATATTACCCAGACACATGACTGTGTGTTCAACATTGGCACAGCTGTTTGCAGCTCAAGCCTGCAGACCTTTCACCCAGTTGGTTGATGTATATTATCTCCCCCTCTCCATCAAGAGGAATGGAAGGCCTGGTATTCAAGTGGTACCATGAAATCATCAATGGTGAAGAAAAGACAATGAAGTGGCATAAATACACTATAATATGCCAAGCCTAAAGCCAAAATATCTGAAAGTGCAATTGCTTATGTAGTCTTGAGGTAATGTTGAAGAAGAGACTTGAAGACCAAGACTGAGCGAGTGAGAGCCAGGCATAAAAGCAAAAATGTATGCCAGGGAGAAAATATCATTGGTGCTTATTTTGACATCAAATGAAAATTCTAATATGAACCGCATGTCTTTGGAGAGTTGAGCTTTGGAATCAAACAGCCACTCTGTAAAGTAGCGGTCAATGACCCCAATGTAGTTAAGGTTTCAGTTCTCATGAAACAATATAAACACAAGAACACATAAAAATGAATGGACACAAGTTATGCAGTGCAGATTCTACACACAAATGTCAATGTTTCAGAGAAAAAACACATGCAAATAAATACCAGTGCATAAAATTTTGGTTCCTATTTTTAGAAACAGATCAAAATACAAGGAACTTGGAAGCTTGTGATGGTTAAACATTCTTGAAGACACGTTGGTGCTGTGTTTTGGCATTGAACCATCTCTTACATAGAATTTTATGACAATCTTCTGGACACACAATGAAAAAGGAGATATGAGTTCATAGAATGGTAACAGATACAAATCTGGTAATTAAAAAATAAGAAATTAAGATTTGGATTTAATAATGGAAGTTGAATTTTTTATCAAACTTATCTGTTATTTTACATAGCTTTAAATTTGACTATCAATTTATGGTGTCCTAAAAAATCCAAACCAAGTCTGATGTCTCATTATCAACTTACAGTATGTAGTATGTATGAATCAATGTCAAAATCAGGTATTTATATAAGCCAACTCTCAAGAAACTACAAGTCAGTCAGGGGCTCCCTGGTGGCACAAGGGATCAAGCATAGCACTATGCAGCTATCCACAGCCTCTGCAGCATGAGTTTGATCCCCAACCAGCCAGAGAGCTACCCATATGGTGCAGCAGACCTTTCCTGTCTCACCCTCTGCGCCCTTCAGCAGTGTATTTCAGTCATTCTGCCTTTTCTGCTCCCCTCTCTGTCTCTGGTGAATCCTCTCATCCCTACACCTCTGGCCTTGTATCCCAGCTCTTGTATGCATAAATAAATAAATCTTAAATAAAAGGAAACTGCAAATCAGATATTTTGCCACATTAAGTATGTAGTTGGAAATAAATAGCCCCTACTCACCTCTAAATACCCCATTTCTTCTCTAGATACATGTAACTATGTATGGATCACCGAAGGTCTGAATCTTACTGGATTTTAAGAACATATTTTAAAACTAATAGAAAAAAATTAAGAACCACATCTTAAAATTTGTAAATATTCAGAATCTAGCTAGCATCTGGCAATATTCTTTTCCAGTATCATTGCTCTTCCATGCCTGCAGACTTTTAGAATGTTGAACTTTGGAATCAAAAAGTAATTCTGTAAAGCATAGGTGATTTTACCAAGAATAAGATTCTAATATTATATTAACTTTCTAGATCAGACATACTCAGATCTATGTGATTTTGTTAGTGACTTACTCACAAAATGACTTGTTTTCATCATTTTTAAGTACTACATTTTTGAGTACATCATTTTTGAGTACTACATGATCAGTACATTTTAAAAAGTTGCAAAATCTTACTGATTCATGTCAGCCAAAGATATTTTTAATATACCTTACTGTTGTTAACTGCCCTCTAAAATCAGGGCAAAAGTCAATCTTAAGGCAGGATATTTTTCAAGGAATATTATAAATAGAGATTAGAGAATGTGCAAGCAATCAAAAGATTGGAGATAAAATTACTTTAAAAACAACAATCTTATCTTTATGATTCTTAGCAGGAATAGAAGATAAAATGTAAATAAAAGCTTTAAATTAATTTTTACATTTGGTATATTCAGGATGGCAAATATATTTCTTTTTCCCTGAAGTTGATATACTGATGTGATAAAATCTCATTAACATTTAAGAAAATTTTCTTTGGATTTATTTTATTGAGCTTGATAAGTCAATTCTAAAATCAGGGTCAAACAATGGAATATGATGATGTTTTATAGGTTCTTGGTTGGCAGGTGTGGTGTGGTAACATAGGCCTGGAGAAGTCTGAGCCTGTACCCCTAGGTCATAAACAGTGTTGTGAACCAATATTCTTTCAGTACAAAATAGTGCAATTATATATATATATATGTATGTATATATGTATATATAATATACATATTATGGATAATCTATATCACAATATATATGTATCATACAAACATATATGACATGCACATAACAACGTAATTAAATTAATGTATAAATATATAAAATCAGGATCAGGAATAACCAACACAGTTTAGAAAAACAAAAATATGAAAGCTTAGTTTATTGGTTCTGATGATTTTTTAACCTTAGTAATTAACACAGGCTTAGATTTCAGTCTCAAAGTACCCATACCCTCCTCCTACACAATTTATTTTTGTCCATGAGTTTAAAGTAGCATCTACATTTCAATTATAAAATTTTGGATATCTCTCTAAGTTCTTAACTTTTTCCCTGATATTCAGAGTCAAATACCCAACTGCATTTGAGAGCTCTACTTGGATGTTAAGTATGTGTTCCAAATGTGTCTGTCCAAAAGAGACCCCTTGGTTTCCCCCAATAGTGTCTTTCAACAATTTTCCCCAACACCCACTAAACCTCTTTCTCCTTCATTTTTTTTCAATTTTTAATAAAAAGAAAAAAAAACACAACTAATGAATTATTTAGGACTTAGCTTTTTCTCTTACTTTTCTTTGCTAGGCAAAAGCTTCTCCACTTGCATCTCATAGAAGCATTATGAAAAAAAGTATATCTCAAATATATTTATTTCTTTCCACCTTTACTTTGGATACCATTACGTTCTAATCTTTTATGTTGTAAAAGCCTTACCTTTGTACTTTTCCCTCTGTAGTCCATACCACATAATGTATACCTTTAAATTCATGCACTAGATTATTTTCTTCTCTTTTTTAAAAAATATCATATAGCACCCATGATAAGGAATTATAATTTAAATTAGTTCTTAGGGCTTGTAAATCTCTTCACTGTCTCATCTTGTCTACCTCTCAGTTATTGTACTCTCTTCTTGCTAAGTTTAAACCACACTAGCTTCTTTCTTTTCTTGGAATAAGCAATATAATTGCCAACTTCAGGGATTCTCTGGTACATTCTATATTGCTGGGTTGTCTCAAATTAAATGTCACCTTTGCATACAGGTAAGAAGAATCAAATAAAACCAATACAGAGTAGTCACCCATCACCCCCCATCACGCTAATTTGATAACCATTTCAGCCCTTACCATAATCTGTAATTACCTTGATAATGTATTTACTTCAGTGGTTTCCAAAGTGTGACCTATGTCTCTACCATAAGCCTATCAATGAAATTAGGAGATAAAAAAATATTTATAACAGTACTAAAATACTCTTTTCAAATGTAAATGTATTATACTTGCACTGTGATGCAAAAGCAATTGTAGGTAAAACTGTTAATGTCTTAGTATAAATTGAGGTATCAGCAAAATCTATCACTTACATTTTCATTGTAACAAACTTACAGAAAGAATAAAATGAATTTCAATTAAGAATGTATCCAACAAAGCATAAAATATTAATTTTGTATTTAGAGGTTTTAACATGCCTTTTAGAAATACTCTACTGTGAAATGGGACATCCACATTAAAAAAGTCTACGGCTAATGTGGTCTGAATGTTGTGTCCCCTAAATCGATATGTTAAATCCTAAACCCAAATGTTAAATGATAGGGTATTTGGGAGGAAATTAGGTCTTGAGACTGAAATCCTCATGACTAGAATTAATATTCTTATAAAAGAAAACTCAAGGGACTCATTCATTGTTTCCATCATGAGTGCCCAGACAGAAAGTTTCACCTATGAACCAGAAGCCAGAGCTACATGACACCCAGTCTGCCAGTGCCTCTATCTTGTTTATAAACCACCCAGTTTGTCATTGCTGCCCAGGGGGACTAAGTCATTTCTTGCAAAAATCTGATGGAGTTTTTTTTTTTTTTAAGATTTATTTATTTATTTATACAAGTACTGGGTACAGTCAGAAGCACCAGAGGGTGAGAGAATTCACCAGAGCCAGAGCAGGGAGCAGAGCAGGCAGAAGGACTGAGGTACTCTGCTGAGGGGCGCAGCGGGCACGGCAGGAGAGGTCTGCGCGCCAAGTGGGACCCTCCTCTGGTGGCCAGGGAGCAGCTGGGAAGCGAACCAGCGCTGCAGAAGCTGCGGGCAGCTTTGCAACCCAGCGCTCAACCTCTACGCCACCAGGGAGGCCCTCTGATGGAGTTTTTGAGAAAAAGTTCATCTGAAATTGCATGAATTGTGAGCTGGACTGAGAACTTTATCATATAGACCACTTATCTTTGAAGAAACAACTGAAGACACATTATTGATCTTGGAATTGTAAGTGACCAAACTGTGTCCTTCCATCATATCCAGAAAGTCAAACTGAGCCATGAGAAATGTCCTCACAGAGTAGGACATTTTTTGACTTTACCCCCAAACAGCTCATATCTCCCCAAAAAACAATTTCCCTAAATGGTGGGAGTTCTGGGAATTTACAAAGGGTGAGGGAATGTTAGAGCGTAGGTTTCAAGGTCTAGGCTCTAGGAGGTGCCGGGCAGTCTAAGTGCCATGAGTCAAGATGTTTGACTTTCTTAACAGGTGTTTTCTCAGCAATCCGCAGATATTTATCTCTGATGCCACTTTTGATCCCAGAGGGACACAAAAAATTTCATTAAGGATTGTGACAAAACCAATATTCTAAGTCCCCAGCAATGTCGGTGGATTCTGTTAATGGTTAGTGTCAAGGAAGGGGTAGAGGGAAGAAAGAATAAAAGATGGTTAGAGTTTAATTCCCCTTATTCATAATTTTTAGCCGAGGAGACTTTTTTGTTGATACAAAATGGAGGGAATCCCACTGTAAATTTCATCCTCTTTTGATTTTATTCTTAAAAGCAAATGGCGATTGGTGGTGGTCTCATTGGCAGTTTCCTACTGTTTAATGAACAGTGGGATCACCTAAAGAAAATTATTTTTGTATTTTTTATGTTTTAGTAATTATGCACTGAAGGGTGTCATATATGCTGAAAAGGTTCAACAATTTCCCCTACACAGTGATACTTCTGATGAATGTTTAATACATCCAAGTCAACACAATTCATTTAATATTTACTTTATTAACTTAGAATGTTGATTTTTCAGGGAAGTATTTTTACAAGTTCAACAAATTTATATAGATTATATAAAATGATAATTACCTAGGGTGACCAATATTTTAAAAGTGTGAACTACCTTTATAGCAATGCTGAATAATGGTCTCTGATGGTCTCTCCCTTTCTCTCTCTCTTTCTCTCTCACACACACACACACACTCTCACACACACACACTCACACACACACACACACAATTTCCACGCCGTTATTATTTTTTGTTATTGGAAGGCTTACAGTAGGCTTTTAGTAATCTTTAAAATGTGTGGCAAGAATAAGACCGAAAGTTCAACATTTATTTGGAATGTTAGATCTTTAGGTCATTTAAACATTTTACCAGAAAGCTGACTTAGTTAAATAGAGTTTGTGTCCCCCAGGCAGATGGAAGAAATTAAAACTTGGTTTAACAAGATGTATATTAATGATATTAAAAGTTAATCTTAAAGTCCCTGTAATAAATTAAATGATCTTATCGTCTTTATCACAAAGTGTCTCTTCCAAGATTCCTCTCTCAAACCTTCAAACTTCCTATTGCTTTCCCATGTCTTACAATCTCTTTATTTTAAAATTTTAATACAAAATTTTTCTTAGATCTCTAGCATAATACCCCATTACCCATACCTATAAACATACAAACACATACAAACACATATACTTTCTATTCTCAAAACTCCAATTTCCTAGTTTTTGGATTTCAAGCACTTGTAGAAACTGTTATACCATTATTATTTTTTTTTTATTGGAAGACTAACAAATGGCTTATAGTGATCTTCAAAATGTATGTCAAGAATAAGCTCAAAGATTGAGTTTTTAATATCCAATTTATAAAGCCAGTAAGAAATAATGGGAAAACACTTCAACAATGACAAAAGGGAAAGATTCAAAATGAAGTTATCAATTGAGGTGACTCTTAGGAGTGAAATCCCCAATTTAATTTCGGGACACAAAGGAAATTATTTTGTTTCCCTCTGGACTCCCCCAGGTGGGCAAATAACAACCACACATCAGACAGATTGATATTTCCTATACACATGGGATAGTGGGAGATATTCAGCTTGGCTGAGCACCCCTTTACAGATCCCATCTAAAATAAGTCAGCTAGCGCAAAGGAGGTTAAAGGGGATTATTTTTTCCTGTAAAACACCCTTACAGGAAAAGATAATTAGATATGTGTCAATAACAACTTCTGTTGAGTCTTTAGGGCCTTTTCCACAAAATAACACTCACGGCATAGCAGATTAGACTCACTTAAACTGGTAAGATAATTTTTACTAAAATAATTCCTTTCAATTTTAATTTAAACTGATTTTGAAATTTCAGCTTACTGAAAAAAAAAACAAAAACTTTGTCAAATAGTTGTTAGAAATTACTATCTCATTTGCTTAATCCTTTATTATTCAAGCAATTCCATTTTTAAAGATTTATTTATTTATTTATGCATGCATGCCTACATGCATACAAAAAATGGAGTAGAGGCCAGAAGTGTGGTGGGAGTGGTGAGAGGGCCAGAGACAGAGTGGGGAACAGAACAGACTGACTGAAATAAACTGCTGAGGGGAGTAGTGGGCAAGACAGGATAGGTCTGTTGCACCATGTGGGTAGCTCCCTTGCCAGGGATCAAGCTTGTGCTGCAGAGGTTGTGGATAGCTTCATAGTGCTGTACTTAACTCCTTTTGCCACCAAGGAGGCCCCTTTCAAGCAATTCCATTTTTATTCTGATATTTCAGGTTTACATTCTGATAATACTATTTTGGGCCTGTTGTATTAACTATAAAACCTTTTGAGACCAAGTCAGGTGCTATATCTTGTTGGATATAATGAAATAATTCTGATTTGAACAAATTTAGCCATAGAATAAAAGTATTAAAACTCAATATTTTATTTTTAAAGGCATGTGTCATTCATATTTAGCCAGTGAAAGTTGAACTACTTATTTAGGAAAAAAAACTTTTCATTGTAATCTCTTAAAATATTTTGGATTATTTTCCATTACTTTACTGAGTTTAAGATTTTATAAAGGCATGGTTTATATTCCAATTATACATAAATTTATTTCAATATTATTATACAGAGGCAAAGGGCACAATAAAAAAAAAAAAACAGACACAAAGACATCTCTTAATTTTTCACTCAAAACATTTGGCCACATGTATACTAACTTGTACAGGTACTAACACAAGACATAACAAGCTTTTAATAATTTGTTCTTAATGGCCCCTCCTTGGTGGCTCGAGGGGTTGGGCACAGCACTGAGAAGCTATCGCAGCCTCTGCGGCTTGAGTTGGATCGATCCCTGGCTGGCCAGGAAGATAACCACATGGCTCAGCAGACCTCTCCTGACTCACCTGCTGCTCCCCTCAGCATTGAATTTCAGTCAATCTGCCTGTTCTGCTCCCCACTCTGCCTCAGGTGAATCATCTCACCCTCCACACCCCTGGCCTGTGCCCCAATTCTTGTATACATACATGCATACATACATACATACATACATACATACATAAATATCTTTAAAAAAATAATTTGGTCTCAAAACAATAACTCTTTCGGACAAGATTTCACTCAATTTTACATTTGCTGTTTACTAATATTCATCAATATTTTATAAAAACCTCTTTTATTTAAATCTAAGGTTCTATATCACACACAAAATGCCACTCCTCCTTTTCATCATTCTATTCACTTTTTAAATTTTAATAAGAAATTTAGATTAGAAAAAAAAATACTGTAATGTTTATATGTTCAAATAGCAACTAAGAAGTTCTTTAACCAACCAATACCATCCTTTACTAGAAAATCCGAAGTATTTTAGGAGATTTTTTTTCTTAAGCAGAGTCTAAAGGTCTCCTGCTTTTTAAGTAAAGACTAGAAAATTAAGAGTGTAAGAGAATTTTCTATTCATGGAACAGAGCAAACTCCTTAAATTAGAAATCCATTACTTAACCACCAATTAGAAATCTTTAACAACGAATCAAAAAACAGCACAAAACACACAACAGGAATAAAATATAGCAAACAAGAAGACTCAGAAACCAAAGTCTCAAGAGTGAAGCCTAAAGAAATAACACACCAGGGCCTCCCTGGTGGCGCAGCAAGCTGAGAGCAGCGCTGTGAAGCTGTCCGCAGCCTCCTCAGTGAGGGTTCGATCCCCAGCCGGCGAGAATCCCACATGGTGCAGCGGACTTCCCCTGTCACGCCTGCTGCTCCCCTCAGCAATGTATTTCAGTCAGTCTGCCTGTTCTGTTCCCTGCTCTGTCTCTGGTGAATCCTCACATCCTCCCCCACCTCTGGCCTGTACCCTGGCTCTTGTATAAAAATAAATATTTTTTTAAAAAGAAAAGAAATAACACAGCAAAATCTCACTTCTTAAAAGAGAAAGGTATTCCCAGTTATGTTAAATGCATGCCCAGGAACTCTTGACTGGTACTGAACATAAGTTCTCCATTATAGTATGAGCTTAGGATATAATACAGAACAGAGTGGGCTGAGGGTTAAATAGAGTCAGATGAGCAGAGGAACTGTCTCCAAGATTCATTGAGCAAGAGCTCACCCCTGGTAGAACCTCAGCAGCACAATACTTGGCAGTCCCAATTGACCACCCCAGAAGAGACAATTAACCTAAACCCATTGTTATTCTGCCCAGACCAGGTTCAAGCCAGCACTATTCTAACTCTCTTGTGAAAAGGTAGAGGTGATACTGTGTCAGGGACACAATCAGCTACCTCCCAGTCCTCCAAGAAAAAGAGGCTCTTGCAGCTGCTAGTGTAACAGGGTGGTCCCCAGAAAAAGGGAGGTTTCAGGTTTCCTGCACCACCCAAGGATGGGTGGAACTGAGCAGGCAGTAGGATAAGCTAGAGAGGAGATTGGGAAGGAAAAGAGAAGAATGGAGAGTGAGAAGGAGACCTGGAGGAGGCACATGGAGCAGAAAGACATGTGAAGAAGCAGCAATTGCTTCTTGGTCTTGGACTGGTTGAAACAGATGTGGGTGAGAGACCATGGGGAATCTGAAAAGACAGCATATATCTTTATATTGATTTTGCTCTTTTCCTTCCAGACTTGTCTGTTCCCTCTTCCCCCTTTCCCATGGGTCCCCACTGGAACGTGCCTTAGATACGTGGCATGCTTTCGGGCCTCAGTGGCCCTGCTTTGGATCAATCTTGCTTCCCATGAGGGAATGGGTAACTTTGGTGCTTGATCTGGTAACTTTATTCTTTTTCTTGTCTTTGTTCCACACTAATTGTATTAAATTTATTTTCATTAAAGATCTTATGCACTAGAGTATATTTCATCTTGATGTGGTCAATGGCAGAACCTATTTAGAGGGACAAGACTTGGGGGTTGTGGGGTACCCCTCTCTCTACCTATCATACTAGGACTAAGCAGCAACTCCTCCACCCACCTACCAGAATTTTGGAATATCCAAATGGGTCTTTTGTTCATGCCCAGAAAGTCAAACTCTGAACCAAGAGAAATGTCTTTACACAAGAGCATTTATCTGAGATGGCAGTCAAAAAGTTAGCAGAATATGTAGCCTAGAACACCTGTCTTCCCAAGGGCAGGAGTGCTGTGTTCATATCAGGAGTGAAGACCCTTGAGTGAAGTCAGGGCCTCACATTTCTAGGTCTCAAGTAGTGCCAGGAAATCTAGGTGACAAAAGATAAGGAGTTTGACTTTTCCAGCAGGTTGTTTTCTCAGCAATCAGCAGATGTTTGTTTCTGATGTCACTACAACCCCAGAGTGATACAGAGAATTTTTTAGGGATGCAACACAAGTGATTATCTTACTCTCAGTAATGCTGGTGGAGTAAGTTTCAGTTAATCATGGAGAAGGCATAGAGGAAAGAGATAACAATGGGTAATTGGAGTTTAATTTCACTTGTTCCCAATTTTAAAATAGGGGAGATTTTTGGTTGCAAAATGGAGGGAATCTGGGTACTAAATGAACTAAGTGATCACATTATTAACTGATAGTAATTTGTTACCCATGACACTGTTAAAAATTTGAGGTCGGGGCCTCCCTGGTGGCATAGGGGGATAAGTTACTACTATGATGCTAACAGCAGCCACTGGAACATGAGTTCGATCCCCCTGCTAGACAAGTGACACATATGGTACAGCCGACCTTTCCTTCCAAACCTGCTGCTCCCCTCAGCAGTGTATTTCAGTCTGTCTGTTCTGCTCCCTACTCTGTCTCTGGTGAATCCTCATACTTCCCAGCACCTCTGGCCTTTACCCCAGTGCTTGTATGCATAGATAAATAAAATAAATATAACAAAAAACTTCGAATATTAGATATGTGTATATTAGAATATTAGATATGTGTATCTGTTAGTATATAGACAACTTCCCAGTTTACAGGTGACTGACACTCTGTGTCTGAGTCACCTCTGAGAGCTGTCCACTGCTTCTGATTGTCCAGCACTGCCTCCTGGCATTCTTGCCTCTGTTGCTGTCTGGTCCAGTGCCCAATGATGTCCAGTCTGTCCTTCAGACTGTTGTTGTGGGCTGTTGCAGTATAAACTCAATAAGCCCACTTGTGAACACCTATGGCTGCCACTGTGGATTGGATCCTGGCCCCCTGCTTGCCAGCATGCAATGAGCTCCAGACCCTCATTGATGGGACAACACCCTCTTAAATGAATGGCCATTTGTTTGGGACTCCTGGACATTGTGGGCAATATCTGGGGTGAGACAGTCAGCCACTGTGACCTTAGAAATTCTTTGTTACCACTGTTTTTTAAATGAACCCCATTTTTATTTTTCCCTAAGTTTGAGTAATCTTGCCATTGTGCATGCAGGTGAGAACCCATAGACAGTGATGTGTCCTCTACATTGACACCGTCCTTGGATTGCTATAGTACTGCTATATTTTTACCTCTGTTTCAACAAGAAACAAAAATTCTAAATAAGAAAATTTATATTTCTGTAAATATTGTTTAATTTAGTTAAGAAAAATGTATTTGAGTGGTTCCCAGGTGGCGCAGCAGGTTGAACGCAGCACTGTGAAGCTGTCCGCAGCCTCTGCAACCAGGGTTGAATTCCCTGCTGGCCAGGGAGATATTCATATGGCATGGCAGACCTCTTCTGTCTCTCCCACTGCTCCCCTCACCAGTGTATTTCTGTCCATCTGCCTGTTCTGCTCCCCATTCTGTCTCTGGTGAATTCTCTCACCCTCCCACACCTCTGACCTGTATCCCAGTTCTTGTATAAAAATAAATAAATCTTGAAAAAGAAAGAAAAAATGTATTTGTTGATTAGAAATCATGGGTCATGACTACTACCTCACACCATACACAAAAACCAACTCAAAATGGATTAAAGGACTAGACATAAAACCTGAAACCATAAAATACATAGAAGGAAATATAGGCGAAACACTACGTGATTTGCACATCAAAGACATCTTTACAGACACATCACCCAAAGCAGTGATAGTAAAGGCAAAGATAAACAGCTGGGACTACATCAAATTAAAGAGCTTCTGCACAGCAAAAGAGACAATAACAAAAACAAAGAGAAACCCCACCAACTGGGAGAACATTTGTGCACCCAACACTAATGATAAAGGATTGATCACAAAAATCTGCAAAGAGCTGATGAGACTCAACAACAACAAAGAAAATAATCCAGTCCAAAAATGCTCAGAAGAGCTAAAAAGAAACTTCTCTGAAGAGGAAATGCAAATGGCCAACAGGCATATGAAAAAATGTTCAACATCACTTGTAATCAGGGAGATGCAAATCAAAACTACCATGAGATACGATCTTACACCAGTGAGAATGGCACATATTAAAAAAACTAGCAACAACAAATGTTGGCGAGGGTGTGGAGAAAAAGGAACTCTTCTGCACTGCTGGTGGGAGTGCAAACTGGTTCAACCACTATGGAGAGCTGTGTGGAGATTTCTGGACCTACTAAACATAGAGCTTCCATATGATCCAGCAATTCCACTCCTAGGTATTTACCCAAAGGACACAGAAACATCAATTCCAAAGAACACCTGCACCCCTATGTTTATAGCAGCACTATTTACAATAGCTAAGCTTCGGAAACAGCCCAAATGCCCAAAAATAGATGACTGGATCAAGAAGATGTGGTACATATATACCATGGAATATTACTCAGCATTCAAAAAAGATAAACACATGCAATTTGCAGCAACACGGATGGCGCTGGAAGGGATCATGCTCAGCGAAATAAGCCAGAAAGAAAAAGAAAAATACCGGATGGTCTCACTCATAGCAGGAATCTAGAAAACTTAAATAAGGGACCAGGAAAATGAATAACTATAAGAAAGTGAAAATCAAAATCAACAAAAATCTATGAACCAGAGACACTTTTTTTGGGGGGGGGGTGGAGGGAGGGGAGGGATTGGGGTCAAAATGGAGGGGTTGAAATTGTATGGGGAATATAAAAATAAAATTTATTATAAAAAAAAAAGAAATCATGGGTCATGAAAATGCAACACAAATTATAATGGAATTCTTTCAATTACTCTGCAGTTATTAAGCCTAGTAACTTGGGAAAATTATTGAGTTAATTGTATCTGCCAATTTATTTTTCCAATTGTATAGAAAATCAAATTTTATTTCTTACCATACTATTTTATTTTTAATTTGTGAACTTTGGCACTTTTCTCAAAGACACTGGAAATTCAGATATGGTGAAATCTCTCTCTCTCTCTATACATATATATATATATATATATATATATATGTATAAATCTTTTCAAAAGTACCTTGCAAAAGTGTGGTAAACACAATTGTTTGGAATTTGATTTGAGATCTGCTGACAAAAAAGTAATTTCTAAATAGTTATGTTTACTATTATGGTTTAATGATATATATAAATTATACAAATCCTAAAGGGATATAGCCTGGAGACAAGATTCTAGCACAGAAGCCTCACAATTCTCTTTAATGCTAATAGCAGTCAAAGTCTCTGTAAATTACCTCCCCTGGTGGTGCAGGGGGCTGAGTGCCGGACTGTGAAGCTGTCCACAGCCTCTGCAGGACTGGTTCGATCCCAGCCAGCCACGAGGGTCCCACATGGCCCAGCAGACCTCTCGCTGCACCCCTCAGCAGTGTATGTCAGTCAGTCTGCCTATTCTGTTCCCTGCTCTGTCTCAGATGATTCCTCTCACCCTCCTGTGCATCTGGCCTGTATCCTGATTCTTGTGTAAATAAATAAATCTTTAAAAAAAAAAGTCACTGTAAACCTTAAGACAATGATCACAACACAGTGCCGGTGCTATACAAGTAAAACCATCTATGAGAGAGTAGTTTTTATACATGCATTTCAAAAACCACATCACTGTGTGTTTCATGAGTATAAACCAGTAATGAAAATGAATCTATTCACAAATAAACCCTAGTTTTGGTTAGCAGTATTTTGAAAGCTGAAACATAGTAGAGAATTTTCAAATAGAAATAATGACCAAAAATAAATTAAATAGTAGCATATTTTCTAAGCTATTGACTAACTAGTATTAAGATCCAATTACTTTTTCAGTTTTTCTAAAATATTGGGATTTCCTAGTATGTATTAGGAATTGAGACTGATTCTAGGAACAAGATTCCTGAGTATAAGATCACATAGTTTCTGTCCTTTTGAGTCTCATAGGAAAGACATCAGCAAATAAGATCACAAAAGGAAATATTTATAAGCTAAGATGTGTACTTCAAAGGAAATGTAGTTTTGGCTATTGGTCTAGCATGCAATGACCTTGGAAGTTGTGCCTCCATGCTAACAAATAAAATGCTAAATTAACTAAAAATATACATGTCTTTTTCGATATACAGAGAAGTGTGGTCACAGAGGAAACTGTAATCGCCAAAATTAGGAACAGGTAGTTTGATACAAGAAGCCACCATATTTATTATTGGTGTTTCATAAAGCACCATGACAATAGCAAAAAAAAAAAAGTCAATAAGAGAAAAACAATAATAAAATTTTGGAAACTATAGAATCATTAAATGAGTGGAAGCTGAAGAACAACAAAGTATCTGTAACATATCTTATGTATGAGACTGGGACTAAACAAAATGTAGATGGTTTGAATGTAGAATTCTAGAAAAGCTAGGGATTTGGTAGTGTTGGATACCTTTGAAATTGGGAGTGAAGGAGCTTATATTCACTGATATGATTTCTCAGAGAGAAGTTTGAAAATAAACACAGGGTTAAATAGGAAAGTTCTAGAGATACAAGGTAAGGTCCAGTATTAGAAAGCAGAGAGACTGAGTGAAAATTGAAGAACTAAATTGAGCTCATCACCCATTCCCTTTACCTGTTGTTATAAGAATGACAATCAATTGATGAATGGCTCAGTCTTAAAGACAGACCATTAAATATGTTAAAATGAGTAAATCTGTGGATCAGGTGAAGTCCTTTGCATAGCAATGCTTATAGTAACATTCCTTGTCAGTCATTTAGAAATGCTCTTTAACCTCCCCACATATATATAGTTATAGTAATGGATACATAGTTTTATATATATATGATATAGATGTTAGATAGATGGATATATAGATAGGTAGATATTTAAAAGTATGTTTCAGGAATAAGAATCAACCATACTAATAGGAGCTGAATTATGGGCATTGGAAAATACTGTCATCAAGTACTGTGTCATGTTTATTATAGATTTGGATATTCTGAGAAAATAAGTTTTGTTCTATTGGAAATTTGGAGTATAAACTGGTGAAAGGAGCACTCCAGGCACACAGAAAATACTTTTATAATTTATAAATTTAATAAATGAATTAAAAAATATATTCCTAAAGGAAAATCTCACCCACACCTCATTCAACATTTCTATACATTTGTATTATGTCTAATGGGAGTAAAGAAATGAGGTTCAGAGTTCATACTGAATCTACCAGCAAGGTGATTTAGAAAAATTCCTGAATCACCCTGAGTCTTCTTTTTTATTGTCCGTAAAAATCAGCATTAATGTCTTCCTAAAAAAAATGTTTAATAAAAGTATATTCAGTATTTAGAAGACATTGAAAATATAGATGAATATGGTAAGAAAAAGAATCAATAGCTGAGAGACATATTCTTCCCTCAAAAAAAGTTTCACTGAAAAGCTGCAGATTTTTCCAAGAATGGCTCATTCAATTGGCTCTGTTTACCTTTAGAAAGGTTATTTACATAAGCAAATTACCAATAGAGTAGAATTCACTTAAATTTGGAATAACTGTTCTAAAATGCTGCAAAAAAAAATCAAATTGAAATTTTTAGAAAAAAATATGAAAAAAAATTAAACATTATAAAAATGAGGACAGTACTTAATAAATTCACACAGGAAAGAGAAAATGTTTGATAAATTAAGCTATTGTTATGACTGCATAGTGCCTTATGATGAAAATAGAATGCCCTTAATCTGTGTTCCTGGAAAAGAGGTTCACTGTCAGTTGCTGATGACTACAGCAAGCACTGGAAATGAGTGAAATCATATGAAAATGTACCTGACATCCTTGAGATGGCAACTGGTCTTTGCTACTATTGTTGTCTGTAACAATTCAGTTAAACTAAAGCTTAGAAGCAGGGCCAGACATTGAATAGTCAAAGGAATGCAATCCAGTCTGCTTATTAGAACAACTTTAGAACAAAGCAGCACTATAGCTAAATAAAGAATAATTAAAATTCTTACCAAAAGAAAGGGATGTCCAGATAGTTTCACAGGTGATCATTATCAAAGAATCAAACAGGAAATAATTTGAATTGTATGCAAATTATTTTAGAGAATAGAAACACTCATCAATTTAACAGCTTAAAAGATACTACTTCTAGATATTTTTTGGTGAGCATTTATTGTGTCTATGCCTGATAAGAAATATAAAAGAATATTTTGGTCTTCATGGTGACAGGTGGAAACAATTTAAATACTTAAGACTTGAGGGAATGTTTACTTATTTGCATAATAAATCCAGGGGTGGGGAATATTGAATAACAGCAAAAGGGATCAATCCAAAAGAAAAAAAAAGTGAATAGGAAATTTTAGTCACAGAGACACACAAATGATTGTTTTAATATAACAAATCAGGAAAACCCAAACAATACATTGTTTAGTGAATCAATCATATGTGTTGTTGACCTCAAACAAAAGCAGTTATTCTGATAACAAATAGGGTTTATTTGGAAACATGCAATGGAAGAGAGAGCAGATCAGAGATCTATGTGTGCTTCCATGAATCAAGACTTCCTACATAACTTCCTATGTAACCATGGAAGATCTCCTTCTCAGTTAATCCAAAATGGAAAACATCACTTCCATAAGAAATGTAAGGTATGCAGGGTCCTGTAGTTTGTAAATAAAGAATAATTAGAATTCTTGCCAAAAGTAAGAGAGGCCCAGATAATTTTACAGGTTATTTTACAGGCACTCTTACCCTGAAGCTCTCATTCAATTTGGGTCCTGAATACTAATGTTCACAGCGGCATATCTTTAAGTAAACTCAAGGGATGATATTTCATAGCAATTAATAATTGCAGTCACTTAATCCTGGGATGGAGATAGCAGCGTTGTGATGTAGAGTGGATAAAGCAAGTTTCAAAAAAACTGTTCACATTTTATTTTCCAAAATGGATACATTGATTTTAACATGATTTTTAAGCTTAAAAACAGCAGATATACTGTGATATTGTGATTTACAATGAGAAAAATATACTTGTTCTTTGTCTTCATTTCTGGCCCAGAGCTCTTAAAATTCTTGAAACTTTCTAAGTGAATAGAGCAATAAGTGTCTTCTGTTATGTTAGTGAGGTGACTTTTGGGTGCCCCTAAAAATATTAAAGGGTAAGGGTTGATTTTCTGTGGAGTGAATGCTGTGATCAGAGTTATCAGTCCCTCTTTCTGACTTCCTGGGAAGGGAGAAGAGCTAGAGGTTGAGTAGATCATAATGGTCATTGATTTAATTAATTCAGGCCTGTGTAGTAAAAACAACATAAAAATACGAAAGGATGAGTTTAGGGGATCTTCAGTTTACTGAACATATGGTGCTTTGAAGAGAGTGGTGCATTCTGTACCCTTCTTCTATACTTTGGATGGATGTCCTTCCATTCAACAGTTCCAGTTATATCTTTTTATAATAAATCAGTGATCAGTGCGTAAAATATTTGTCTGAGTTCTGTGAGTCACTCTAGCAAATTAATTGAATCCAAGGAGGGTCTGTGCAATCCTTCAATCTATAGGCAATTGACAAATGCCCACATACCATCCTGGATTTCTGAATAGCTTTGGAAGTGGAGTGCAGTTTTATGGGACTGTGAAATCTGATACTATATCTGGGTAGGTAGTGTCAGAATTGAGTTGAATGGTAGGGCACTTATCTGGTGATGAGAACTGATAGGTGTGGGTAAACACACACATATTGGAATTGTGAGTAGAATTGTCCACAGTTCTGTATCTTTGGTATATTATTTTCAGTTCCTTAAGACATAATTGACAAATAAAATTATAATTATATTTAATGCGCATGATACAAAGTTTTGAAGGTTTCCAGGTGTGTTGAGGGACAATAGAAGGTCATGTCTTTGGTGCAGGAAAGAATTAATTCAAGAGTTAGAGTAGGTGAGTTGGGGGTGAAGCTTTATTGCTTTATTGCTACACATACTCAAGAAAGAATATAGGCACAGTCAAGAGAAAAATCACACCCTGGGTCTTGATGCTGCTGATATAATATATGCTTAGTTTGAGGGAGCAGAGCATTCACAGATAGGGTCCTAAATAGGCTCTGATCATGTTTTGTTTAGCCAGATTGCTGGCAAATCAGGATAGAAGTTTTTCCATTGACAGTATCCAGAGGACAAGCTCGAGATAAAGGGAAGTGAATTATCTTTAAATAAGTAGGATTAAGGTCATTTTACCTAGGAATTTGCATAAATGTTTTTTCCCAGAGTTACTGGATAAGTGGTTGGGGGTATAGGGAGTATTGCAAAGTCTATATTAAATTCCTGTTCTACCTTAATTAGACATATGTATACATTATGAAATGACTACTGTTGAAATCATGGTGGACTGGTGATCTTTTTTTTTGTTTCTGCTTATTTTGAAAGAACAGCAAGGTGGGAATTCAAGAGTAAAGCAACACAACAAAACTGCCTTACCCATTTTAAACAAGTAGAAAGGAAACCTTTTGTAAGTTCACATTTGTGTTTCAAAGTACAGGTTCAGGAGAATGTTTTCTGTCCTTAGGTGACCTTTCATTGCCTGGAGGGAAAAACAGTCAAGGAAGATGAAGCAGAGATGTTTAACTTATGGTTAAATAAGCAACCTTCAGACATAAAGCTTGCTCAGCTTTGTTCCACTTCTGGTCACAAATTCGAGTTATGCTATGATTGACTCAGGAGAAATCAAGAAATCAGACTCTATAAACTTGCATTTATTAAATTTATTTTTGTTTCTTAACCCAATAAATATTTCCCAAAACCTCATCCTTAGGGTGACTGATTGATTTGTGTCTTGTCATCAGTCTTTTGTCAGGTGACCATGCATTAAACTGACCCTTCTCAGGGGCCTTTCTGGTGGTGCAAGGGGTTAAGCACAGCAATGTGAAACTACCCTCAACCTTTGGAACACGAGTTCAATCCCCAGCCAGGGAGCTACCTATGTGAAGCATCAGATCTCTCCTGTCTTGCTGTCTGTTCTCCTCACAGCGTATTTTCAGTCTATCTGCCTGTTCTGCTCCCCACTCTGTCTCTGGTGACTTCTCACCACCCACACCTCTTTCCTGTACCCCAGTTCTTGTATGCATAAATAAATAAATCTTTAAAAAGAAAACAAATAAACTGACCTTTCTCAGAAGCTGGTGACATGATATTTTACTTCTTTGTTATTGGATAACTACCATGCTATATGTTACTTCCCCAGAATTTATTCATCTTATAATTGAAAGTTTGTACCTTTTAGCCAACAGCCCTCACACCTGTCCTTGACAATCACTACTCTGTTTCTGAGCTTGATTTTTTTTTTTTTTTTAGTTTTTAGATTCTACATATACATGTACTATATAATATTTGCTTTTCTCTGTTAGCACATGAGTGAAGGATACCCAGGAGTCCTAAACCTTTGAGGAATGAATTCTCTAAAAGGGGTTCAGTCATGCACCATACAAAAGGCAAAGGAAGCAAACTCAGTGTGCAAGTTCTTTAATAAAATTTAGAGAGATAAGAAAACAAAGGATAATCCTAAATAATATCTTACCAACAAACCCCACAAATGTTCCATCCCCTCGTGGGTGAATACGTAGTCAAACAGCATTGGCCTGAAACAGAGCCAATGAGGCATGAAAGCTTATCATAAGTCTAAGGTAACTTTTGGCAGAGAACAGCAAGAAATAGGTTAGGCAGGTCCAAGGGAACTGGAACAGAAGGAGAGGCGTAAAATTCAAAAAGTACAAATCAAGATAATGGCTGCCATTTTCCCTGCTAAGAACTGGAGCAGCCTCCTCAGGTGACTCTCACCCATGCATCCCTCCATGTGTCTCTTTTTTTTAAATTAATTAATTATTTTTTTTTAGACAAGCACTGGGTACAGTCAGAAGCACGGGAGGGTGAGAGAAGCCACCAGAGCCAGAGTGGGGAACAGAACAGGCAGACTGATGAAATACACTGCTGAGGGGAGCAGCGAGTGCGGCAGGAGAGGTCTGCGTGCCATGTGGGACCCTTGCCGGTTTCTGGGGATGCAGAGGCTGCCGGCAGCTTCGCAGCCCAGAGTTCAACCGCTGCGCCACTGGAGAGGCCCTATCTATGTGTCTCTTCCAAATGTTTTTATATGTTTCTCCTCCCTACATCCCCTTCAAGTACGTAGGCACAAATCAAAACCAGAGAAGCAGGAGAATGGGTCCACCGGCCTTGCTCATTATATAGGTCCATCTGGCCGCTTAGCTCTGACCCTAGTTTCCAGTAGCTCTGGCTCTCTGAAAATCTGATTCATGGCATACTGAGACTTATAGTCCAAGGTGGCAATATGTAAGTGGGGACAAGGAAAGTGGCATCTCCTCTTCACAGAGGTTTATCTGTAACATGTCTGACTCATTAAAATTATGATCATGTCCTACAGTTTTACCCATGTTGTTGAAAAATGACAAAATTTCACTCATTATTTTTAATTTTAATTGTTTAATTTTTAATTTATATATTATTGATTCTCCTCTCAAGTATAATTCCATAAAATTACCAAGACACCCTTGAACCATCACCATAGTTTTTGTGCTCTTTCTTCCCCTGTTTTGATCCCTCTCCCTTATCCCCAGCTGAATGTCACTGATTTGCTAGTTTTGTCTCCCCCCTTCCCTTGTTTGGTTTCCCTGTTCCTCCTATAAGTAAAACCATCCAATATTTTCTCTTCCCTTCTGACTTACTTCACTAAGCATAATCCCTTCCAACTCCATCCATGTTGTTGCAAATGGAATGAGTTTACCTTTTTTGATTGCTGACCAGTATTCCATTATGTATATATACCACATTGTTTCGATCCAGTGATTTGTTTTTGGGCATTTAGGTTGTTTCCATATCAGCTATTGGTGCTGCAATAAACATAGGAGTATATATTTCCTTTTGAATTAATGTTTCAGTGACCTTTGGGTAAATTCCTAGGAGTGGAATTACTGGGTCATATGGTAGCTCCATTTTAGTAATTTTATTCATTTTTATGGATAAATAATGTTTTATTGTATATGTAGACCACATTTTCTTTATCCACTCATTCCTTGACAATTATTTATGTTGCTTCCAAGCCTTGACTATTTTGGTTAATGCTGCAATGAATGTCAGAATGAAGACATCTCTGAAGGACAGTTATTTCATTTCCTTTGGATTCATAACCAGAAGCAGTATTGCTGTATGACATGAAAGTTCTATTTTTTTAAGGTATGTCTATACTGTTTTTCATAATGGCTATACAAAATTATATTACAAGCTATAATGCATAGGGTTCTCTTCTTACCATATCTTCAGTATTTTTATTTTTTTAAGATTTATTTTATTTATAGAAAGACCAGGGTACAGGCCAGATGCGCGGGAGAGTGAGAAGATTCACCAGAGACAGAGCAGGGAACAGAACAGGCAGACTGATGAAATACACTGCTGAGGGGAGCAGCAAGTTTGACAGGAGAGGTCTGCTCACCATGTGGGTTGCTCCAAGGCCGGCGGGGATCAAACCAGCACTGCAGAGGCTACGGGCAGCTTCACAGTGCTGCGCTCAACTGCCTGTGCCATCAGGGAGGCCCTTCAGTATTTTTATAAGGAATTTTTATTTCCTGTCTTCTAATAGTGTCCCTTCTAACAAGTATAAGGTGATAATGCATTGTGTTTTGGATTCATAGGCCGATGATTATAAGTGATGCTGAGCACCTTTACATATATCTATGACTATTTAGATGTCTTCTTTATAAAAAAAAAAGTCTTTCCAGGTGTTTTGCAATATTTTATCAGGCTATTCATTTTTTTGTTATTGCATTATCTGGGTTTATTATATATTATGAATATTAACCCCATATTGGACATAGGACTTGCAAATATTTTTGCCATTCTTTAAGTGTCTTCATTTTGTTGCTTCCTTTGTTGAAAAGTTTTTCATTTAATGTAGTTCAACTTATTTATTTTGCATTAGTTAGTTGTGTTTTTGGTATCAGATGCAACAATTCATTGCCAAACAAAATAATATTAATAATAAAATTAATAAAAATGTGAAGTCATTTGAAGGTGGTTACTTAGATAGCTATACATCAAGGTCATTATAAAGTTACAGTAAATTTATAGTCATTCAAGCTCTCAAAATCAAAATGCAATTTTACCTTTAAAATGTCTATGCAAAAAAAAGAAGGTTTTGTATGAATAATTTGTTGCAGAATAGTTTTAATTAGAATTCAGATGAACTAACCCATCACCAAAGGTAATACTTTATTTCTATTTCCTCCAAATGCTATTCCAAGTATTTAAAATCTCTGCTTAGTATGACAGCCAGTTTTCAAATATTTAAGTCCTATGCATTTATTTACATAAACTCAATTGATATACACATTCTTACATGTTTTCAAGATAATAACAGAATACTGTTTCAATCTCTCTTGTCACTACAGGAAATCCTTTAGCACAAGAATTGCAATCATTTAAGACTAAGCCAAAATAGACATTTTCCTTGAAAGTGATTTTCAGAAACAGTGTTCTTTGAAGCAGAACACTCTGGAATATTATATCACTCCAAGTATTTGGGTCTTTTAGTTTAAATGTATATATGTATATACAAAATCTTCTCATATACCATTACCTACCTTGAAATTCCAGAGTACAGAATTTTGTTGCTTATATAAAGCACATTTATATGTTAAATATCAGCAGCTCTTGTACCTTCATATTCCCTTTTTATTCTATTGCCCTGAGACAGTTTCTAAAATGATTTTGGAGATGGAGTAGTAAATGAAGTAGTTAGTCCTGAGAGAGAGAATAAAAGAGCAGAGAATGAAAGCAGTTTACTATAAAATGTTCCAAGTAACCATTTGATTTTATACATCTGCTTCAAGGTAGGTTAAGCTGGAACAAGGGAATGAGGGCTTGATCTCTCACCTGTAATTAAAATTTTAGGAACTCATATTCTTATGGATTGTAATCATATGGCAACTAAATTAGTAAGGAAAAAACAAAGAATATTCTTTGTGCTAGTTGACAAACTTTATGGCAAATATGATGTGGATTCTTTCCTATTATTGTATCTATTTCTGGATGATATACTTGTCACAAAGTGATTTTTATTATCAATTTAAATGGAAGTTTAGTAGTTTATTCATGTTAGTGTATGTTAATTTGTCCACAAGTACTTAGCACTGTTTCCTACTTTCTTACTTACTAAATGCTTCAAAATAAACAAAGATTTAGTGAAAACCATGTTCTTAACATGAAAATTTGGAATATTTAATTTTCTTCTGATTAAAAAAATGAGGAAATCACATGTGAATAATTCATGACCTGAAATATTTACTGTGGCTTTATCTTCAGATTATTTAGTGCATTGCTGTATTTGTTTCAATAACTTCTTTGAGGTAAAGTTTTGCTTGTTTATTTAATAGCTATCATCTGTAAAAAAAAAAAAACAAAAACAGGCATACACTAGTTCATTATTGCCCAAGCTGTTTTCTAAAGTCACATATAAGTCCCTTTAATATTAAGAAGCTTTCTAAATGTTTTGCTAATAACACTAAACTTTCTCAACAAGATAGATCTAAATTGAAGAAACTTATTTAGTAGGGAGTGACAATTTTTGGTATAAGAAATTGTTTTTATTTATTTATAATTTTTAAACTCTACTGCTTGTAATATTTGAATTGTTGGTACAAGTGGTTAAGTACAGCACTATGAAGTGATCCACAGCCTCTGCAGCTCAATTTCAATTCCCCAGCCAGCCAGGGAAACTACCCACATGGCACAGAAGACCTCTCCTGACTCGCCTGCTGCTCTCCTCAGCAGTGTATTTCAGTAAATCTGTCTGTTCTGTTCTTCACTCTGTCTCTCATGACCCTCTCACCCCCTGCACCTCTAACCTGTACCCCAGTTCTTGTATGCATAAATAAATAAATCTTTAAAAAAGTAATTTGAAACATTTCTGAATATGAATATATGTATGAATATGTATCTACCTATATAACTACAGAATAAAATTATTATTAAAATTTAAGTATAAATACACATGCATGCAAATACATAATTAAAATAAAAATATGTTTATATATAAAAATATCCTAAGTGAAATTTGCTTCAGGTTAAACACACACACACACACACACATTGTGTGTGTATACATATATATATATACACACACACACATATACACATAAATATTTGAATGTAATATTTTCATACATACATATATACACATATACATATATATGTGCATATGAACATATTACATTCAAATATTTTATTGGAATCTTTCATCTATGATTTTTGTTAACCTTTGAATTAAACGCACTTCATTTTACCTAAATTATGTTTTAAACACATATATCAAATGTAAGGCTAGACTGCATTCTACAGTGCTGATACCACACCTACCTAATTTAAAAACGAATGGGTCCCAGAAAATTTTGGGCATACATATGGGGCTATTGGATGCTGAAGATTCCATGTCCCTCTTCCAAAGCTGGGTGAGTGCAGAGGGATGGAACCACAAACAAAGGTGAACAGTTGATCCCAGAAAGGCATAGGCCCAGAATGAAAGGAGACCAGTGATCCCACATCCCTCTATTAGAACTGAGTAAAGACAGAGGGAGGGCTCCTCCATCAAGGTGACCATTGGGTCCAGGAAAATGTGGGCTTGCCTGCAAAGCTGTTTGAGGCCAGCAGCCCCCTTTGGCCCCTTCTGGAACTGAATAAAGGTTGAGGGAGGGTCCCACAAACAAAGGTGGGCAGCCAATCCAAGAAAAGTACCTGCTGACTCACAGGGCTTTTGGATCCCAGTGACCATGAGCACTCCTTCTGGAACCAAATGAAATCAGAGGGAGGCCCCAGTAAAGAAAGGTAAAGAGTGAGATCCAGGACAGTGCCCTCTGGCCAGCACACAGCTATGGGAAGAGGGTGACCCCTAGTGCACCTGTGCAAACTATTTGGAGCAGTAGTAAAAACAGTAAGGCGGCGGGAGGGGCTCATGCCCCATAGGGAGCATCAACTGCTTGGGAGAGTGCCTTTTGGCCCACATATAGTGTTAGAGTCTGTGTGAACCCGTACTACATGCACAGACCAGGCCTGACATTGTAGGTTAAGATGTGCATATAGTGGAAGACCAGCAGCATACAGAGACTTGATGATCTTCAGGGATAGCACCCATCAGCATCACTGTCCTTGTGAAGACTGGTGTGACAACTCTGGTCCCAGTGTGGCCACTAGTCTGTAATGTCCCAGTAGGAGCAGATGTCCACCAGTATCAGTAACATAGTAACCCAGCACATAGAATAAATTTGAAAACAAACAACAGGCAGAAGGAAAGATACAAATAACCAAGGACAAACCACAAAAAAGAAAATCAGCCCCCAGAACTCAGCAACTATGACACGCAAGAACTTCTCTGCCTGACTTATAGAGAATTTAGAATTTCCATGATTAAAGATGTAAAGAAAATGAAAAGGAAAAGAATGATATGAGAAATATAGTTAATGAACTTAAGAATGAAATTGAGTCTTTAAGGCCTCCCCGGTGGCGCAGCGGTTGAGCGCTGGGTTGCGAAGCTGCCTGTGGCCTCTGCGGCAACAGTTCGATCTCCGGCTGCTCCCCGGCCACAGGAGGAGGGTCCCACATGGCGCGCAGACCTCTCCTGCCGCCCGCTGCTCCCCTCAGCAGTGTACTTCGGTCCTTCTGCCTGCTCTGCTCCCCGCTCTGTCTCTGGTGAGTTCTCTCACCCTCCCGCGCTTCTGACTGTACCCAGTGCATGTATAAACAAAGCAAACAAACAAACAAATAAATAAATAAATAAACACGCCTCTATTAAAAAAATTAAAAAAAAAAAGAAATTGAGTCTTTAAAGAAGGAAATGAAGGGAACACAGGATATTAAGATTAATGGAGGCGCTAAAGAACTCTGGGAAAATTAACAAAAACTGAATTGATGAATTTGAGGAATGAATCAGGACTCTCGAAGAAACAGATATAAAATGAACCAAAAATAGAAAAGGAAAGGGGCCTCCCTGGTGGCACAGGCGGTTGAGCACTGCACTGTGAAGCTGTCCGCAGACTCTGCCGCGTGGGTTAGATGCTGGCCAGCCAGCTGGCGAGAATTCCACATGGTGCTGCAGACCTCTCCTATTTCAACTGCTGCCCCCTCAGCAGTGTATTTTGTCAGTCTGCCTGTTCTGTTCCCTGCTCTGTCTCTGGTGAATCCTCTGGCGCATCTGGCTTATACCCAGGTACTTGTATAAATAAATAAATCTTTAAAAAAAAAAAAAAAGGAAAGGAAAGAGAACTACAAAGGGAAAAAAAATGAAGAAACACTTCAAGAATTATCTGACACCATGCAGAGAGGAAATATGAGATTTTTAGTAATCCCAGGAGGCGAGGAGATAGACAAAGGAACCAAGAAACTATTCAAGGAGATAACTGAAGACAACTTCCCAAGCATGAAGTACGAGATTAAAAGACATATAGAAAGCTAGAACACCAAATTACCACAATGAAAGGAGAACTGCAGCAAAGCACATAATAGTTAAACTTCCAAGATTCCAAGACAAGTAAAAAATAATGAAGCTGACAATGGGGAAAAACAATCAGGCTGACATCAGACCTCCAAAGAAACATTATGGCGTAGAAGAGAATGGAGGTACATATTTAACAAATTCCAAGTCAACAAGTGCCAACCAAGCATACGAGTATACCGCCAAAGCTCTAATTTTCTGTGAAGGAAAAATAAGGACCTTCTCAAACAAACAGAATCTCCAGAAATTCATTACTACATAACCCCCACTCTAAAAAATATTACAGGAAGCCTTAAAGCCAAAACCAACAGAGGAATGAATAAGAAGTACAGAATAAGGTAAGAAATAGAATCAAAAAAAGACAAAATTGCAAATATTGATAATAGCATATCAATTTTAATTCTAAATCTAAATGAACTAAGCTCATCAATAAAAAGACACAGAGAGGTAGGCTGGGTTTAAAAATAAAATCCAATCTTCTTCTGTCTTCAGGAAACACATTTAACTACAAAAGATAAACATTGACTGAACAGAAATGATTGGAAAGCAATTCTACATACAAATGGATGAAAAAGAAGGCAGAGGCAGCTATAATTATATCAGATAAAATAAATTTCAAACTCAAAAATGTAAAAAGAGACATAGATGATCACTATGATATATTAAGGGGACAATATATCAGGAAGATATAACACTCATCAACATATATTCACCAAATGAAGGAGTACCAACATATATCAGGTAATCATTATCAGCTCTGAAAACAGACATTAGAGAAAATAGATATTTAGTAAGAGACTTCAACACCCCACTTTCAACAATGGACAGACCAAAGGGACAAAAAATAAACAAGGACACTAGAGTTCTAAATAAAGTATTAGACCTCATGGGCTTAATATACTTGGATTTTTTTAAAAATCCAAGTACACAGTTTTCTCAAGTGCACATGGATCATTCTCCAGGACTGATCACATATTGAGCTACAAGACAAACATCAACATATACAACAAGATCAAAATCATATCAGTTATCATCTCTGATCATAGACACATCAAAACTAGACCATATACCATGAAAAGAAAGAAAGGAACCCTCTCAATTTATGGAGATTGAAACCCACACTACTGGAATACTGTTGGATCAAGGAAGAAATTAAAAAATACCTTGAGATAAGTGACAATGAAGACACAACTTTCCAGAAGGTATGGGACACAGCAAAAGCAGTAATAAGCAGAAAGTATATAGCAATACAGGCTCATCTCAAGAAACAAGAAAGAACTGAAAGAAACAACCTAATGTCCCATCTCAAACAACTAGACAAGAACAAAAAGAAAAAGAAAAAGGAAAAAATCAATAGAAGAAAGGAAATAATAAAAAGCAAAGCAGAAATAAATGAAATTGAAATAAAAAATAAAAATGATAAACAAAATCAAAAGTTGGTTCTTTGAAAAAATAAACAAAATAGACAAAACTCTAGTGAGGTTCACAAAGAAAAACTGGAAGAAAACATAGATAAACAGGATCATAAATGAAAGAGGAGAAATCACAACAGACTCAGTAGCTATAGAAAGAATTATCAGAGATTACTGAGAACATTATAGGCAAACAAGTTCAACAATCTAGAAGAGATAGACAAATTCCTAGATCTATATACTCATTCAAAGCTAGATAAAGAAGAAATAGAACACCTAAACAGAACAATTACAAACAGTGAAATTGAAACAGTAATCAAAACACTCCCCCAAAACAAAAGCCCAGGACCAGTTGGCTTCACAAGTGAATTCTACCAAACATTCAGAAATGAACTAGTGCCTATCCCACACAAACTCTTTCAAAAAATTGAGAGAGCAGGACCTCCCTGGTGGCACAAGGGGTTAATATGCAACCTATGAAGCTATCGCAGCCACTGTAGCATGAGTTCAATCCCCGGCCTGGGAGATATCCACATGGTGCAGCAGACCTCTCCTGACTCACCCGCTGCTCCCCTCAGCAGTGTATTTCAGTCAGTCTGCCTGTTCTGTTCCCCACTCTGTCTCTCGTGAATCCTCTCACCACCCACATCTCTGGCCTGAACCCCAGCTTTTGTATGCATAAATAAGTAAATCATAATAAAAAATTGAGAAAGCCAACATTACACTTATACCAATACCAAACAAAGACAACTTTAAATACATCATTCCTTTCCTTTATTTTCCATAATGTTTCCTGAGAGAGATTCAATATTAGTTTAACTAGTGTTCCTTTTGTTTCTTCCACCTTGTCAAATTCATTGTTTTTTCTTTGTCTTTGACTCTTGGAAGGTTTACCTTTATATGTCTTCCTACCGTATTCCTTTTATGTAGGTATCTTGATGTCATTTTTACTTTTGCATATTTATGTTGCTATCCTTCTTCAAGTTTGGACAATTCTCCACTGTTTTCCTAAAAATATTCTCAGATCTTCTCTCTTTCTCTTGTTCTGATCTTATATTCCATTTCCTCATATCAGATAATTCTCATGTGTTTCCTCATTCTTTTTTCTTCATTTCTATCTTGCTTTTTACCTCTATTTCATATTCAATATCACTTATTCATTCTTCCAATTGATTTATTCTATTTCCAGGTTTTTCTCCTAAGTTTTTGTTTTCCCCTGCAATTCTCTTATTTTCTTAAGTTCCAATATTGATCTTCTCTTTGTTAATTGTGTTTCTCATAATATCTATTTCCTTTTCTGAGTTTTCTATTATTCCTTTTTTTTTTTTTTTCTTCATGGCCATCATGAATTCGATAGCTGATAGGTAAAGAAGCTCTTCCATGTCTTTTTGGTTTGGTTCTGGAGTCCTGTTTTTTCTATTAGATATATTGTTTCCTTGAGGTCTTGCTTAGCCATTTTTTATTCTCCTCTATCCTCATTATTGCTTATGTTTTGCTCTATTATAGTTGTGGCTTTTGTTGTATATGAGTCCTTCTTTTCCACTGTCCTTTGTGTTTACTTGATGGTAAGTACAACTATTGGTGTCCTTAGGATAATGGGTCATGCTATAGCCTCTCCTGAAACACTTCTGGGTCTTGTTCTGGTGCCTGGGAGGATTGGGTGGTGCTGCGCTAAGAAGCTGTCACTGGGACCTTACTCCAAACAGGAATGGTGGGCCAGGCTCTCTTTCTGGTGTCTGGGAGGTCAGAGGGTTCCTGAAGATCCCTAATACAGAGTGAAGACCTTTGCTGAGTGGGTTCTACTTCCCAGGTGTGGATGATATAGAGTGAAACCTAATTATATCTGGACTGAACATTTGTTTACTTCCAAGGCACTGGTGACTGCTCCTGGATTTAGGGGTGCTTACCAGGGGATTACTGAAGATCCCAGATGTACAGCAAGATACTGCATGACCCATACTGGAGTGTGGGTCTGCTCTGAAACACTGATAGTGAATGCTGAGTGCAAAGCATTTCTTGGGTGTGGTTGGGGCCTGTGATGAACAGGTAGGCACTATAAGACCCAGACTAAGGTTGGTGTCTGCTCCCAGGCACTGGAGGTTGATTGCTGAATATGATGCACTGCCCAGTTGTGCCTGGGGACTGCAGTGAAGCGATAAGGCCTGGAAGACCTGAACTGGAGCTTGTATCTATTCCTGAAGTGCTGGCTGAGCACTGAGCAGGATGTCATCCCTCAGTGTGTCTCAGGGCCCATAGTGAAGAATGACGCCCTGCAAGTCGTGGTCTAGGTTTGCATCTGCTCTTGAGATGCTGGTGGCTGGGTGTTTACCAGAGGGCTCTTGAAGATCCCTGATTAGAGCAAGGTACTATGTAGCTGAGGTTTGGGCCTGGTCCTGCTCCCAGGCACTGGTGGCTGAGTGTTGAGTGGATGTACTCCCCACGTGCTGTAAAACCCAAATTGGGGCTTCCATCTGCTCCCAAAGCACTGGTAGCTGAGCACTAAGTGAAACACACATTCAGGATATGCCGGTGGAACTGGTAACCAGTATTTTTCTTTTACTGTTTTTTGACTATAGGGCCCTAGAAAATGAGCAAAATATAAGACAAGGTTATTATCTAAAATTCCTTGACTCAGAGAAACTCTGAGAACATTTTGGTATATGAATTTAAGGTTATTTTCCCTTATAAAATATATATCCTTTTCATAAAATTGAAACCATGTTACAGTAGAATTTTATATATACACATTGCTTTCATCATTCAATATCACAACATGAGAATTTTCCTTTTCAAAATGTATTATGAAAATGTGTTTTGTAGTATTAATATGGAATTCTGTTGACATTTCTCCTCTACTGGTGGATTTTGCTTCTATTTTATCTACTTACCTATTTTAATTCATATGTAGATATCATGGTTCATCCCTACAAAAGTAGATAATAGATCTGAGACATTCAGGAGGGGTAGAGGGGCAGAGGGGCAGAGTAGAAAACACAGTGGGTAGGAGAGCACAGAATATGATGGTGGGGAAATATGGGTGCTTTAGTGGTGGGAAATTTATGGTGACAACCCTGTGGAGAAAAATCCTACATTGTGAAAAAATAAACAAGGATGCTTAAAATAATAAAAATAAATAATTTATAAGCAAAATAAGATTAGCTTATAAATCATCATTCATATATTTGATTATACCATTAAGTATAATTATAATTAAGCATAATAATTTAATCAGACATTAAATCATTGAGTCAAACTACATGAATATTTTTAAGAATTTTAATACAAGTTTGCATGTCTTACACATATATAATTGAAATATCATTTCAACATGAAATTGACCATTTCACACTCTCTACTGTACTTTAATAATGACAATGCATAATGAATTTAGAAGTAAGACCTAAATGAGCTAAACATGGGTTTTACTTTAAAAGCTAACTCAGTATGAGGAGTTAACCCTAGGGATACAAAAACTTTAATTGAAAAGGATGTCTGCACCCGTATGTTTATTATAGCACTAGATATAATAGGTAATATATGGAAACAACACAAATGTCCAAAAATAGATGACTGGATAAAGAAGATGTGGTATATATACACAATGGAATACTATTCATCAATAAAAAATGATAAGCTCATGCCAGTCACAGCAACATGGATAGAGCTGGAAGGGATTATGTTAAGTGAATGAAGCCAGAAGGAAAAAAGAAAAAAATATCGGATGGTTTCACATATAGGAGGAATATAGGGGGACCAAATAAGAGATAAAGGGAAAAATAATAACAAAAATAATTGCAGACAATTATAAATCAAAGACATCCAGTGGGGAATGGGGAGGTAGAAGGATCAGAACAGGGGAAGGAAGAGCACAGGAGACTGGTGATGGTGCACCAGTGAATTGGTGGTGGGGATTCTATGAGGACTATACCTGAGAGGAGAAAGCAAACATTGCACAAAAATTAACAATTACGTAATATATATATATATATATGTATGTATGTATGCATATATATGTATATATGTGTATATATATAATTATATCAAAATATATGCGGAATTAATTTGGTACTAAACATCTTAACAAGCAATGGTAAAAGGACATTATTGGTGATGTAATTTTTATTTTCAGTAATCAGCATGCAACAGTACATCTAATGGTGATAATCAGCTAAATGAAAGAAATACAACTTTATAATTATTTATAATATTTAAAATAGTTTAGAACGATTAGAAATGTTTACCAAAAAAATTTGTTCATTTATAAATATTTATATTAGCATGTTTTCATTTGGTATTTTTTTTATGATTCAGTAAGAATTTATATATAAAAAAGATGCTGTCAGTCTTTGTCCCATGAATTAGAGTTTGCTAACCTCTGCTATACAATAAAACTCTTTGACAAATAAAATATGACATATGGAACTTTGTATTTCTGGTATCAAACACATCTTATGACACAGAGAGAATATATTCAATAATTGTTATTTAATGAATGTCTGGATGAAGTCCAGGTGATCATGAATCTTTTCTTTTATATTCCCCATACAATTGCAACCCCCTTAATTTGACCACAATCGCTCCCCTCCCCACCCCCCATCCCCCATAGAGTGTCTCTGGTTCATAGTTTTTGTTGATTTTGATTTTCACTTTCTTATAGTTATTCATTTTCCTGGACCCTTATTTAAGTTTTCTAGATTCTTGCTATGAATGAGACCATCCGGTATTACTCTTTTTCTTTCTGGCTTATTTCGCTGAGCACAATCCTTTCCAGTGCCATCCATGTTGCTGCAAATTGCATGTGTTTATCTTTTTTGAATGCTGAGTAATATTCCATGGTGTATATGTACCATATCTTCTTGATCCAGTCATCTATTTTTGGGCATTTTGGGTTGTTTCCAAAGCTTAGCTATTGTAAATAGTGCTGCTATAAACATAGGGGTGCAGGTGCTCTTTGGAATTGATGTTTCTGTGTCCTTTGGGTAAATACCTAGGAGTGGAATTGCTGGATCATATGGAAGCTCTATGTTTAGTAGGTCCAGATATCTCCACACGGCTCTCCATAGTGGTTGGACCAGTTTGCACTCCCACCAACAGTGCAGAAGAGTTCCTTTTTCTCCACATCCTCACCAATATTTGTTGTTGCTAGTTTTTTTTAATATGTGCCATTCTCACTGGTATAAGATGGTATCTCATGGTAGTTTTGATTTGCATTTCCCTGATTACAAGTGATGTTGAACATTTTTTCATATGCCTGTTGGCCATTTGCATTTCCTCTTCAGAGAAGTTTCTTTTTAGCTCTTCTGCCCATTTTTTGACAGGATTATTTTATTTGTTGTTGTTGAGTCTCATCAGCTCTTTGCAGATTTTTGGGATCATTCCTTTATCGTTAGTGTTGCGTGCAAAAATGTTCTCCCAGTCGGTGGGTTTCTCTTTGTTTTGGTTATTGTCTCTATTGCTGTGCAGAAGCTCTTTAATTTGATGCAGTCCCAGCTGTTTATCGTTGCCTTCACTATCACTACTTTGGGTGATGTGTCTGTAAAGATGTCTTTGATGTGCATGTCATGTAGTGTTTCGCCTATATTTCCTTCTATGTATTTTATGGTTTCAGGTCTTATGTCTAGTTCTTTAATCCATTTTGAGTTGATTTTTGTGTATGGTGTGAGGTAGTGGTCAAGCTTCATTCTTTTGCATGTAGCAACCCAGTTTTCCCAGCACCATTTATTGATCAAACTTTCTTTGCTCCAATGCATAGTCTTTGCTCCTTTGTCAAAGATTACTTGACCATAAATCTGTGGGTTTATTTCTGGATTTTCTATTTGATTCCATTGGTCTGTGTGTCTGTTCTTGTTACAATACCATGCAGTTTTGATGATTATGGCTTTGTAGTATAGTTTGAAGTCTGGGAGTGTGATGCCTCCATTCCCTTCTCTTTTTTTCAGGAGAGCTTTGGCTATTCGGGGTTTTTTGTGATTCCATATGAATTTCATCAATAATTGTTCTATTTCTTTGAAGAATGACATTGAAATTTTTATTGGAATAACATTGAATCTGTATATTGCTTTTGGTAGGATGGCCATTTTAATAATGTTTTTTCTTCCAATCCATGAGCAGGGGATGTCTCTCCATTTCTTTGTGTCTTCTTCTATTTCTTTTAACAGTATTTTATAGTTTCATTTGTATAGGTCCTTTACCTCTTTTGTTAGATTTATTCCCAAGTATTTGATTTTTTTTGTTTTGATAATAAAAGGGATGATTTTCTTGAATTCATATTCTTCAGATTTATTGTTTGTGTATAGGAAGGCTACTTACTTTTGCGTGTTGATTTTGTATCCTGCTACTTTACTGAACTGATTGATTGGTTGAATTAGTTTTTCTGTGGAGTTTTTGGGGTTCTCTATGTATATTATCATATCATCTGCAAATAGTGATAGTTTGACTCCTTCTTTTCCTGTTTGGATTCCTTGTATGTCTTTCTCTTGTCTTATTGCTCTGGCTAGGACTTCCAGTATTATATTGAAAAGCAGTGGTGAGAGTGGACATCCTTGTCTTGTTCCAGATCTTAATGGAAATGCTTTCAGCTTTTCACCATTGAGAATGATACTGACTGTTGGCTTGTCATATATTGCCTTTATGATGTTGAGTTATGTTCCTTGTATCCCAAGAATTTCAAGGGCTTTTATCATGAATGGGTGTTGCATGTTTTTGAATGCTTTCTCAGCATCTATTGATATTATCATATGGTTTTTATATTTCTTTTTGGTGATGTGTTGGATAACGTTGATTCATTTTTGGATGTTGAACCATCCTTGTGTCCCTGGCATGAATCCTACTTGGTCATGGTGAATTATCTTATGGATACATTGTTGGATTCTGATAGCTAAAATTTTATTGAGGATTTTTGCATCAGTGTTCATTAGGGAGATTGGCCTGTAGTTTTCCTTTTTTGTGTTGTCCTTGTTCAATTTTGGTATTAGTATAATGTTGGCTTCATAGAACATGTTTGGTATTGTCCCTTCCTTCTCAATTTTTGGAAGACTTTGTGAAGGATAGGCACTAATTCGTCTCTGAATGTTTGGTAGAATTCATTTGTAAATCCATCAGGTCCTGGGCTTTTGTTTTTGGGGAGGTTTTTGATTACCATTTCAATTTTGCTGCTTGTAATTGGTCTGTTTAGGTGTTCTATTTCTTCTTTATCTAGCTTTGTGTTATTGTAGAGTTGTAGGAATTTGTCCATCTCCTCTAGATTGTTGAACTTGTTTCCATATAACTGTTCATAGTAGTTACTGATTATTCTTTTGATTTCTGCTGTGTCCATTGTGATTTCTCCTCTTTCGTTTATGATCCTGTTTATTTGTGCTTTCTCCCTCTTTTCCTTTGTGAGTCTGGCTACGAGTTTGTCTATTTTATTGATTTTTTTTAAGAACCAGCTCTTGGTTTCATTGATCTTTTGGATTGTTTTTTTAGTTTCAATTTCATTTATTTCTGCTTTGGTTTTTATTATTTCTTTTCTTCTACTGGTTTTGGGTTTCTTTTTTGTTGTTGTTCTTTTTCTAGATCGTTGAGCTTCAAGATTAGGTTATTTCTTTAAGTTCTTTCTTGTTTCTTGATGTGAGCCTTTATTGCTATATATTTTCCTCTTATTAATGCTTTTGTTGCATCCCAAACATTTAGGAAATTGGTGTTCTCCTTGTCATTCATTTCAAAGAATTTTTTAATTTCTTCTTTTTTTTATTAAATAATAAATTTTATATTTATATTCCCCCATACAACTGCACATGCCCCATTTTGACCCCAATCCCTCCCATCCCGGCCCCCACCCCCCAAAAAGTGTCTCTGGTTCATAGTTTTTTGTTGATTTTGATTTTCACTTTCTTATAGTTATTCTTTTTCCTGATCCCTTATTTAAGTTTTCTAGATTCCTGCTATGAGTGAAACCATCTGGTATTTTTCTTTTTCTTTTTGGCTTATTTCGCTGAGCATGATCCCTTCCAGTGCCATCCATGTTGCTGCAAATTGCATGTGTTTATCTTTTTTGAATGCTGAGTAATATTCCAGGTATATATGTACCACATCTTCTTGATCCAGTCATCTATTTTTGGGCATTTGGGCTGTTTCCAAAGCTTAGCTATTGTAAATAGTGCTGCTATAAACATAGGGGTGCAGGTGTTCTTTGGAATTGATGTTTCTGTGTCCTTTGGGGACTACATCAAATTAAAGTGCTTCTGCACAGCAAAAGAGACAATAACAAAAACAAAGAGAAACCCCACCAACTGGGAGAACATTTTTGCACCCAACACTAATGATAAAGGACTGATCACAAAAATCTGCAAAGAGCTGATGAAACTCAACAACAACAAAGAAAATTTCTTCTTTGATCTCCTCATTAGTCCAGTGGTCTTCCAGAAGTGTGGTTTTCAATCTCCATGAGGTAGGAGAGTTCCTTGCCTTCTTTTTATGGTTTATTTCTAGTTTGATGCTTTCATGGTCAGAAAAAGATGGTTGGTATGATTTCAATCTTGGTGTATCTGTTGATGTTTGTCTTGTGTCCCAGTATGTGATCGATCCTGGAGAAAGATCTGTGTGCGCTTGAGAAAAATGTGTACTCCGTTTTTTTGGGGTTTAGTGTTCTATAGATGTCTGTTAAGCCCAAGTGCTCTAGGTCCTTATTTAGAGCTTTAGTGTCTTTACTTATTTTTTTGTTTCATTGATCTATCCATTGTTGATAGTGGTGTGTTGAAGTCTCCCACTACAAATGTTTTTTCTCTGATGTCTGTTTTCAGAGATGACAATAGTTGTCTGATATATTTTGGTGCTCCTTTGTTTGGTGAATATATGTTAATGAGTGTTATTTCTCCTTGAAGTATTGTCCCCTTGATCATAATGTAGTGACTGTTGTGGTCTCTTTTTATCTTTTTGAGTTTGAAATCTGTTTTATCTGATATAAGTATAGCTGTTCCTGCTTTCCTTTTTGGTCCATTTGCTTGTAGGATTGTTTTCCATCCTTTAACTTTGAGTCTATTTTTATCTTTTGTAGCTAAATGTGTTTCCTGGAGATAGCAAAAGGTTGGGTTTTGTTTCTTAATCCAGCCTGTGACTCTGTATCTTTTTATTGAAGTGTTTATTCCATTTACATTTAGAGTTAATATTGATATATTAGCATCTCTATTTGCTATTGTGTTTGTCTTTACTTTGATTTTTTTATTTATTCTTTTAATAACATTTTTTGGCCTTCTTTAATTGTTATTCATCCCTTTGAGGTTCTGTGTTTAGGACTACTTGTAGTATTTTTTGGAATGGGGCTTTAGTCGTTATGAAATTCAGAGTTTCTGTTTTTCTGGGAAGGTCCTTATTCTTTCTTTATAGAGGAAGAAGAGCTGCTGCAGGATAGAGTATTCTTGGTTGGCATCTGTTTTCTTGGAGTCTGTTGACTATGTCCCTCCACTCTCTCCTTGCCCGTAGTGTTTCTTTGGAGAAGTCTGATGTCAGCCTTATTGGTTTTCCTTTGAATGTTATCTGTTTCTTCCTTCTTGTCAGCTTCATTATTTTTTCCTTGTCCTGGATTCTTTGGAGATTTGCTAAGAAAGCTTTATGTGTCTTGTTGTAATTTTCCTTTCATCATGGAAGTTTTGTGTTCTTCTTGCTTCTTGTATATCAATTTTCAGCTTCTTCTTCATGTTTGGGAATTTCTTTTCAATTATCTCCTTGAATATTTTCTCTGTTCCTACATCTCTCTCCTCTCCTTCTGGTATTACTATAACTCTTATATTTCCTTTCCTCATGGAGTCAGATAGTTCCCAAAGTCTTTCTTCGGTCTTCTTCCTTCTTACTTCTCTTTCCTTTTCTGTTTTGGTTCTTTTTTATTTCTGTGTCTTCAAGAGTACTTATTCATTCTTCCATTTCATCTATTCTGCTTTCATTGCTTTTCCCAGAGTTCTTTAGTGCCTCCGTTAATTCTTTGATCTCCTGCATTTCTTTTACTTCCCTCTTTAGGGACTCAATTTCATTCTTCTGATCGTATTATTTTTCCCTTATCATTGTTTTCCTTTATGACTTCTGTCAGTTTTTTAATCATGGAAATTTTAAATTCTCTTTCTGGAAGGATCAGAAGTTCTTTGAAGTTACTGTCATTGCAATCTGGGGGGTGATTTTCTTTTTGTGGTGTGCTTTTTTCCTGAGGAGTTGCTAGGTTGCGTGTGGTTCTTCTCCTCCCTACTGTCTGTTTTCTAATTTTCCATATGCATTCGACACTGTGTTGCTGGGACTGGCTGCCATCTTGGGTGAACTTCTCCGCTCCCCTCTGGCTCTTCCGGGAGCCATCTGTTGGTTTCAAGCAGTCTTTACTGAAGAAAGGTCCCTGTTCTAAAATGCTGATATAGGGACACACTCCCCTGTGCACCTGGTCTGCCCAGGTGGTGGGTTCCCGCTCCCTCTCTCTGCTCGGACTGCAGGCCAGAGGGGGCCTGGTGTGGGCGAACTCCCCACCTCACCTCTGGCTCCTCCAGGAGTCTTCTGCTGGTTTCAGGCAGTCTTTACTGAAGAAATGTCCCTGTTCTAAAATTGTGATGCAGGATGCATTCCCTGCGTGTCATTAGGTGGTTTTTTAAAAGCATAAATAACAGGTGCTGTTGACACAGATAAATTCAATTCAATAAAATTCATCGTACGGAAGGTCAATGTTCTTTGTTCAATCTTTTCACTTGCTTCTGTTCTCTAAAGTAACAGAAAAGTAAATTTTAGAGTAGTTTATAAGTGAAGATTTGTTGTATTTCTTGCAAAAATTTCACTTTGAAAGGTGTATCTCAATGGAAATTTTGTTAAATAACAAGTGACAGATTGAATTGTTGGAGATTTTTTTAAATATTGATTTATTTATGCATATTAGAACTGGGGTGCAGAACAGAGGCGGAGGTGGAGAGAAGATTCAATTGAGACAAAGTGGGGAAGAGAAAAGGTGGATTAACTGACATACAGTGCTGAGGGTAGCAGCAGGCAAGCCAGGAGAGGTGTGCTGCACCATATGTGTCACCTCCCGGCTGAGGATCAAACTCATGCTGCAGTGGCTACAGGTAACTTCACAGTGCTGAGACGTTACCCCTTGCACCACCAGGGAGCCCCTAAATTGTTGGAGATTATACACTTTATATCCAGTGGGGTCACAGAGAAAATTTGCCTGTACAGTTCCTATTTTATTAAAAAAATAGGAGAGAGATGATGTTAAGAAAGCTTTTGCAACTCAAGAATACCTGACTTTTATTACTTCACTTCTAGAAATAAATTACAAAAATGTGAGACAAAGACCAAAAGATGAAATTTTTATTTATTTATTTATTTGTTATTTATTTATTATTTTAAAGATTTATTTATTTATTTTATACAAGAACCAGGGTACAGGCCAGATGCACGGGAGGGTGAGAGGATTCACCAGAGATAGAGCTGGGAACAGAACAGGCAGACTGATGAAATACACTACTGAGGGGAGCAGTGGGTGAAAAGGATAGGTCTGCTGTGCCATGTGGAATTCTCGCCAGCTGGCTGGGATGGAACCCACACTGCAGAGGCTGCTGACGGCTTCAGAGCGCAGTGCTCAACTTCCTGCGCAACCAGGGGATGTCCTGAAATTTTTATTAAGGCAGAATTGGGCTTTGACCTTACACTCAATAGCACAATGGACATGACTTCCTTTGAGGTGAACTAGGGGTCTAGAAATCAGAGAACTAATTGATTATTAGAGCATATATTTCCTCTTTTTGGAGCAGCTTGCCCCAGGCCTCAGAAGGCTGGCCCTCTCCATGTGCACATGGCTTCTTTGCCCACATAAATCCAGTTTACTTTAGTAAATCAAGCACTGACTTGTCACAGTCAGCTATTGCTTCCTCTGCTTAGGGGGCCAGCAGCCATCTTCCATGTGTGGCTTTTGTTTTAACTCAGACTCTATCACACAGACTCTATCACTCTGTGTCTGTCCTGTCTTTCCTCTCATTTTTCTCACTCCCTGATAATAAGCACCGTTATTGTTACTTCTTCCTGTGTATCTGGTTTTGAGTCATGATCTGTGGTTATAAATATTCAAATGAAGACTTACCAGCTGGGCCATTCTCCTTTTCACTCTGGACTTTCTAGATCTCAACTTGACACCTGACATGGGATCAGACACCCAATTTTGGCCATTCCAAGGGTCTATTCTTGGCACAGACCACAATAAGCATGGCACAATATACTGGGTATGTGGAGTAATTTTTCTCATTTAGAAAGTCTGGTTTTCAGTAAGATTCTCTAGGTGTGTGTGGTATATTTATGTATTTGAATTTGGTCATAGTTTCAACTTTTAGGCAGCTCTACTCATCTCACCCCTTTCTCTTCTCCTCTTTCTCCTTTCTTTTTCTCCCTTTTTAAATTTTGGTTTGTGGAAACTCATAAGATCTAATGTACAGAGATTATATATATCTAGGGCTCATTTACAACTTCTAACATCAGATTTTTGCTTCTTAGGTTTTGTGTATGTGTGTGTGCGTGAATTTTCTACAGTTTTGTTTTAGGTATGAGAAGAGTTTAAACTTCTATTTCAGGACCTCCCTGGTGGTAAAGGGGTTCAGTGTCAGCACTATGAAGCAAAACACAGCCACTACAACATGAGTTCGATCCCCGGCCAGGGAGGTGAAACACATGGCACAGCAGACCTCTCCTGTCTCGCTTGCTGCTCCCCTTAGCAATGTATTTCAGTGGATCTGCCTGTTCTGCTCCCTACTCTGTCTCTAGTAAATCCTCTCCTCACCTTTTCCCCCACATCTCTTGGGCTGCACCCCAGATTTTGTTTGCATAAATGAATGAATGAATAAATAAATAAATATCTTTAAGAAAAATAAACTTCTACTTTGGTCAAGAGTCTGCTTGGACAAATTCTGGCTTCTTTTAATAAATTGTATTTTGAAAAGACAAAGATCCAATGATGGCACAAAGAACAGATGAGCAGTCTTACCCTGACTTGATAGTTGTAAATTATTATTATTATTGAAAGATTTATTTTTTATTTATACAAGAACTGGGGTACAGGCTAGAGGTGTGGGAAGGTGAGATGATTCACCAGAGACAGAGTGGGGAGCAGAACAGGCAGATTGACTGAAATACACTGCTGAGGGGAGCAGTGGGCGAAACAGGAGAGGTCTGCCATGCCATGTGTGAATCTCCCTGGCTGGCCAGGAATCGAACCCGTACTGCAGAGGCTGCGGACAGCTTCACAGCACTGCATTCAACCTACTGCGCCACCGGGAAGGCCCTATAGTTGTAAATTAAAGACTAGAAAGAAAATGATCATGATTTACTGGAGGTTTTGCACCCTCTAGAGGAAAATCCGTCTAAGAGGTCAATACCACTTCTGGGGTTATTGCAAAAGTCTCACTGCCCTACAGTCTTCCTCAAAATAGAAGTGAATGACTTTTCCTTCTCATATCAGACTGGACACCCAATTAAACACTGGAGTTGGAGAATTCCCTCTTTGCAAACTATCAATGAATGGGCTGAACAAACAGGGACAATGAAGGATACCCTTTACCAGCAAAAACTGCCTGAGTTAGAGATAGTCCATCCCTACATAATAACAAGATATTCAAGGATGGCTATTTTGTTTGCTTCAATTTTTACCTCCTGTCAGCCTAACCAAGTAGACATATGATCCATGTTATATATACTCTTAATGTTGGATGGATGAGAAAAGAATAGTTGTAGGAAAGGTTAGCGAAGAGGCTTATCACCTCCACTAAGATCCAGAAAGGCAAGAACTAGATTTTATCTGGGATCCCAATAATGGGGGAATGGAAAGTCTAGAACACTGTAAAAGTTGTTTATAAAGAGGACAAAGGAAGGGGATGTATAAACAAAAACAGAGTTTTAGTAAGACACTATAACTTCTACAGATGGCCATTGAGGTGATGTTTGAGTTACTTGTAAAATTGTTCAAACTTATTGTAAATACATAGACATGAACTTGGACACTCCAGAAAATGTCTAAACAATTAGCAGGATATTCATTGAGCAGTGTACTCAAGATATAAGAAACCAATGAACCAAGATATCTATGGAGATGAATCTTTCCCAATTGGTGGATATGATATAATCTTTATAACTTAATAACGTAAGAGAAGAAAGGAGATAAATACCTGCAACTATATTTCAATAAAGAGGTAACACAACTGGTTTTAGGATGAATAGAGAAGGGGTGTGGAGAGTAAGCAGGAGAAAAGAACACTTAAGGAAAATCAGTGTGCTTATTGAAAAGAAGTAGGACATTGGAAGGTAAGGTGTCCCAGGTTGTAAGCAAGAAAGGGGAGAATGCATAAGAAAGCAGGAAAAAAAAAAAAAGGAAAGGAAACAAATGACAGCACGAAGTGAAGACTTGGATAAAGATGGAAGGCTGAGGGCCTCCCCTAGTTGGCGTAAGTGGTTGAGTGCCGTGCTGTGAAGCTGTCCACAGCCTCTGCAGTGCCGGTTCGATCCCGGCCAGCTGGCAAGGGTCCCACATGGCGCAGCAGACCTCTCCTGTCTCGCCCACTGCTCCCCTCAGCAGTGTATTTTGTCAGTCTGCCTGTTCTGTTCCCCGCTCTGTCTCTGGCTTCTTTCAATAGTGGAAAGACATTCTGTGCTCATGGATTGGAAGAATCAGCATTGTCAAAAGGGCCACTTACCCAAAGCAATTTAAAGATTCAAAAAAAAAAAAAAAAACCAAAAAAAATCTCAGTGATATTCTTTAAAGGAATGGGAAAAAATATTAAAATTCATATGGAAACATTAAAGACTTTGAAGAGCAAAAGCTCTCCTGATTAAAATCAGGGGAAATGAAGGTATAATATCTCCAGACTTCAAACCATGCTATAAACCCATAGTAATTAATATTTACTGGAAGGAAAACAGACACATGGCCAATAAAATATAATTGAGAACACAGTAATAAAATCACAGATATATGAACAAATAATCTATGACAAAGTAGAGATATATATACACTGGAACAATGAAAGATTCTTCAATAAGTGATAATAAGAAAATTGAAGTGCAACATGCAATGGGAGCAAGAAAGGGAGAGAGGAAGAGGGATGAGTATGCAGTGGGGAGCTCAGCAGACTGTCACAGAGGACTATGGATGCTTTGGTGGTGGAGAACTACAATGACCATATCTAATGGGAGAAATCCTACATCGGCAAAATATTAACAAAGATGTAAAACAATGGTACTTCATTAATAATAAAGAAAAAAACACTAATCAAATCTCTTTCCCAAAAAACAAAAGACCGGGACTATATGGATTCTAATACCTATCCTGCTCAAACTCTATCAAAACCTTGAGAAGGAATACATACAAACACATTTTTGAAGCTACAATACTGTAATAACATAAAGCAGACAGAAACACTGAATGTTGAATAAGGCTATAAATATTCTTTGGTAATTGCTCTAACTGCATATTTTTTTCTTCCAAAGTCTAAAGTATGTAGGATGGCTTCTGAAACTGTTAGGGGGAAAACGATGTCCCAAAGCTAATTCCATATAGGCTTTGTGGACTCCACCCCCACCCCAGGTCAAAGCCAAAGACACTGGGAACTCCAAATCCCATCACCACCAAAGGGAAGGTGGCTGGGACCTGAGGGTGGGGTTAAGCAGCCAGGTGGATACAAAAGGCAGACACGTGGGCTTTGGGGATCCCCCATTTTTGGCTCTCCGCCAGCTTGCAGCGTCCGGCCAGCTCTGAGAGTGACTTTGGGTTTCCAGGTCGTCGGATCAGGTAGGACGCATTAAAGACTTTATTTCCCTATTTTCTCCCTGAGTTGTACATTTTCGTTATTTCCTTTTCTCTTGTAAATAAACCTTTTATTAACCTTTTGTGTGTGTCTGTAGTAGAGTATTCATAAGTCCCTTTAAAGCGCGCGGGTGAGGACCCACAGCCAGGAACCCGTTTAATATCGGGGTTGCTCTATAACAAAACCACATGATCTGTGCACCAAATTTTCCAAAATTTGGGGACCTTGACTTTAACCCCATGAAAACAAACACAAAAAAACCCTTAATTTTAATATTTTTTAATTTTACAATTTTGATTCTTTTTTTTTTTAACATGGGTCTATATTTGATTTTTCCTTGTTCTTTCTTGATTGCTTTTATCCCACAGGTACATGTGTAGTTAAGGTGAGCAAACAGTTTGGTCACTTCAACATGAGAAAAGCTGCCTATCTATTAAGCACTGGTAAAATAGTACACCAGACCAAACCAACTAACCAAACAAACAAAAACCTCTATATCTTCGCAAATATGAATACAACTGCAATTCTGTAGGAGAACTCATATGAGTTAAGTTAAAACTAAGGGAGTTGCCTGTATCCAATGAGTTTTATATCTGTATGTCCTCCCCATTGTATATAATGTGTCTTGTCTTCAGAGGATAAAAATTAGTATAGACAGTGCCTAAAGAAAATTTGAACTCAGAAATTTAATGAGAAATGGTACAAGAGGGCCTCCCTGGTGGCGCAACAGGTTGAGCGCTGGGTTGAGAAGCTGCCCGCAGCCTCTGCAGCACTGGTTCGATCCCTGGCTGCCGGGCAAGGGTCCCACATGGCACACAGACCTCTCCTGCTGCCCGCTGCTCTCCTCAGCAGTGTAGTTTGTCAGTCTGTCTGTTCTACTCTCTGCTCTGGCTCTGGTGAGTTCTCTCACACTCCCGCGCCTCTGACTGTACCCAGTGCTTGTATAAATAAATAAATAAATCTTTAAAAAAAAAAAAAAAGAAATGGTACAAGAGTTATCAGGAAATATGGTTTGGGATAATCTTAATTAACATGAAAACTAATTTGAGCTTAATAGTTTGTGTTGAAATGTGTATCTTTGAAATTGTGCTATTAAGGGCAATTTTTTTTTTCTTTTTACCTGTGTCATTTGTGTTGTTTATTTATTTATTTATTTTAGATTTATTTATTTATACAAGCACTGGGTACAGTCAGAAGCGCGGGAGGGTGAGAGAATTCACCAGAGCCAGAGCGGGAACAGAGCAGGCAGACTGACGAAGCACACTGCTGAGAGGAGCAGCGGACCACAGGAGAGGTCTGCGCGCCATGTGGGACCCTTGGCCCGAGGCCAGGGATCGAACCGGTGCTTCAGAGGCTGCGGGCAGCTTCTCAACCCAGTGCTCACCCTCTGAGTCACCGGGAGGCCCTGTGTTGTTTGTTATTACACAAAATTAATAACCTAAGGTGAACTGATTAAATCTTTAAATGTTGGGTAAAATGGGAGTTGGAAAATTAAGCAGTTTTTTTTTTTTTTAAGATTTATTTATTTATTTATTTGCTTGTTTGTTTGTTTGTTTATACAAGAACTGGGATACAGGCCAGAGGTGCGGTAAGATGAGAGGATTCAACAGAGACAGAGTGGGGAACAGAACAGGCAGACGGGCCAAAAACACTGCTGAGGCTAGCAGTGGGGTAGACAGGAGAGGTCTTCCACACCATGTGAGCATCTCCCTGGCCAGCTGGGGATTGAACCCGCAATGCAGAGACTGCAGACAGTTTCACAGCGCTGCGCTCAACCCACTGTGCCACCGGGGAGGGTTAAGCGTTGATTTTTTTGAGGTTTAATAATTCCAGTTATGAAAATTAAATATAAGTTGTATTTTATTGTCAAAATTGTGCCAACTAACACTAGTCAGAACTTTGGTAACTCAAAAAGTGTTGGTTATTTTTCTCTTTCCTTCTGATGGTCTCACTCATAGTAGGGATTTAGAAAACCTAAATAAGGGATCAGGAAAAAGACTAGCTATAATACAGTAAAAATCAAAATCAACAGGAAACTATAAACCAGAGACACACTACAGGGTAGAGAGAAGGAAGGATGAAAACAAGGGGGATGGGGTTTTTACCCGGAGGATAACCAACATGAAAAATGTAAAAATATATAAAATAAACTTTAAAATAAAGTGTTGGTTAATGAAATGGCGAATTTATATAAGGCTAATGAAATGGTGTATTTATCTAAGGCTAAATAAAGCACTTCCAAATATCTAAATTAGGAACATTTGGCAATTTTGTGTTTTTTGGAAACTCAGTAGAACTCCAGAGACACCCTCTGTAATTTCTTCCTTTCCTTATGGGAAAGACATTTGAAGAATTTAACTTATTGGTATTTACAAATAAACCACTGCCATTAAAAAAATATGTTCAACTTTGGTATATACATGAAAATTAATATCAGCATTTTAAAAGTTTGTATGAAGTGTCATAAGTATTTGATGTTCTGATGTAATATTGTTTGTCAGCTCTGGTTGTTTTTATAAGTTTGTACAAATTCTCCTTGCCAGTTACAATATTATTAGACCTTTAATTCTGATTATTTCAAAGTTTTGACATTTGTTGAAATTGTTTTGAGGAAAAAATAGCAGGAAAGAGAAGATCTCACATTGCTCTGAGACCCTGAGTTGGTTCTGCTCAGGAAAACTGAAGTTTTCCATGTATGAGCTGAGTGTAGGGGTGAGGAGCAGGATTGGATCCAGGTCTTGGGTCCACAGTGGTTCTCTGTGTAGTCATAAGTGTTTTGGGTGACTCTGATCTAATCGAGAGACAACACGTATACTTGCTGGGTGAGGACGTCTGTGGAGTTAGGTTTACTACACTGCAAGCCATTGTCACAGGGTGCCTAACATGAGGGCTGGGAGCCAACTACAGTCTGTGTCCTGATCTCCATTATATCTTGGAAGTATGGTCTCATCAGCAGGCTTAGAATAAGTTTGGATTCTGTGATTCTGACTTTGTATCAACCTTGGATTCTCTTCTTATTGCTACCCATGGTAATTGATGGAACTCAAGATTGAGTTTTACTGATTTTAATTTTCTTAGAATATACAGCAACCCTCCAGTTATGAAGGTATAGGGTATGAGGCCAATCCTTGCACTTGGACATCTGACTTTTTTCACCACAGAAATAGTGACAAAAATGAAAGTGGGGTAGTTGTCACTGTGGCTTGCCCTGGTCTCCCTCGCTGACTCTTGCACCATGCTGTTTTTCTCATCAGGGCAAGGGGCCAAAATCCACCTCCTACCATCCAGATACCAGTCAAAATGGACCAGATTCTGGTGTACAGCACCTTGTCCCAAACTCTACCCCTTGGTGCCATGAGTGAGGGGCTGCAGGGATGGAGACAGAGCATGACAGACATGGGATTTTATTTTATTCTTTTTTTATTTTTTCTGTTTTAAAAACTGTTAGCTTTTTAATTAAGCAATTTTTTTTTCTATATCACTGTAGTTCCCATGGTTCTGCTGCCAACGTATCACCCATGAACCATCACCACATTCCTTTGTGTTTTTCCCTCCCCTGGTTTGATCCACCTGCCTTCCCTTCTCTTGGGATATGCCTCAGATCTATGGTCAGCTTGTTAGTTGTGACTTTTTCTTTGCCTTCTGTTTGGATTCTGTATATTCCACATAGGATTAGTATTAATATGAATGTTTAGGGTGTTTTTTCTTCCCTTAATTTCTTTTTTTTTAATTTATAAATATTTTCTTTTTATTTATTTTTTACATTATTGTTAATGTAAAAAAAACCAAAAAACAATGTTTGCTCCCCCTCCCAACCTTCAGGTGTAATCCCCATAGAATTTACTTCATCAATGCACCCGTGCACCATCACCACAGCCATGGGGTTTTAAAAGGCAGAACACTTGCAACTGATCCTCTTCATGTGAACTGTGAAGCGTTCTGGCTTTCTCTCTCTCTCTCTCCCCCTCTCCTCTCACCACTCAGGTCTTTGGAGGAGGTGGATACCAGACCCTGCAGCCCTCCAATACCTTCCATGGGCCACCTGGGATCTTTGTCCCATCCCTTCATCTGTGTGACCCCAGCTTCCAAGGTTTGCCCGCAGGTCTTGGCAGGCCAGCTCTCTCCATGAAAGTCCGACTTCTTCCCCAAAGAGTCACAGTTGACTCCATGTTTGCCTCAGTGAGCCAGATGACACCTCATCATGGCCAGCTACTGCTTGTTCTGCTGAGGGAGACAGTAACCATCTTCCACATGCAGCTTTTGACTTGGATACTGCAGCACAGACACTATCTGGATAGGATAAACATACTTTCAGCTCTCCCTTTTCTCACTCCCTGTTAATAAATCCTGTTGTTATTTCTATCCATGCATCTGCTTTGAGACATATTCTGCAGTCATAAAAGCATGGGTGAAAACCCACCAACTGGGTCATCCCTTTTTTCTGCCTGTTTTCTTATTTCCACTAATGATTAGATTACTCGACTCATTTATTTTTAAGTCCTGTTATTTAAAAAGTGACACAGAAGAGGAAAAAAACTTACAAACAAAAAAGTAAATGCACAAAATTTTTAGACTCATTTGTCCTAGATTTTCTCTATTATTTGCATATATAATATTCACAAACTTCTATCTTTAACATTGCAGTGGGCCTTCAGTTCTTTCAGAGATTATCAGATAATTGGGAAACAAATTATAAAGAAAAGAGGATTAGCAGCATGCCAGCAGTATTTTATGTGAGCAGAAGAGTTTGATTGAATTGTCCATAAACTATGTCCATGGTACAGAGTTCATATGTAAGAGATGCAGTTAGGATTACTGTCTATAAAATCAAAAGTCAAGAAAAAGCCAGTGATATCATGGATTCTTCAGTGCTATTCTGATAGAAGCAGTGATCCAAAGTAGAGTTGTTTCTTGAAATTGTTCGTGCTCCATGTGTCACAGATGATGTGCAAAAAAATTATGCATAAAATAAAACATCAATTTATTTTTCTTTTAGCATAAAAGAAAATGAAATAATATAAGATTATTTCAATTAAGAAGGAAGAATATATGTTTATTTTTCTTCTAAAATCATACACATAAACTTACAAATGTAACTATCCCTCGTGATGGTCAATTAGGAGAAAAATCCTTTGGTGAATAAACATAAACTTCCAGCAGAAATTTAAGGACTAGGATTCTATGGTTCCTGGTTATAGAAAAAGCAGTTTATAATCTTAAGTACAATTCTTTATTTTCTAAGCCCATTAAATTAATTCCTTCAACATGTTTTCATTATCTAATATTCTTTTTTAATACACCTGGTTCAACAATTCTTCCCTTTTGTTTTTTTCCCCAAAGATTTATTTAATTATTTACACAAGAACCAGGGTATAGGCCAGATGTGTGGGAGTGTTAGAGGATTCACCAGAGACAGAGCATGGAACAGAGCAGGCAGACTAATGAAATACACTGCTGAGGGAGCAGTGGGCGAGACAGGAGAGGTCTGCTTCACCATGTGGGACCCTCGCTGGCTGGTCTGGGTCCAACCGGTGCTGGAGAGGCTGCGGACAGCTTCACAGCGCGCTGCTTAACCGCCTGTGCCAGCAGGGAAGGCCCTCTTCCCTCTTTTCTATCTGTTCTGACTCTCTTTCACAAATAGCAACTCATTAGAATAGTCTGTGATCTCTGTACAAAATCCTTAAGGTTTTGTTAGGTTGGGTGGAAGAGTGAGATCTGCAGGAAACAAAATGCTCATAAAATTTATAAAAATGAAAAAATAATTATAGAGGGAAGGTAACTTTTCTATGTAAGTTTTTCAAATAATTTACAATTTGTTTACTTTTTCAATTTTTAAGCCAAATATTAGTTATTAATTGTAGCCAAAGTTATTAGCATTTTCTTTTGGCTCATTCATTGTATTCATAGTCACAATGCCTTCCCAACTTTTGGTGCAATTAACCTCCTTTTTATATTCTTATCATTTCCTCTTTGAGTACCTTTTGCATATTTCTTACCTTCAGCTCCACAATTCCCAGTAGTTATTGGCCCAGCTTTGCTGAGACTCCTGCCCCTGTCTTGTCCCAATGTTACTTAAGCATTAATTTTCCCATATCTCCATGTCTCAGACGGGAGGCACACCTCAGTGTTTTAGATTCACTTCTTTGCTAATTTGGTATATGAAACATATCACACATTTTATTCCTTTTGTTATATATTAGTGAGATATATGTATCATTGTGTTTATGTAATACTGTGATATAATAAGAAACACATATTTTGGTCTCCTTGCTTCTAGCCACAAGGGTCATAAAACTCTCTAAATTACCTAAGTCATACAGTGCCTGGAGCATCTTTGGTTACTATGTTTGGTCTTTTGTCTTCAGTTCCTAAAAAGGAGAGAAAGGCAGAGAAAAAAAGATGAAGGAGTTCCTTTTGTTACTCAACAAACCCCTTTCAACCACATATGAGTTAATATTAATAAATTGAGTTTTGGAAAGTCCACAGATAATCATAAGATGTGAACTGTTGCCAGGGGACCAGCTTTGCCATTAGAGGAGCTTTTGCACCACCTCCCAATCTCCAGGGAGGAGAGATGTACTAAAAGTTTAGTTATTCATCCAATGACCAGTGATTTAGTCAGCCATGCCTAGGTAATGAAGCCTCCATACAAATCATTAGAGTATATGGTTTAGAGAGCTGCTCGGTCAATAAACAAGAATCCACACATGTGCTAAGTGTATGAAGTACTCCAAATTCCAAACATTGTTCTGTGTTCAGGACCCTTTTGAACCTTGTTCTATGTATCTCTTCATCAGATCCTTAATTTGTGTCACTTAATGTTCTGTGTATTAAATCAGTAATAGTAATTGAAGTTCTTGCCTAAGTTTTGTGAACCATTCTAGCAAACTCTCCAGGTTGTTGGTTTTCTGATTGATAACCATCCAGAAGTATAGGTAACCTTGCTGGGCTAGTATTTGGTTTCTGAGTATGGGCAGCTTTGCTGTGCTGATCCCATAACCTGTGGAGTCTATGTAAACTCCATGTAGATAGTGTCAGACATGAATTATATGATCGCTGTCCAGAGACTAGGAGACTTGCTTGAATGGAGAGAAAACCCTACACATATGTGAAGCATTGAGAGTAGAGTGATGATTAGTGGAATAAATAATTTTCCATCTTGTGCGACCAGGTATGTGTTTGTGTGTCCATGTGTTTGAATATATGGGTATACATATTTTGCATGTATTTCTGTACATGCATGTATATCATAGGTATGCATTGTTTATATACAATACTGTATATAATATATGTATAGATAATAAATAGCATATGTATAATAAACAACAAAAATATATTGCAGTCATTGTTAATGCTACACTTCGTTCAGCACATATCTTTTAATAAAATTATGAATTGAGTGTGCATGAAAATAGAAGTAAATTCATAAAATGAATGAAAGCATTGTAATGTCAACTACTGAAGATCAATGTTGTCCCAAATTCTCTGAAGAATTAAACAGAGTCAGTAGCTTATGTCATATGAGATTGCAATTTGAATTAATCCCAACATAATTTCTGATATCTTAGTTTCATTGATGTAACTAAATAGCTTGTATCTTATTATACCAAGTCTTTGAATTCCACATCTTGGTTTTTACTTCTTTTTTTTAAGATTTATTTATTTATGCATACAAGAACTGGGGTACAGGCCAGAAGTGTGGGGGATGAGAGGATTCACCAGAAACAGAGTGGGCCACAGAGCAGGCAGAATGACTGAAATTCACTGCTGAGGGGAGCAGCAGGCGAGTCAGGAGAGGTCAAATGCACCATGTGGGTTGTTTCTTGGCTGGCCAGGGATGGAACTCATGTTGCAGTGGCTATGGATAGCTTCATAGGTTGTGTTTTAACCCCTTGAGCCACCAGGGAGGCCCTCACTTTGCTTTTTTAAGCAAACGTCTTGCCAGGAATTTCTACTTGGTCAGCTTTTCACAAAATGGAAAAGACATGATACAGTAATTAGTAGAAGCCACTGGCCAAACATTACAATTGTAAAACTCTGTATGTGCACATAAAGAAATGAAATGAACCCCTTTGAAATGAACCCCTAGGAAACATTAACAATGAGGAGGGTATGGAAGAGAATGAGAATTGCAAAGAAAAAGAAAGAGATGAAGTAGGTGCGGAAAGATACTTATAAGAGAGTGGGGAAGAAACAGAAGGAGTGTCCACAATTATGAGTCAGTGAAGGAAATGAAACCAAATATCAGTGCAATCGAAAGCTGTAGGACAATGAGGACAAGACACAGATGTGGAGGCAATCACCATAGATGTATCTATACTGATGATACTATACCTAATACGACAAGTGTATAACACACATATCTCTTTGGGATGATATTTCTGTCATACCATAATACCATTGCTAAAGTGAGCTCTCCTCCCTTCCAATTCCTGGGACAACTGACTTCTTCTCACCTGTTAACCAAAATGGTCCGTGTGCTTCTGCTCCTCATATCCTCAGGCCAATGAGAGACAGGGTTTCTTACCCTGAAGGGCCATGGACAAATGCAGAATTCAGGTAGTTCTTGAATATGGTTGTGAAACACATTACATTTTTATTTCCCCTAGTGACTGAAATTTCAATAATCAGTAATCACGCTAACACTGTCCCCAGCATCCAGACTGAGATGACAGTGAAAACCACTCCCTCCCACAGTGATGCAGAGTCACAGAATGGTAGTGAAAAATGAGTAAGAGGAAATAGTTTTTAAAAACAATAATAATAACCAGTGGCATATGTTTCTTACATGCTAAAAGGCAATGGCAACATTGTACGAATAACAGGAAAATATAAGAATGTGAAGGGCTATCTTATATTCTATTCTCAGCTCAGAAACCCGGTATCTTAGGCACTCACGGAACAATTTTGGAGTATTTTCTCTTCAACAACTAGTACCAAGAAGAGATTAGCGGTGGTTTAATCCATTAGGGACATACAATCTAGCATTCAGGGAGATGTACCTGTATGTCAGATGTAGATTTTCATGCCTTGGATTTTGTATATTTTTATTATGATGACTACTTCTTATCAATGAACTGGGTGGCAAGAGGAGAAAAAATTTGTCCTGTAATTAATCAGAGTAATATTCGGTAACTGTGACAGAACTGGGCTTATATGACAAGCTGTAAGAGGGGACAAAGTATGACATCACATATTCTCTGCCCTGTTCTCTCTGGTTCTCTAATGCCAATTCTGCTCACAGTACATCTGACAACTGTATTCATTCTATCACTTTCAGAGGTGTTGTACTCTACTAATGACCTGATATGACTTACCTTCCCTGGTTTAACCTCACCATTTTTCCAGAACCTTTTCCTAGATACTTGGAATGTTTTAACCTCACACTCAAACTCATGCTCTATCATGAGTGCCTCCACGGAACAATCAAATCTGTATATCATGACATCCAGTGAAGAAAATCATTTCACAATTGGTTGCCTTGTTACCTGTAACTGGCTACTTAATTGTGTCTTATAGGAATTACTGTAAATTAACAATTCAAACCTCAATGTGATGAGATTCTCTGAGAGAGGCCAGTATCCTCTCCTGATTCCCTTTCTCCAAGGTTCTGGTGGTGTCACAGGGGCTGGACTGCCCTACTCACTTGCATGGCATTCTGAGTTGGAGATTTTTCATCCTTCTCCCTCCATGTAAGTAGGAAAATCAAAAAGGGCTTGCAAATGCATGGCAAAGAGTTCATGAATAAATTTTAAAAAAGCTATATTATCACTCTGGGTTCTCCTTTCATAGCAAATCTGTTGCTCTGAGATTTCTAAGGATTGTTCATTCAGGGATGTGGGGTCTCCATAGTGAGACACTGAAGTCAGATGGTCATCCACAAATTCCCCAATATATAACTCATGGGCTCTAACTCCATAGTGACACACCACATCTCCCTACTTGCTATTCCACAATACTGGAATAGCCATCTACCCATTGGAACCATGTACTCCACCTCACATTCAGCACAGAGGACTTATGGAAATTTCGGTGGCATTATTTGTGCAGTCTTGAATCCCAAGTATAGGTAAGAGTAGAATCAGAATCCACCTCCCTCTGTGTTACCTATGGTCCACATCAGGTCTGGAGACCCCTTGATGCTGCACTGCAGCAGATGGATACAAGTGTTCATATAGAGCCATCCCTCTAGAGAGGACATGTATGGTAATGAAATTACAAATGTAGAACATTATGTTGTTCTGCTCCTCATATCCTCAGGCCAATGAGAGACAGGGTTTCTTACCCTGAAGGGGTAAGAAAATGTGAGCACTCTGAGCTCAAGTGCCATAGGCTTAAGAACATTACCCTAACTTCAAATTTCCCAGAATCTGACCTTTTATAAAAACAAGCATTAACATTCAAGTAGTTTATTGGAAACAATGGCAAAGTGGTAAAATTTCATAAATAGGACCAACAACAACACCCCACATCCTGCACAGATATGCTATTTCTGTCACAGAAGGTGGAACCTGATTTTGCTCTCATTGAATCTCCTTGAACACCTGTTTTGACTAATGTTTAGTGGTATGGGTGGCATTCTGGCAGCATTCTAGAACTTCTGAGCCCATGCTTTATGAGCAGCTTTTATTTTTGTTTTCATCCTGAGGTGGGAGGGTCCACCTGCCAAATGTAGACATGTGCAGGTTAGATGACCATATACTAAGTGATCATAAGAAAAGTTCCCGCAGCTCCTGTGCAGCTGAGACAACAGATATATGACTGGGTACCAGCCCAAGTCCCCTCCTTGAATAATTGTTCAACTGAAGATAGATATATGAATGGATCTAGTTGATCTTGCAGAGTCACTGCAAAGCTGTCCAGCAATCACAAAGATTGTATGTTGTTTAAAATCTCTATTTTGACATCATTGTTATGTAACAAGAGTTAAGTGTTACAGGAGGGGACATTAGTACAAGTAAGGAGGGGCAGGTAGAACAAGGAAGGGAAGGAAACTGAGAAAGCAAGCACCGATGAACACCATCCTCAACCTGCCTTGCTGTGGGTCTGGGACAATTGTGTTGTATAGAGTGCTTTGACTGTGTCTTTTCTGTGGTGCTGGGGTCAGAACCATTGCCCTATCAATTCCTATTACCATTGTTTTGGGTGCTACCGGAGGTTAACACCCCAGAGCACTGTCTGCCTCAACAAGAAAAACATACTCAAGTGGAATGTCCTGAAGTTGTGGTGGGGGATTCTTAGACATCGGGACTACCTGATAGGAAACTTTCCATCCCTGGAGATATGGGTCCCAAATCTGGACTATGTGAAAAATTGTTCTCATCTCAGTCAGCTTAGGAAGCAAAAAAGTATCTGGCCCATTCTTCTTGCTCCAGGGCAACTTTGTAATGAAATCTACAGGGTGACTATTTGAAGTATAAAAAAATAATTATTCTATTATACTCTTAATTTACTTCCTCTTAATTTCACTTCTATGAAAGGCATTATGCTTAGGCATTTGGAAAGCCACACAAATTTACTGCATTGATCATAGGTCATTTATAAAACTAAATAATATTAAATTTCACTAGTGATATCCTAGACATTAACAGGTCTGAGTGCCAAGTTTTAAAACCACAATTAAAATACTTCATTACCTCATTAATACTGAACTGTTCCTTTTTCATAAGTGTTTTAGATATTGTATCTCTTTGTGCTATCTTTTGTGCATCTTGTTTAACACAATACAATACAATTCAAATATTCATTTAGATATGAAATTATCCTTAACATCATCAAATACATTTACATTACAATTCAAAATTTGTAATTATGTAATTTACATAAGCTCTTCTTGGATTCATTATAGTAATTGACTTAATAGAGAATAAAAAGCTCACTGTGGCTACTTTTGGTGACGCTATTTTTTGCAATTATTTTCAAATATTTCTGTGTTGTCTGGTCTTCATTCCTATGATTTTTACTATGAGCTGAAAATATTAGTAAGGAAATAATATTGTAAATAAAACTCCCCAGTTTTGAGAAAATGTTGTGTTATAGAATTTGATATCCATTTGTCTTTACCTATTTGAATTATTATTCACATCTCTCCTTATTTCTTTGTATCTTTTCAGTAGCTTACTGAAATACCATTTAAAAATCCCACTGTTCACCCATTTAAAGCCTAAAGCTCAATAGATTTTTTGGTATATTCATAGTTGCATGGTCATAATCAACTGGAGAAGATTTTCATAACTTCAAAAAGTAAACGATAGCCATTAGTAATTACTCCCCAATTCTTCTCAAGCTCTCAGAGGAAAGAAAAAGAAATGTTAATTAAAGCTTAGATAGGAGTCATGCAAGGAAGGGTCATGGTCAGGTGATATCAGCAGCATATAAAATTCTTAAAAGGTAAGGATATAAATGTTCCCCTAAATTCTCCAGAAAATAATGCAACCATGCTGATACCTGGAAGTTAGCCAATTGAGATTCATGTCAGATACTTGACCTACAGAAATATAACACATTTCACATAATACTGAAAGATAACACATTTAAGCCACATAATTTGTAGTAATTTGTTACACCATCAGTAGAAAGGAACTATACTAGTATATAGAAACAAAACCAACTTTGTATATTGATTGAATATTGTAGCAGTGGCCTTATGGTGTCTGAGGTCACATGGCATGATCAGCTTTACTGTGGCCCCACTGCTCAAGTGGGAAGGGATGGGGGGTATGGCAGCAGCTCTTTTGGCAAATAGGCAACCTCAGTGCACATGACCTAAGGGCAGTCTCTCTCTGAGCCCCAGCATGTGCAGGCTGCCATGCCTCCATATGTAACCCTGCTGGGGCTTCAACAGTCAACCTCAGAATGTACTACCTGTGGGCAATGCCCAGCCTTCTCCAACAGTCTCTGACAGCACTGGCAGGGACTTCACCACCTTACCACCACAGGGCATGCATCTCCACTGAAGCTGCAGCAGTAAGGTTTTCCCACTCCAAAACAAGATTCAGTTGTGGAGGAAACTCCCAAGTCCTAGAGACTTCTTGGAGGAGCACTGGGCCCACCCTGGAGCTGCTGGGATCCATGTCCCAGAACTGTTGCTAGTCTTCCTGCATTTTTACACATGGACTCTCTGAGGGGTGCTTCTGGTCTCACTAAAGCCTGCTCAGGCCATAATCCTCTGAAGTCCACGAGAAAGCCTGATATGACCTCAGTGCAGTTGGAGTCTGTCCAGATCTGTGTCCAGTGCTGTCCACCCCAAGCTTCACACTATTGCTGTGAACTGTTTCAGTTCCACCTCAGCAGCCCCACTGGTGATTACCTGCAGCTGCCACCATGAGTTGGATCCTGGCCCACTGCTTATTGGTATGCACTAGCTCCAGACCCTCACTTAAGGACAGTGACACTTTGCACAAGTGGCTTTGTTTTGGACACTGGACATTGTGGACACTATTTGGGTTGAGAAAATCAGCCACATGTGGTCTCAGAAACACCTTCTTTACCCCCAATCCCCGTTTGTTAAATAAACTCCATTGTTTTTGCACCGTGTGTTGCTTTGCAACACATCCTGTGTGTTGCTTTGCAGTTGTCAGTGCATGGATAAGAACTCATGGACAGGGCCTCCCCGGTGGCGCAGCGGTTGAGCGCTGGGTTGCGAAGCTGCCCGCGGCCTCTGCAGCGCCGGTTCGATCCCCGGCTGCTCCCCGGCCACCAGAGGAGGGTCCCACATGGCGCGCAGAACTCTCCTGCCGCCCCCTGCTCCCCTCAGCAGTGTCCTTCGGTCCTTCTGCCTGCTCTGCTCCCCGTTCTGGCTCTAGTGAATTCTCTCACCCTCCCATGCTTCTGACTGTACCCAGTGCATGTATAAACAAAACAAACAAACAAATAAATAAATAAATAAAACATGCCTCTATTAAAAAAAAAAAAAAAGAACTAATGGACAGTGACCTGTTACCTCCCTTTGGCACTGTTTTATGTATCTTGCCATGTTGTTTATTTGTTCTAATATTATTTTAGCCAACTAATTAAATTTTTCTATATATGAGACCTTGTCATCTTCAAATAGACTGTTTCACAGTCTTTCCCAATATAAATTAATTTTATCCCTTTTTTAAAAAAATATTGATTTATTTATGCATACAAGAACTGGGGTGTAAGCCAGAGGTGCAGGGGGTGAGAAGATTCACCAAAGAGACTGCGGAGCAGAACAGGCAGATCTACTGAAATACACTGCTGAGGGGAGCAGTGGACGAGACAGAAGAGGTCTGCTGTGCCATGTGGGTTGCTCCCTGGCCAGTCGGGGATCGAATTAGTGCTGAAGTGGCTGGTGATAGCTTGATAGTGCTGTTTTTAACCCCTGGGCCACCAGGGAAGCCCATCTTTTATTTCTATTCCTTAGCTAAGTATGCGACCTAGAACATCTAGTACAATTTTGAGTTGAAGTGGCAAGATGGACCATCAACATTTTGTTACTAATTTTAGGAATAAACATTCAGTCTTCCAATATTATGTGATGTTTACTGTGGGGTTTCCTATTAGGGATAATTTTATCAGGTGAAATAATTAAGTTTACTTCTCTACCTGACTTGCTGAAAGTTTTTAATCATGAAAGAGTTTTGGATTTTTCCATGTTTTTCATTTGTTGAGATAATCCTGTGGTTTTGTCTTGTGTTTTAAGGGTACCCAGCATTTGCTATATTCAGGTATGGCAAGACATATAGACACATAAATGATTTGTGAAGAAATAAATGTACTCATGATTCCCTAGAAGTACGTAGTTCACTGCATGTGTGTATGGGTGTGTGGGTGTATTGCACACCAAGAGATACCAGAAATGGACAGGAGGCAGAATAAAAAAAGAAAAAATGAACAAGAGACTTTATTGACTTCCACAGAATGAACAGGTGGGGAAATGTCACCAAGAAGGTTATAGAGGTGGTTCTTTGTTTTGCTCCCCAAAAGAAAATCTAAAAATAACTGCGGGGTCACTATATTCAAAGTTCAAAGTCTTGGATAAGACTACTGACACTCTTTGAAATTCAGAACTAACACAGACTGCACCAGTGGTGACACCAAGCAGATACACACTCCATTGGAGAAAATTCACATAGCTTGTTGTCCAGGGTGGGATATAGAAAGCAGAACTGCCAATTAAGTCAGGGACCCTAAAGAAAAAAAAAAGACAATATAAATAATGTATAAACATGTGCCTTTTATTGATGAAGACATATGGATGAGCTTGGATGTTTCACACATGTCAGGACCCTAATAGAGAGGACAGCAGAGAGTGCTGAAGACTGCACTCTCCCTCCTTCACTCCTTGGGACTGGTGCTCATCTCACATAGTGCACTTAAATTATAGATACTACAAAATCTCAGTTCTGGGACCCAGATAGAAGGGGTATCTGCAATGCCATTAACATGAACTGGGAACCATTAGCAGATTCACAACAGTGACTGGACTCCTCTATACCACCTATGCTGACACAACAGCTACCGATACAGACCTCAGAAATTACAGAAGCTGGCAGAGGCCAAAAATCTGTGACATCTGCTGGAAAATTAAAAGTATTTCAACACTCTAAGTGTTGAATGTGTGTGTGTGGGTGGGTGGGTGGGTGTGTGTGTGAAAGTGGGAAATTAATAGTAGCAAATTGTGCAGATGAAAATTAGGCACATAACAACTTGAGTCCTCAAGAAAACATAACAACAGAAGGAAAGAATATCTCAAAATTCCAAGCACAAAGACACAGAAAATCTGATCCTCCAAATCAAAGACACCTACTCCAAAACATATGATAGTAAAGCTATCAAAATGCAGAATAGCGAAGATGACTTGGGCAAAAATAGCAGGTAACTTATAAAGATACTTTCATCAGTCTTTAATCAGATGTTTAAGAAGAAAACCTAAAGTTCAGGAAAGAATGGATTAACATATTCTTAAAATACTTGAAGATCCAAAAAGAAAAAAAAAAAAAAATGAGCCATTCAAAAGACATAGATTTGCCAGTTTAAATGAAAACCCAACTAACGACTGATTGCAGTAGTCTCACATTATCTTTAGTACTTAATAAATTAAACTAGTAACCCAAGTCAATGGAAAATTTAAAATTGCAGGAATCACTATGCTTATATCACATAAAATTTATTTTCAGGGCCTCCACGGTGGTGCAGCGGTTGAGCGCTGGGTTGCGAAGCTGCCCACAGCCTCTGCAGCGCCAGTTCAATCCCGGCTGCTCCCCGGCCACTGGAGGAGGGTCCCACATGGCGTGCAGACCTCTCCTGCCGCCCGCTGCTCCCCTCAGCAGTGTACTTTGGTCTTTCTGCCTGCTCTGCTCCCTGCTCTGGCTCTGGTGAATTCTCTCACCCTCCCGCACTTCTGACTGTACCCAGTGCTTGTATAAATAAATAAATAATTAAATCTTTAAAAAATATATATATATATATTTTCAGGTAAACGATTAGCAAGAGACAAAGGTAGGCAATATACCATTATAAAAATATCAACAAAAAGGGAAGACATAAGAGTTTCCAACATGTGTGTTCCCATTATAGTTATACAAAAATGTATAAAACAAGTTTTGACAGATATAAAGGGAGAAATTGATACCAAGACAATATCAGTAGAAGACATAATATCCCACTTATAGTAATGGACAGATCATCAAGACAAAATATCACTGGAAAATCAATGACTTTAAACAACATATTGGTTGAAGTTGATTTAAGAAATATTCACAGTAACTTCCACATCAAAACAAGAGAATACACAATTTCAAGTGTTCAAGTAACATTCTCAAAAGCAGACTACACGTTGGGATACAAAACAAGTCTCAATAAATTCATGAAGATTGAAATCCTAAATGGCATCTTTTCAGATCATAATGATATGAAACTAGAGATTTAAAATAATAGAAGAATTAATAGAAACCTCAAATTTGTGAAGAATAAACATCATGTTACGGAACAAATATGTGGTCAATGGGGAAATCAAAGATACAATGACAAGATACATAAGATGAATGAAAATAAAGACATAATAGAATGAATAGGATGCAACAGTAACAATACAGGCCTACTTCATGAAACAATAAGTATCATAAATAAGCATCTAAGCTTGTACCACAAGGCAGTAGAAAAAAGGAGAAAACAAACAAAGAAAAAAGTCAGTAGCTGGAAATACAGAGCAGAACAAAAATTAATGATATAGATATCTCCACATAGCTCTCCATAGTGGTTGGACCAGTTTGCACTTCCATCAGCAATGCAGGAGAGTTCCTTTTTCTCCACAACCTCACCAACATTTGTTGTTGCTAGTTTTTTTTTAATATGTGCCATTCTCACTGGTGTAAGATGGTATCTCATTGTAGTTTTGATTTGCATTTCCCTGATTACAAGTGATGTTGAACCTTTTTTCATATGACTTTCCTTTGCATTTCCTCTTTGGAAAAGTTTCTTTTAAACTCTTCTGCCCATTTTTTGACTGGATTATTTTCTTTGTTTTTGTTGAGTCTCATCAGCTCTTTGTAGATTTTTGTGATCAGTCCTTTATCATTAGTGTTGTGTGCAAAAATTTTCCCCCAGTTGGTGGGGTTGCTCTTTGTTTTGGTCATTGTCTTGACCTACTAAAGATAGAGTTTCCATATGATCCAGCAATTCCACTCCTAGGTATTTACCCAAATGACACAGAAACATTAATTCCAAAGGGCACCTGCACCCCTATGTTTATAGCAGCACTATTTACAATAGCTAAGCTATGGAAACAACCCAAATGCCCAAATATAGATGACTGGATCAAGAATATGTGGTGCATATACACAATGGAATATTAATCAGCAATCAAAAAAGATAAACACATGCCATTTGCAGCAACATGGATGGAGCTGGATGAGATCCCGCTCAGTGAAATAAGCCAGAAGGAAATAAGCCAGAAAGAAATAAGCCAGAAAGAAAAAGAAAAATACCAGATGGTCTTACTCATAGCAGTAATTTAGAAAACCTAAATAAGAGATCAGGAAAAAAAATAATTATAATAAAGTAAAAATCAAAATTAACAGGCAACTATAAACCAGAGACACACTATGGGGGTGGGGGGGAGGGAGTAGGATCAAAACAAAGGGGATGGGAATTTTATGGGTTTTATGGGGATTATAACCAAGACAAAAATGCATACATTCTACAAAAATTAAAAATGACATAAATATATAAAATAAAATTTTAAAAAATATTATAAATAATAAATACAGTAGAGTTGCAGGCAGTAAGTTAATATACAAAAGTCTTTGTCATCACATGCAAATAAAGATCTAACAGAAAAAGAAATCAACAAAATAATCACATTTACAATCATATAACAAATACTTTAGAATTAATTCAAAGATGTAAAAGACCTATAAATTGAAAATTCTAATTCATTGTTGAAAAAAGCAGAAGACACAATATGATGGAAAATTTTTCTGTGCTTATGTATTTGAAGAATTAACATTGTTAAAATAAATTTACCTAATGACTCTACTTAAAGCAATATACAGATTGAATGCAATCCCTATCAAAATCCAAATGGTTTTCTTTAGAGAATGAAACAAAAAAATGATACTTATTTCAAACCACAAACAACCCTAAATAACAAAAATCTACTGAAAAAAAAGAACAAAATTAGATACCTCAGAAAATATTTCAAAGTAATAGTAATTAAAACAGCATGGCATTATAATTAAAAGAGATGCTAGTGACCTCATGAAATGAATTGGGATGTGTTTCTAATCTGTGTGTGTGTGTGTGTGTGTGTGTGTGTGTGTGTGTAGGAAGATATTAGGAGGAATTGGCATAATTCTTCTGCAAATATTTGGTAGAATTCACCTATGATGTCATCTGAATCTAGGCATTTCTTTGTGGGATGTGTTAGATTAACAATTTAATCTCTCTGTTTGATCTATTCTGATTTTCTTTTTATTCTGGAATAAATTTCAGTGGCTTAAACTTTTTAAGTATATTCCCACTAGTAAATATATATATTTTCAAAGATTTATTTAATTATTTATACAAGAACCAGGGCACAGGTCAGATGCTCAGGAGGGTGAGAGGACGCACCAGAGACAGAGCAGTGAACAGAACAGGCAGACTGACCGAAATACACTGCTGAGGGGAGCAGTGGGCAAGACAGGAGAGGTCTGCTGCGCCATGTGGGACCCTCGCCAGCAGGCCGGGATCGAACTGGTGCTGCAGAGGCTGCAGACAGCTTTACAGCACTGCGCTCAACCACCTGTGCCACCAGGGGAAGCCCTAGTAAATATTTTGAATCAATTTTCAAATACATAATTTTATGGAGATATGGAGATTAAAAAAATATTGACACAATTGTATTAATATTTCTGTAAGTTGTATATACTTTATATTTGGTATAATGCAACTTTTTATAGAGACACAGTGTTTCAAAAGAGAAATACAAATATTTATCAGGGTGTTTAGTGTGAATTGGCTTTATAAAAGTAAAAAATTATGGAATATACTCAATTTCTTACGATTAAACTTTACAAGTTACTAAAAATAAAAATATTTATCTGTTCAAAACTAAGTCATTATTTTTCTCTTTCTATGGATTGTTCTGTCTCCTGCATTAATGTGTTATTGTATTCAACTATCAAGCAAAACCTGTCTCATTTTAGACACCTTAAGCTTGTTATTTGTTTTACATCCTGTATCAAGTGTTTTGTTACAGTGGCTTATACACTTTAGAGCATATGTCTCATCTCTAAATCCTCTGCATCCCTTCAACCTGGTTTTGGCTTTGTTCTACTTTTTTTTTCCCCCAGAAGATTGTTTGTTGTTATTACCTCTTCCTCCTGCTGAAACCCCCCCTTCTACACAGAGAGGGTTTTTTTTTTTTCTTAATATAAAACTTAGGCTTTCCTATGCTTTAAAAATCTTTTGCTGCAGGATGAAGTCCAAATTTACTTCAAATACTTCCTCAAAGTCTTTCCCAGACCAAGTCCTTCAAACAAAATTTCTTATTGCCTTTTGGTTTTGTCTAAATTCCAGTGATCTCAAGTTATTTCCAGTGACTGATTCCTTTGTGTTTCCTCTGCTTGTTGTATTTGCATACTTGGAATGTTCTTCATTCTTCAGCAGCCTAAGGAACACAAATTTATACTTCAATTATTAGTTCAGATATGTACAACTATAGCTCTTCTGCCATCCCACCTGCCTCTAACTTTTAAAATTTACTAATTACAACACATAACCACCCAAATCTGTGAAAATCATATTATAAAATTATAACATGCCGTGTAATAAAACAAAGAGTGATACACACACATTCTATATTCTTTTATGAAGTTATTATTTACTTGAAAGTAGCAATGTACATCATTGGCATAATTATCTTTACTGTTTATTTTTGCTTGTGGATTTGACAGGAGTTAAAAACAAGATAAGGAGGGGCCTCCCTGGTGGCTCAAGGGGTTAAGCACCACACTATGAAGCTATCCGCAGCCTCAACAGCACAAATTCGATCCATGGCCAACCAGACAGCAACCCACATGGTGAGGCAGACTTCTCTCTCTCTACTGCTGCTCCTCTCAACAGTGTATTTCACTGACTTTACCTATTCTGTTCCCCACTCTGTCTCTGGTGAATCCTCTCGCCCCTAGCATCTCTGACCTGTACCCCGATTCTTGTATGCCTAAATAAATGAATCTTAAAAAAATAAAAATAATAAAAATAAGGTAAGGAGAGACAGATATAGATAGCTGATGATGGTAGAAAGATGAATGGATAAATACATAGACTTAAATAAAATAGAAGTATTGTTTAACAAACAAGAAACCAACAAACAAGGTGAGTTAATTCTAGCAGGGATTTCTTAGGACAAAGTAGATGAAGCAAACAGGGGATTAGGCAGAAGTTATGAAGGGGGAAAGATTTGAAGGGGAAAGAATATATAAATTGAACAAATGAATGAAAATCAATTCAAATGGTTTAATCAGGGCTATAGTTTTCACCAAAAGACCTGGAATAAGGTAACATTGAAAAGGATATGTGTTTATTTTGTAATTAATATGTACAAAGTACATTATAGAATTTATTTTGTTTAATTTAATCCTAACAATATCTCTGTAAAATGAGTAGATTTTTCTAAAACTAGCTCTATTGTGTGTTGAATATTTATTATTCAAAGAGTACTTTAAAAAGAAAACCTCTCCTTATTTCACTTTTGTATATTAATGAGTCTTACTAGTTATATAATATCTTTTTGAAAGATTTAATTATGCATACAAGAACTGGGGTACAGGTCAGAGGTGTGGGGCACAAGAGAGGATTCGCCAAAGATAGAGTGGGGAGCAGAACAGGCAGACTGACTTAAACACACTGCTGAGGGGAGCAGCAGGCAAGACAGGAGAGGTCTGCTGCTCCATGTGGGTAGCTCCCTGGCTGGCCGGGGATAAAACTCATGCTGCAGAGCCTGCAGATAGCTTCACAGTGCTGTGCTTAACCCTTTGTGCCACCAGGGAGGCCCAATATATAATATATTAAAGCATATTTTTTAAAGTTTTAAATATTACTTTTCCATATATCTAAATTGCAAAAGCACAAAATATCATGATAAAATTATATATAAATATATTAAGATATATGACTTTACCAAAGTTGCAGAACAAAAAACCAAATGTGACTTTATCACTATCATGAAATGTTCTCATTTGTTTCAGAGGGAAGGGGATAAGGGACAAAAGGGGATGTGGCTGATGTAACTATGAATTTGGTAACATATTACACATTTGGTAACATATTACACATAATACTTTAGACTCATACCCAAGTGGTAGAAGTGTTTGCACTGGCCTGGAGTTGGTGAGTGGTGATTGGCATGTATAGATGAGAGAGTCAAAAGCATGGCCAGAATGGGTGGTTCCCTTGAAGGCCTCTGCAGAACTCCCTGTCCAGGTTCAGGACTGTTTTGTATTTCTTATAAAGATTTATTTATTTATGCATACAAGAGCTGGGGTGTAGGCCAGAGGTTTGGAGGCAGAGGGTTGAGAGGATTCACCAGAGGCAGAGTGGGGAGCAGAGCAGGTGGATCTACTAAATACACTGCTGAGGGGAGCAACAGGTGAGTCATGAGAGGTCTGCCACACCAGACCTTGGTAGCTCCCTGGCCGGGGATCGAACTTGTGCTTCAGTGGCTGCAGATTGCTTCATAGTACTGAGGCTTAACCCCTTGCACCACCAAGGACCTGTTTTGTACTGTAGTTACAATACATTACATGGGTAGTGCAGAAAATCTGAAGTTAAGAACTCACCTTAGCCTGTAAAATAGTTCTTTCTCTTCTCTGTGTGCTTGGTCTACCAAGGAATTTAGGAAGATCACGTGGAGTGATGCAAATGTCATAACTGTGTGAGGTCATGAGAAAATTATCGTTTTTAAGATCCAGACCTAAGTGGTCTGTGTCCCACTTATTTTTATGCTCTTTCTCTCCTGATTTGGGTTCTTCATTTTTAAATCAATGAGTGTAACTTCTATGAGCAGAAAAGCATGAGTTCTCTACCTCTTTTTTTTTTTTTTGTGGGACCCTCGCTGGCAGTGGATGCCCCTCTACCTATTTCTTAGGGAAGCTGTAGAGATTAAATATTAAGCAATGGATAAGTGTCCTATAAACTATAGAAGTCTCTCCAATATTCAGCACTATTATATAGAACAGTTACATAACAGGAAGAATGATTTTTTTAGTGAAGACAAAGTCAATCACACAACATGAACATGCAGCTGTAAAAGATTGTATTGGAAGACAACAAATGTTTTCTGTAGATTAGATGGAGATTATATTATAAATTCCTTAAACACCATTTAATCCTCCCATATTTTAAATAAACTGTTTCATTGAAGACATTATTGTTTTTTGAAGAGAATGTAAATGATTAAAAAAAAAACTTACATAGGAAAATAAAAAAAAAAACACCTTTATCTTATCTAAATGTGATTTAGAATCCTCTACATTTAAATCCACAATTTATATGAATTTTTTACATGAATATATTGAAAATTCAACTCTTCTTTCCTGGTGTTTCAAATGTATGTCTAAGTGTCTTCAATAACCTATGCAAATATTCATTTAATGGCTACATAAAATTCTTAGTATTAACGTTTTAGTTTTCTTTTTGTATCTGTTGTTTAATACCAATCTTCCTCGGGGCCTCGCCGGTGGCACAACAGTTGAGCGCGGGTTTGCGAAGCTGCCCGCAGCCTCTGCAGGGCCGGTTCGATCCCCGGCCTCCAGGGGAGGGTCCCACATGGCACGACAGACCTCTCCTGCCGCCGGCTGCTCCCCCAAGCAGTGTATTTTGTCACTCTGCCTGTTCTGTTCCCGGCTCTGTCTCTGGTGAATTCTCTCATCCTCCCACGCTCCTGACTGTACCCAGTGCTTGTATAAATAATTTTTTTAAAAATAAAGATTTACTGTTTATTTAAAAAAAAATTACCAGTCTTCCTCCATTTTAGAAAGCTTTAATATCATACAATTTGACCTTAGCCCATCAGTTTTCCTAGTCTGTTTTCTCTCTACACCTCGCTGTTATTGATTAATGGAGAAATATATTCCAATAAGTGCCTAAGTCTTTTCTGGATTCCCTATTAATATAGATAGGACACTGAAGCCTGTGGACAAATTCCCCACCAACACAACACACACACACACACACACACACACACACTTACACACACACACACCCTTGCCTTCCGTAACTGTATCCCTATGGTCTCTACCCTGTCCTTCTCACCTTCCCATCTCACACTGACTCTCCACCCCCTATTCCACAATTAATGAATGAATAACAAAGCTGCTGCAGCTGGCTCACACTCTCAGGATCGAGACATTTCACTCTCTGTCAGGTGCTCTTCTTTTTTCAGGGTGATTCAGTGGCAGTTCCAGTTTTGTCCATCCTTATTCTATTTATGTACTTGGAGTTCCCTTTGGTATAGAAAGCTAATTTAAAATAAGGAGGAATGGACTTAGAATTTGCACATCCCAAAGGCAGGGAAGTCAAGGGACTTCTTGACTTTGTGACTTTCAAATCAGAGGGCTAGGAGGCAAGGAGAACAAAACCTTGCCACAACCAGGACTAGATGTTCGCTTGCGAGAGGTGATATCCCCAGCAGATGGTGTTTCTTCTTCCTTGGCTCTTTGGTAGAAATTCTTTGCAGATTCTTGAAATAATTATACCGGTAATCTTTGCCTTTTTTGTGGGTGACTTTATTTCTCTGCTCCTTCAGAAGTGGAAAAACATTTTGAAGAGCCACTACTAACCTCATACTACTAACCTTTTTTTAAAAGGTTTATTTATTTATTTATGAGGATTTATTTATTTATGCATACAAGAACTGGGGTACAGGACAGAGATGTGGGAGGGTGAGAGGATTCACCAGAGGCAGAGTGGGGAGCAGAACAGGTGGTTTTACTGAAACACATTGCTGAGGGGAGCAGCAGGCAAGACAGTAGAGATCTGCTGTGCCATGTGTGTCACCTACCTGGCCAGGGATCGAACTCATGCTAGAGTAACTGCGGATCGCTTCATAGGGCTAACGCTTAATCCCTTGCACCACCAGAGAGGCACCACATACATCTTTTGATGGAAGACTAAATTGCTGTGTTAAGTGTGTATATGAGGGGAGAATACTCAGTTTGTCTGAGAGATGGGATAAACTTTTGCGACAGCCTAGATTAAAGAAAAGAAGAAAGAGGCTTAAATGATAAGTTTTCTCAGTCCTGTTTGAACAGGTGGAGTAATTCATGAACTGGAAAGCCCTGTCCAAGTAGTTTGACCCACTAGATTGACCATGAGTCCCTGTGATAGATAAAAAGCATTAATTAGATCCTGACAAATGATTTTCTCACAATTTCCTAGAAGGAGAAAGGTGAGAGCCCACATGTGCAGTTGGAATGTAACCCGTCTGCACATGTCCAGGCATAGCCCAGCCCAGAACAAGCAATGACACTTCTCTCCTCACTGCTACCTCTTGGACTTACCCACCAAATATCTTCTCCTAATTCCCTTTGGAGAGCAGGTTATAGTCTCTTTTCCCAACCTGGCTCTCTCCTGCATGAGTGTCTCTAATAAAGGCTTGTCTGGTTCAATTACAGCTAGTGCTCTCTGGTGAATTATTTCCCTGGAAGGCAAGGGCCACTCTATTGTGTGATGGTCCTTTGACACTGTGATATTGAATAATTAATGTGGTATAATTTTTAAGATATAGCAACAAAGTAAAAACTTCTAGAATTACTTTTGTCATGCCACTAATCATTTTAAAACAGAGTTAGCTTAAACAGTGCCAAGTTTGGGAGGGCAGGTCACTGTGGATTCTTGCCTGTGTGTTCACAATTGTAAGACACTACCCAAGGTCAGAGTGCAACAACAAAGTGGTTTGTTAACAAACGTGATATTGGGGAAAATAAAAGGGTTTATGTGGCCACAGCTGGCCAGCTGTCTCACCTCAGATAGTGTCCACAATATTCAGCAGTCAAAAACAAGTCCACTAATCCAAGATGGCATCATCCCTTTAATGAGAACCTAGAGTCTGTAATACACCAACAAGTGGCAAATGAATATTCAACTCCTGGTGGTGAATTGGGTTTGGAGTCTGGGAGCCAGATTCCAAGTGATAGAGGGCAGAAGGTGCACTAAAACTGGCCAAGGACATTGTGCAAATAGTTTACCAGTCACCTTTTGAGTCTTCACTCATGCACACAATTGCAGATTATGCAGGTTCAGAGAACAGCAAAAATGGGTTTTATTTAACAAACCAGGGAAAAATAGAGTTACCAAGGCCAAAACTGGCTGTTTACCTCACCTGAAGCAGGGTCCAATGTTTTAAATTCCTAAACATGAATGCTCCCAAGATGGCGTCCTCCCCCCACTGAGGGTGTGGAGCACATGACAACCAGACTATAGGCCAGTTCCCACTCACAAAGACAGCAGAAGACACAAAAGTAGATGCTCACTGGAGCTGCCGAGATGCCCCAGCACAGCACCAGACAAGTGACATTCAAAACAGCAGCTGCAGTTGCTGAGAGACCCCACAAAAGGCCACAGTCATGCCACTCAGTTAGACACCTGGCTCTGGATCTTCACCTTCCCCTCCAGGATGTAACAACAGCAAAATCAGGAACAGTTTCAATCATTCAGCTACTTGAAAAGTCTCTTAACTTTTCCTCTCTGATGTTGGCTGATGGAAGCCTCTCCACATCTTTCAGAGGCCCGCAACAGCCTTCTGGAAGATTGTCATGGTGGGGGCATAAATTTCTGTCCCCAGAATCCCTGAATATCTGAAAACACTGAAATCCCTAATGCTGAATCCTGAACACTGAATGCTCATGTCTGCTTTTGTAATTGGTGACTGAAGCCAAAGACTGTTACAGGTGGAACCCCCTGTAGGGGATTAATGGTGAAGATAGATAGCCCCAGGGAAAATGCTATAAAGTATTGCATTTTGGGGTGGATCAACTGACAAAAAATATAAGGCACTGCAAAAGATATGCAGTGGGATTCTGCATTTGTCTTTGGGAGTCAGCATTTGAGGATTCAGCATTGAAATTTTTCCTGGTTTTGCTGTGTTACAGCCTGACAGAGAAGGCAAAGACCCAGAGCAGAGTGCCTTGCTGAGCTGTGTGGGTGTGGCTATTTGTTGGGTTGTTCAGCTTCTGCAACTGCTGTTTTGAGTGTTGTTGGTTTGGTATGGTGCTGGGGCATCTTGGCAGCTCCAGAAACATCTCCTTTTGTCTCCAGGAGTTGGAAACTGGCCTATAGTCTGGCTGCCACTTGTCCTTAGTGGCAGGAAGACACCATCTTTGGCACTTGGCCTATTGTTCGGCAGAGGAGTTCTGCATCCTCAGTGGCAGGAAGATGCCATCTTAGCTGCTTTTGTTTAGGACTTGAAAACACTGGACACTGCTTTGGGTGAGTTAAACAGCTGATTTTGGCCTCAGTAACTCTTTGTTTTCCCTTGGTTTGTTGAATAAATCTCACTGTCACTGTTTTCTGAGCCTAAGTAATCTTGCAATTGTGCATGTGGGTAAAGAACTCAGACAGTGACTGGTAAACTATTTTGGCAGTGTTCTCAGCCAGTTGTAGTGCTCCTTGCTGCCCTTTATCACTTCTGCAGTCTCTTATGTTTCTTATCAGAATCTCAATCCTCATGGATACTTTGTTTGCAATTTCACTGGGGCTATCCATCCTCACCAGCACCCCCTTCCAGAGGGCACCACCTGTAACAGTCTTTGGCTTTAGCCACTGGTTACACAAGGGACTTGGTCCTTGTCTCAAGGAGGAAAAAAATTCAATGTTGAGACCAGAGTCATGCAGAAAAGCAACAAATTTATTGTTGGATAAGAAGAAGGACAGGAAAGCTCTCTGAACAGAGAGGTGTCCTGAGTGGGTTGCCCCTAGGGGCAAGAAACATAGATTAACTTACTTTATTTGAAGTAATGGGGTTAGTACTTTGCCTTATCTTTTTCTCAAATTGGCTGAATTTCATGACAGGTTCTTATTTAGTTGATTCTGTCCATCTGTGGAATTCGGGAGCTAGGGTTTCCTTGCCCAGATGATATCTGCTTTTTTAGGAATAGGCATAGTTAGTCTGTTTTACATTAGCCCACATCTGTTGCTTTGGTGTGGGTCAACCTACAGAATATTCTGTTTTTTTCACTATTCTGTGTTGAGGATGGGCCCCTGTGATCCTGACATGCCCTGTTACATGTCCAACTTATTTCCTCTTTCATTTCTCCCTCTATGGTGGTGGCCCTAATTGCCATTAGGGAGTTGGGGTGAAGACCATTCTAGTTATTTCCTGGTGAAGAGGACAAGGGATGAACAAGTATGGTTCAACCTCTGAGGAGGGATAATCTAGTGACCCTGGTAAAAATTAGGCAGGACATTCATTTTAGGATTGATCTGGATGACAGTCTCTAACCTGAAAGAGACCAAATTAACAGGGGATCTATGTATAGTAATACATAGATCAAAACATAGGGCCAGGAAATGCATCAGCAGGGGACCAATCATTACTAAAAGATAAGTCCACTTGGGGGATAGGAGTAGACTGAAGCCAGTAGGGCTCTATTCCTGTACCGTATCTAATTGTCAATCATTTTTATTTTATTTTTAGAACATTTAGAGCCTCTTTGAAGGTATTAATTAAAAAGCAACAGGACTCATTTAGCAATGCACAGGTGCCACCTACTTTAACAGTGAGAAGGTTTAAGGCCCTTTTGTTCTGTAGGACCACATCAACTGAGCTATTAAGTGAGGCCTAGTGTTTTTCAGTGGCATCTGCAGTAAACTTCCTAGATAATGGGAACAGGCTAGTTAAATTTAAGACAGACTTTTTCAACATGGGGATCCCTACAAATCAAAGCAGACTTCTGTAGATGGAATGGCTGATCCCTGGTCTTTCTAAAATTGAATTATCATGAAGATGTCCTCCCAGCCCTAGCTGTTAAGATCCACATATTGGGATCTGTCAGTAATGCTTTGTTTTGGATCATCAGAAGGCTTGTTCAAGGAAAGATTACAGGTTAAGATAAGAGCTTGAAATTCCCATCTCATGTGGGGGTGGGATTTGTAATAGAGTATAATTACAAAGAGAAGTCTCAAGATATTCCAAGAAGTGACTTGAGGGCATGGGGAGGAAGCTCATAAAGTAGAGATAGGTCTTACTCACCATTGTTGGTGTGTATGCCACATGATAAACACTGCCAAGTTCCCCAAGTCATAATATTTTTGACCCAGCACAAGGTAGAACAATTGGTCTGCATAGTGGATTTGACCTCTACATAATGCCCCTGAGATTTGACCAGAGTTTCAAGGCTTAATGGGAGGGTGTAAAGCAACCAACCCATTCTGGGCAGGTTTATGAACGGTTCTAGCAGCCACATGCTCTTCGCTGTTGTTTGTAGTCGCTGTACTACTCAATACACTCCACTCCTCCACCCTCAACTCCACACTACCACCACACCGCACTCCGCTGCACCACCCTTATAAATCAGTCTCTTAGCTCAGGTGTACCCACTTCAGGTGCCCGCCATCAGGCATGCATTCAGGATCACAGGGTTCCCTCATCTATCCTGATGGTGGGAGGACAGAAAAGCCTGATACCTTTTACCTTACCCTACAGTCCACCCCCTCAGGGTTTTCTGCCATATAGTCTACATATATACAATTTTTTAAGCAAACATAAACAGTGCAGCCATGGCCCAAAAAAGCAAATACATCACAAAATGACTAAACTCAATTTTCCTAGGGGCGGAAAGGCAGAGAAGTTACCGGTACCAGTAATGGGACATCCCTCCCATCTGGCAATATACATGCTAATTTGGCATCTGAGGACAATATTGTCGCTGGCATCAGTGGCCTTCCAGGTCGTGAGTACCACACTCACTTTGCCAGTGAAGAGGCATCAGTGGTTTCTACATGCAGCAGGAGTGGAGAGCTCATAATGGGCCACAGAGTTATTACAAATGTCCCCTTGAGGATTGCCCACTGATCTGCAACCCCAGGGTGGGTAACACACACCCGTGGTGGCCACTGCACAGTCACCCATGGTTTTATCTGTAAATCAGCCTCCAGGCCACAACCCTAAGGGACTATCAGAGCCACCCACCACATGTGGGGAACCTTCACTGTCCAGGGCCATTCCCAGTCCACAGTCTGCCCTGGGTCCACTCCATTTGGGGCTGGCAATAAGATGTTGCCCTGCTGTCCAAGTCCCGGTTTTAATAAGATGTCTGAAGTCTTTATTTGTAATTGGATGGGAGCAGCGGCACAATGTAGCAATGCCTCCACTGGAGCCAGGCCGCCTTTCCTGCTCCTCTCATTTAATGTCTGCAACACCTCCCATAGACGTTGGCTCCACCCGGCCAGCGTCTGAGTCGGGGCGGTGGCTCTTAGTCCTTGCTTCAGTAGGCCATTATACCTCTCATTATACCTCTCTCTATACCCTGCAGCTTTGGGATTATAGAGAGTATGAAACTTCCATTCAACACCCATGTTCTTGGCCCACTGCTGCACCCGGGCTCCTATAAAATGAGTCCCTTGATCGCTCTCCGCTACCAGCAGACGTCCATATGCAGCACATAGGTGTGCCAGTGCTGCCAAAACTGCCTTTTGGTCCGCATATGGAGCAGGGTAAGCTGCCAATAACCCGGTAGCAGTGTCCACACAGGTGACCGCATATTGTCGTCCATCTGAGAAAGGTAGTGGTCCAATGATGTCAATCTGCCAGCATGTCAAGGGTACCTGCCCCCGCAACACCTGGCCTGTAGATGCAAAAGGTCTCCAGGGGTAAGTCCTGGAACATACTACACATGTTTCACATGTGGCCTCTGGTCTCCGCCCGTCCCCTGTGGACGGGTTCCTTGGCCCTCACCCTATTCAAAAGATATCAGGCCATCACCCAAGGACGGGGTTGGCAGCAAGTGGTCTTCCAGGCACAGGGCGCGTGCCTGAGGCCTGGGTCTTCCAGGCTCCCCCTGAGCAGCAGTCCTTCTCATGGTGTGAACCTTTGTTCTTCTCGCAGCTGCTGCCATAATTCCAATAAATGCATTGGGCTGCGCATGTATTTTAGTGCCATCTACCCCCGCTCTTATTAAATCCATCCACATTTGGTTACGGGTGACTTTTATAGGTTCTGTGATGCCAAGCGGCTTCCTTGCCCTCCCTGGCATTCCTTTTGACCTTTCAGAAACTACCCGTATTCCTTTCTGAGAATGCCAGCTCTCAACTTCGCCCAAGCTGGCTATCATTGTGGTGACATCATGTATCTGACGTCCTGCATAGGGTGCTAGTACTGCATGAGAGATCCAAATGTAGATGAGGGGGCATTCTTTGATACCAAGTCTCTCATCCCTGCTGTGAAACGCACATCGTTAGGACCACACAATTCCCAAAGTACCTGCACCAGCTCGGCGTATGTCTGCCATCAGCTTACTGTCTCCGGCACATCTCCTGCATCAGCCCATACTGTCTGTATGGCAGCCATTATCCACTCCAGGAGGGTGTGGTCGCCCTGGCCATACCGCCTGCTGTTCTGCAGCCTCTGTCGCAAGGATGGGTGTGATGTCACAGAAGCCAGTCTCTCCATCTCTTGTGCCATGCAAATAATCCCATCCACCCCCAGGTCTCCCATAAATGTAGCAGCCAGGCTGCCAAGGGTTCCCCTGGTTTCTGGTAGAATTGTTTGTCCAAGTCCACCAGTTCTGCCTGGGTGTATGGTCAATAGGTAGTAAATTTCCGTCATCTGTGGTGGTCCCGCAGCCAGACCCCCTGGGGCCATGGGTCGCTGCCGCTTCATTTTCTGAGTCACCACCGGGCGGGCCCAGAATATGGGACCAGCCTTCTCCTCCTCTCCAGAGGAGTCTGGCATCTCCGGGGCCGCGGGTTGGTTTGCCATCGCTGGTTGGGACTCAGGCAAAAAGGTTCAGCCTCCCTTTCCTCCTCTCCTGAGCAGGGGTCTGACATCTCTGGAGTCCTAGCTGTACTGGGAAGGAGATCAGTGGCCTATTAGGTGTAGCTGGTGTTTGACCATGAAGGATAAATCCAGGCATCCTGTCTTCCCATTTTAACTGTAGTTGGATTTGCAGGGATTACCATGTATGTCCCCTCCCAATGATCCTATAAACACAGGGAGAGAGAGGAGGGATTATCCTTATACCGGGTCACTAGTTGAGGAAAGGGCCAATCTCTCTCAGGCATCCTTCAAAGAGCTGCTGAAGAGCTTGTTGGAATTCTGCTAATGCAGACACCTGCTTAATCTGAAGGGCAGTTTCAGAGTAAAAAGAGAAATTGCTAATCAAGAAGGAGGCTCATACCACATTTCAAAGGGATTCAGTACACTATTTTGTAGTTTTGCAAACCTGAATAAGAACAATAGGCAACAAGACAGGCCATGAGAAATAAGTCTCCTGTGCCAACTTTCTGAGGTATCCATTCTTTAAGACTTTAAACTTTTCAGACTTCCCTGATGATTGGGACCTCCAAGTGAAGTGAAGGTGGCATTGAATTCCCAAGGCCTTGAAAACTCCTTGAGTTGAAGGTGAGCCTATTATCACTCCGTAAAGTCTGGGATAGCCCCAACCAAGGAATAATTCCATTATTGATGCTCTTATCACTTCAGTGGCTTTTTCAGTTTTTCAGGGTAAGGCCTCCACCCAATTGGTATTTTTACCCACTATTACCGAGAGACTCTGGCTTCCCTTGTCTTTAGGCATATGGGTAAAACCCATCTGCCACTCCTCTTCAGGAAACTACTCATCTCTGTTGTGGAAGGGTGGGATGTGGGGGCCTTTATATTTGGGGGTTGATTTTGAGGCAGAGCTCAGAGCTATTAACACGTCTGATGGTTTTGGATAGTTCTTTTCCTATGAACAATTGGTGGGTCAATAGGCAAATTTTATTCATTTTATTTAGCCCAAGGTGAAAGGATTGATGTAAGCTTTTGAGTACTTCCCACAGGAAGAAAAATGGAGCTTTCTTCCCTTGGTCTGCAGCCAGCCACACGGAGAGAGAGTGTATCCAAAGAAAAGAGACTGTTTTTGTTTCCTGGGGATCTACTGGAGCCTCTGTTTCCAGAAGGGGCTCCCATATCAACAGAACCTCCAGAATTTCTGAGGACTTAAGAAGGCTTTGTGCCCTAGCTGCCTGTTTGGCTGCATCTTCAGCCAAATTGTTTTCTAGGCTAACCGTGCCAATCCCTTTTTGGTGTCCTGGCAGTGAATTACTGCCACCTTGTGCCACCTTCCTAACTCCCTGATCCATAGAGGAACTTCCATCAGTAAAAGGGGAGAGTGAAGGGATTTATCCTGGTGGTCATCCCTACCAGTGTAAGTCTGGAATACTATTTGGCCATAATCATATTCAAGCCATTCATTTATGTTGGGCAGAAGGTGGTGGGCTTAAAGATGAGCAAGTCTAATGTCAAGTAATAATGCCTTGTATTTTAACAGCTGGCTCTCTGACATCAAAAACCCTCAGCAGTGGACATCACATGGGATAACAACCATGAAGTATTTTCCTAGAGTTAATGTAAGAGCCTCAGAGACAAAGGTAACCACAGCCACGATAGTTCTTAAAAAAGAGGGCCACCCCTTTGTTACTAGATTAATCTAGATTAATTTCCTTACTGAAATAACCCACTGGCTATGGTACTATTCCCTGAAGCTGGGTCAATACCCCAAAGGCTATGCCCTTTCTGTCACATATAGGCGAAAATTCTCTCCAGTGGGTAGGCTCAAGGCTGGGCCTCAATTAATTTTGAGGGCCTCATTTAATTTTTGAAAGGCTTTTTTTGTTTCTGTCTCCCAGGCCAGGAAGGACTAACCTGAGTCTGTGGTTTCCTTTAGAAGCCAGTAAAGAGGGTGAGCCACTACACCATATCTAGGGATCTACAATCGGCAATAGTCTGTGATGCCTAAGAAGCCTATTAGCTCTTCTGGGGTAGTAGGGAAAGGCAACTTAGGAATAGGTGATATATTTTCTTTGCTTAAAGATCACATTTCTTCTGATAATATCAACCCCATATATTTGACAGTAGGATGTCAGAGTTGGACATCAGCTTTGGTAAACTTATATCCCTGGGAGGTCAGAATGTTAAGCAACAGGGTGGTGCTCTCTTATGTTTCTTTCTCTAGAGAGAAGCATGTGAGAATGTCATCCACATATTGGAGGACAGTGGCACCCAGTCAAGAAAAATCAGCCAGATTCTGTGCGAAAACCTGTCCAAACAAATACAGACTGTCCTGGAAGCCCTAAGGGAGAACCATCCAGGTCGACTGGGAAGTGGGGACTATAGGACCCTCAAAGGCAAACAAGTTCTGTGAGTTTGAGTGTAAAGGAATGCACAAAAACACAATATTAAGATCCAAAAAAGTGAACCACCTTCTTACCTCCAGTATCTGAGCCTGTAGGGTGTATAGATTGATTGGGCACAACAATATGTAAAGAAACCAAGGGCTTGTCAAGTAGAAGTGAATCTTGAACCAATCTCCAGTGTCCAGTGTACTTTTTTACTCCAAGAATAGGTGCATTACAAGGGTGTTAGAGTACTTTAAAAGTCTTAGACGTTAAGGTTGTCTATTGTAAGTATCAGGCCCTGTCTGAACTCTGGGCTGAGGGGATACTATCACTGCCTCAGAAATTTAGATGGATTTTTAAGGTGGATTGAAATTGTGGAGGCTGTCAGTGCCCATCCTGCTCAACCCAAGCCATCAGATCACTATTTGTCTCTGTCAGAGGTAAACAAGTGTTTGTATTGGGGTGAAAAGGATGGTTGCTCCTAAAGGGGCTAATATGTCTTTACCCAACAGAGGAGTAGGACATTCAAGCACTGTCTAAAAGGAGTGCTAGAAATGAAGTGAATCCCACAAGCAGCTTAGTGGATGAGTAAAATAACAGACCCTAGGATTCCCAGAGGCACCTCATACTATAATTGACCAGGATGAGAGTTGCTCATGGTGTGAACAGAGATCAGAATAGGTTACCTCTTTGTCTAAAAGGAAGTTGACTTCAAATACCTTGATCCCCCAAACTGACCTAAGACTCCTGAATTGTTATGACAGTTGTTGAGCCAGGGGTTGAGGAAAGTCAAGGATCCATCAATCCACCTGGACCTTATGGGTGGTTGGCACCAATCTCAGAGACTGATATCTCAGGGAACAGCCCCCTTTCCAGTGTCCTTACTCACAGGAAGGGCAAGACCCAGGTGGCCTTTGATATTTTCAGGGACACTCCTGTTTAAAATGCACTGTCTCTCTACAACAATAACTGACAGCCACAGGAAGTTGGGGTAGAGGGTCATAGGGAGCAACTAAGTGTGCAATCTTACATTTGTCTTTCCAGTCCCTCTTTTGATCTTCCTCCTGGACTTTGTTATAATATACTGAGTTGGCCAGCTTTAAAAGGCTTTGAAGGTTAGTATCAGGAGCTGATTAGTTGATAAATTTATCCCTTAGAATAAGCTAAATGTTTCCAAATCTAAGGCCCAACTCTGTCAGCCCACTATCAAATATCTGAGGTTGGTATTGTCAGAAGAAATGTAGTCTTTAAGCAGAGCAAGGATATCATCTATTTCTAAGTTGCCTCACCCTACCACCTTAAAACAGCTGATAGATTTCTTAGATATCATAGGCCATTGACGATTGTGGATCCCTGGGTATGGTATAATGGCTTACCCTCTTTGTCTTAGGGTGCAGACAAGTTATATTTTACTAGGGCCTCTCTGAGTCTTTCTAGAAAGGTTGTGGTATTTTCACCTGGGCTTTGATGGATGGTAGACAATTTGTAATAATTAAGGGGTTTTGACCTAATGAAATGGAGACTTTCCACTCAACAGGTGAAGAACTATTTTATTTTCCATTTACTATCCTCTTTTGGATAACCTTGATCAGGATCCATTTGGGGAACTGCCTCAACACTTTGGTAAAATTGATTGTTAAGCAAGTGCTGCTGGTCTTTGAACTTTACAACTGCATCTCATGCTTCTAGCTTGTCTGACCCAGCTAAGGTGTGATTGAGAATTAACATTAAATCTCCCATTATTATTCAAAAATTTGTCCTAAGTTTTGGAATTCTTCTAAGTACTGATCAAGTTTGTCAGAGAATTTTCTCAGATTGGTTTAAATCTGTTTTAAATCTTTAAGGGAGAAGGGTATGTGAACTTTTATAGGGCTAATCTCTTCATTGGGAACTTTCTGAAGAGGACATATGTTGACAGATTTAGGAGATGATGGTCCAGAGTGAAAGGGGGAGAAACAAGAAGAGACAGGAGGATAAGAAGGTGGGGGTAGGTGGGTGGTCACTTGGGAGGAAGACAGGGGCTCTCTAGTCTTTTCTCTTGGGGACTGATGGCTGATCCTAGAGGGCAGGACCCAACTTAGGCTTGTCCCTCAGAGCAAAGAAAGTTTGCACATGCAGAACTGTCCTGGGCCACTGTCCCTGGGCCACTGTCCCTGTTTCCTAAAGAAAAGACCAGCTGGAGAGTGATATTGAAATTTATACTTCCCTCCTTGGGGCAGGATTCTTTGTCTTCTAGCTTATAAGATGGCTAGGCAGTACAGAAGCAAATCGACTGTTTCCTTTTTAAGATTTGAGGATCAAAGGAGTCCCAGTTCTTAAGAATATGTTCAAGGGGTGTATAGGTGCCAGATGATTTATTTTCCATTTGACAGAGAGTAACAAAAAATGACATCTGTGCCTTTGTTTTTTCTCATTCTTTCCGAAGGTGTCCCTTCAGCCTTTAGTTATGTGGAAAGAGGCAGCCTTTATCCTCACACAACCAGGAAATGTGACCTGGCAGGAATAGCTATCCTCGCCTGCTCCACCAGGTCTTTATCCTACCTATACCATCCTGGCAAAGCTACTGACTCCTAGTTACCTAGGGAGTCCTTACAAACAGGTGCAGCCAAAGAATCTGCATTCACACCAATTAATACATGCCTGAAGCTGGTTGTAACAGGCCTTCAAGAAGAAGGCACAGAGGGTTATTGCATCTAAGGAGGGCACCAGGGATTGTCTCCATGTTGACCATGTAATGTCTGTTTGCCTAGCCCAAAATACAACTGTAAGAGGCAGGAATGGACACAGTGCAGGTTTTCTGATCCAGCAGACTGGGTAAAGGAGGAGTCAGAGTCCTCAGTGGTTTTGCAGGTTTTTTGTTGGGGTTCACCAGGCATATGGCAGGCAGGGGTGCTGGGGAGCCGGGAGGCTGGCAGGCCTCCCAGCCCCCAGCAAATCTTCACTCTGTCTGGGCTCTCTGGCATTCTCTGCTTCTGCTTCTTTGCTTCTCTCTCGACTTTTTTTTCGCTTCTGCTGCTGCTGGCATCCTCGTGACGCTGCCCTTAAAAGCACAGTCTTAGTCCAGGTGAATCCCATTTACCTATGCCCACACCCTATTCCAGGTGCCCGCCATCAGGCATGCATTAGGAACTGCAAGGATCCATCATCTATCCTGATGGCGGGAGGGCAGAAAAGCCTGACATTTTTCCTTACCCTACAGTCCACCCCCTCAGGGTTTTCTGTCATATAATCCACACATACACAACTTTGTTTCTTAGCAAACACAAACAATGTACCCATGGCCCACAAAAGCAAATACATCACAATATAACAACAAAACACAACAAAACACAAATAAGTCCAGGCAGGGCCCCAACCTAGTGCAAAAGACAATTATTGGTACCAGCAGATGAGCCACCAAATCTGCTGCCGAAGGCACTGCTCATACGAGGAAGGGGAATCACTCACGGCATCTACTGTCACACACCAGGAGCCATCAGGCTTCCTGGCCTTCTCTAGCTGTAGTCTCGGCTACAAGCCTCACACCGCATCCACCCTCAGGATACACTCACTCTGGGATTGGCGATTCTATTCTGTTGGGGGTAATTGCCAAACCTCAGGGTTTCTGGCTGCAGTCACTCCAACATTCAGCCTTCATAGCCAGCAATGCGACTCGCAGACCCCTGCACTCAGGCCAACCCACTGCACAAGCACATGGGTCGGGGATCCAAACTCTACATGCAGCCTCTTTTGGGTCCCCTCTTAGTCTTGATCTCCACCCCAAGCCATGTTCCCCACCTGTCCCTCAAGGACGGGTTCCTCAGCTCCTCACCTTCACTCGACAATGATCAGGGCATCACCCACAGGTGATTTTATGAGACTCACAGGGCTTCAGCATACTCAGGCTGCTTAACAGCCGCTCAGGGCTACCCAAACTTAGCATCAGCACCAGCTTTTGCCTTCTCAGTTGGATTTTCTCCTCCGTCTGGCTGCTAGGCATACACAGGCTGCTTTTGGCCATCAAGGCCCACTGGCCACCCACAGATTCCCATCTCTGGGGTTTACAAACAAAACTGTTCGACCCCCCAGGTCCCAAAACACATCAACCTGCAAGATCCTCTGCCTTCTGGCAGGATTGTCAGTCCAAGTTCATCAGTCAAAGTCCGTTGGCCTCCCCCTGCATCAGCACTGGCGAGCTCCGAATCATGGTCTTCTCCTTCCCAACGATTCTGCTGCCTCAGGAGTCGTTGGCTGATCCTGTTGGGTGTCGTTGACAGGTTCTCTCAGTCGTCTCCTTCACGCCAGGTCTCATCCTGTAGCTCGTGGACCTTGTCCATCTCCTGTGGCGCCATAATGCCTCCAGCGTTGTCACAGGCAAACACAGTCTGTTACAACTCCTTAGTCCCTCCAGGTCTTCAGAGGGCTCCATACCTGTCTGCATGGATCATCTTGCCGACTTACGCCAATTGTAAGGGGCAGGAATGGACACAGTGCCGGTTTTCTGATCCAGCAGACTGGGTAAAGGAGGAGTCAGAGTCCTCAGTGGTTTTGCAGGTTTTTTATTGGGGTTCACCAGGCACATGGCAGGCAGGGGTGCTGGGGGGCTGGGAGGCTGGCAGGCAAATCTTCACTCTGTCTGGGCTCTCTGCTTTTTCTTCTGCTTCTTTGCTTCTCTCTCAGCTTCTCTTTGGCTTCTGCTGCTGCTGGCGTCCCTGTGATGCTGCCCTTAAAAAGCACAGTCTTAGCCCAGGTGAATCCCATCTACCTATGCCCACACCCTACTCCAGGTTCCGCCATCTGGCATGCATTCAGGACCGCAAGGATCCATCATCTATCCTGATGGCGGGAGGGTAGAAAAGCCTGACATTTTTCCTTACCCTACAACAACATATGAGATTATCTCCTCCAATCTAACATGCCTTACCACCGATTGTTGGAGTAAAGGAGGCAAACAAGAACTGGAACCTTATGTTTATTAAGAAAGAGGAGACTGGAAGGATTGAAGGGCTCCCTACAGATAATAAGGTTTTGCAGGAGGTGGATCCAAACTGGAGTTCAGAGGGATGGCCTTTATCAATCACAGTGGAATCAAAGCCTTCAACTGGCCAACTGAGATAGAGGCAGGAATATAGAGGAATGTGAGGGAATAATCAGGGCAAGTAAAAGAGAGTGTCTTAGTTAAGGTCAATAAGAAAATACAGTGGAGGAAATCAGGGCTAGCAGGACAAAAGATTGCACCACTGAGGAAAGCAGACATAATGAGAAAGATGGTTGTAAACTAGAGATCAGAAAGGAAAGTGGTGCAGGGAAAAGGAGAGCATTCCTGCTCCAACAGAAGCAGGAGATTCTCCTTTCCTATGTCACAAAACCTGTTCTCCAAGTCTTAAGGCTGGCCTTTAACTGGTTGTCAGAGTCTTATCAGTGAACTCATGGATGATAGAAATGAAAGTAAATTATAAAGGGGGTGTTTATATTCACACTTTGGTGTCTTCATGGATTTGAATTCAGAACTCACCAGCCTAGTTCAAGCCGAGAAGACAGTGTTTAGCCCAAGGGCAGAACAAGGAAAAGAGAGAAGATAAACGAAGGTGAAACCACCTGCTGGGAGATATCTAAAGAAGTAGGCTCTAAAGAAATAGGCAGTCCTTTAACTCCCCAAGAATCCTTTAATAGTACTTGAGAGGAGCCTGAGTCATCTGTCTCACTTGACTCAAGGATTGTTTGTGGTCTACTGGTGAACAGGAAGAAGGTGTAGGGACCAAAATAAATAGAAGGGGTTCCGAGTCATGATGCCAAATAAATTGTTCTTGGGGTATAGAGTCAAACTCCAATGGGCTCGGTCCTTGTCTCAGAGAGGAAAGAATTCAACCCTGTGACCAGAGTTGGGCAGAAGGCAAGAAATGTATTGTCTGAAAAGGACAGTAAAGCTCTCTGAACAGAGAGAAGTCTTGAGCAAGTTGCCACTGAGGGGCAAGAAGTATGGATTTATATATATTTTTTATTTGAAATAAGGGGCATTAGTATTCAGCATTGTGTATTTTTCTTGACTTGGCTGAATTCCATGACAGGTTTTTATCTAGTTGATTCCAGCCATCTGTAGAGTCTGGGAGCCTCCTTGGCTAGTCAATCTCTCTCTCTCTTTCTCTCTCTCCCCCTCCCCCCTAATCTGTCTGTCTGTCTGTCTGTCTGTCTCTCTCTCTGTCTCTGTCTCTCTCTCTCACTCTCTCTCAGATAGCAAACTGCCTTCATGCCCAACGTGTAGCCTTGTTGAGGTAGGACCGCACCAGCCAGCAATATCCAGAAACCAGACCAGACAGTGCCAGAGGCAACAATATTAGGAGGTGGTGCTGGAACATCAGAAGCTGTAGACAGCTCCTAGAGGTAGCCAGACACAGATCAACAAAACTAAGATCCAGGTCAACAGTGCTCACAGTGTCAGAATACATTCACTAGTGTTAGAGTCTTTTGAAAGCTATTAGCATAAGCCAACAGCAAACAGCTCTTTGAGACACTGGACTCAGACCAATAGACAAAGGCTAATGGTTCCAGTCAGCATGTGATGTTGGAGGCAGGAGTAGCCATCAGGCTGCAGATTGAAGTGCAGATTAGATGTAAAGGTGTGAGAGGTCTATGAAGGTCTATGAATTTCCTTCTAGGAGGTCTAGGTTAGTCTTCCTGATGACTCTGTTGCCATGGTCTTTTCTAAATAAAGTCTTGATGAGTCTGAATCTGAAGGTATGAATAAATCTAGCCTTCTGGAGTCTTGTCTTTTATCCCCCACTTTCAAGCTTGATTGGCCAGTGTGTAATCCCAGCTATCTGATGGGTTCCAGTCAAGATCCATTCAGATTGGTCCATTTAAAATTTCAGTGCCAAATCAACAGGGAAACCCCAGCTTGCACCTCTGGACCTGAAATAATGAGAGGGATTAGGTAAAAGAAATAATGAGAGGGATTAATTCCCTGGTCCTGTTTAAACAGGTGGACTAAATCACTGGTGAGCCCTGTTCAAATGATTTGGCTCACCACACTGACCATGAGGCACCATGGTAAGTTCCTGACTAATAATTATCTCACAATTTCCTGGAAAGAGAAAGTAGAGAGCCACATGCACAGTTGGAATGTAACCCATCTGTACCTGCCTGAGCAAAAGTCAACTCAGAACAAGCTATGACACTGCCTCCTCCCTGCCTCATGAACCAACCCTTTAAATACCTCTTCCTAACTCCTAACTCCTAGAGGTAGCCAGACTATATTCCTTGAGTAGCCAGGCTATATTCCTTTTCCCAAACTGGCTCCCTCCTGCATGAATCTATTTGATGAAGACTTGTTTGTTTCAAATACAGCTCTCTGGTGAATACTTTCCCTAGAGGGCAAAGGGCACACACTTGGGTTGAGGCCCTATAACAAGGCTGCAATAAGAATGTATCACAGGGCCTCCCCTGGTGGCGCAGCTGTTGAGCGCTGGGTTTCGAGGCTTCCCACAGCCTCTGCAGCGCCAGTTCGATCCCCCGCCACCAGCAAGGGTCCCACAAAAAAAAAAAAAAAGAATGTATCACAAAAAAAAAACTAATTATAATAAATTAAAAATCAAAATCAACAGGCAACTATAAATCAGAGACACACTATGGTGGGGGTGGATGGGAGAAGGGAGTAAGACCAAAACAACGGGGGAGGGAATTGTATGAGGGCTATAACCAAGATGAAAATGCATACAGTGTACAAAAATGAAAAATGATGTAAAAAATAAAAAAGAACAATGACATAAGAAAATAAAGATAAATAAAGAAATAATAATGATGCATAGATTATGTCAGTAAAGTAAAGTAAAAAATATTTTCTCACAATCACGAAGGCAGGAAGTCCAAGATTAGGATTATCAACATGGTTGTTTTTCCTGGAGTCTCTTTCCTTGGCTTGTAGATAGCCATTTTCTTCCTGTGTCTCCACAAGGCTGTCCTACATGTAAGTCTGTGCCCAAAATATTCTCTTCTTATGCATAATTAAATCATACTGGATTAGATTTCACTCTAATGATATCAGTTCCATTTGATTACCTATTTTAAGATTTTATCTCTAAATATGGATCCATTCTTAGATACTGAGGATTAAGCCTTCAACATCTAATTTACAGGGAGCATAACTCAATCCATAACAGATGCTAAAGGCAGTCAAGAATATTTTTTATAATATTGATTGATACCATAATACTGCATGTTATTAAAATATAATTATCTCTCCTTTAAAATTAATACCATGATATTACATTTTATTGAAAATATGACTATCTGCTTTAAATGGATACTGATTTATTTTAATGTAAGTTCATGCATCAGGCTATAATTCTTATTAATTCACATAACATTAATTTATGCATTGTGGTATTGTGCTTCAAGTTCGTATCAAGAGCATGAACATTCAGTATCAAGTCAAAATGCAAATTAATTGGTAATAGAAAAATAAATCATGCAATGGGTTTCTAAAATGTTGCTTTAAAATTTAGTTTTCAGAATAATCAAAGGTCCTAACACTGTATAGTCTGATTCCAAATCCCCTATGTGTTTTAAATATAGACAGATAAATTATCTGCAAGGAAATGTTTGTAATTATTGTACTAACATGTTTCAGTATTCTGTATGTTCAAGGAATGCAACAAAATTTTAAGTAATAGAGTTTCAAAATCGAAGACACTTGTTTATCATTATCAGCCTTCTAATGATTCCTTGCCAACAATCTATACCAATAATTTAAGGAGCTTTACAAACATAATAAGAAGTGAATAATTTAATCACTGCTAAAAAAAGAAGACAATACTTTATTCAAAGTAAAGACGCAATCCTAATCCTCTTGAGGGGCGGAGCAACATGGCGGCGAGGAGACACTGCGAGTAAGATCTCCCATTAAAAGAAGTTAATAGGGAGGAAAAGCAGCAGGTCCCAGTGAGAACTGGGACACGGAAGATAAACGGACGACTCCAGCAAACTGCCCTAAGAAGAAAGTTGCCAAAAAAGAGGACTAGAAGGGAGGAAAGAGCAGAACCCTGCTCCCCTCCCCCGCCCAGAGAGTTGGCACTCTCCCACCACCAGAGAGGAGGGGAAAAAAACAAACTAAAACCACCAACAAGAACAAACTACGCAGCAAGCGGGATTGTGAGTGCAAAGGAACTATTTCAGCCACCAAACCCCGTGAACGGGAGCTGTGGAGAACCCTGCAGGATCTGCCGCAGAGGTGAGTTCCAGGCGCCATTAAAGAGAGACCCCGACCCCCAGGAGGAGGCCAGCACCAGCACACAGCCCCCGCCCTGTAAGCTTGCATGGAAAAGCAGCTCGCTGGAAAAGCAGACGCGGATCGGGATCGGGATTGCGCGGAAAAGCAGTGCGGTTGAAAAGCAAATGCGGATCCAGATCGCAGCTGCCCAGGTCCCCGCGCCTGCAACCTAGGCTTGCTGGGAGACGCGCGGAGGCCTTCACTGAGTGAGCAGGAACCAGGCGCCCAGGAACACGAGCCGGATTCAAAAGGCGCCATTCCCGCGCCACTGAACTGGGCTACAGCCCGCGTCCTGGAACTGAGGGCTTTGGAACTAAGACCTGGGGCATGGAATTAGGGGCGTGGGTTCCCCATGACGGTGGGGCACAAGGCAGACACAGCACCCCAAAGCCATTGAGGTTTACCCTACCATTCCCGCTCTGTTCCCTGTCCCACAGGATGGAAAATCAGCTCCCCAAGGGCCTAGGAGAGATCTCTGGCACCACCTAGCGACTTGAAGCTAGCAGAGGCTCCTGGAGGAGCCAGTGGCCAGCTGGGGAGTTAGCCCATGCCTGGCCCCTTCCAACCAGTAGTCTGAGCCCACAGGGGGAGCGAGCACCCACAGCCGGGGCAGACCAGGCGCGCAGAAGAGTGTGCCTGAGACCGGACGCGCAGGGAGTGTGTCCCACATCACCATTCTAGAATAGGGACATTTCTTCAGTAAAGACTATATTTCTTCAGTAAAGAAGGCTTCCTCAGGAGCCAGAGGTGAGCAGGGGAAGTTCGCCCACGCCAGACCCCCTCTGACCTACAGTCCAAGCCCAGAGAGGGACCAGGAACCCACCGCCGGGGCAGACCAGGCCCACAGGAGAGTGTGTCCCCACATTGGCATTTTAGAACAGGGACCTTTCTCCAGTAAAGACTGCTTGAAACTGACATATGGCTCCAGGAGGAACCAGAGGGGAGCAGAGAAACTCACCCAAGATGCCAGCCAGTCCCAACTACACAGTGTCCCAACGCATACGGCAAATTAAAAAACAGACAGTAGGGAGTAGAAGAACCACACGCAACCTAGCAACTCCACAGGGAAAAAGCACACCGCAAAAAGAAAACCAGCCCCCAGATTGCAACGACAGTAACTTGGAAGAACTTCTGAGCCTTCCAGAAAGAGAATTTAAAATTGCCGTGATTAAAAAACTGACAGAAGTCATAAAGGAAAACAATGATAAGGGAAAAATAATCAACGATCAGAAGAATGCAATTGAGTTCCTAGAGAGGGAAAACAATGGTCAGAAGAATGAAATTGAGTCCCTAAAGAGGGAAGTAAAAGAAATGCAAGAGATCAAAGAATTAATGGAAGAACTAAAGAATTCTGGGAAAAGCAATGAAAGCAGAATAGATGAAATGGAAGAATGAATAAGTACTCTTGAAGACACAGAAATAAAAAGAACCAAAACAGAAAAGGAAAGAGAAGTACGAAGGAAAAAGAACGAAGAAAGACTTCGGAAACTATCTGACTCCATGAGGAAAGGAAATATAAGAGTTATAGGAATACCAGAAGGAGAGGAGAGAGATGTAGGAGCAGAGAAAATATTCAAAGAGATAATTGAAGAGAACTTCCCAAATGTGAAGAAGGAGCTGAAAATTGATATACAAGAAGCAAGAAGAACACCAAACATTCACGACGAAAGGAAAAACACAGAAAGACACATAAAAGTAAAGCTCCCAAGAATCCAGGACAAGGAAAAAATAATGAAGCTGGCAAGAGGGAAGAAACAGATAACATTCAAAGGAAAGCCAATCAGGCTGACATCAGACTTCTCCGAAGAAACACTACGGGCAGGAGAGAGCGGAGGGACATAGTCAACAGACTCCAAGAAAACAGATGCCAACCAAGAATACTCTATCCCGCAAAGCTCTCCTTCCTCTTTGAAGAAAGAATATGGACCTTCCCAGACAAACAGAAACTCCGGAATTTCATTACAACTAAACCCCCATTCCAAAAAATACTACAAGGAGTCCTAAAGCCAGAACCTCGGAGGGATGTATAACAATGAAAGATGACAAAAAAAAAGTTATTAAAAGAATAAATAAATAAAATCAAAGGAAAGAAAATCACAATGGCAAATACAGATGCTAACATATCAATATTAACTCTAAATGTAAATGGACTAAACTCTTCAATAAAAAGACACAGAGTTGCAGCCTGGATTAAGAAACAAAACCCAACCTTTTGCTGTCTCCAGGAAACACATTTAGCTACAAAAGATAAAAATAGGCTCAAAGTTAAAGGATGGAAAACAATCCTACAAGCAAATGGACCAAAAAAGAAAGCAGGAACAGCTATACTTATATCAGATAAAACAGATTTCAAACTCAAAAAGATAAAAAGAGATCCCACTGGTCACTACATTATGATCAAGGGGACAATACTTCAAGAAGAAATAACACTCATTAACATATACTCACCAAACGAAGGAGCACCAAAATATATCAGACAACTGTTGTCCTCTCTGAAAACAGACATCAGAGAAAACACATACGTGTTGGGAGACTTCAACACACCACTATCAACAATGGATAGAGCAACAAGAAAAAAAATAAGTAAAGAAATCAAAGCTCTAAATAAGGACCTAGAGCAATTGGGCTTAACAAACATCTATAGAACACTAAACCCAAAAAAAACGGAGTACACATTTTTCTCAAGCGCACACGGATCATTCTCCAGGATCGATCACATACTGGGGCACAAGACAAACATCAATAGATACACCAAGATTGAAATCATATCAACCATCTTTTCTGACCATGAAGGCATCAAACTAGAAATAAACCATAAAAAGAAGGCAAGGAGGGACTCCACGGTGGCGCAGAGGTTGAGCGCTGGGTTGCGAAGCTGCCCGCAGCCTCTGCAGCGCCGCTTTGATCCCTAGCTGCTCCCTGGCCACCGGAGGAGGGTCCCACATGGCGCGCAGACCTCTCCTGCCGCCAGCTGCTCCCCTCAGCAGTGTACTTCGGTCCTTCTGCCTGCTCTGCTCCCCGCTCTGACTCTGGTGAATTCTCTCACCCTCCCGCGCTTCTGACTCTACCCAGTGCTTGTATAAAAAATAATAAAAAATAAATCTTTAAAAAAAAAAAAAAGGCAAGGAAATTTCCTACCTCATGGAGGTTAAAAACCACACTACTAGAAGACCACTGGACTAATGAGGAGATCAAAGAAGAAATTAAAAAATTCTTTGAATTGAACGACAAGGAGGACACCAATATCCTAAATGTATGGGATGCAGCAAAAGCAGTAATAAGAGGAAAATATATAGCAATAGAAGCTCACATCAAGAAACAAGAAAGAACTCAAAGAAACAACCTAATCTCGAAGCTCAAAGAGCTAGAAAAAGAACAACAAAAAAAACCCAAAACCAGTAGAAGAAAAGAAATAATTAAAACCAAAGCAGAAATAAATGAAATTGAAACTAAAAAAACAATCCAAAAGATCAATGAAACCAAGAGCTGGTTCTTTGAAAAAATCAATAAATAGAAAAACCCCTAGCCAGGCTCACAAAGGAAAAAAGGGAGAAAGCACAAATAAACAGGATCATCAATGAAAGAGGAGAAATCACAACGGACACAGAAGAAATCAAAAGAATAATCAGTAACTACTATGAACAGTTATATGGAAACAAGTTTAACAATCTAGAGGAGATGGACAAATTCCTACAACTCTACAATCACCCAAAGCTAGATAAAGAAGAAATAGAACACCTAAACAGACCAATTACAAGCAGCAAAATTGAAATGGTAATCAAAAACCTCCCCAAAAACAAAAGCCCAGGACCTGATGGATTTACAAATGAATTCTACCAAACATTCAGAGACGAATTAGTGCCTATCCTTCACAAACTCTTCTAAAAAATTGAGAAGGAAGGGACACTACCAAACACGTTCTATGAAGCCAACATTACACTAATACCAAAACCGAACAAGGACAACACAAAAAAGGAAAACTACAGGCCAATCTCCCTAATGAACACTGATGCAAAAATCCTCAATAAAATTTTAGCTATCAGAATCCAACAATGTATCCATAAGATAATTCTCACGACCAAGTAGGATTCATTCCAGGGACACAAGGATGGTTTAACATCCGAAAATCAATCAATGTTATCCAACACATCAACAAAAAGAAATATAAATACCATATGATAATATCAATAGATGCTGAGAAAGCTTTCGACAAAGTGCAACACCCATTCATGATAAAAGCCCTTGAAATTCTTGGGATACAAGGAACATACCTCCACATCATAAAGGCCATCTATGACAAGCCAACAGCCAGTATCATCCTCAATGGTGAAAATTGAAAGCAATTCCATTAAGATCTGGAACAAGACAAGGATGTCCACTCTCACCACTGCTTTTCAATATAATACTGGAAGTCCTAGTCAGAGCAATAAGACAAGAGAAAGACATCCAAGGAATCCAAATAGGAAAAGAAGAAGTCAAGCTATCACTATTTGCAGATGATATGATAATATAAATAGAGAACCCCAAAAACTCCACAGAAAAACTAATTCAACTCATCAATCAGTTCAGTAAAATGGCAGGATACAAAATCAACACGCAAAAGTCAGTAGCCTTCCAATACACAAACAATAAATCTGAAGAAGAAGAAATAAAAAAAAAAACCATCCCTTTTATTATTGAAACAAAAAAAATCAAATATTTGGGAATAAATCTAACAAAAGAGGTAAAGGACCTATACAAAGAAAACTATAAAACACTGTTAAAAGAAATAGAAGAAGACACAAAGAAATGGAAAGACATCCCCTGCTCATGCATTGGAAGAATAAACATTATTAAAATGGCCATCCTTCCAAAAGCAATATACCGATTCAATGCTATTCCAATCAAAATTTCAATGTCATTTTTCAAAGAAATAGAACAATTATTGATGAAATTCATATGGAATCACAAAAAACCCCGAATAGCCAAAGCTCTCCTGAAAAAAAGAGAAGGGAATGGAGGCATCACATTCCCAGACTTCAAACTATACTACAAAGCCATAATCATCAAAACTGCATGGTATTGGAACAAGAACAGACATACAGACCAATGGAATCAAACTGAAAATCCAGAAATAAACCCACAGATTTATGGTCAACTCTTCTTTGAAAAAGGAGCAAAGACTATGCATTGGAGCAAAGAAAGTTTGTACAATAAATGGTGCTGGGAAAACTGGTCGCTACATGCAAAAGAATGAAGCTTGACCACTACCTCACACCATACACAAAAATCAACTCAAAATGGATTAAAGAACTAGACATAAGACCTGAAACCATAAAATACATAGAAGGAAATATAGGCGAAACACTACGTGATTTGCACATCAAAGACATCTTTACAGACACATCACCCAAAGCTGTGATAGTGAAGGCAAAGATAAACAGCTGGGACTACATCAATTTAAAGAGCTTCTGCACAGTAAAAGAGACAATAACAAAAACAAAGAGAAACCCCACCAACTGGGAGAACATTTTTGCACCCAACACTAATGATTAAGGACTGATCACAAAAATCTGCAAAGAGCTGATGAGACTCAACAACAACAAAGAAAATTATCCAGTCAAAAAATGGGCAGAAGAGCTAAAAAGAACTTCTCTGAAGAGGAAATGCAAATGGCCAACAGGCATATGAAAAAATGTTCAACATCACTTGTCATCAGGGAAATGCAAATCAAAACTACCATGAGATACCATCTTACACCAGTGAGAATGGCACATATTAAAAAAACTAGCAACAACAAATGTTGGCGAGGGTGTGGAGAAAAAGGAACTCTTCTGCACTGTTGGTGGGAGTGCAAACTGGTCCAACCACTGTGGAGAGCTGTGTGGAGATTTCTGGACCTACTAAACATAGAGCTTCCATATGATCCAGCAATTCCACTCCTAGGTATTTACCCAGAGGACACAGAAACATCAATTCCAAAGAACACCTGCACCCCTATGTTTATAGCAGCACTGTTTACAATATCTAAGCTTTGGAAACAACCCAAATGCCCAAAAATAGATGACTGGATCAAGAAGATGTGGTACATATATACCATGGAATATTACTCAGCATTCAGAAAAGATAAACACATGCAATTTGCAGCAACATGGATGGCGCTGGAAGGGATCATGCTCAGCGAAATAAGCCAGAAAGAAAAAGAAAAATACCGGATGGTTTCACTCATAGCAGGAATCTAGAAAACTTAAATAAGGGACCAGGAAAATGAATAACTATAAGAAAGTGAAAATCAAAATCAACAAAAAAGTATGAACCAGAGACACTTTTTGGGGGTGGGGGGGGCAGGAGGGGAGGGAGTGGGGTCAGAATGGGGGGGGCTGCAATTTTATGGGGAATATAAAATAAAATTTATTATTTAAAAAAAAAAACAAAGTAAAGACGCATTACAATACTGAATTCTACAACTCTTTTTTATTTATTTATTTATTTATTTATACTAGCACTGAATACAGTCAGAAGTGTGGGAGGGTGAGAGAATTCACCAGAGCCACAGTGGGGAACAGAATAGGCAGACTGATGAAATACACTACTGAAGGGAGCAGCAAGCATGGCAGGAGAGGTCTACACGCCATGTGGGACACTCGCTCCGTGGCCGGGAATCAAACTGGCGCTGCAGAGGCTGTGGGCAGCTTCACAGACCAGCACTCAACTGCTGTGACATCAGGGGAGGCCCAACTCTCTTTATTGTAAGAGATTATTACAAACAAATGTATTTGGAATTTTAGAAGAACAAGAAAAGCTTAGCCAATTCTATAATTTAATTTTTTTAAATATTCATTTCACAACTTTTTGTTCTATAAAATTTTAATTCTAAATTCTTCACTATTTATAAGATGAATTTTGTATGCCTAGTATTTCATGCTTATTAAGATTAAGAATTTTAATATTAAACCCTAAAAACTGTGTCATTATGTTGTATTGTTTTTAATTATATTTGACATTATTTATCTTATAACTGGGAATTTGTACCTTTTGACCTTCTTCACATGTTTCCCCCATCCATCCCCGTCTTTGGTAACCACCATTCTATTCTATCTGCGTCTATGATTTTGTTTTGTTTTGTTTTGATTTGGGATTCCACATAAAATTACATCTAATGATATTTTATCTTTCCTATTTTGGTGTGTTTAACTTAGCATTATTCCTTCAAGTTTCATTCATGCTGTTGCCAATGTCAAGATTTCACTTTTTATGACTTAATATTCCATTGTATATAAAAAAGCACATTTTCTTTTTTTTTCCACTGCTATAATCTTGTTTTAATTCTTTTTTTGTATATAATTTTTTTTAATTTTTATATTCCCCATACAATTGTGACCCCCTTATTTTGACCCCAATCCCTCCCCTCCCTGTCCTCCATCCCCCACAGAGTGTCTCTGGTTCATAGGTGTTTGTTGATTTTGATATTTACTTTCTTATAGTTATTCCTTTTCCTGGTCACATTTTCTTTATTAATTTGCTGATGGACACTTAGGCTGTTTCATGTCTTGGCTATCATAACTAACATTGCAATGAAGGTGGAGGAGAAGATAGCTCTTTGAGATAGTGATTTTATTCCTTTCTAGTATATGCTAAGAAGTGTATTAGCCAAATCACATTTGAGTTTTTAGTTTTCATTTTTTGAGGAAACTCCATACTATTTTCTACCATAGCTGCACTATTTTACATTCCTACTAACAATGCATAATTGTTCCCTTTCTTTATATCCTCACCAACACTACATATTTCTTCACAAAATATTCTAGCTATTTATATGCAATTATATTGAGTAATTTTGAGAAATATTTCAAGATACATAAACATTTATGTTTAAAATTATTGTTTTGTCCATACAGCTTTCCATAGTGGTTGGGCCAGTTTGCACTCCCACCAACAGTGCAGGAGAGTTCCTTTTTCTCCACATCCTCACCAACATTTGTTGTTGCTAGTTTTTTTAATATGGCTATTCTCCCTGGTGTAAGATGGTATCTCATTGTAGTTTTGATTTGTATATCCCTGATTACAAGTGATGTTGAAAGAAAAATAAAAATACCAGATGGTCTCACTCATAGCAGGAAATAAGGGACCAGGAAAAAGACTAATTATAATAAAGAAAAAATCAAAATCAACAAGCAATTATAAACCAGAGACACACTATGGGGGGGAGTAGGAGAGGAGGGATTAGGGTCAAAATAAGGGGGGTGGAGATTATATGAGGAATATAAATGTGCAAAAGTGAAAAATGATGTAAGAATTATATAAAATAAAATATATTAAAATAGATAAAATTATTTTTCCTACTAAATTACACTATTTCAATAGAGTGTGCTAAAAAGTGTAAGTTTGTTCTGTTCCTTACCTATACTCACTACTAATATTGATTTTTGGCACAGACAAGTTGAAATAGTTTTGTTTTATTTATATCTTGAAATGAACAAAAGTGGAATATGTGGTATTTTTCATTATGGTTTCACCCTTTTTATCCAGTTGCACACTTTGTTATGGAGGCAGGAATACTGAAGAGAAATGAACTAGCGTAAAAGCAAAGCAGACCACTTCCCAATGGCATTAATGGATAATAGAATAATAAAATTCAGCTCAATGCTTTCAAAGAAGTGGAGGCATATTTCCTTGCATTCTATATCACTTGACACATTTAATAAGATCAGAAAGCACTTAACTATAATTCTCTAGCATTAGGGATAGGGAAGTGCTCTCACACATTCCCCTAGAGACGTGCACCTGCCTTCCTGCAATCTCACATACCGGCTGGTATTACTGCTTTGTTTCAAGGACCAGATGAGCTCTGGCAGATCTGGGAGGCCTGGAAAGAGTTTATCAACTATAGTTTTTCCAACTCAAAAACAGGGAGGAAGGGATACTTCCAATTACTCCAGGGAACTGGTTAGAGTGATAGAAGCAAGGTATGCATAAATAACAGGCAACCCCCCCACCCCACGTAGAAAAAAAAAAAAAAACACCTTAATACACTATTGTTCACTGCTCAGTGCAGCTCTCCCAATTTTCTGAGACTGCTACCTCTGTCCTTTCCCTTCCTAATAAACCCTGTTGCTGGCTTTCCTTTGGTTCTTTCTAAAATTCTTTTTTTTTTTTGATGAATGTATTAATTATCTTTATTGTGGTAATCCTTTTATAATATATTCATATGTTAATCATTATTTTGTACATCTTAAACTTACTCAATATTAAATAAGTTTCAATGAAAGGACTTATGAGAAAAGAAAAAGAAAAATCTCTTGGGAAAATTGTAGATAATTTAATAGTATTCTGTTTTATTTTAATCATAAAGTGCATTCCAGCTTTCTAAAATTCTTTTACCAAGAGAAATCAAGGACCCTCTGGTCTTGAGTCTCTAACACTGGTATCTTAACTAACTTTATGAACCAGTTTTCACCTCCATCCCCTCATTTCTGAATGAGCATAACTATCTTATAACTGGTTTCCTGCTCAGTTTCTTGCACATTAAAAGCACGTCTGTGTTTTCTTTTTTTTTTTTTTTAACATTACTCCTTTTATTTATTTATTTATTTTATAAATAATAAATTTTACTTTTATATTCCCCATACAATTGCAGCCCCCCCCATTCTGACCCCAATCCCTCCCCTCCCGCCCCCCCCCAACCCCCAAAAAGTGTCTCTGGTTCATATTTTTTGTTGATTTTGATTTTCACTTTCTTATAGTTATTCATTTTCCTGGTCCCTTATTTAAGTTTTCTAGATTCCTGCTATGAGTGAAACCATCCGGTATTTTTCTTTTTCTTTCTGGCTTATTTCGCTGAGCATGATCCCTTCCAGCGCCATCCATGTTGCTGCAAATTGCATGTGTTTATCTTTTCTGAATGCTGAGTAATATTCCATGGTATATATGTACCACATCTTCTTGATCCAGTCATCTATTTTTGGGCATTTGGGTTGTTTCCAAAGCTTAGATATTGTAAACAGTGCTGCTATAAACATAGGGGTGCAGGTGTTCTTTGGAATTGATGTTTCTGTGTCCTCTGGGTAAATACCTAGGAGTGGAATTGCTGGATCATATGGAAGCTCTATGTTTAGTAGGTCCAGAAATCTCCACACAGCTCTCCACAGTGGTTGGACCAGTTTGCACTCCCACCAACAGTGCAGAAGAGTTCCTTTTTCTCCACACCCTCGCCAACATTTGTTGTTGCTAGTTTTTTTAATATGTGCCATTCTCACTGGTGTAAGATGGTATCTCATGGTAGTTTTGATTTGCATTTCCCTGATTACAAGTGATGTTGAACATTTTTTCATATGCCTGTTGGCCATTTGCATTTCCTCTTCAGAGAAGTTTCTTTTTAGCTCTTCTGCCCATTTTTTGACTGGATAATTTTCTTTGTTGTTGTTGAGTCTCATCAGCTCTTTGCAGATTTTTGTGATCAGTCCTTTATCATTAGTGTTGGGTGCAAAAATGTTCTCCCAATTGGTGGGGTTTCTCTTTGTTTTTGTTATTGTCTCTTTTACTATGCAGAAGCTCTTTAAATTGATGTAGTCCCAGCTGTTTATCTTTGCCTTCACTATCACAGCTTTGGGTGATGTGTCTGTAAAGATGTCTTTGATGTGCAAATCACGTAGTGTTTCGCCTATATTTCCTTCTATGTATTTTATGGTTTCAGGTCTTATGTCTAGTTCTTTAATCCATTTTGAGTTGATTTTTGTGTATGGTGTGAGGTAGTGGTCAAGCTTCATTCTTTTGCATGTAGCGACCAGTTTTCCCAGCACCATTTATTGAACAAACTTTCTTTGCTCCAATGCATAGTCTTTGCTCCTTTGTCAAAGATTAGTTGACCATAAATCTGTGGGTTTATTTCTGGATTTTCTATTCGATTCCATTGGTCTGTATGTCTGTTCTTATTCCAATACCATGCAGTTTTGATGATTATGGCTTTGTAGTATAGTTTGAAGTCTGGGAGTGTGATGCTTCCATTCCCTTCTTTTTTTTTCAGGAGAGCTTTGGCTATTCGGGGTTTTTTGTGATTCCATATGAATTTCATCAATAATTGTTCTATTTCTTTGAAGAATGACATTGACATTTTGATTGGAATAGCATTGAATCGGTATATTGCTTTTGGTAGGATGGCCATTTTAATAATGTTTATTCTTCCAATCCATGAGCAGGGGCTGTTTTTCCATTTCTTTGTGTCTTCTTCTATTTCTTTTAACACTGCTTTATAATTTTCTTTGTATAGTTCCTTTACCTTTTATTAGATTTATTCCCAAATATTTGATTTTTTTTGTTTCGATAATAAAAGGGATTTTTTTTTTTATTTCTTCTTCTTCAGATTTATTGTTTGTGTATTGGAAGGCTACTGACTTCTGCGTGTTGATTTTGTATCCTGCCACTTTACTGAATTGATTGATAAGTTGAATTAGTTTTTCTATGGAGTTTTTGGGGTTCTCTATGTATATTATCATATCATCTGCAAATAGTGATAGTTTGACTTCTTCTTTTCCTATTTGGATTCCTTGGATGTCTTTCTCTTGTCTTATTGCTCTGGCTAGGACTTCCAGTATTATATTGAAAAGCAGTGGTGAGAGTGGACATCCTTGTCTTGTTCCAGATCTTAATGGAATTGCTTTCAATTTTCACCATTGAGGATGATACTGGCTGTTGGCTTGTCATAGATGGCCTTTATGATGTGGAGGTATGTTCCTTGTATCCCAAGAATTTCAAGGGCTTTTATCATGAATGGGTGTTGCACTTTGTCGAAAGCTTTCTCAGCATCTATTGATATTATCATATGGTATTTATATTTCTTTTTGTTGATGTGTTGGATAACGTTGATTGATTTTCGGATGTTAAACCATCCTTGTGTCCCTGGAATGAATCCTACTTGGTCGTGGTGAATTATCTTATGGATACATTGTTGGATTCTGATAGCTAAAATTTTATTGAGGATTTTTGCATCAGTGTGCATTAGGGAGATTGGCCTGTAGTTTTCCTTTTTTGTGTTGTCCTTGTTCGGTTTTGGTATTAGTGTAATGTTGGCTTCATAGAACGTGTTTGGTAGTGTCCCTTCCTTCTCAATTTTTTAGAAGAGTTTGTGAAGGATAGGCACTAATTCATCTCTGAATGTTTGGTAGAATTCATTTGTAAATCCATCAGGTCCTGGGCTTTTGTTTTTGGGGAGGTTTTTGATTACCATTTCAATTTTGCTGCTTGTAATTGGTCTGTTTAGGTGTTCTATTTCTTCTTTATCTAGCTTTGGGTGATTGTAGAGTTGTAGGAATTTGTCCATCTCCTCTAGATTGTTAAACTTGTTTCCATATAACTGTTCATAGTAGTTACTGATTATTCTTTTGATTTCTGCTGTGTCCGTTGTGATTTCTCCTATTTCATTTATGATCCTGTTTATCTGTGCTTTCTCCCTTTTTTCCTTTGTGAGCCTGGCTAGGGGTTTGTCTATTTTATTCATTTTTTCAAAGAACCAGCTCTTGGTTTCATTGATCTTTTGGATTTTTTTTTAGTTTCAATTTCATTTATTTCTGCTTTGGTTTTAATTATTTATTTTCTTCTACTGGTTTTGGGGTTTTTTTGTTGTTCTTTTTATAGATCTCAGAGCTTCGAGATTAGGTTGTTTTTTTGAGTTCTTTCCTGTTTTTTGATGTGAGCTTCTATTGCTATATATTTTCCTCTTATTACTGCTTTTGCTGCATCCCATACATTTAGGATATTAGTGTCCTCCTTGTCATTCAATTCAAAGAATTTTTTAATTTCTTCTTTGATCTCCTCGTTAATCCAGTGGTCTTCCAGTAGTTTGGTTTTTAATCTCCAAGAGGTAGAATAGTTCCTTGCCTTCTTTTTATGGTTTATTTCTAATTTGATGCCTTCATGGTCAGAAAAAATGGTTGGTATGATTTCAATCTTGGTGTATCTGTTGATGTTTGTCTTGTGCCTCAGTATGTGATTGATCCTGGAGAATGATCCATGTGCGCTTGAGAAAAATGTGTACTCCGTTTTTTTTTGGGTTTAGTGTTCTATAGATATCTCCTAAGCCCAAATGCTCTAGGTCCTTATTTAGAGCTTTAATTTCTTTACTTATTTTTTGTCTTGTTGATCTATCCATTGTTGATAGTGGTGTGTTGAAGTCTCCCAACACGTATGTGTTTTCTCTGATGTCTGTTTTCAGAGAGGACAACAGTTGTCTGATATAATTTGGTGCTCCTTCATTTGGTGAGTATATGTTAATGAGTGTTATTTCTTCTTGAAGTATTGTCCCCTGATCATAATGTAGTGACCACTGGGGTCTCTTTTTATTTTTTTGAGTTTGAAGTCTGTTTTAGCTGATATAAGTATAGCTGTTCCTGCTTTCTTTTTTGGTCGTTTTGCTTGTAGGATTGTTTTCCATCCTTTAACTTTGAGCCTATTTTTATCTTTTGTAGCTAAATGTGTTTCCTGGAGACAGCAAAAGGTTGGGTTTTGTTTCTTAATCCAGGCTGCAACTCTGTGTCTTTTTATTGAAGAGTTTAGTCCATTTACATTTAGAGTTAATATTGATATGTTAGCATCTGTATTTGCCATTGTGATTTTCTTTCCTTTGATTTTACTTATTTATTCTTTTAATAACTTTTTTTTTCGACCTTCTTTCATTGTTATTCGTCCCTCTGAGGTTCTGGTTTTAGGACTCCTTGTAGTATTTTTTGGAGTGGGGGTTTAGTTGTAATGAAATTCCGGAGTTTCTGTTTGTCTGGGAAGGTCCATATTCTTTCTTCAAAGAGGAAGGAGAGCTTTGCGGGATAGAGTATTCTTGGTTGGCATCTGTTTTCTTGGAGTCTGTTGACTATGTCCCTCCACTCTCTCCTTGCCCGTAGTGTTTCTTCGGAGAAGTCTGATGTCAGCCTGATTGGCTTTCCTTTGAATGTTATCTGTTTCTTCCCTCTTGCCAGCTTCATTATTTTTTCCTTATCCTGGATTCTTGGGAGCTTTACTATTATGTGTCTTGCTGTATTTTTCCTTTCGTCGTGGAAGTTTGGTGTTATTCTTGCTTCTTGTATATCAATTTTCAGCTCCTTCTTCGCATTTGGGAAGTTCTCTTCAATTATCTCTTTGAATATTTTCTCTGCTCCTACATCTCTCTCCTCTCCTTCTGGTATTCCTATAACTCTTATATTTCCTTTCCTCATGGAGTCAGATAGTTCCCGAAGTCTTTCTTCGTTCTTTTTCCTTCGTACTTCTCTTTCCTTTTCTGTTTTGGTTCTTTTTATTTCTGTGTCTTCAAGAGTACTTATTCATTCTTCCATTTCATCTATTCTGCTTTCATTGCTTTTCCCAGAATTCTTTAGTTCTTCCATTAATTCTTTGATCTCCTGCATTTCTTTTACTTCCCTCCTTAGGGACTCAATTTCATTCTTCTGACCATTGTTTTCCCTCTCTAGGGACTCAATTGCATTCTTCTGATCGTTGATTATTTTTCCCTTATCATTGTTTTCCTTTATGACTTCTGTCAGTTTTTTAATCACGGCAATTTTAAATTCTCTTTCTGGAAGGCTCAGAAGTTCTTCCAAGTTACTGTCGTTGCAATCTGGGGGCTGGTTTTCTTTTTGTGGTGTGCTTTTTCCCTGTGGAGTTGCTAGGTTGCGTGTGGTTCTTCTACTCCCTACTGTCTGTTTTCTAATTTGCCGTATGCGTTGGGACAGTGTGTTGTTGGGACTGGCCGGCATCTTGGGCGAGCTTCTCTGCTCCCCTCTGGTTCCTCCTGGAGCCATATGTCAGTTTCAAGCAGTCTTTACTGGAGAAAGGTCCCTGTTCTAAAATGCCAATGTGAGGACACACTCCCCTGTGCGTCCTGTCTGCCCCGGCGGTGGGTTCCTGCTCCCCCTCTGGGCTTGGACTGCAGGTCAGAGGGGGTCTGGCGTGGGCGGACTTCCCCCGCTCACCTCTGGCTCCTGAGGAAGCCTTCTTTACTGAAGAAATGTAGTCTTTACTGAAGAAATGTCCCTGTTCTAAAATGGTGATGTGGGACACACTCCCTGCGCGTCCGGTCTCAGGCACACTCTTCTGCGCGCCTGGTCTGCCCCGGCTGTGGGTGCTCGCTCCCCTTGTGGGCTCAGACTACTGGTCTGAAGGGGCCTGGCGTGGGCTAACTCCCCAGCTGGCCACTGGCTCCTCCAGGAGCCTCTGCTGGCTTCAAGTATCTAGGTGGTGCCAGAGATCTCTCCAGAGCGCTTGGGGAGCTGATTTTCCACCCCATGGGCCTGGGAACAGAGCGGGAATGGTAGGGTAAACCTCAACGGCTTTGGGGTGCTGTGTCTGCCTTGTGCCCCACCGTCGTGGGGAACCCACGCCCCTAATTTCGTGCCCCAAGTCTCAGTTCCAAAGTGCTCAGTTCCAGGAGGCGGGCTGTAGTCCAGTTCAGAGGCGCGGGAATGGTGCCTTTTGAATCCGGCTCGTGTGCCTGGGCACCTGGTTCCTGCTCACTCAGTGAGGGCCTCCGCGCGTCTCCCAGCAAGCCTAGGTCGCGGGCGCGGGGACCTGTGCTTGCTTTTCAACTGCACTGCTTTTCCGTGCGATCCCGATTCCGGTCTGAGCTGCTTTTCCGCGCAATCCCGATCCCGATCCGTGTCTGCTTTTCCAGTGCGCTGCTTTTCCGCGCAATCCCGATCCCTATCCGCGTCTGCTTTTCCAGTGAGCCGCTTTTCCGTGCAAGCTTACAGGGTGGCCTGGGGCTGTGTGCTGGTGCTGGCCTCCTCCTGGGGGCGGGGTCTCTCTTTAATGGCGTCTGGAGCGCACAGCCGCAGCAGATCCTGCAGGATTCTCCACAGCTCCCGTTCACGGGGTGTGGTGGCCAAAATAGTTCCTTTCCACTCACAGTCCCACTTGCTGTGTCTTTTGTTCTTGTTGGTCCTTTTAGTTTGTTGTTTTCCTCCTCTCTGCTGGTCGGAGAGTGCCGCCTCTGTGGGCGGGGGAGGGGAGCAGGGTTTTGCGCTTTCCTCCCTTCTGGTCCTCTTTATGGCCACTTTCTTCTTCGGGCAATTTGCTGGAGTCACCCGTTTATCTTCCGTGTCCCAGTTCTCACTGGGACCTGCCGCTTTTCCTCCCTATTAACTTTTTTTAATGGGAGATCTTACTCGCAGTGTCTCCTCGCTGCCATGTTGCTCCGCCCATCCCACTTCTGTGTTTTCTTTATTTCACTGTTTCCTTCTGCTGAAAAATTTATATGATACCTTCTTCTACTGTATTTATTTTACTAATAATGTCAAATAACGTATTTTCAAAACTGTGACCTAAATCAAGATTCAGATTCATAAATATTAGTTTATTCTACCTATCTCAGTGTTTCTAACCTCTATGTAATATGTGTGGATTTTAAGTGGAAAAAAATGAAATAATTTGGAAACTATATATTGAATCAAATCATATTTATTTCATTTGTTGTGAATATATGATTTAAATAGTATGATTTTTCATATTTAGAGTTACTTTGCAACTATAAAGACAAAACAAGTATATAAAGTAGATTAAAAAAATGCAAGTATTATTAAATCAACAAAAAAGGTGATTGAAACTACTGGTAGTATTCACATTCCCCATATCATATTAATAAACAAAACATTGTTAAGGGAGTTAACATGTTTCCCACACCTACTTACATGCAACTGCCTTGAACTAACTACTGGAAACTATGGGTGGAGGTGATGACCAGGTGAAGCTGTCAATATGTAACAGAGAAGGGTGCTGGGCTAAAGTGAAGAGCTTTTGTACCTGCAGTTGATTTATATCCCTATACCACTGGGTAGGAGACATGAAGAGCAGAGATACACAGAGACACTTGGAAGAGACCTGGGTGAAAAACATGTGGTAGGGCTGTCAATGATAGTCATTATCTTTATTTGTACTTTGATTTTTCTCCTTTTATTCCAGACTTTCATTTTTTTCCTGTGGTTCCCTACTAGAAAGTATCTTAAACTTATGGCAAGTTTTAGGGCCTCAGTGTCTCCACATTGTGATAACCTCTTTGGCAATACATTTGTCCATGAGGGAATAGCTAATTTTGAGTGATTTATTGGGAGAACATATCCTCTCTTTTATTCCCTCTCTAGTCACACTAATTTTATTAATGTTCTTTCACACTAAGTGTTTCCTTTTTCTTTACGTGGTGCATGGAGTGTGAAAGTTTGAGGTAAGTTTGGAAAGTTTGGGATTCAGGAAAACTAGAAATCAAAGGAATAGAAATTCCACAATGAAAGATAAAATGTAGCACAGAGGAGTCTGGCAAGATGGTGACAGTGTGCAGACATTAAGCTGGCCTCTCCCAGACACGTACCACAAAACTGATGCAAAACAGAGACAAAAACCCCAAAGGAAATAGTTTATCATCAGCAAACATAATAGGAGAATTGGCCCAACTAAAATGGCTAGAGAAAAAGTCCAAGTAAATTTTGTTTAAAGTAGTAAAAAAGCAGTACACCCACAAGAGAGAGGAGTGGCTGCAGTACAGAGCCCCTACAGCTATTAATATAATGTTTATTTACAATGGGGACATAAAAAGAAGAGGTACCCAGGGAGGAAGAGAGATATTAACTAGTGAATATGTCCTGCTGGTAGCACTGTTTGAGCTGGGACCCTCGGAGAACACTGATGGCTGGGCTGGTAAAACCAAGAGAGCATGGGTCCACAGTTTTATATGAAGCATGGCTGCTTAGCTCCACACTTAGGTCCCAGCAATCCCCCCTTCAGGAAGTCAAGACTCATGGCATAATGGGACTTGTAATCCTCAGCTCCTGCAGTCTCTTTGGCTTAGAGGTTGGAGTAGAGTCCATGAAACATCAGTGGGTAGAATTCATTTGGAAATATATTTCCCTAGCACTTGGCCCATTCAAATATATGATATCTGCTTTTTGTAAGGTCTATAAGTTAAAGATGGAGATTCAGGGTGCATGGGTGAGATGCCCTGGAACTCAGAAGTTTGATCATTTTTTGTTTCAGTCTCCTACTAAGATTTTGCTTTTCAATTTGTGCCATAAATTCAGTTCTGTGACTTTGGCCTATGACTTTCTGCTGGTTTATAGTTCTGATTAGCAACTCTAAAGACAATCATGGTTCACTGATAGGTTGCTGTGATTTGCAATTTTTATTTGTGACTATTCCCTGATCTCTACCTCAGGGGATTTTTTCCTGCCAACAATGATTCAGCGATTATTTGAATTAGCAAATGTATGCCTGTATGCTAAGGTAGAAGGTCTTTGATTGAGAGATAATTGTTGATTGTCTTTGAAGCCTTCATAGAGTCTTAGAACGACTTGGGTTTTGCAAGGTATGGATCAGAAAATTTGGAGTGCTTTTATCAGGATTAAGTTTAAAGGAATTGCTACTGGGAATTTTTGTATACACCACCTATTTTTGGCATCTTTGCAATTTGAATTCATAGATTTTCTTGATTGCTGATGGAACACATGATTCTAAGACTCTGCTTCCTACTGAGGAAATTCTGTTTTGGAAAGCAATCTATTTAGGGCACCAGAAATGCAGTCCAGAATCTCCACGTACTTGGGTAATCATGCTTTTGTATAAGGCAGAGCCACCTGGTTTTGATAACTGTGTCATTGTCCATCCCTAACTTGGGGGATTTGACTTGTACTTTTATTTTGCTCTTATGGCTTCTGTTCTGTGATACCCCAGGACTGCAGCTTGGGAGCTGACAGAAGTAAGGAGATGATTCCTTTTGATTGAAAGTTAATTTGATTTTGTTCTTACAGCTTCTGCACAGAATATACCAAGATTAACTTTTAAAATGAAGGCTTGAACACTGAAAATCCTGAAAAGATAAATAAGGCTATGAACCTTTTTTCCTGTTTCAAAAGTCTTGAGTATGTAGGATGACACCTGCAATCATGTAACTTCCACTGGCAACACTCTAGTCTTTAGGCATTTACTTTTGATTATTAAAAAAAAAAGGAAAATAGTCTGGGATTTGACTGTGAATGTGTATTAATATTGGGTATCCCCATCAGGTATTATGACCAGAGTGCACTAATCACCTTAGACCATTGTGTTTCCTTCCTTCTTGTTCTTTGCTCTTCCCACCACCTTCCTCTTTGGTGTTTCTTTTCTGTAGTTAGCTATCAAGTGTTAGATTTTAAGCTCACTTTTATTTGACTAATCATTTAGTTACTTTATTTTCCACACATTAGCAATACCATACTGCATTTATCTTTCTTCTTCTGACTTATTTGACTTAGCATTATCCTTTCAAGCTCCATCCATGGTCCTGCAAACAGCTTGAGTTTAACCTTTTTATCTTGTTTGGTAGCTGATTAATATTCCATTGTGTGTGTGTGTACACACACACACACACACACACACATATATATACATCTCCATCTTCTCTCCTCTGTTCTGGGGCACTTAGTTTGTTTCCATAATCTAGCAATATTAAATAGTGCTACAATGAACACAGGGGTATAAGTTACATTTAGATTACTGAATTAGTGTTTTTTAATTTTTTGACTAGATGAATGGAAGTGGAAATGCCAGGTTGAATGGCAGGTCCATGTTTAACGTTTTGAGAAACCTCCATACTGTTTTACATTAGGACTTAACCAGTTTGCATTCCCATTAGCAGTATAGGAGGGTTCCCTATTCTCCACATCCTCACCAGCACTTATTTCTGGTCTTTTTTAATATAAGTCATTCCCACAGGTGTGAGATATTGCCTCGTTGTGGTCTTGATTTGCATTTCTCTAATAAGTGATTGTGAACATTTTATCATGTGCCTGTTGGCCATTCTAATGTCTTCTTTGTAGAGGTTTCTGTTTAGATCTTTTGCCCATTTTGGAATAATTCGTTTTATTTTTTTAAGATTTATTTACTTATGCATACAAGAACTGGGGTACAGGCCAGAGGTTTGGGGTGAGAGGATTCACCAGAGACAGAATGGGGAACAGAACAGGTGGATTGACTGAAATACACTGCTGAGGGGAGCAGCAGGAAGACAGGAGAGGTCTGCTGCACAATGTGGGTAGCTCCCTGGCCAGGGATTGAACTCATGCTGCAGTGGCTGTGTATGGCTTCATAGTGCTGCAACTTAACTCCTTGCACCACCAGGGAGACCCTGGGATAATTTGCTTTGTTTTTGCAGTTTTATGAGTTTTTGCATATCTTTTATATCAATTCTTAGTGAGGTGTGGTAAGCCAGTATTTTCTCCCATTCACTACGGTTTCTTTTGCTGTACGGAAGTTTTTTGGTTTGATGTAGTCCCAGTTGTTTATGTTCTCTTTTGTTTCTCTTACTGTTAGGGAAGGCATCATTAAAAGCTTAATTGTTTTTTCTTCTATGAATTTGATGGTTTCATGTTTTACATCCAAGTCATTTATTCATTTTGTGGTTTTTGGTGCATGGTGTGAGATCATGGTCTAATTTCATTCTTTTGCATGCAATCATTCAGTTCTCTCAACATTATTTATTGAAAAGGTTATCCTTGATCCAGCATGTGGTTTTGGCTGTTTTGTGATAGATTAACTATCAGTATGTGGTATTACTGTTTTTGTTCCAGTCCATGCTGTTTTAATATAGTAGTTTTATTATACAACTTGAAGTCTGAAAGTGTGATACCTCCGTTATCTTTCTTCACAAATGTAAGCATTTTTAAAGAAAACAGATGGTAATTAAAAAAATAAATAAAATAAAATGGTGAGGGAAAAGAGGGCATATATTGAGTTCAGAAAAATAGAGATTCAAGTTAGACTGTATTTATGGAGATAAAAAATAACTTGAGGTCTAGAATTGTGATTATTGTATTTTCTTTCCTCTGTCAAGATTGTGTTTGCTATTTGGGACCTTTTGAGGTTCCTTATAAATTTCAGTACTATTTGCTCCATTGATATCTATATTGGGAGTGCATTGAGTCTGGTTATTGCCTTGGTTGGTGAATGACCATTTTGATAATGTTGATTACCCCAACCCATAAGCAAGGAGATATTTTTCCATTTCTTTTTGTTCTCTATTTATTTCAAGAATGTCTTACAGTTTTCTCTGTATGGATGTTTTACAACTCTTAGGTATTAAATATTTTTAGTGTACTTGTAGATGGGATCACTTCTTAATTTCTTCTTCTTCTATCCCATTTTCTGTGCTTAGGATGGCAAATGATTTGTGTGTGTTGATTCTGTACTTTTGCACTTTGCTCAACTAATTGTTTCAATTAGTTTTTCCAAGGACTTTTGAGGGTTCTCTATGTATATTACCATATCTTCTGCAAATAATTATATCTTGATATCTCAATTCCAAATTTGAATACCTTTTAATTACTTTTTCTTGTCTAATTGCTCTAGCTAGAACTTCTAATACTATGCTAAATAGCAGTGGTGAGAGTTTGCATCCTTGTCTTTCACCAGTTATTAATGGTATAGCTTTCTGTTTTTCACCATCTAGAATGATATAGGTATGGTTTTGTTGTAAATGACTTCATAGTGCTGAGACTTGACCCCTTGTGCCACCAGGGAGACCCTCTTTCTACTGTATTTAAATAGTCTTGGATCATTTTATTATTGGAAGAATTTGCCATATCTTATAGGTTATTGTATTTGTTAGCATATGGAAGTCCATAGTAGTATCTAATTATCCTTTGACTTTCTGCACCATCTGTTATGATTTCTCCACTTTCGTTTTTGATACTAATTATTGGCGATTTCTCACTAGCTTTCTTGGTGAGTCTTGCTAGAGGTTTGCTGATATTGTTGATCTTTTCATTGAATCAGCTTTTGGTTTGATATTTTAGACTGTCTCTTTAATTTCATTTGCTTCTGCTTAGATTTTTATTATTTTTTGTTCTTCTAACAGCTTTTGGTTTTGTTTGTCCTTTTTCTAATTCTTTGTTTTTTGATATGGGCCTGTATTGCTCTTTATCTGCCTCTTTGTGCTGCTTTTTCTGTGTCCCTAAGTTTTTATTTAAGATTTATTTATTTATGCATACAAGAGTTGGGTTGCAAGCCAGAGGTGTGGGAGGAGAGAGGATTCACCAGAGACAGAATAAGGAATAGAACAGGCAGATTGAACGAAGTACACTGCTGAGGGGAGCAGCAAGAGTCAGGAGAGGTCTGCTGCGCCATGTGGGTTGCTTCCTGGTCAGCTGGGGATCAAACTCATGCTGCAGAGGCTGCAGACAGCTTCAAAGGTTGCATCTTAATTGCTTGGACCACCAAGGAGGCCCCCCATTAGTTCTGAATGGTTGTGTGCTCATTTTCATTTGTCTCAAAGTTTTTTTTTGTTTTTTTGTTTTTTAAATTTCATCCTTGATTTCCTCATTAACTAAGTGGTCATTCAATAGTGTGTTGGTCAGTTTCCATGTATTAAAAGTATTTCCTGCTTTTTTTTTTGATAACTGATTTCTAGTTTGATACATTTATGGTCTGAGAAGATGCTGGGTATGATGTTAATCTTCATGAAATTAATGATATTTGTTTTGTGTCCCAGATTATGATCTACTCTAGAGAATATCCCATGTGTGTTTGAGAAAAATTTGTATTCTGTTTTATGGGGGTTCAGTGCCCTGCATATGTCTATGAGTTCCAAGAGGTCTAATTCTCTATTTAAAACACCCCTGTTTATATATATATTATATATATATATATTTATTTATTTTTATTTATTTATTTGTTTGTTTATTTATACAAGAACCAGGGTACAGGCCAGATTCACAGGAGGGTGAGAGGATTCACCAGAGACAGATCAGGGAACAGAATAGGCAGACTGACAAAATACACTGCTGAGGGGAGCAGCGGGCATGACAGGAAAGGTCTGCTATTCCATATGGGACCCTTGTCAGCCGACTGGGATCAAACCGGCACTGCAGAGGTTGTGGACAGCTTCATGGCATGGCGCTCAACCGCCTGCTCCACCAGGGGAGGCCCTGTTTATATATTTTTAAACAAAAGTCTGTTCCATAATTGATAATAGTCACCTAATACACTTTGTTTCTCCTTCATATGGTGATGAGTGATGAGTCTTCTTGAAGCATCATTCCCTTTATCATCATAGCGTCCCTTTTTGTTAGCTGAAAATCTATTTTGTGTGATATAACTATGGTAGCCCTTGCCTTCCTTAGAGTCTTCTTTGCTTGTAGGATTGTTTTCCAGTCCTTTACTTTGAACCTATGTTTGACTTTGGAGTTTAGGTGTGTCTCCGGGAGACAGTAGACTTTCGGATTCTGTTTCCGATCCATCTGGAGACTCTATATCATTTAATTTGCGTGTTCAGTCAATTTACATTTAAAGCAATTATTGATATGTGATAATTTGTTGCTACCATTGTATTCTTAATTTTTGGGTCAATCTATTTTCTTACTGATTTCTTTATGTATGTTCCTCTTTTCAGTTTCAATATGTAAACACCTTTAAATATTTCTTGGGGGTTGTTATGTGATTGCAAACTCCTTGAGTTTTGCTATGCCTGAAAATGTCTTTATTCCACCCTTGTATCTGAAGGAGTGTCTTGCAGGATAGATTATTCTTGGCTAGCAGTTTTTCTCTTTAAGTATTCAGAACACACCATTCAATTCTCTCCTTGCTCACAGTGTTTCATCAGACAAATATGATGTTAGCCTGAAGGGGTGCTTTAAATGTTATCATCTTCCTCTCCCTTGTCAGTTTCAGTATTCTTTCTTTGTCATGAATTTTTAGAAATTTCACTTTCATATATCTTGTTTATGATCTCATTTTATCTAGGTATGCCAGGGTTCAGCTTCCTATACTTGTATATTTATTTCCTTCTTTCTATTTGGGCAATTTTCCTCCATTATTTCTTTAAATACATTTTGTGTCCCTGTCTCTCTCTGTCCCCCTCTGGTATTGTTACATGGTGTTGGCAACCTCATGCCACAAAAATTGAGGACATGAACTGCCAGGAGTGAGTTTTAGAAAGTTTATTTGGTGATAGGTAGGCAGAAAGTTCCCTGCAGTGCCAAGAGGGAAGGGGCACCCCAAAACACAGAACCCACAAAATGCTCATTTCTAGGGTCTTTTATACTAAATATAGTTTGCTAAATGGCACACATCTATTGAATACATGCCTGGGGAGGTAGCTTGCAAAAGATTAACACAAAGGCAGCTGAAAATGTGGGAAATTTGCTAGAGATTAATACTCACAGTCTGAAACTTCCCTCCTTCCTGCTCAACTTCTTATCAAGCAATTTTATCTGTCTCCTGCTGACAGGCAGATCTCCTGCTCACAGATGTCACTTTCATTCTCTGTGTGCCTCTACCCGGACTACTTAGCCAATATTTGTCTCAGTGTTCCCATTCTTCTTACATTGCCTTTCCTCAGATAGTTCTTGCACTGTTTCTTTCTTTCCTTCTCTACAAGGGTTCTTTGTACATCTGCATCTTCAGCTAAACTGGCTGGTTGTTTTACTTAATCTATTCTACCTCTGTGACTTTGTACTGAGTTTTTAATCTCCTGTATTTCTTTTTTGAAGTCCTAAAACTCCAATTTATTTTTCTGTTTGCAAATCCATTCTCTGTCCTCAGTGTATTGATTTTATTTCTAAAGATATTCATTTGTTTTACTGATTTTTTTCAATTTCTTTGAATAATTTCTTTATCATTTCAATTCTAAACGTTGTGCCTGATAGCAAGAACATAGCTTCCATGTCTATGACTTGGAATCCTGTGGATTTGTTTTACTGTCCACTTGGAGCCTCAAGTTGCATCTGTTGTTTTTTTCTTTCTGCCTATTATTAGCTTTAGAATCCAGCTGTTGTATGTGGGGTTTCCTCTGTATGTGGCTCCTATCCTCTTACTGCTTAGGGTTCTTACTTATCTGGGCAAAAATGCTGGCAGGGTATCTGGGAGATTGTGAGACATCTGGCCATTCCAGCTCACTCTCTGATGTCAGTCTAGTGTTCTATCAGTATGTGTGGTTGCTGGTGGGGATCTTGTGGGAAGTCACAAGGTCTTTGTAGGTCCAGTCAAGCACTGGAGACATCCTGTAGGCATGGGTCTACTGCTGGTCCTGACAGGCACTGCCCACAAGGGGATTACAAGACCTACTGGTATGAGTGGGGATTAGAAGGGTCTCCTGAGGTCTCTGGTTGCTTCTCCAACATGGTTCCAGAGCCTCACTGGTCTTTGTGAGCACTGGGTCTCTCAGAAGTTACAAGACCTCTGCTGGTCTGGGTAGGTGCAGGCAGTGTCCTGTGGAAAGTTGCAAGATCTCTGGTCACTTTGGCTTCCTTCCAGCAAGGGTCAGAGTTTCACCAGTCAGGGTGGGGCCTGTGGGATCTCCTTTTTGCTTTTATAACTTTTGATTTTTTTTTCAACTTTGATTTTTGAGACTTATTTTCGCTAGTCCTATGAATCAAACTGTAGTTATAGCAGATATTCTATGTGGATTAAATGGCAACTAAGGGAGCTGTCTGTGTCTGTATAATTTATTGTTTTATGCCTTCTTTTGTGAATGTAATTGCCCTGCCCACTAGAGAATATAAAATTGGTACCTATAGTGCCTGTAGAAATTTTGACCTAAGAAATGTAATAGGGACTGCTTTGAGTACTTTTAGGAAGCCTGATATGGGACAATTTGTAGTTAATGGAAATTCATTTGAAATGCAATGGGTGGCTTTGAAACATATATGCAATAATTTATTTTTTTGTAATACTTATGACAAAACTTCCCAGAAATCTAAATTGAAGTAAAATTTGGTAATCTTTCATTTGATCAATCAGAGGAAATTTTGTGGAAATTCAGCATAGCTCCTGAGACATGCCATAAAATTTCCCCCTTTCCTCATACAAAAGGCATTTGAAAAATTTAACCTACTTGATATTTAGTTGGTAAATTGGAACTTAATGGGAAGCACTGTAACTTGGGAGAAATGTTTAACTTTGGTATATACATAAATATCAACATTGATATTCTAAAATGTATACAAAATATTTAAGTGTCTGATATGTAAATTGCTTTTCAATTTTGATTGTGATTATGCAATATTGTTAAGAAATTATATTAAGCAGTATTGTCATCTACTATAGTATCAGGTTTTAATTTTGGTCATTTCAAAATTTGGAATCTGGAGAAATTAACAGGAGAGACCTCTATTTGTGTTAATTGGTGTACTTAAGAATGTAAATTTTCTGCAAGACTGAATGAACTATTGGAGATGAACACCATTTTCCTATTTTTTTACATATTACTGAGGTTTTTTTATATTGTTTTGTTTTAGTTTAAGAAATATGTATATATACATATATATTTGTATATATTTGGCTGAACTGAATCTGCAGCAATGTTGCATTTATGTAGCCAAACTCACTTGTATTTGCATTTTCTCTCTCCTTGATACCAACATGAAATTAGTATCTCCTTGATACCAATATGAAAAACTGGGAATATTTCTTATTACTCAATACAATGAGACTATTTTTGCACAATTTCAATAGAGAATTTTGTCTCTCCTTAAATTAAGATCTGAAAATATGTTTCATTATGACTTTGATTGAAATTCTTCTAGGAATTGAATTTGAGATGAACAAGAAGTACAGCAAAGTACACTTTGCTTGTAGGGTTCCAGAGGTCTACAATGAAGATAGGGAAGCTTGGCTCCATTGACAGAACTGGAAAACCCCAGAGAAAAGCCCTGGGAACCTCAAGCAGAGGAAACCCCAGGTGGAGGCTGGCAAAATTGCTGCCTTGCTCCTGGATTTTGAGAACTCACTCTAATCCCATATGAAGTGTTTCAACAAAGCCAATAAGTTTGTGCTTGGTTATTCTGTCCTATGAATTTATGAATAAATAGATTAAGTGGATTGGAAGTATATTTAGTATGCAAAGCATTTTGCTCTAATATGGAACTGCGATCAAGGTGAGTAGAAAATGATTTTAAACAAATAGAACCAATTTTAATATATTTTTCTTGCTGGGCTCTTCTGATTTTCTATTTATTATTTTGTTTGACTAATACACTCAGATTTTTTTTTTTCATTTGACTTGGAATGGAGGACTTTGCCACACTAGCCATACATGGTCAATGCCTGAGGGTTAATTGTTATTTCTCTAAACTCACTTGAACACTGCAAAAAATACTATCCCCATAGGCATCAACCCCAGATCTTTGCCCCAATAAAAATGGTGGGGATATAATGAAAAGGTGGTGTTGTTACAGAGAGGAATTGTTACAAAGAGTCTTCTCCATGAAAAGGGAGTTTCCCTGCCTCACCTAAGGAAGAGTTGGGGCTGAGTGGCAAAAAGAAGACTTTGGAAAGAAGACATGGATGGGGCACATTGGGAAGAAACTTGTGAAGAAGAAGACCCATTTGCTTCTCAGCTATGGACTTGCTCCAGATACTTAGGGACCATGGAAGGAGACATGTGGAGTTGAGACATGTAGAGATACTTGGAAGAGATGTGAGTGAGAGACAAATGGGTAGGCTGACAATGGCCGCTTTTACTTTGATTTGTACTTTGATTTTGTTCCTTTAATCCCAGACTTGCCTGGGCTCTTCTGCCCCTTTCCTATGGTGATCCATAAGATGCCTTGACTTGGGGCTAGATTTTGGGCCTCAGCAACCCTACTTTGGGCCAACTTGGGTTGGGCATTTACCTACCAGGGAATGGGTAACTTTGGTGTTCTATTGGGAAATTATTGTCTTTTTCCACTTCTCTATCCTATTCTTTTTTTTTTTAAGATTTATTTATGCATACAAAAACTGGGGAATAGGCTAGAGGTGGGAGGTGGTGAGAGGATTCACCAGACAGAATTGGGAATAGAACAGGCTGATTGACTGAAATACACTACTGAGGGGAGCAGCGTGCAAGACATAAGAGGCCTGCTGCACCATTTATGTCAACTCCCTGGCTGGCCAGGGATCAAACTTATGCAATGCTGCAGTGGCTGCAGATAGCTTCATAGTGCTGTGACTCAACCCCTTGCACCACCAGAGAGACCCTTCTCTGTCCTAGTCTAAGGCACACCATTCTATTAAATATAGAATGTAGAGAAATGCATAATATTATATATATATTAGAAACATATTATTAGACATAAAATAGAATATTCTATTAAAATTATTTCACTTTAAGATTATGCTTTGTCTTATGTGGCAGATGGCTGTACCTCTTTAGAATGTGCAATTTCAGGTGTCCCAGGGTACCACTCATTCTGCACCCTAAAAATAATAATCCTCATTCCATTGTTCAGATAATCAATGTGAGGACTATCCCAATTGCTTCGTAAGTTTATTCCATTAATGCATCCTGGAACTGGATAAATAACTACAGAATAAATTTTGAGGTCCAGTGGATGCATTTTAGGTGGATCTAAACCAAAATCCTATTGACTACTGGTCTCAATGAGACCCTCTTCTGACTGGTAGAACACCAGTGACATTTGGCTTCCTGGAATTAGTGTATTTTCAGAACCAATGTTAGTAATCCCCCCAAAGCCTGATTTTATCCTTCTCTATAATGCACACTTCATCCTAGCAAAAGCCATAGGTCTTTTTGGGAACAGATTAAGTGCATTTTGACATTGCACCAGCATCTTTCTTCAAGGGGATGAGAACTCCCCTTCATTAAGGAATCCTGGATCTGCAAACTAGCTCCTATGAGAATTAAATGAGGAACTGTGGCTCTCTACAATAGATTGATGTAGAATTATATTTTGTACATATTAAATAATCATTTAGTAGACTACACAACTAGCTCTCTTCTAGGACATGTTGATCAACTAGCCAGTCTAGGTTTCTACAAGACATTCTCTTCTGATTACCATATTTTATTCACTGTGTATTTTTAAGACCATGTTCACCTTGTCTTTGACAGTGGATTGCCATCATTTGGCCTCTGTCACCCTGAGTTTTAACCTTCCCTATTGCATTGAAAGTTCCCAGTTTATTGGCAGAAATCCACACAATAGATTCTGACAGAGAAGAATAACAGCAGAGCTATTCAAGAATGTTTGTACTTCCCTTATAATCTTATTTCTGACAGTGTTAGTGAAAAGCATATAATTCAGACTCTCTGGGATGGGTGAGCAAGTCCATTTTAAAATCCTAGTCACCCTAAGGCTTTAGATTCCTTCCTCTATAGTAAACCAAAACAGTTCTGCCATTTTAGTTTCATCTAGTGTAGGGTACCTTTGATCTATGTTTTAACCAGCTAACCAAAAGGTTAGAGCCTTTCTGAATCTAACTATACATTAAATCCAGAAACTCTGTTTAGTATCTTCAGATTAGCAAATTCAAATTGATTCTTACAACATTATCAACATAATCCCAAGTCCTAAATATTCATCCCATACCTGTTTCCTGGATTTCTCTCTGTATAAATTGTAAAACACATGGAGTTCTTTTAGTGTAATGTGTCCATCTGCCCCACTTTTTCTAGGTAATAGTATAGAATTAAAGATGTTCAGGTGGGTTCTGGGGCGAGTCATCACTGTCTTGCGAAGTAAGTACATCTGGGACACCAGACCGACCTTAAGGAAAAACAGACTTACCCTCCGTGTGTGTTTGTGTGTGTGTGTGTATGTGCACGTGTGCATGGCTGCCACTATTATCAAAGGAGGTTTGGCTGTATCTAGAAGAATTTAGTACAATGTCCCCAATATCATTAAGACATGCCCTTATGCCCCTATTCCAATTTCTAGTATCTCATTCCTTTCCAATCAAAATTTTCACTTTGACAGCAGAAACCTTACATTTTGTGCTATATTTCAGCATTTTATAAAATGAGATTGGGTTCTGCTTTTAGCAATCTTGTTTCTGTCTCTTAGAAGAGAAGGGTTTCTTATATATATATTATATCATTGTTCCCTTTTGTGCAATGTATGCTTGTATTCATTTTCCTTTTTAGGTGTATTCTCTGTGAAATTCCCACCACCAGTTCACCCATTAACTATCACCATAGTCCCTATACTCTTCTTTTCCCAGTTTTGATCCCTCTTCTTCCCCATACATCACAGAATGTCTTTGATTTATGATTGTCTGCTATTTTTTTAAAATTTATTATTACTGTTATTTTTGATCACTTATTTGGTCCCCTTAAATTCCTCTTATAAGTGAAATCATCTGATATTTTTCTTTTGCCTTCTTGCTTATTTCTATTCCATCCATGTTGCTGCAAATGGCATGAGTTTATTTTTTTTTTTTGAATGCTGAATAGTATTCCATCGTGTATGTATACCATATCTTCTTGATCCAATCATCTATTTTGGGGCATTTTGGTTGCTTCAATGACTTATCTATTGTAAATAGTGCTAGAATAAACATAGGGGTGTAGGTATCCTTTGCAATTAAGGTTCTTGTGTTCTTTGTGTAGATTCCTAGAAGTGGAATTGCTGGGACATAGGGTAGTTCCATTTTTAGTAGTTTGAGGAAGCTCTGCACAGCTTTCAATAGTGGTTGGACCTTTTTGCATTCCCACCAGCAGTGTAGGGAAGTTCCTTTTTCTCTGCATCCTCGCCAACATTTGCTCTTTCTAGTTCTTTTTTTTTTTTTAATGTGTGCCATTTTCACTGGTGTAAGGTGGCATCTCATTGTGGTTTTGATTTGGATTTCCATAATTATAAGTGATGTTGAACATTTTTTTCATATACCTGTTAGCCATTTACAACCCGCTTTGAAGAAGTTTTGTTTTTTGTTATTTTTTTGTTATTATTATTTTTTTTTTTTTTTAGTTTGTCTGCCCATTTTTGACTGGATTATTTACTTTGTTTTTGTTGGGTTGTGTGAGTGCTTTGTAGATATCTGTGACCATGTACTTGTCAGTTTTATTTTGTGCAAAAATTTTCTCCCAATCAGTAGGGTGTCCCTTAGTTTTGGTTAGTGTCTCATTTGCTGAGCAGAAGCTTTTTAGTATGATGAAATCACAGTTGTTTATCTTTTCCTTCACTTTCTTTGTTTTGGGGGATATATTTTTAAAGGTGTTACTGAAATGTATGTCATGCAGTGATTTCCCTATATATTATTCTATATATTTTATGGTTTCAGGTCTTATGTTCAATTCTTTTATCCTTTTTTTTTTTTTTGGGTGCATGTGTGAGGTAATAGTCTACTTTCATCCTTTTGCATGTAGCAGTTCAGTTTTCCCAACACCATTTATTGAACAAACTGTCCTTGTTCCAGTGACTATTCTTTGTTCCTTTGTCAAATATTAGTACTCCATAAATATGTGGATTCCTTTCTGGGTTTTCTATTCAATTCCATTGGTCTGTTTATCTGTTTTTGTTGCAGTACCATGCAGTATCATAATTATTATAACTTTGTAGTACAGCTTGAAATCAGGGAGTGTGACACCTCCATTATTCATATATTTAGTAAGGGGAAATTTGGCAGTTTGAGCTTTTTTTTTTTTTTTCGGCTCGAAATGAATTTCATTAAAATTTATTTAGTTCTTTGAAAAATGTCATTGACATTTTTATTGGAGTAGTGTTGAATCTGTAAATTATTTTTGATAGGATGGTGATTTTTGTAATGTTAATTTTTCTGATCCATGAGCAAGGTATATCTTTTCATTTCTTTGTGTCTTCTTCTATTTCTTTTAACAATGTTTTATAGTTTCCTTTATATAGTTCCTTCATCTTTTTTTGGTTTCCATTATAATAGGGATGTTTTCTTAATTTATTCTTCTGCAGTTTGATTGTTTAAATATACAAATGCTCTTTTGAGGTATATACAGAAAAAAATTCAGGTGATTTATGTAGTATCTGAACAGGGAATTTGAGATTCTAAGGATCTTTTCTCACCCTCACCCCCATTTTGTTCAATACAATTAGAAACAAATTGTCAGTCTCATAATAATCCACAATTTAGCTAAAACATTCCAATATATCAAATACATTGACACCCAGAACCTTGTCTTTTATATATGCTTGATTGCAAGAATGCCAATAATGATATATAATGCATCTCTATTCCTATGTCCTGGACTATCAGTGCTGCTTTTTTCACTGGAAGTAAAATCATCGGTGTCTTTAAATATTATGCAAATAGAAAAAAATAAATATCATTTTAAAATTTTGCTCATTTTTGAAACACTCTTGGTTCTGTAATCTGTATCAGTCAGCATTTTCCAAAAATCCAAAAGTAATAGGATATATAATATTTAGGTATAGACAGTAAAAACAGATGTAGATTATAATACGGGGATTTTTTTTTAAGATTTATTTATTTATACATACAAAACTGAGTTGCATGCCAGATGTGCAGGAAGGTGAGAGTTTTCACCAGAGACAGAGTGGGGAACAGAACAGGCAGACTGACTGAAAAACACTGCTGAGGGGAGCAGCGGGCGAGTCAGGAGAGGTCTGCCATACCCTGTGGGTATCTTCCTGGCCTGCGGGGAATCGAACCCGCACTGCAGAGACTGCAGACAGCTTTACAGTCTTGCACCCAAACACCTGTGCCACCAGGGAGGTTCTGCAGATTTATTTTTTTAAGGAATTGGCTCACATGATTGTAGGACAGACTGCCAGGCAAGAATCTTAGGTAAGAGTTGATATAGTTTTGAGTTAAAGTCTGTAAGTAGGACTTTAGGTGAGAAATTTTAGCAGGTTATCAATGGTATAGTCTTCATTTTTTTTTAAAGATTTATTTATTCATGCATACAAGAACCAGGCTACAGGCCAGATGAGCTGGAGGGTGAGAAGATTCACCAGAGACAGAGTGGGGAACAGAACAGACAGACTGACTGAAACACACTGCTGAGGGGAGCAGGGGGCGCGACAGGAGAGGCCTGCTGTGCCTTGTGGGATTCTTGCCACCTGGCCAGGAACGAACCTGCGCTACAGAGGCTACAGACAGCTTCACTGCACTGTGCTCAACTTCCTGTGCCACTAGGGGAAAACTGGTATAGTCTTTAGGTGAAAATATTTCTTCTCTGGGAATCTATTATGACTTAAATTATTTCAATCTGTTATGATTTAAAGTTATTTACTGGATGATATCAATGAACATTGAGGGTATTAGTATTTACTTAAATTAAAGTGGCTTATAAATGTTGATCATAAATACAACATACACTAATAGTGAATTTTAAACAAGTGTTTGACCACACAGCTAGATACCGTGTTCTAGCCAGGTGAACAAACACAATTAACCATCATAGTCCCCCACCATGACCATGCTGAGGAACAAATGATGTGTTTGGTACCTGCAATCTCTTCTCCTAGGTAGCAGTGCACATCTGATCTTAAGAGAACCCAGAAGTATCTGACCAGTAATTTATATCCAGTGACCTGAAACAAAACTCTATATTGTATCAAAAATATTTTTTAAGGATTTGCAATTGGATATAAACATGAATAACCAAAGAACAGAAAGTGGAAGCTTGTGTGACTTTAAGCAGGGTCAAGGATGTCAAAACGACAAATTAAAACCATGAGGAATCAGTAAATAAGAAGTAATTGGGCCACTCTGTTGGCACAGCCGGTTGAGCACAGTGCTGTGCTCAACCCACTGCCTCTGCAGCACGGGTTCAATTCCCCACAGGCCAGGGAGATACCCACATGATGTAGCAGACCTCTCCTGTCTCGCCCACTGCTCCCCTCAGCAGTCCATCTGCCTGTTCTGCTCCCTGCTCTGTCTCTGGTGAATTCTCTCACCCTCCCGTGCCTCTGGCCTATACCTCAGTTCTTGTATAAATTTAAAAAATAAATAAATATAAAGGTATTAATTCAATAACTAAGAAGCTCAGCCTGGTTTAAGAAGCATCAAAGATTATATAACTGAAAATGGAATCAACATAAAAAAGGATAATGACACCTGCATTTTAATTCCAGCATTCATGAAATCTGTCATAATTGAGGTTATTACACTCAAATTACTTTATGCATTCTAAACAGCCATTGCTGATTCCCAAGCTGATTTGTTTTGAAAATTTTTTTAAGCAAAATCCCTAACAAAAAAGAGAAGTTAAAATGAGAAGTTTGAGTTAGTCAGAAGTTTGAGAAATTAGTAAGTGCAAGAAAAGAGAGACACAAGTTCAGCAATATTCTGCACCTTCCTTCCTCAAAAACTTAATCCATTATGTGAGAAACAAGAAAGGAAAGTTCCATAAAAGGACTTCCATAGAGAGTAATTTATCCATTCAGTAATTTCACCTTAAAAAAAATGAGAATTGGGCCTCCCCCGTGGCGCAGCGGTTGAGCACTGGGTTGCGAAGCTGCCTGCGGCCTCTGCGGCGCCGGTTCAATCCCCGGCTGCTCCCCGGCCACCAGAGGAGGGTCCCACATGGCGCGCAGACCTCTCCTGCCACCCGCTGCTCCCCTCAGCAGTGTACTTCGGTCCTTCTGCCTGCTCTGCTCCCCGCTCTGGCTCTGGTGAATTCTCTCACCCTCCCGCGCTTCTGACTGTACCCAGTGCATGTATAAACAAAACAAACAAATAAATAAATAAATAAAAACATGCCTCTCTATATTAAAAAAAAAAAAAATGAGAATTAAAAATTCCTTAGGAGGCCTCCCTGGTGGCACATGTGGTTGAGCACAGTGCTGTAAAGCTGTCTGCACCCTCTGCAGTGCAAGTTTGATCCAGCTGGCTGCAAAGCTACCCACATGGTGTGGCAGACCTCTCCTGCCTTGCCTGCTACTCCTCTCAGCAGCATGTTTCAGTCAGTCTGTCTGTTCTGTTCCCCACTCTGTCTCTGGTGAATCCTCTCACCCTCCTGCACCTCTGGCCTGTACCCCAGTTCTTGTGTGCATGAATAAATAAATCTTAAAAAAAAAAGATAAACTAAAAATGATATATGTCACCAGAATATCTGGAATGAAACAAAAGCAGTCTTAAAAGGGTGGAAATTTGCAGTACATGTCCATATTAAAAAGCAAGAAAAATTCCAAATAAACAACTTAACATTATACATAAGACCACTTAAAAAAGAGGGATAAGGGCCTCCCAGGGTGGCGCAGCATTTGAGCACTGGGCTGCGAAGCTGCCCGCAGCCTCTGCAGTGCTGTTAGATCCCTGGCCGCTGGCAAGGGTCCCACATGGAGCGCAGATCTCTCCTGCCACACCCACTGCTCCCCTCAGCACTGTACTTCGTCAGTCTGCCTGTTCTGTTCCCCGTTCTGGCTCTGGTGGATTCTCTCATCCTCCCATGCTTCTGACTGTACTCAGTGCTTGTATAAATAAAATTAAAAAAAAGAAAAAAAAAGAGGGACAAATAAAATGCAAAGTTGGTAGAAGGAAACAATAAAAATACGAACAAAAAATCAATAAAATAGGTATCAAGAAGTCAATGAAAGCAAAAACTGATAATTTGAAAAGAAAAACAAAGCAAATAAGCCCCTAGCTAGGCAAAGAAAAAAGAAGAGGTTTGGGAGCCTCCCCAGTGGCACAGCACTATGAAGCAATCCATAGCCTCTGCAGCACGAGTTCTATCCCCAGCCAGGGAGCTAACTCACATGGTGCAACAGACCTCTCCTGCCTCATCTGCTGCGCCCCTCAGCAGTGTATTTCAGTCAATCTGCCTGTTCTGTTCCCCACTCTGTCTCTGGTGAATCCTCTCACCCTCTACACCTCAGGCCTGTACCCCAGTTCTTGTATGTATAGATGAATAAATCTTTATAAAAAACAAAGAAAAAGGAAGAGGAGGGAGAGGAAGGGAAAGGGAGAGGGGGCTGGTGGGGTGGAGCCGGAGGAGAATGAGGAATAGAAAAAGCAGGAAGAGGAGGAATAGATGAGGAGCAGGAAGAAGAGGGAAACATCAGTAAACAGCAGAGCTCCTCCAGGGCCATGTGCCAAGAGTCCCACCTGTCTTCCTTCAGTGAGTGACCAGGAGCATGGAATAGCTTTTGGGCATTGCCCCAGAGTTGCAGATCCCCTATTGCCACTGCATTAGCTCCATGCCCCATCTGCCTGCCTCTGGTGACTGAGTTGGAAATTGGAGCAGGAGGTGGTTCCAGAACTACAGATTCCCCTTTGACACATGTGCTCTCATCCTATATGGCTACCTCCAGTGACTGAACTCCAGACTGGAAGAGACTCTAGGTGTGGTTCCAGAGGCCTAGAGCCACTCCAGCAGCCACATGCAACCTGAGCCCCATCTTCCCACCTCCAGTAGTGAATAGGAACCGGAACAATCTTATACAGTAACACCAGGGCTGCTGAAACACTGTAACCACTGTGTGTGCCCCATGATCATCCACCATATACCAACCCTCTAGGATCCCAGTCATCAAGACCAATATCTGATAAAAAGTCCAAAACAGTGAGGGGGGAGGACTCGCATCCAGGAGAAGACCCAACTATATTAATGCAGAGGTAACCAAACAATGGAGAGAAAGAACACTTCAAATGACCTCTTAAGTTATTAGGGGAACAATATGCCACTGAAAGCTAACTTCCAGAACTCAACCACAATAACATGAAAGAGGTTTTCTTTCTATCATATGCAGAATTGAAAATTGCTATTATATTAAAAAAAATTCAAAGGAATAGAATACAAAGGAAACACAAATAAAAGGATCAGAATTACACAAGATATTAAAAAAATGAATAGTATCATAAACACAATGAGCAGAAGATCAAAATTGAAACACTAAAGAAAATAATGGAGGGACCTCCCTGGTGGCACAGAATTGTGAAGCTGTCCACAGCCACTGCAGCACAGGTTTGATCCGCCGGCCAGGGAGATGACCTACATGGCACAGCAGACCTCTCTTGTTTGGCCCGCTGCTCCCCTCAGCAGTGTATTTCAGTTGATTCACCTGTTCTGCTCTCCACTCTGTCTCTGGTGAATTTTCTCACCCACCGCATGTCTGGCCTGCACCTAGTTCTTATATGCATAAATAAATCAATCTTTAAAAAAAAGAAAATAATGGATCTGCAGAATGTGGAAAGTTCAGTAAAGGAGATGAAAACTCAAGAGAAAGCCAAGGAAGTAGAATAAAACAAATGGAATATTGAATCAATAAACTTGAAGATGCAAATGGGGCCAAAAAACAGATAGGGAAATAGAGGATGACGTTTTAAAAAAGTGAAGAATGTCAATAATTATCTGACTCTTAGATATAACAAGAGTTATGATAAAAGGGAGAGCAGATCACGGAGATATAACACTCGTTAATGCTTAGTCACTAAACAAAGGAGTTTTGAAATACAATGAGGAATTAATAACAACTCTAAAAACAGACATTGGAGAAAATACATATGTTGTTGGAGACTTTAACATTCTATTCTGACAAATGCAAAGATAAACTAGACATAAAATAGACATACAATTGCTTCATTTTTTTAATATTTTATTTTATGTAATTCTTATATCATTTTTCATTTTTTGCACAATGTATGCATTTTCATTTTGGTTATATTCCCCATATAATTGCACCACCCCTTATTTTGACCCTAGTCCTTCCTCTCTCCTTCCCTTCCCTGCCCGTAGTGTGTCTCTGGTTTATAGTTGCTTGTTGATTTTGATTTTTACTTTGTATTAATTAGTCTTTTTCCTGGTCCCTTATTTAGGTTTTCTAAATTCCTGCTATGAGTGAGACAATCCAGTATTTTTCTTTTTGTTTCTGAGTTATTTCGCTGAGCATGATCCCTTCCAGTGCCATCCATGTTGCTGCAAATTGCATGTGTTTATGTTTTTGATTGCTGAGTAATATTCCACTATGTATATGCACCACATCTTCTTTTTTTTTCTTTTTAAACAATAAATTTTATTTTTATATTCCCCATACAATTGCAACCCCACCATTCTGACCCCAATCCCTCCCCTCCTGCCCCCCATCCCCCAAAAAGTGTCTCTGGTTCATGGTTTCTTGTTGATTTTGATTTTCACTTTCTTATAGTTATTCATTTTCCTGGTCCCTTATTTAAGTTTTCTAGACTGCTGCTATGAGTGAGACCGTCCGGTATTTTTCTTTTTCTTTCTGGCTTATTTCGCTGAGCATGATCCCTTCCAGCGCCATCCATGTTGCTGCAAATTGCATGTGTTTATCTTTTTTGAATGCTGAGTAATATTCCATGGTATATATGTACCACATCTTCTTGATCCAGTCATCTATTTTTGGGCATTTGGGCTGTTTCCAAAGCTTAGCTATTGTAAATAGTGTTGCTATAAACATAGGGGTGCAGGTGTTCTTTGGAATGGATGTTTCTGTGTCATTTGGGTAAATACCTAGGAGTGGAATTGCTGGATCATATGGAAGCTCTATGTTTAGTAGGTCCAGAAATCTCAACACAGCTCTCCATAGTGGTTGGACCAGTTTGAACTCCCACCAACAGTGCAGGAGAGTTCCTTTTTCTCCACATCCTCACCAACATTTGTTGTTGCTAGTTTTTTTAATATGTGCCATTCTCACTGGTGTAAGATGGTATCTCATGGTAGTTTTGATTTGCATTTCCCTGATTACAAGTGATGTTGAACATTTTTACAGACACATCACCCAAAGCAGTGATAGTGAAGGCAAAGATAAACATCAAATTAAAGAGACTACATCAAATTAAAGAGCTTCTGCACAGCAAAAGAGACAATAACAAAAACAAAGAGAAACCCCACCGACTGGGAGAACATTTTTGCACCCAACACTAATGATAAAGGACTGATCACAAAAATCTGCAAAGAGCTGATGAGACTCAACAACAACAAAGAAAATAATCCAGTCAAAAAATGGGCAGAAGAGCTGAAAAGAAACTTCTCTGAAGAGGAATTGTGAATGGTCAACAGGCAAATGAAAAAATGTACCACATCTTCTTGATCCAGTCATTTATTTTTGGGCATTTGGGCATTAGCTATTGTAAATAGTGCTGCTATAAACATAGGGATGAAGGTGCCCTTTGGAATTAATGTCTCTGTTCCATTTGGGAAAATACCTATGAGTGCAATTGCTGGATCATATGGAAGCTCTATCATTAGTAGGTCAACTAATCTTTGACAAAGTAGCAAAGAATATGCACTGGAGCAAAGAAAGTTTGTTCAATAAATGGTGTTGGGAAAACTGGATCACTACATGTAAAAGAATGAAGCTTGACTACTACCTCACACCATGCACAAAAAAACCAACTCAAAATGGATTAAAGAACTAGACATAAGACCTGAAACCATAAAAAAAATACATAGAAGAAAATATAGGCGAAACACTACATGACATGGACCTCAAAGACATCTTTACAGACATATCACCCAAAGCAGTGATAGTGAAGGCAAAGATAAACAGCTGGGACTACATCAAAATAAAGAGCTTCTGCACAGCAAAAGAGACAATAACCAAAACAAAGAGAAACCCCACCGACTGGGAGAACATTTTTGCACACAACACTAATAATAAAGGACTAATCACAGTTGCTTTAAATAACAAATTAGGGGACTCCCTGGTGGCACAGAGCTTAAAGGCAGCCCTATCAAGCTATTGCCAGCCACTGAAGTATGAGTTCGATCCCTAGCTGGCCAGGGAGCAACCCACATGGTGCAAGAGACCTCTGCTGCCTTGCCCACTGCTCCCCTCAGCAGTGTGTTTCAGTATCTACTGTTTTGCTCCCACTCTCTCTGGTGAATCCTCTCACCATCCCCCCACACCTCTTGCTTACATCCCAGTTCTTGCATGCATGAATAAATAAATCTTTAAAAATAAATAACTATATAAGGCGTGCAGACCTCTCCTACCGCCTTCTGCTCCCTTCAGCATTGCACTTTGTCAGTCTGCCTGTTCTGCTCTCCGCTCCATCTCTGATGAATTCTCTCACCCTCTTGCACTTCTGACTGTACTCAGTGCTTGTATAAATAAATGAATAAATCTTTAAAAAAAAGAAATAACTATATATATAAATAAATAAATAGACTATGTTATACTAATAGGTATTTATAGGGCAATGCATCCTCAAACAAAAACAAATACCCATTACTTTCATGCGCATATGGATTGTTCTCCAGAATTGACCACATAATGGAGCACAAGAGAAGTATCAAGAAATTCATGAAGTTTGAAATCTACCAAGCATCTTTCTTGATTTTTGAAGGCTAATTTATTTTTATAATTTCAGCGTAAATAACTCAAAGAGTAATATTCAACTACAAAAAAAGCAGAGGAATCTGCTAATAGCTGGAGACTAAACAACACACTACTGAAGAGCACAGGGTCAATAAGGAATCAAAGAAAAAACCAAAAATATTTTGAAACAAATTTCATTTTCTTTCTTTTTTTTTTTTTAAAGATTGATTTATTTATACAAGAACCAGGGTACAGGCCAGATGTGCATGAGGGTGAGAAGATTCACCAGAGACAAAGCAGGGAACAGATCAGGCAGACAAACTGAAATACACTGCTGAGAGGAGCAGCGAGTGAGACACGAGAGTTCCGCTGTGCCATGTGGGGATCTCCCTGTCGGGCTGGGATGGAACCTGCACTACAGAGGCTGCAGACAGATTGACAGTGCTGTGCTCAACTGCCTGCGCCACCAGGGAGGCCGACACAAATTTTAATGAAAACAACATTCAGAATTTATGGGACACAGCAACATTAATAAAAAGGGGAAATATATAGCAATATAGTACTATATCAAGAAACAAGGAAGAACCCAAATGAACAACTTTGATCTCATTTCAAGGAACTTTAAAAAGAAAAAGGGAAAAAGGCAGTAGAAGGAAGGGAAAATAAAAATCAGAGCACAAACAAACAGAATAGAAATTTAAAAAGACAATCCAAAATATAAATGAAAAGAAGACAGTTTTTTGAAAAAATAAACAAAATAGACAAAAGCCTAGCTAGACTCACTATGAAAATGAAGGGTAAATTCAAATAAATAGAGTCAAAAACAAAATAGGAGTGTTACAGTAGGCACTGCAAAAATTCAGAGGACACACACACAAAAAAAATTCAGAGGACAATAAGAGATTACTATGAACATTTATATGCAAATAAGTTCAACAACCTAGATGAGATGGACTGATTCTTAGAAGTATAACATCATCCAAGACTGAGTGGAAGATATAGAAAGCTAGATCAAACCAACCACAAGCAAGGAAATTGAAGCAATAATAAAAAATATCCTAATAATAATGATAATAATAAAAATAAAAAAACCAGGATGAGATGACTTTTCAAATAAGTTCTAATAAAATTTCAAAAATGAACTAAAATCTATCCTGCTCAGACTCTCAAAAACCTGAGAAAGACAAAACTATTATAAAACATTTATGAGGTTAACATTACTCTAATAACAACACCAAACAAAGACAACACAAAAAGAGAATGCTACAGACCAATGTACCTAATGAACACAGATGCAAAAATCTTAGTATAATGTCCCGACCCGCGGGATTCGTAGGCACAAAAAGAGAAGGGCTGAGGATTGAAATGAGGGGCTTGAGACAACTTGATGCTAGCGGTTGCTTCTTTATTTTTTCTTTACCTTCTCTTACTTTTCCATGTCTTTCTTTTCCCTGTCTTTCTACTTTCCCTGGCCTTCTCTCTGCTTTCTCGCAGTATCCTCTCGCAGTACCCTCTCACAGTATCCTATCCTCTCTCACGTGGTTCTTTTCATATACCCTGGTAGCTCCTCCCATCATACCTCCCAGTCTCACATGATTTACAGGAAAACGAAGTGGTTTCTCAGAAGGCGAAACGGTAAAACGAAACTTAACTCATCGCATGCATGTGCAACACGGCGCATGCTCTGGACAGCTCCGGACAGTATAAATTAATCCAACAGTATATTAAAAGGATTATATATCATGAATAATTGATATTTATACAGAACGCAAGGATGGTTCAACATCCAAAAATCAATCAATGTAATTCATTACATCAACACAAAGGGAGAAAATAAATATATGATTATATCTAAAGATGCTAAGTAAGAATATGGTGTGATTTATCATCCATTTATGATAAAAACTCTTTAAAAAGTAGAGGTAAATAGACATATCTTAACAAAATCACACCTATATATGACAAACCTATGGCAAATAATCTTGAAAGGTGAAAAATTTGAATCATTTTTACTAAGATCTGATATAAGACAATGATATCCACTGTCACCAATACTCAATATAGTATTAGAAGTCCTAGCTAAAGTGATTAGGCAAGAGAAGACACAAAGAAATGGAATGACATCTATGCTCACAGATTGGAAGAATCAACTTTATCAAAATTGCAATACTACCCAAAGCAATTATCAGATTCAATGCAATTCCAGTAAAAGTCTTAATGGTATTCTTCAGAAAATTGAAGAAATATTACTAAAATTCATATGGAACTACAAAACACATAAATGTTCAAAGTTCTTCTGAATAAAAAGGGGAAAATGTTGTTATTATACTGCCAGACTTCAAATTATTCTATAAATCCATAATAAATAAAACAACATGGTACTGACACAAAAACCGACACACTGCTAATGGCACAGAATTGAGAACCCAGAAATAAACGACACATATGTGGGCAGACAATCTATGACAAGGAGTGAATAATTAACAGTGGAATAAAAACACTCTTTTTTCATAAACACTGTTGAGAAAATTGGAATGCCACATGCAAAAGAATTAAACTTGACAGTTCACACCATACATGAAAGTAAACTCAACATGGGTAATAGACATAGATGTAAGACCTGAAACCATAAAATAGATAGAAGAAAACATAGGCAAGACTCTCCATGAAATAAATTTCTAAAATACTTTTGTGGATTCATTCCCAGAAGTAAGGGGGGGGGTGGGATTTAAGCATTCGGGATGACATCAAACTAAAAAGCTTCTGAATAGCCAATGAAACAGTAATCAAAGACAAAGACACTCAATGGATGGCAGGAAATATTTACACATCATATACTACAAGGGACTGATATGAAAGATCTGTAGTGAGCTCTTGCAACTCAACAAAAAGAAAATAACCAATTTAAAAAATGGACAGGAGAACTAAAATAGGCTCTTCTCCAAAGAAAAAATATTGATGGTCAGAGGAATATATATATATATATATATATATATATATATATATATATATATAATGTTCATGATCAGGTATCATGAAAATGAAAATCATAGTTAGCTATTACTTCAGATCAGTGAGAATGGACCATATTCAAAAAAACCAGAAACAACAAGTGCTGGTAAGGGTGTGGAGAAAAAGAAATCACTTACAGGGCCTCTCCAGTGGTGCAGTGGGTTGAGTGCAGCGCTGTGAAGCTCCACAACCTCTGCAACATGGGTTCGATTCCTGGCTGGCCAAGGAGATTCCCACATGGCGCAGCAGACCTCTCCTGCCATGCCCACTGCTCCCCTCAGCAGTGTATTTCGGTCTGTTTGCCTGTTCTGCTCCCCACTCTGTCAGTGGTGGATCCTCTCACACCCTGTACCTCTGACCTGTATCCCAGTTCTGTATAAAAAAAAATCACTTACATTGTTAGTGAGAATGTTGACTAGTCCAGCCCCTATAGATAGAAGTGTGGAAGTTCAACAAGAGAGAAAAATGGATCTGCAATCCCACTCTTAGGTGTCTACTCAAAGAACACAATGCGCTGATTTAAGAGGAAATCTGAGCTCCAATGATTATTGCAGGCTTATTTACCATACCAAGGTACTGAACAATCTAACAAACAGATGAGTGCCCCCAAACAGATGAGTGGCTCAAGAAGATGGGATACTACTCAACAATCAAAAAATATGATATGATTTTCGCAACAGCATGGATGGAGTCAGAAGGAATTATGCTAAGCAAAGTAAACCAGAAGGAGAAACACAAACACCAGATGGTGTTACTTCTGTGGAATACGATCAAAGAGAAACTTTAAAACTAACCCTTGAAAACTGACTGTAGATCTGAGACATCCAGTAGTGAGGTAAAGGGAGGAATGATAACAGGATTGGGGGAAGCTGTGATGATCACCCTGAGATAACCACACTGTCAAAATACAAGCAACCATATAAAACACTTTATTAAAATTAATTAATTAAAAAATAGAATCTCAAGAGAAAGTGCAGGAATATGATTATGTGAGATTAGTTTAAAAAATTGTATGCCAATAAATAAGCTTTAAGAAATGGATAAATTGCTATGTCAATATAATCTATCGAGATTTTCCCAGGAAGAAACATATAAACTGATCACAACAATTGCTTAGAAACAATAACAACAACAAAAAATCTCCCAAAACACAAACTCGAAGCCCAGGTGACTTTACAAATTAATTTTACCAAGACTTCTAAGGACTAATGATTACCTTGCTCAAATTGTTTTAAAAAAATACAAGAAGGAATTCTCTAGCATATTTCACGATATTTTAATACCAAAACCAGACAAAGGCAGCCCAAAAAATTATAGTCCAAAATTCTAGTTGAATATTGATTCAAGTATTTTCAGCAAGAACCAGCAGATTGAGTTCAATAGTATATCACAAGTTTTATACAAATTTATACATTATAGTCAAGTGAGATTCACCTGAGAGATGCAATAATGGTTTCATATTCATAAATTAATTAATGTAATACACCATATCAACAAAAGTAAAGTGAAAAAGCATATAATAATATCAATAGGTGCAGAGAAAACACTAAGATTCAAAATCTACTTATGATAAAAATTCTAAACATGATAGTAAAAAGAGGAATCTACATTATTATAATAAAAACCATATAATACAATAAATTACTAAATGGTAAAAAATATTGTAAATTCTGGCTGTAGCTATCAGACAAACACCTGAAATACAGGGAAATCAATCAAACAGGAAGAGAAGAAGTGAAACTATCGATATTTGTAAACAATGTGATATGATATACAGAAAATCCTAAAGATGCCATCAAAAAGTCATTAGCATAATGGACTATGGTGGTGGGCTATGGGCGATTTGGTGGCAGGTACCCTGAACTGACAGTATCTGATGGGGAGAAACTAATGTCACTACATATAAAAGAATAAATTTTTATTAAAGATGTTATTAGCAATGATACATGAATATAATAAGTGGCAGTCTACAAAATCAACATACAAAAAACATAGCTTTCTTTGACACAGCCTGCCACCTGAGCAGACGTACCTGGGAGGCTGGGTTGCAGCAGTGGTTTCTAAAAAAAGCAGTATGTTTAAACATTAGCTTAAATCCGAAAATGGCAACCTTGGGAATTCCTACCCACCACCAGAGCAGGCTGCCTGTGGGAGTCCCTTTCTTGGTGCAAAGCTACGCTTGAGTACCAGAGATTCTAAGGGGTGTAAGCAGCAGGAGTTTCCCTCAGGTCATCCAGAGCATTGCCTCTGGGCAACACCCAAGCCATCCTGCAGATGGAGACTGTGGAACAGCTCTAGAGGCCCATCTTAGTAGGCCAGGCTTGATGGCCTCCCTAGGACTAGCCAGATTTGAGCATCAGAGCTCTCCCAACTCTATAGGACTCAGGAAGTGACAGTGGGTGGCAGGCATTTTAGTGGGGTGGAGGATATTGACAGATGCCAGCAGTGTTGGAAGGCAGCTGTGGTTCTCCTGGCACACCACTTCAGGGCATGCAACCCCACTTGGAATTGTGGTGGCAAGGTTGCCCTGTGATGGAGCAAGCTGTGGTCCCTGGTTCAGGGATTCGGGGAGGAGCATGGGGCCCCACTAGGCCAACTCTGGTGCTGAAGCTCCTTGGTATTGCAGGTAATTGAGAGGCCAGTGAAATCCTTAGCCAAAATGCATCAGCTGTTGGACCTGTGTCCCAGAGTTGCTGCAGACCTTCTATGTTATTAAACCCGGCCACATTTAAGGGGTACTAAGTGCAGAGTGCCTCTGGCCCCACTGAGCCTGGTTCTGGCTATGTCCACCAGCACATGAACCTGCCATAAGGTCAGGGCAAGTGAAGTCTGCGCAGGCATAGTGTTTTTCCCTTTTATAGCCGGCACCTGAATCTTATCAATAGCATGGACCAATCAGGTGCAAGCTAAATGAGCTAATCAGATTCAAGTGCAAATCATTAGTTAATTATTCAGATTGAGAGCAAGAATGAGCTTACAGTGAAATATAGTTCAATCAGGCACTTAGGCTTAAAAATGGTACTATCAGAATTGTAGGTTGGGGGACTCTGAAAAAGAATACAAAACAGGGCAGGAACTAGCTTAGGAAATCCTTTTCACTACCTCTGGAAAAAAAATGGATAAACAGCTGACCTCTGAAGAAAGAAGCATCCAATAGTCAACAGCACTGGGGAGTCGGGTCAAACAATTACAGGTAGTGACCAGCTCTCAAAGGTGACCCAGACACAAAGGTGCCAGTTACCAGTCAACAGTACTGGACAGCACTGGTTTGTAGTGCTGGTCACTATCAGTCACCAGAAGCGGTATCAGAAACATCACTGTTAAGAGCTCTTTGTGAGTTTTTTTGAGACACCAGGCTGAGGCCTATGGTGCTGTTTTCAGGTGATGTCAGAGGCAGGGGTGGACACTGGTGCAGTGGCTAGATCTCTGTGAAGGTCTTCAGCTTCTCTTCTGTAGGGTAAGGAAAAATGTCAGGCTTTTCTGCCCTCTCACCATCAGGATAGATGATGGATACTTGCGGTACTGAATGCCTACCTGATGGCGGGCACCTGGAATAGGGTGTAGGCATAAGTAGATGGGATTCACCTGGGCTAAGACTGGGCTTTTAAGGGTGGCACCACAGGGACGCCAGGAGAAGCCGAGAGAGAAGCAAAGAAGCAGGAGCAGAGATCACGGGAGAGCCCAGATAGAGTGAGGATTTGCTGGGGGCTAGCAGGACTGCCAGCCTCCCAGCCCCCAAGCACCCTTGCCTGCTGTCTACCTGGTAAATCTCAATAAACGACCTGCAAAAACCACTGAGGACTCTGACTTCTCCTTTACCCGGTCTGCTGGATCATAGAAAACCTGCACTGTATCCATTCCTGCCTCTACAATTGGCATAAGTCAGCAAGATGATCCATGCAGACGGGTATGGGAGCCCTCCGAAGACCTGGAGGGACTGAGGAGTAACAGACTGTGTTTGTCTGTGATGACACAGGAGGCGTCATGGCGGCACAGGAGATGGACAAGGTCCGGAGCTGCAGGACGAGACCTCGCATGGAGGAGATGCCCAAGAGGACCAGCCAACGACCCCCGAGGCAGCAAGAATCGTCGGGGAAGAGAGGGCCACGATTTGGAGCTCGCCAGTGCTGATGGCAGGGAGAGGCCTAATGGACTTGGACTCATGGACTTGGACTGATGGACTTGGACTGACAATCCCGCCAGAAGGCAGAGGAATCTTGGCAAGTTAAGTTTTTGGGACCCTGGGAGGATGCTATTGTTTGTACATCCCAGGAGATGGGAATCTGGGCGTGGCCAGTGGGCCTTGATGGCCAAAAGCAGCCTGTGTATGCCCAGCAACTAGGCAGAGGAGAAAAGCCAACTGAGAAGGCAAAAGCTGGTATTGATGCTAAGTGAGAAACCCTGAGTGGCTGTTAAGCAGCCTGGGTATGCTGAAGACCAGTGAGTGAGTCTCTTAAAATCACTTCTGGGTGATGCCCTGCTCGTTGTCGAGTGAGGGTGAGGAGTTGAGGAACTCGTCCTTGGGGGATGGGTGGGGAATGTGGCTTGGGATGGAGCCCAAGCTGAATGTAGAGTTTGTATCCAAGGATCCCTGACCCATGTGCAGTGGGTTGGCCTGAGCACAGGGGTCTGTGATTCACATTGGTGGCTATGAAAGCCGAATGTTGGAGCAACTGCAGACAGAAAACCTGAGGGTTGGCGATTACCCCCAACAGAATAGAATCGCCAATCCCAGAGTGAGTGTATCCTGGGGGTGGATGCGGTGTGAGGCTTGTAGCCGAGACTACAGCCAGAGAAGGTCAGGAAGCCTGACAGCTCCTGGTGTGTGACAGTAGATGCCGTGAGTGATTCCCCTCCCTCGTATGAGCAGTGCCTTCGACAGCAGATTTGGTGGCTCATCTGCTGGCAAATTGTCTTTTGCCACTACGTTGGTGCCCTGCCTGGACTTATTTGTGTTCTGTTGTATTTTGTTGTTATATTGTGATGTATTTGCTTTTGTGGGCCATGTTGCATTGTTTATGTTTGCTAAGAAAATTGTACATATGAAGATATATGGCAGAAAACCCTGAGGGGGTGGACTGTAGGGTAAGGAAAAATGTCAGGCTTTTCTGCCCTCTTGCCATCAGGATAGATGATGGATCCTTGAGGTCCTGAATGCATGCCTGATGGTGGGCACCTGGAATAGAGTAAAGATGATAAATATTGTGTTATACATATTTTAACCCAATTATACATTTTTTAAAATAGGGATGGGTGTAGGAGTAGTTTGTGTAGAGAATGCACACATGACTACTCCTGGTTCTGTGTACAGTCTTATGGGAGCCAGGCACAGCTATCTTTATCAGGAAGGCAGGAAAAAGCAAAACTAAGATGGGTAGTATAGACAGACATGCATTCTTACAGTGGAAGAAACCCCACCCTGGACATAGCAATTTGCATGGAGTGAGATCCAGAAGGTGCAGAGATTTAAATTTACCCTGGGGAACAGGAGGGAGAGTTGTATCCTGCCCCTAGATACCCAAGCTCTTTGATCCTTTGTATTGGACACTAGTCCCAAGTACAACATTGAGGGTCTGTGGGAACATGCCCAGGAAAAAACAAGGACCTACAGGGAATGGAGAAACCACCTTGAAAGGACTCACATTCACACTCACTTGTCCTGGGACCCAGAAAAATATCATTCATTGTAGTGCCAGGAAGGCACAGAGCTGGTTCTCTATGATCCGAGCAGATAAGTAAAGGAGAGTCCTGAAACCCTAAGTGGCTATTTAAGGCTTTTATTGAGCTTTGCATGACAACCGGGTACACTGCAGGCAGGGGTTCCAGGGTCCAGGAGGCTGGCAGACCTCTGCCCCTAGTGAATCTCCACTATTTACTGGGTTCTCTGGCATTGTCTCATGACCTCTGCTTCTCTGCTCGTTTTTCTTCCTGCTGCTCTTCTCTTTGCAAATACCAATACTGCAGCCATGGTCCATAGAATCTGAATATAACAATGTAAAAAATGCAGGTGCCCGCCATCAGGCATGCAACCCAAATGGTGGGAGGGCAGAAAAGTCTGACAATAATTTACCCTACATTCATCATTCTGAAAAGCACCTGAACCACAGATGAATATCTCCCACTTACCTTACAGCATCTGCCTGAAAGGCAGAAAGTTTGGGGAACTTCCCCATGTTGGAAACATTGGTGGATGCTATTTTGGCAATCTCACACACTCAACTTTGCTAATACCAGTGTAGGTGAGCACTATCTTGAAACCCTCCTTCCAGTCCTCTAGATATTATAGATAAGCCCCTCTGAAAGCTCCTTGTACCCAGGCAATTTAATGATGTGTCACGGTGCTGTTATAGAAGGATGCAACTGTCAGTCTGGACTTGTAACTCCTCCCCGTTATAGTGATGCTGTGGCTATTCTTATTCACCCCAACATAGCCAGGTCAAGTCAATAACCTACCTTGCCAACTCAACATAGTAAGCTGTTAAGTGCACACAGGGGCCACACCTTGAACATTTATGTGATAGGTGAGAAGCCGAACTTCTTGACTCCATGGGATATTACCTGCACAAGGCCAATCTATCTATAGTAGATAAATATACTTGGCTAGTTCCTAAACTCTTTTGCTGATTATCTTTAACAGTGACTGAAATATTAATTTCTGATTTTTAGCCGATCTATCTGTATAATTTGTATTGTGCTTAATTTGTAATATTATTATAATGCATTTCTTTCATGTATTTAACAGAATGTTTTATTTATTATAAAAAATAAAACAGGAGCCTCCCTGGTGGCACAAGGTGTTAAGATGCAGCACTATGAAGCTTACTTAATGAAGACTTGCTTAATGAAGATGCAGCATCTCACCCACTGCTCCCCTCAACAGTGTATTTTAGCACATCTGTCTGTTATGCTCGTCATGATTTTTCTGATGAGTCTTTTCACACCCCCACATCTCTGGCCTGTACCCCAGTGTTTGTATGCATAAATAAATAAATCTTTAAAAAATAAAATAAAACAGTATTAGTTTTATATACTGAATTATTTTATTGAGAATATGGGATAGAAAGAAAGAATGCAGAATTCTGTAATGAAAATATTAAGGCATGAAAAAAGTTTATTGAATACCATAAACCTTTACATTTAATTTTAACCGAAAAAATGTCATGTATATAAATTGTTAACTATGCTATTTCTGATTTACCATGTATTACCCTATGTGAATTCATAGGACCTCAAGCAAATTACTCAAAGTACAGGAGTTTAAGGAAATTCAGCACCAAATTGTGTGACCAGAGAGTGTGTCAAGGGGATGCCTTTGTTTTATTCTTCTTGTTTCTTTGATTCCTCACAAAATTAATGCCCAGTTTCGAAAAGTGAGGCTTAGGAAGACTAACCACACACATCAGTAATAATTGGGCTTTTCCTGCTCTCCCTCCTTCCTGCATCCCCTTTTTCTTTCATTCTTTCTTATTCATTTTGAAAATGAAAATAACTAATAAGGCAGGTTAATTTTAAGCTTCTAAAGTATCGTGAAAGGAAAGGAAAAACACGTATTTTGACATACTGAAAAAAATGTCTCTTAGTATTTTGGAGTTAAATACAATTTTTTGTTTTGCTTTTTTCTTTTATCCTATTTGAATGGGGGAAAAAAAAGAAACCTCTTAGACACAATTATAAGCCAATATTGCCACAATAAAAAATCTACAGTGATATATGCTTACTGGGTCCTTATATATCAACTCTGCGCTTCTTCCCTCTCATGCTTGTTTTTCTATGGTTGAAATGCAGCTATTACATTAAACATGTGCCTTTGGTCTTATTAAAATTTCAAAAGCACATTCTTTGTCTTTAAGCTAAAGAATTATGCATGCCTTTATTTTGCACTTATTTAAATTTTTAGTATATAATGTACTTTTCCAATGTCTGTTTTTCAGTTAAGTTACATTTTACTTTTAAGTTTTTTTTTGTTTTTTTTTTGTATTTTGGATGTGAAATTTATTCTCTTAGTTGACTCCTTCCATATTTTACAAATACTTATCAATCTGTACTTTCTTCTAACACTGTCATCAATTATTTAGTATCAGCCAGACAGGAAAATAGAGAAATATTTCCTTTTCTCACTTCCTGATATACAGTTTGGGGATGGTTATGCTTATGTCTCTCATTCATACAGCATGCCTTTTTCATTTTACAAATATCCTTAACAAATGCATTAATTTTCATAGACAGATTACCAAAATCTGTTTTTAAAGCTTATTAAAAAAGGTAACTTGTATGTTTGCTAACTTTATACTGTTACTTGTGATTCAAATTAAATCTGGTTGAACTCTGTGTGATAGATGTCACTCTGTTGGAGTGCTAAGGGGCAGACTTTCTGATTCCTATCATGCTGGTATTCCTGAAATGGAGTCTTCTCTGTTTTACTGCAGGTTAGTCCAGAGTATGAATTGCCTTATTAATTGAGGGCTTCTGAAGTTCTGCGTCATCTCATACACAGGTACTATCTCTCATATGAGGTATTAAAATATGTGTAGGTGGGCCTCCCTGGTGGCGCAGCGGTTGAGCACTGGGTTGCGAAGCTGCCCTCAGCCTCTGCAGCGCTGGTTTGATCCCTGGCTGCTCCCGGGCCACAGGAGGAGCGTCCCACATGGCACGCAGACCTCTCCTGCCGCCCACTGCTCCCCTCAGCAGTGTGCTTTGGTCCTTCTGCCTGCTCTGCTCCCCGCTCTGGCTCTGGTGAATTCTCTCACCCTCCTGCACTTCTGACTGTACCCAGTGCTTGTATAAATAAATGAAAAAATAAATATTTAAGAAAAATTTGTGTAGGATAATTTACTCTTTGATTTGATTCTGGCTTTTCTATAGACACACACACACACCAAAAAAAAAAAAAAAAAAAAAAAAACTCTCTCTCCTTATCTCTCATCTTCACGCTCTGCCAGCTTCTTAATATTCAGAACCATTGCTCAGTTCTAGGTTTAGCCTTGCTTAATTGCCTTATTAATGTACTTCAAAAATAATTCCATTCTCACAAGAAACATACCAGCAGTCTTAAATCAAATATTAAATATTGAGGAAACTATAGGGTAAAATGAATGTAGACAAGCTTCTGAGAAGTATTTTACTTCTCTTTTCACTCAAATATCTGCAAGGGAAAAGTGTAGAACATATTTCCTAACTCTTTAATAATGAAACAAACTTTATAGTTAGACAAGTAGTAAAGGTAATTAGTTTGGATATATTTTTGTCTTTATTGCAATTTCATCTTAGGACTGCCTTTATTATTTTTCTAAATAATTATTCATTGTTTATTATTTGCACTGTTATACAATTGAGAAAATTATTTTTAAGTTCAAAATGTGTGCATTGTGATATTTTTTGAGGCACCATAGAACTTAAAATCACACTTGAATGAAAACTGACTGGAAATGTAGGATAGTACATTAAAATAAGTTTTCTGATGGATTTTTATCACTTTTATAACTGCCTTAGTGAATTTGCTTGGTAATAGGCTAATCTTCTTTTCTTTTTTTAATGATTCTTTTTTCAATTATTAATTAACAATTAACTCGTTGTCTTCCTTCATCTCCGGAAGTTCATAGAAGATTGTCTGTGTTCTTGTTACTCTATTAATATTTCCCTTAATATATATATATATATTTCAAAGATTTATTTATTTATTCATACAAGCACTGGGTACAGTCAGAAGCGCAGGAGGGTGAGAGAATTCACCAGAGCCAGAGCGGGGAGCAGAACAGGCAGACTGATGAAACACACTGCTGAGGGGAGCAGCGAGCACCGCAGGAGAGGTCTGCACGCCATGTGGGACCCTCACCAGTGGCCGGGCATCGAACAGGCGCTGCACAGGTTGTGGCAGCTTCGCAGCCCAGCGCTCAACCTCTGCTCCACCAGGGAGGCCCTCTCTTAAATTTTAATTGACACATATTGAGCACTAAATCTTTCCTTAGGGATTTAGTTCTCTTGTATGGCTGCTCTGAGTTTCCTTCTTTCCAATATAATTGTATTCTCTTGCTTTTAAAAAATCATTTATCATGTTATTCATTTATCATATACCTTGCATGTATCATATAATTCTTTTTAGATAGTATGTCTTTTTTGTAAAATTTCTTTTTTCTTTAGATTTATGTATTCTTGCATACAAGAGCTGGGGTACAGGCCAGATGCGCAGGAGGGTGAGAGGATTCACCAGAGCCAGAGGGGAGCAGAATAGACAGACGACCGAAATACACTGCTAAGGGGAGCAGTGGGCATGACAGGAAAGGTCTGCTTCGCCATGTTTGATTCTCGGGGGCCAGCAGGATCAAACCGGTGCTGCAGAGTCTGAGGACAGCTTCACAGCACTGTGCTTAACCGCCTGCGCCACCAGGGGAGGCCCCAAATAATATGTCTTAATATTAAATTATTTTTCTTACTCCAGTTCTAATTATTTCCATTGATTCTCCCCATTTATAATCCACTTTTTCAGAAATATCATTTTTGTTTTACAATTTTTGTAATTGATACTTTTTAACATAAAAATTTTCCCTTGGGTTCCTTTTTTGTTACATATATATATATATATATATATGTATATATGTACTGTGAGCATGTCTTCTTGATTTTTTTTTCCTTTTGTACACATCCTCCCTATTTTCTTATAACAGTAAAAGCTCTTCATTTATTTGGTTAATCATTTAACTAGCTGCTGAATTTTGATCAGTGTCAGTTGATTCATGATTTTATATTTCTATTTAAGATTTGCTGCATTCATAAGAAAATGAACAAGGGCCTCCCCAGTGGTGCAGCGGTTGAGCGCTGGGTTGCAAAGCTGCCAGCAGCCTCTGCAGAGCCAGTTCAATTCCCAGCCACTGGGCAGGGTCCCACATGGCGTGCAGACCTCTCTTGCCATGCTCGCTGCTCCCCTCAGCAGTGTATTTCGTCAGTCTGCCTGTTCTGCTCCCCACTCTGGCTCTGGTGTGTTCTCTCACCCTCCCACGCTTCTGACTGTACCCAGTGCTTGTATAAATAAATAAATCTTAAAAAAAAAAAAAGAAAATGAACAAACATTCCATTGAGTAAAAAAATTAGTGAAAATATTTTTCTTCATGATTCACATGTAGACCTCCTAATGATGTTTTTGGAATGGTAGAAAACAAGACAATAAAGAATGAATTAGTATGATACTTTTCTAGGAGGTGAGATATTTTACTGTTAATTCTTTGTTTTACCATGTTCTAAAATCTAAAATATCACATTCCTTTATGCAAGGTGAAGTTTCCTCTGAGGTTCCTTACTGATGTCCTTATAGAAAATGTTTGGACCAGTATTTTGTGAATCTGGAGCAGGCAACCACATGATTTTTCTAATTTCTGATGAATCAAGAGGAGAGTCCTCCTCTTTCCAAGGTTCTATTCCCAGAACATTGAGATGATTACCAATATCTAATGATGGAAAGAAGTTCTATATTTAACTAAATTCATAATGCTTGTGATTGATGTCAGGTTACTACAATTATACTAGGTTCATCATAATTATAATTCCAGTTATTTTATATCTTTCAGAATTCCTCATATATTTGGTCTGAAAATTCCACCTATCCCTGTTTTCCAGAGTGCTATTGACAAGCCCACAATTCTGTCAGAAAATATGTCCAGGGGCCTCCCCTGGTGGCACAGTGGTAGAGCGCTGGGCTGCGAAGCTGCCCGCAGCCTCTGCAGCACTGGTTCAATCCCTGGCCCCCGGCGATTGTCCCACATGGTATGCACACAGACCTCTCCTGCTGCCCGCTGCTCCCATCAGCAGTGTGTTTCGTCGGTCTGCCTGTTCTGTTCCCTGCTCTGGCTCTGGTGAATTCTCTTACCCTCCCGTACTTCTGACTGTACCCAGTTCTTGTATAAATAAAATAAAGTTAAAAAAAAAAAACATGTCCAGTGAAAATACAGTAATGATATCAAATAATGATTAAAGAAGGGTTATTTTTATAATGTATACATTAAATAAATTGTTGTCTAAATCTGGAAGACTGAATAAGAAGCTTAAAAAAAGATGAATTTATCCCAGGAATAAAAGTATTTGTCATTTTTTTTTTAAATACAAAATATGGTTTAACATTTCTATATGTGAAGTAACATTAAAGCAATGTATGAGGAGGTTAATAGCATGGTAAACTTTAAGAAGCAGCAATCAAATGTTTGCCTACAAATGAATTTTGACAGATTTTTTTTTAATCTTCTCTGCCTGAGCTTCTAAAATGTGAGAAGATAATACTAGAATCTACTCCACAAGGTATGTAAAATCATGCACAGATGATAATTAACATTGTTGACACACAAGAGGCCTACCACCATTAATCTCAAAAATACCTGAAATTGTAAAAATATATATATAATATATATAATATCATTATACTGAACCATTCTTTAAAAACCAAACCATTGTAAAATATAAGTATCATTCATTTATATCCTTGTTAGTGTTTTGGAAGTACAGGATTTCTCCCCTCAGCTGTACTCCATCACCAAGGCACCCCTAGTCCTACAACATAACCCATTGTGTTTCACCCCTCCTCCTACCCCTTTGGAAATCTCAATTTCAAGGATTGTTTTTAGAGTTTGTCTTTCTCTGACCTTTTATTTGGTTTCTCTGTATTTCACACAGAAGTGACACCAGTCAGTATTTATTTTTCTCCTACTGGTTAGTTTTCATTAGCACAATCCTCTCTGTTTCCATCCATCAAATGGTATGAGTTTACTGAATAACGTTTCATTGTGAATAAATATCACATCTTCTTGATCCACTCATCTACATTTCAGAACCTAGGTCATTGCCATAGTTTGGGTATTGTAAACAATGATGCAATAAAATATGGGAGTGTAAATTTCTTTTCAAATTAGTGTTTTTATATTCTTTCAATAAATATCTAAAAGTGGAATTGCTGGATCATGTGGCAGATCCATTTTTATTTTTTTAAGAAACATGATAGTGTTTACCATAGGGATTGAGCCAGTCTGCATCCCCACCGACAATATACGAGGGTTCCTTTTCCTTCATACCTCACCAGCACTTGTGTTTGTAGTCGTTTTAATATCAGTCATTCTCATATGTGCGAGGTGTTAGCTCATTGTGGTTTTGCTTTGTAATTCCCTGACGATAAGTGATATTCAACATTTTTCATAAGCCTGTTTGCCATCTATGTGACCTCTGTGGAGAAGAGGTTATTTAAATCTGCTCAGTTTTTTAATTGTGTTATTTTCTTTTTTATTAAGTTGTATGAGATCTTGTAAATCTTTGATATCAGTCTTTTGTTAGATGTATGGTATGCAAATATTTTCTACTATTCAGTAGGACATCTCTGCGTTTCAGGTACAGTATGTTTTACTATGCAAAACATTGTTAATTTTATGTAGTCTGATTTTTATATCATTTATTGTTTTCCTTGCTACTGGGACAAATCCACAAAGACATCACAGAAGCATATGTTGAGTGTTCTGCTTATGATTTATTCTATGTATTTGATGGTTTCTGATCTTACATCCAAGTGTTTTATCCATTTAGCTTTGATGTTTGTATATGATCTGAGAAAGTGGTCTAGTGTCACTTTTATTTTTGCATGTGACATCCAGTTTTTCCAAGACAATTTATTGTAGAGGATTTCCATGCTCCAGTGTACATTCTATACCCTTTGCCATAGATTAACTTTTCATACAAGTGTAAGTTTTTTTCTTAAGTCTTCATTTTATGCTATTTATTTGTGTGTCTCTTTGTGTTTCAGTCCAATGTTAATTTATTAATAGCTTTATAATATAGATTGAAGTCTGAAGTGTGATACCACCATTCTTCCACATTTGTTTTTCAGGATACCATTGGATATTTGGGGGTCATTTGTTGTTCCTTATGAATTTCTGTAATGTTTATTCTGTCTCTTTAAAGAATACCATTGAAATTTTTACTAGGATTGCATTGAATCTATATATTGCTTTGGGAAGGACCTTCAAATTGACAATATTCATTCTTACAATCCATAGGTGGGGGTATCTTTCCATTTCTTTGTGTCTTCTATTTCTTTTAAAATACTTTATAGCTTTCATTGTATAAATATTTTATCTCTTGTGTTAGGTTTACTCCTAGGTACATAATTTAACTTTTGTATGATTGTAAATGGGATCACTATCTTAATTTCTTTCCTTCTATCTCATTGTTTTTATATAGGAAGACAATTTTTTTAAAGATTTATTTATTTATGCATACAAGAACTGGAGTACAGGCCAGAGGTGTGGGGGATGAGAAGATTCACCAGGGATGGAATGGGGAACACAACAGATGAATTGACTGAAATACACTGCTGAGAGGAGCAGTGGGCGAGTCAGGAGAGGTCTGCTGTACCATGTGGGTGAGCACCCTGGCCAGGAATTGAACTCATGCTGCAGTGGCTGTGGATAACTCCTTAATACTGTGTTTTAGCCTCCATGCCACCAGGGAGGCCTTGAAGATAATTTATTTTGTGTATTGATTATGTAGTCTGCTACTTTGCTGAACTGGTAAGGTTCTCTATGTGTATTAACCTGTTGTCTGCAAATAATTAAAGCTTTGCTTCTTTTCTGACTTGAAATTTATTTATGTTGTTCTCTTCCCAAATTGTTCAAATTAAGACTTCAAATGCATTATAAGTTATCCATTTCTCCCCCCATACCTGCTTCAATATTCTTTGACTTGAACTCTTGGAAGATTCACTAATATATGTTTTGGTGTATGTCTCATTTTGTTTACATACTGTGGGTTATGCTAGCTTCCTGATTTTTACTTTTATTACTTTTTCTTAGTTTGGGAAGTTTTCCTTTATTATTTCTTAAAGTGTTTTAAATTTATTTCTCTCTTCTCCTTGTGCTAGTCCCGTTATTCTTATAATTCCTCATTAAGTTGGATAATTCTCAGAATGTTTCTTCAGTTTCTTTTACTTTGTTTTTCTCTTTCCTTTACTACACAGTTTCTTTGTTTATTTGAATCTTCAAGGACACTGATTTGTTCTTTCATTATATTTTTTCTCCTTCAGTACCTTTTTCCTGAATTTTTCATATCTTGTGTTACTCTATTTTTATATATCCTGAATCTCCATTGCTATCTTATTGAGAACTTCATTTTCTATCTTATGTTCATTGATTTTACTTTTAGGGTTCTAGAGATTTGTTGTCTTTCTATGTTTTATTATTCCCCTGAGGATTTATTTGGCTACTTGTTGTGTTCTTCCTCTAGAAGGTGAAGATTTTTTGGGGCATGACTTATCCCCCTTACAGTTCTGGGGATTCACTGTTCTAAGTGGTTGGTAATGGGTCTTCCTGGATGGTGCATGGAAGGCCAGTTGGTTCTACATCTCCTCCCAAATGCAGTCCTCACTGTTGTGGGTGTGATTGGGCAGGCTGAGTCTTGTAGGACTGCAGTCAAGTGCCTAGCTTAGCTGTGGTTCTTCCTCAGCTGGTGTTCTGGTGGGTGAACCAATCTAGGAGTGAGCAGTTGGGCTTTTCTATATATTCTTGAAATTTAATATATTTTTTAAATTTATTTTTATTTACTTATGCATGCAAGAACTGGGGTACAGGCCAGAGGTGCGGGGGGTGAGAGGATTCACCAGAGACATAGTGGGGAGCAGAACAGGCAGATTGAACTGAAATGCACTGCTGAAGGGAGCAGTGAACTAGACAGGAAAGGTCTGCAGAGCCATGTGGATTAGCTCCCTAGCTGGGGATTGAAACTTGTGCTGCAGTGGCTGCAGATAGATTGATAGTGCCAAGACTCAAACACTTGTGCCACCAGGGAGATTCCTGAAATAGAATATGTTTAGCTAATTGTATACTACCCTGAGTATTATTTTATTAATGTTAAAGCTCTCTTTCAATCTACACACTTATAGTTTCCTCCTGCTATGTATTTTTTTTCTATTTTTATTATTATTTCCTTACTTTAATTTATACTAATATTTTATGCACATTAGAACTTCCAGGTATGTCTTACCTATACTCTCAGAAATTTATTTTTTTCCTTCTGACATCTCTGATTTAAATTTACTTCTCTGATTTTTTACTCTTTGTCATTCAACTAAGAATCCTTTCACCCTACATGTTTAGGTATTGTGGAATTTTTTTTTTTTATTTTTAACTAGGTATTGTGGAATTTTCTTGTTCATGGATTATATCTTTTAATAATAGTTTGTTTTTGTCCATTTTGACATCATTTTCTTAAAAATTCCCAGTTTTGCTTACATAACTTATTATAAATAAGAATCTGATCTGACTTATTGAAACACAGTCTTCTGGATAACAATCTCTTCTGAGATTAACAATTCTCTTTCTATTTCACCTTCACAGCATCAGTTACCTCTATTCCATTTTAGAAATTTAGATAGCCTTTCCACTCCATATCATAAAGTGAAAGCAGAATAAGAAATTAGAAATTTAGATTCTCTTTCAACATCATTTCCTGATTTAAATCCACTTTAAATAGGTATGAAAATATGAATACTTTCAATTTACTCCCACCCTTTAATGCCTTATGTTTCCAGCAGTCTAGGCAATTGAATAAGGATCTATACATATATTCAAGGAGTTCATGGCGAGACTTGTTGTTAATGAGTGCTCCTGCACATTTTGTATGGAACTCAGAATTAATGAAGACAGTGCTAATTTCTGGCTAAAACATTGCCGTAACACCTATACTTCAGATGTAATTTCAACCTAAAGTTTACTTGAAAGTATATAAATTAAAACAGGAACACTAATTCAAAAAGACATGCACACCTTATGTTTAGTGCAGCATTATTCACCATAACAAGATATGGTTACAACCGAAGTGTTCATTGATAGATGAGTGGAATATACATAATGGAATACTACTCAGCTATATAAAAGAGGAAATCCTGGGTCTCCATGGTGGCACAAAGGGTTATGACAAAAACTATGAAGCTGTCTGCAGCCTCTGCAGCACAAATTCAATCCCTGGGCAGCCAGGGAGCAACCCACGTGGCGCAGCAGACCTCTCCTGACTCGCCCGCTGCTCCCCTTGGCAGTGTACTTCAGTCAATCTGCCTGTTCTGCTCCCCACTCTGTCTCTGGTGAATCCTCTCACCCCCCACACCTCTGGCCTGTACTGCAGCTCTTATATGCAAAAATAAATAAATCTTAAAAAAATAAAAATGAAATACTTCAATTTGTAATAACATTTACAGAACTTGATGCAATCATGTTAAATGAAATAAGTCAGAAGGAGGAAGATACATATATGATGATTTTGATCATATGTGAAATACAAAGAAACAAAGCAAATGATTAAACAAAACAAAAACAATCCTTAGTCTCTGACAACAAAATGGTGGTTACCATAGAGGAAAGATGTTGGAAGTGGGAGCAATGGATAGAGGGGATTCAATTGTATGTTTTTGGAGGGTTGTTACAAATTTGGTGGTAGCATGATATGGTATCATACATTTGTAAAATGTGAGGTTGTAATCATAAAAGTCACACAGTATTGTAAATATTTCATCAATTATCAAAAATTACCTGTTACATGAAAAATATAATAAAATAAACATAGCAAGTTCTTCTTGAATAATACCAATAAAATTAAAAAACCAGAGAGTAAACAAACCATTTAGAATATATAATCAAATTGAATTTGGCAAAAAAAAATAAAATAAAATAAAATAAAAACTGCTTTAATGTAACTACAATGGAAATCATCCACAACCTTTAATTACAAGTATGGATATGCTATCTTATTCAGTTAAAAACAACCTAGAGTCTTATCATGAAGTATTCTATTTGGAAGTCAAGTGTCACATAGTAATTGTTTCTTTTATACTATTATGTAGTTAATAAATGTCAATTTACAAAGCATCCCAAATAGCTAAATAAATAAATAAATAACATTGAAAAAAGTAAATTTGGAGGAGTCACAATAGGCTATACAATGTTTAAATGAACATGACTCCATACATACAAAAAATAGCTCAAAAAGAATTGAAGAATTAACCATAGAAGATACAGCTATGAAAGTCTTAGAAGAAAATATGAGTATACTTTTTAAATCTCAAATTTGAAAGTGGTTTCCTAAATTGGACACTATTCACATGAGTAAATAATAAAAATAAATAAATAAATGGTAAGGTTAAAAATTGTTGGGAAGAATATGATATAAATATTGTTCTAAAAGAAATTTATTTCTTTCAGTTTCAATAGAGGACTTTCATTATTAACAATAAAATACTTCTAGTCATTTTAAAAGCAATAAATTAATCTTGCTAATGTCATTTCTCTCAAATATGAAAAAATATGTACCAATAGTACTAATTACATGGATTTTTGTGAATTTTTTATATGTGAGATGTTAGAATAATGTAAAGGTTTAAGTAAATTTTACTCCTAAATATTTAGAATTTAAACTAAATTGGGAGCTACCAAACTTTAAAGTTGAACTTAAAGAAAAAAAAAGGAACTTTTTGCAAGTGACCATTAATTAGATCTAATATATTCCTTCTCACTAATTACCACAATCGTATGTCAAACAATATAAAATAATTCAACTGCATTATTCATCTGAATCCCCATAAAATGGAGGAAGGCATACAAGAATTGGAGTCATGGAGAATAACAATAAAAAATATGGTGGCATTTTTAAGAATTCAAGAAAATTCAATCCTCTCAGATATGACTACTCACTTCAAATGTATAGTGCCTACCAGAATATTCCTTTTGAATAAGTTATAATTTCTGAGTTCTTTTCAATCCAGAAACTCTCCTGGTACTTATTCAAATAGAAGAAATATAATGTAGGAACTATTATCTGGTGTTGATCATTGTGAACATAGCAGTCTTCAAGAGTTCTAAAAATAAACTATTGTTGGTGAACTCCTTTGTAGACTTATTTGTATACAAACTGTGATAGCAGTTAGGGTTGACTTTGCATTATCTAAGAAGCAATAAAAAAAATACAACTACTGAAGAGGAGTTTATTTTTATTTAGTTATTTATTTTTTAAAGATTTATTTATTTGTTTATACAAGCACTGGGTACAGTCAGAAGCTCAGAAGGGTGAGAGAATTCACCAGAGCCAGAGCGGGAAGCAGAACAGGCAGAGTGACGAAATACACTGCTGAGGGGAGCATCGGGCGCAGCAGGAGAGGTCTGTCACACCATGTGGGACCCTTGCCAGTAGCTGGGGATCAAACCGGTGCTGCAGAGGCTGCGGGCAGCTTCCCAGCCCAGCGCTCAACCACTGCGCCACCAGGGGAGGCCCTGAAGAGGAGTTTAGATTAATACAATTTGTGTATCTTTATTTCTTAATAATAAGGTCAGAAAAATAATTATTCTTAAAGTTACTTTGGAAATGTGTTTGTAGTATATATGAGAGTGAACTAGGAACAAAAAATAATGTATGTTATGGTCCCGAGTGATTTAGAGTTTGTTTTTGTTCATAATAAATGTGGATATCCTCTGGGAGGGTAGAAACATCATTTATTTTGCCTGTTGGAAGTGCTTTGAACTTGAAAATAAAATCACCCTATTGAACGTAATTTAAGCAACAGATGTGCTGACAAATTTGGTAATGAAAATCTTCCTTTAATTTGTGAAACATTTTCCTTTTGCTATCAAAGCTTATGACATTTTCATGAAAAACAATTGTAGTATCTTAGAAGTAACCCTGAAGAAGTTTCAAATGTGAACATCAGTGATAAAATGCTATCGTTGTTACAATTTATATGTATTTTAGACTAGCATTACTTTTAATTCTACAAATAAAATTACTTAATTTTTTTAGAAAGGAATGTGAAAAGTTTAAATGAATTTGCCAATAAAATTTTTTCTAGGATAATGACATATGGTGCAAGAATTTTTGCATAATCAGTACCAAGATAGGATTAGCTAGTTGTGTGTAACCAACAGATGTGTAATTACATAAATATACTTTGGAAACTACTACCTCCTGTTAGATGCACTGGGACTAAATACTTCAAGTCAAGTGAATTTAATTCATAATGACACTCAAGATTGCAAACATGATAGATGGAATGATTTTAAAGAAATTAATCTCTGTTAAATGTCAAATTTGTTTTTTAATACTTTCAGCAGATATATCCCTATTAGTATAATATTTAAGTGATTGAATGCAATAAAGTAAGAATAAAGATCCCAATGTAAAATGGGTTGTCAGGATCATCCATTTTGCTTATTGCAAAGTATTATCAATGTCTGCCCAGTTGTAAATTTTGACCTTAATCTAAGAGCAATGGCAAATCTGAGAGATATTCAAATAAGCAATAATTTGACATACTAGAAAAATATTTTAATTTGAGAAAAGAACAAAAAACATGTATTTTAATAATGTGAGCTGTCAGTGAACACAGAACAATACTGGCCCCTTGGGATTCATTGTTCATTTGATATGGTTTAAGGCAATATTGGGTTCTGGCAGAAGCTACACTCTTATAAACCAACTTCTCAGATTTAAATAGTAGAACTGGTATATTTGCTAGAAAACATGTAATCTGGCACCGTGACATATAAAACTACAACATACAAACTTTTAGGCAAACTTTGATTGATGGATACCTCTTGGTACCACATGCATACAATTATTTCAGTGCAAAGCCACCTGGAACCGAATTTTATCTAAAATAAATAAGAAGTGACTACTCCTGTAAAAAAGGAGGCTAACTATACCCCCCAGCCTCGTCACTACATTGTGCATTGGTGATGCTCAAATAAAAGGGTCCCAGGATAAGAGCAAGACAGAACTCAAGGACAGAATTATGCTCTTCCACATGATGTGAATAAAAGATTAAAAACCTAATAAATATAGGCCCGGACACCTGCTACCATAATTTAATTAGCACTTTTTCATCTGTTTGTTTTTCAGTATTTCTGAGATATCCATCCAGTTTACCAAGTTGACCCCAGTCCTAAAACTCCTTGCTCTGGCAACTTTGGTAGTCTATCTTGCAGCCAGGGAGGTCTCTCCAAAGTCCTTTTTCTGCTTTTTCTTGCTGATCAATAAACACAGACGTCTTGCCTCCCCTCATTGGTGTGGTCGGAGTCCTCTCTACAATCTTCACCAGAGGGTTTGAGGAGCCCTTTACAAGGCTTGGGAGCAGGACCTCTAGGTAAATCTCTCTGACTCCCAGGAGGTGGAGCAATGGAGAGTAAATGGTTTGCTCCCAGTTTATATGTCCCTATTACTGAATGGTGGGATTGGACTGTGGTACAGGGTCTGCTCTCATGGTGACAATCTCACAGAGAAAACATAATTGGCAAAGAGAATGCAGTCTCTTGCAATCTGGTTTTAAAGACAGAGTAGAACATTATTCCTTAAACACATTCTTTTTGATGAAGAAAAACTAAGAATTTTATTTTATTTTTTAATTTTATTTTTGTATTCCCCAAACAATTGCAGTTCCTTTATTTTGACCCCAGTCTCTCCTTTCCCCGCCTCCCCCCCCATAGTGTGTCTCTAGTTCATAGTTGTTTGTTGATTTTTTTTTCTTTCTTATAGTTATTCTTTTTTGTGGTCCCTTATTTAGGTTCCTAGATTCCTGCTATGAGTGAGACCATCCAGTATTTTTCTTTTTCTGTCTGGCTTATTTAGCTGAGCATGATCCCTTCCAGCTCCATCCATGTTGCTGCAAATTGCATGTGTTTATCTTTTTTGATTGCTGAGTAATATTCCATTGTGTATATGTACCAAATCTTCTTGATCCAGTCATCTATTTTTCAGGCATTTGGGTAGTTTCCAAAGCTTAGCTATTGTAAATAGTGCTGCAATAAACTTAGGGGTGCAGGTGCTCTTTGGAATTAATGTTTCTGTGTCCTTTGGGTAAATAACTAAGAGTGGAATTTCTGGATCATATGAAAGCTCTTTAGAAGCTTTCCATTGTAGTTGGACCAGTTTGCACTCCCACCAGCAATGCAGGAGAGTTCCTTTTTCTCCACATCCTCGCCAACATTTGTTGTTGCTAGTTTTTTAATATATGCCATTCTCACTGGTATGAGATGGTATCTCATTGTAGTTTTGATTTGCATTTCCCTGATTGCAAGTGATGTTGAACATTTTTCATATGCCTGTTGGCCATTTGTATTTCCTCTTTGGAGAAGTATTTTTTTTAGCTCTTATGTCTATTTTGGACTGGATTATTTTCTTTGTTTGTGCTGAGTCTCATCAGCTCTTTGCAGATTTTTGTGATCAGTCCTTTATCATTAGTGTTGTGTGCAAAAATGTTCTCCCAGTCAGTGGGGTTTCTCTTTGTTTTTGTTATTGTCTCTTTTGCTGTGCAGAAGCTCTTTAATTTGATGTAGTCCCAGCTGTTTATCTTTGCCTTCACTATCACAGCTTTGGGTGATGTGTCTGTAAAGATGTCTTTGAGGTGCTTGTCATGTAGTGTTTTGCATATATTTCCTTCTATATGTTTTATGGTTTCAGGTTTTATGTCTAGTTCTTTAATCCATTTTGAGTTGGCTTCCGTGCATGGTGTGAGGTAGTAGCTTCATTCTTTTGCATGTAGCAAACCAGTTTTCCCAGGACCATTTATTGATCAAACTTTCTTTGCTCCAGGTCATATTCTTTGCTCTTTTGTCAAAAAGTAATTGACCATAAATCTGTGGATTTATTTCTGGGTTTTCTATTTGGTTCCATTGGTCCGTGTGTCTGTTCTAGTTCCAATACCGTGCAGAAAAACTAAGAATTTTAAATGAGGGTCCTGGTAGTAGACACCAACCCTGAATTTTACCATGAGGAACAAAGAAGAAATTCAGACTGAGCAAGATTCTTGTTATAATGAGAAGGAACTGAAGACACATATTCAATACAGTTTATTTTAATTTATTTTTATTGTGTTATATCCTTGCTGGTGTTTTCACAGTATAGGATTTTACCCCTCATGTGTAGTGATGGTAGCATTCCCATCACTGAAGCACCCACATGATATCAGGCAAGAAGGGGAAATAAAAATTGCCAGGGACAGTGCCCGGATATTTCACTGGTCACTGTCTGAGTTCCTAACCCATGTGTATAATTGCAAGACAACTCAGGTTCAGAGAGCAATAGTGGGATTTATTTAACAAACAAGGGAAAACAAAGACTCACTGATAATTCATATGGCCAGTTAGCTCATCAAAAGTAGTGTCCAGTGTTTTAAAATCCTAAGCAAAATATATCTAGATGGTATCATCCCACCAATGAAGGTGTGGAACACCTATTCCAAACTGAAAGGGAAAGATGGCGTCTTCCTGCCACTGAGGACCAGGAGCACTTGGCAGCCAGACAATAGGTCGACATCCACTCACAAAGACAGCAGAAGATGCAACAGGAGTTGCTCACCAGAATGTGAGAGATGTATCAGCACAGCACCAGACAAGTATAACTGGAGACAGCAGCTGCAGCAGCCAAACAACACAAGTGGCCCACACTCACACAGCTCAGTGAGGCGCTCAGCTCTGGGCCTTTGTCTTTCCTACCTGGCTATAATCATAGCAAAGCTGGGGGCAGTTTCAGTCACTCAGCTACCTGCAAAACCTCTGAACTTTTCTCCTCTGAGGTTGACTGCTGGAAGGCTTTCCACATCCTTTGGAGACTCATAACAGCCTTCTAGAAGATCTGCATAGTGAGGGCAGGAATGGCTGATCCAGAGTTGCTGAATCCTGGAAAACACTGAAGTCCCAAAAATGCTGAATCCCTGGGGCTGCTTCTGTTGTCCTTTATATTTCCTATCAGAGTCTCCACCCCTGCTGATAATTTGTTAGTAATTTGCCAGGGGCTATTCATTCTCACTGTCCCCCCTCCAGGGGGTGCCACTTGTAACAGCCTTTGGCTTTAGACCTGGGTTACACATAGTCCTTAAAACTTTATGTGGAGTTTTCACTATAGAATGTCTCTACATGTTTATATAAAATCCTGAATTAAAAAACCTCACATCTCATGTATGCAGATATTTATTGGACAGGGCATATCCTAAATGATAAATAGATTCAAAACTTTAGTTTCCACACTGGGAAAATCATGTAGGAAGTACCTTTTCATTACTACTTAATTATGGTAACTCCTGAGATATATCAAGAAGCAACATCTGTTCATTTATCCACTTACTTGCTTTAGTCAAACCACTGGTGAACTAATGATAACATCAATGAATATTTTTTTTATTTCTCTAAGTACCCTTAAATAAACAAAAAAATTAAAATGTATATTGTTTGTTTTGTTTTTTAAAGATTTATTTATTTATTTATACAGTCAAGCGGGAGGGTGAGAGAATTCACCAGAGCCAGAGCAGGGGAACAGAACAGGCAGATTGAGGAAGCACAGTGCTGAGGGAAGCCTGTGCGTCATGTGGGACCCTCGCCAGCCGCCCGGACAGAACCGGTGTTGCAGAGGCTGCGGGCAGCTTCGCACCCCAGTATTCAACCGCTGTGCCACCAGGGAGGCCCAGATATTGTTTGTTACATTAGATATGATGGCTATGAAGAGGAAAAACTGGATTACTCAAAGAGAAGTTCAATTCTAATTTCTTTTCTTTCTTTCTTTTTTTAAGATTTATTTATTTATTCATTTATTTATTTGTTTGTTTGTTTGTTTTATTTATTTATTTATTTATATAGCACTGGGTACAGTCAGAAGCTCGGGAGGGTGAGAGAATTCACCAGAGCCAGAGCGGGGCAGAACAGGCAGACCAACAAAACACACTGATGAGGGAAGCTGCGGGTGAGGCAGGAGAGGTCTGCGTGCCATGGGGGACCCTCACCGGGTGGCCGCTGATCAAACCAGCGCTGCAGAGGCTGCGGGAAGCTTTGCAGCCCAGCGCTCAACCACTGCGCCACCGGGGAGGCCCAAAGAGAAGTTCAATTTTAAAATAATGTGTAGAAAAGAATAAAGAAAAATAAGACACTCCATGTTTCAAAATATAGAAAATGAGCTAAAATACCGGTAAGCTATAAATAACAAAGCAAGATACTGATACTTTAATATACTTGAATCAAATAAAAAAATAAATAAAACTTCCCTAAGAATATCAAAAGTGAAACCGGCTGTGTTGTACAAACATCATATATTACCATTATGAAATGGTATATTCATATACATATGAATGCATACAAAATAAACATACATAATGCAGCACATATATGAAAGATGTCCTTAATGAAAATATTTTTTTTTTTTATAAATCATTTGGAGAGGGTGCTCCCTGGAGGCCTAGGAATTAAGTCTCAGTGCAATCACCTCTATACCCTGAGTTTGATACCCAACCAGGGAATTAACCCACATATGGCACAGTAGATTTCTGTTTCACCCACTGCTCCCCTCAGCAGTGTATTTCAGTCAGTCTGCCTGTTCTGTTCCCCACTCTGTCTCTGGTGAATCCTCTCATCCTATGCATCTCTGACCTACACTCCTGTTCTTGTACGCAGAAATAAAAAAAAGTAAAAAATTAAAATAACAAAATCATTTGGAGAAAGAGCAAAACCTCAATGAAAACAAGGGAGAAAAAAACATGAACAAGTAATGTACTGCAAAAGAATATTTGGCCGATAAAATATTTAAAATAAATATTCAAATTCCCTTGTAATTAAAGGAAAGTAACTTGTAACAACAACGGAACTCTGTTTAAGGGTGCTAAATTAGCAAATATATGAGAAAAGATTATCAGAATTGGTAGAGATTACAGTGGGTTTTCATACAGTGCAAAAGACCATGAAGTTTTATCAGTTTTCCACAGGTTACATGGCAACATGTACAAAATTAAAAATGCCGTAAGTCATTTTTGGGAATTCACCTTAAAGTATTCCTGTAGGTATTTGAGGTTTAGTAAATCTTGGTAATCTAGTCAATTAAATAATTGTAATTACTGGAAACATGTATAACATTACAATGATAGTTTTATTTCCTATTATTTTTTAATTATTTTTTTAATTATTTTGATTGTGGCTGTTTATTTGGGAAAGAAAAAGTACTTTTATTATCAATTTTGTTTTTCCTTTTCTTCATTACTCTGGATATATCTTAAGAAAATAACATGAGGGGGCCTCCCCGGTGGCGCAGTGGTTGAGCACTGGGTTGCAAAGCTGCCCGCAGCCTCTGCAGCGCCGGTTTGATCCCCAGCTGCTCCCCGGCCACTGGAGGAGGGTCCCACATGGCGCGCAGACCTCTCCTGCTGCCCGCTGCTCCCCTCAGCAGTGTACTTTGGTTCTTCTGCCTGTTCTGCTCCCTGCTCTGGCTCTGGTGAATTCTCTCACCCTCCCACTCTTCTGACTGTACCCAGTGCTTGTATAAATAAATAAATACAATCTTAAAAAAAAAAAAAGAAAAGAACATGAGGGCCTTCTTGGTGGTGCAAGGGATTAAGGCGCAGCACTATGAAGCTAACCGTAGCCACTGCAGCACAAGTTCGAGCCCCTTCCAGGGAAGTGACACACATGGTGCAGCAGACCTCTTCTGTCTTGCCTGTTGCTCCCCACAGCAGTGTATTTCATCAAATCTGCCTGTTCTGCTCCCCACTCTGCCTCTAGTGAATCCTCTCACCCCCCATATCTTAGGACTGCACCCCAATCTTGTACGCATAAATAAGTCTTTAAAAAAAGAAAAGAACAAGAATTTAGAATAAAAAACTTACATGTGAAAGTGTATTTTATTGTAATTTATTTTTGAAGATTCATTTATTTATTTATACAAGTACTGGGTATACTCAGAAGCCTAGGAAGATGAGAGAATTCACCAGAGCGGGGAAACAGAGCAGGCAGACTGACAAAGAACATTGCTGAGGGGAGCAGTGCAGCAGGCCTGTGAAAGTGTATTTTTAACATAATTTTGCATATTTAAAAAGACCCAAAGCTTCTTATATGTTTCACATTTGGAATTGGTCAAACTATTATAATGCAGGGGGCCTCCAGGGTGGCGCACAACAATTGAGATTGAGCCTGGGCTGCAAAGCTGCCTACAGCCTATGCAGCACTGGTTTGATCCCTGGCCACTAGCTAGGGTCCCACATGGTGTGCAGACTTCTCCTGAAGTGCCCGCTCCTCCCCTCAGCAGAGTCCTCCGTCTGTCTGCCTGTTCTGCTCCCTGTTCTGGCTCTGGTGAATTCTCTCACCCTCCCGCTCTTCTGACTGTACCCAGTGCTTGTATAAATAAATAAATCTTTAAAAAAAATTATAATGCATTAATATCATATTGCTTTAAGCAGAGAATTGTCAATTTTTATAATACATCAATAATATATTGACATGTTTGTGCACACATTGTAGCATTTAGATATATAGTATTAAGAGAATGATATCTAAACTATACAGCCCAGTTTTAGTTGGGGATATTTTTGAATAGCACAAGTTGAATTAATTTTTTTATTATTTTTCGAATTTTACATATGTTCTTCTTTATATTCTTTAATTTTCCACATTATTAAATTAAAATTTAGAATGTGTTATGACACGGATTTCATAAGAAAATTTTCCTCAAAATTGTTTAAGTAGAATAAAAGCTCAAAACAAATTGTTTGTCTTTTATCTGAAAAACATGAAATATTTCACTGTAACCAGTTGCTGTTGTTATGTTATGGAAACATTGCCAGATTTCTATTTTCAGAGCCATAAGATGAGAAATCTTGCTGACATGATTTTTATTTTTTATGACAAGAAGATTACTATGTGGATCCTTTTGCATTAACATTAACATTAACATTTTGCATTAACAACAAGTGCCTTGGACTGTCCAATATGTATTTGCAGTGATCCATGGATTTGCTGAAAACAGAGCAGTAGAAACCAAACAGTATACTATATCCAACAGAGCTCTCTATCATTTAAGTGGAAATAAGCATATAAATTTCAAACAAAAAGAATTCTCTTTAGCCATGACAACACCAGGATTGGTTTATTTTAGCTCATTCTGGTCTGTGATGCATATTGTACTAATAGACTAAAACCGGCCTTGAATTAATTATAAGGTTATTTGTGAATAACAGCATCCTGTGTCATTGAACAAATTAAATTGACCTATTTCAAATACTTGCAGTAGTCATCAGCTACCCTGGCATTATTCCATCATTATGACTTTGGACAGTATTGCAACTTTGACCAAACTTCATTTGGCACAGTGAAAATAAAGATTTTTTTTTCTCATATTCTGGAACAAAGAATCGATACTATGAAATTAAAAAATGCACTGAACATCTTTCTTTCATTATTTCTTGATTTTTCTTCTGCATCATTTTTTTCCTAAGTGAATATATATCAGTTAGGATGAGGACCATACAGATGTTTAAAGAAGCTTTATGATATATCACATATGCAACCTTTCCTGATTTCATCTTTTCACATCAGGCTACATAACTTATTTATTTACTTAAGTATTTTAGAAGATTTTATAATACTGTGTTCCTTAAAAAAGTATTTGAAATGGATAATGTAATTTTCACAAACCTTAAGAAATTATCGCTAAAAGTGAAGAAAAATAAGATACTGAATTTTAAAACAAATACTTCTACAAAGAATTCTTTTAGACTCAACACTTACTTGTAGAGGTATAAATTTATATCCCTAAGACATATACAGTGTTATAAAACAATGTTAAACAATTTTATAACAATGTTATAAAATCTTATAACAAATTTATAACAAATTTATAACAATTTTATAACAATGTTAGTTTATAACAATGTTTATAACAAGTTATAACAAGTTAAACAATGTTTATAACAATGTTATAACAAGTTTATAACAATGTTAAACAGTTTTATAACAATGTTATAAAACTCATTAAACAATAAAAAGTCAATTGCAACCAAAAATCAAACATACAAAACAACATAGGCCATTAGTAAATTTGTAATATGTTTTATTTCTTAAAAAACTCATCCTTAGAAGTTGATATGCATTATGTTCTCTTCTCTTTCACAAATATATGTTAAAATATATTTATTGGTTCACAAAGGGGAAAAATAAGTTAAAAATTCTAGGGGGAAATAAAAAGTGTGATTCATTGTGGACTTCCTTGCATAGTGAGTTGTGCACGTGGCACACAAATACTAAATAACTGAGTCAGTTAACATGAGGGCAGTAATGGGGGGTGGGGACTGACACTGTCACCTATCAAGTAGTGGCTGTCCCCACCATTCCATGAGAAGTTAATAAGTTGTGTTAGGTAAACATCACATTTAATTTAGAGTCATTTTCTTCTGCTCAGTAGCTAAATATTGTTTAGTGGAAAACGTGGCTTTCTAAAAATATTTTTTACTGAGATAATAGAGTACCCTAGTGGGGAGATGTTTTATTTCAAATACATAAATAAATTATAGGTTAATATTTATTCACTTTAAAAAGTTTTATTGCTCTAAAGTAAAACAATTGAATTTTGCATAATTATTCCGCAATTTCGCACTTCAGTGCACTTACCTGTTCTCTTATTATTTATTTTATTTATTTTTTAGTATTTAAGTGCTCTATTATATCATGTTGACAATGAACAATTTGTTGTCCTGTTTTCAACAAATCTGCTTCTTAGTTTTTGTCATATTGCTTTCCTAGAAATCCCAAAACATTATTTTTTTTATTTTAAATTAGTCTAGGCATTTTTACCAATATGTCATTTTGGAGAAAATCTTTGGGAATTTTTGAGGGTAAGTATAAGGCAACTATAGTTTGGAATAAGTGTTTTACTGTTAAAATAACCAGGCTTCAAGTTATTGGATACTAAATGTGCTTCGGTCAGAAATTGATTTTGAATCTTATTACACATCAATAATTTAAATATTTTAACTAGTCTTAACAAAATATTTTATTGTATCTTTGATTTTATACATGAATCATGTTCATTGTACAATAATTTAAATACTATAAGAAACAAGTTGATATAATGCAATAGCACCATAAATCTGCTAAACAAACATGATAAAATATAGTTTTGAATATTTTCTATGAAATGTTCATAAACATCAGACTTTCTAAAAATAGAATTTGAATACTCAAAGTGTTTTGTATCCTACTGTTTTAAAGTAACTACATACTGTGAACAAGTACCAATACAAATAGAATCATTTATATCATCATTTAATTACAAAATAGTTGTTGTTTATATGGATATATCCTGTTTCTTTTTAACTCCAAGTTTAAAGGTATTATTTTGAATCTGATTCCTGGAAAACATATTTAAATTTCCTTTTCATTTTTCTCTATCTCTGTCTCAGAATGACTGACTGCCTCTTTCTGTCTCTACACACACACACCCCAATGAAAAGAAAATGATTCATGTTCACAAAGAACATAAACAAGAGTTGAGGTCAGAGTGGTTTAGGGTAAAGACGTCAGAAGCTGAGACAGAATATTACCCACATAGGCTAAAGGGAAAAAAAAAAAACCACTTTACAACCTTATATTTATGCAAAATACAAGACTAATTGTTGAATGACCTGGAACAAATGAAAACATTGAAGTAACAATAAAAAAATTTAATTACCTTGGAAGATTTGCTTCAACCTGTGTACATCTGAATGACAGGTTTACTTTAACTCTTCATGCAATGAAAAATATCGTTAAATCATTTATTGAAATTCAACTTGTTTGGCTATTGGAGAAATTATTAAATAATTAAATGAGTTATAGAACAGGCTATACTCATTATGATTGTTCCCAATGTGAAATTACTAACATATGACTAAAAAATTAGATTTTGGGGAATGGGAATAAAAAATATACTAGGAAGAATTTTTCATCAGATATTTCTTGAAACCAGAGTTAGATTAAAAATAAGTGACTGTAAAGATTGATAATGGAAAATAAAATAGCAAAATTTACAGACCAGGTACATCGCTGTCCCATAGGAAATTTAACCCTATGATTGAACAAGAAAGGAGGATTACAAAAGAAATTGACACTGAAAATATATGATAATATAATGGAAGATAAATCAAATTTAAGTAAATAAAGATAAATTCAAATATAGTTTTACAAATTCTTGTGGATTCTATATTTATTAAAGATTAAACAGTGAGCAAAAGATAGCAGACAAAGAACATTCCTCACAAAACTTAACGACTAACAGTCTGGTGAAGGAGACAGCAAGTTAGCACATATCACACAACATATCATGTAAAGGGCTGTGAAGAAAACAAAACAAGGAAAATATTGGTGAGAGTTTGAGGACAGAAGGTAAAGATATGGAGTTTCTTCTTTATGAATATGGTCAGAGAAGCTACTGAGGTGGTGCTAGTGTCAAGAACTGAAGGAAGACAGGGTGAGGCAAACAGAGTTCAAGGCAAATTCAATGTTATTCTGAGAGAAGAGGACCCATTGTATCATGTGTCTGGACGACAATTAGGACACCATTTTAACTAAAGAGGAATAGCCAATGGGGAGGGAAGATGGGACATGCATCAGAGGTTGTGACCAATAAAAACAACTGACCGTATCTCAGACATTCCTTTGCCAAGCAGTGATTCCTAACTATAGCTATGAAATGCCATACTCTAAGGAATCTGTACAATTACACAAGCATCAATTTCACTTTTGGGGTAATTCTTGGGTATGAATCAGGCATTGAGTAAAAGAAACAATCCCCAAACAACATATAGACCACTGATTTAGAAAACAAAAATTGAAAATGAGAAGGAACATATAGTAGAAAAGTGAGGTAAAAGAAAAATCAAGGGAGATTGTTGTTGTGAAGATCAAGAGAAAAAAGTGAATTAAAAAGAGGAGATGAGAGTCATGTTTTTAAACAAAAAATTCTTAGTAAAGAAAATAGATGAGTCAAAGAGTAAACAATTACAAAGTGTTTTGAACACTGCATGGCTTGTAATAAGAGTCATATAAATGTTTCTTTCATAAATGAATATTCAAAGGAAAATAGGTCAGGAGGAGGAAATTACTTCAGAGATGGGAAACTGTCGTCAGATATGTGCAAAGAAAATTCCCCTATTTAATAGAGTACTAGTTACAAACTACATTAGCTAAACATTAGTTGTCACATTTGGTAGATTTCTTTAAAATTTATTAATCTAAGTGAAATAAGAAGCAAAATTCTTTTTTGAAAGTAAAGAGGTAGATGTGTGGGAATTTTGAGCATCGTCAAGGGAAACAGGTGAATGGATCTAAGATTTGTCAGAAAATTAAAGATACAAGAGTATATAATATTTTTCCTTATTCTGTTCTAATAGATTGCATGATACTCCATTGTATGGGTGCTAAAATTTAGCCCACTGAATAAATTGGTAGGTAACTGAACCTTTCCAGTATGTTGATATGAAAAATAATGCCAAAATTAATCACTTCATAATACATCATTTCACAATTTTGTTAGTATTTTTCTGGGAACTTCTTGTGCCAAAAAATAAATATACATAACCTTTTGTTCATTTATTTTTGCTTGATATTTGCAATATATCAGAGCATTAAACCCTGTCCAAGAAAATCTTGTAGAGATAAATACACATACTTCCTTAATTTTATCATCATAGTCTCAAGTAGATCCTCAACATTAAACAAAAAAAACTAATTTTCTCTATTCTCTTTTTAAACCCAATATATGAGCTTTGCTTGTCCCTCACTCTAGTCAAGTAATAACAACCTATCTACAGGTGGAAATTTCTTGCTACTTTATCTACAAACCTACTTTGATGTGCATCTACCCCTTGTTTTTAAATATTGTATGGGGTCAGACTCCTTCAAATACATTCCAAAATTGATATGTCCTACTCTATGAAAAAATATTCATTATTTATTATCTTTTCCTTAATAGAGTCTATAAGACAAAACATTACTAGCTTAGTCATGTAAAATTCACTCAATTGCACTGGAATGCATTATTATCTCTAAGAGAAGGCACAGACTTAAGAAATAGGAAAAATCTTTCCATTCAATGAGCAGTACTCAACTGAGACTTCTCACGTGAATATAAGCCTTCAAGAAGCACACCTTCAGGTTCTATTGCTTAAGACACTCTTCTTTTCATACAAAGAAATGATTATATCTTTTGCAACTTAGATCATTACATTTTCTGTATTCTATATGTTAAGTTCAGTAAAGAATTTCTTTTCTTCTCCTTGTGTGTCACTTACTCTATATTAAATGGCTTAAACATAAAAGCTCTAGTCATTCTTTTAAATATTTTTCAGGGAATTTAAACATTAAATTACAGCTCTGTATTTTGCAGGTATAGGGGACTGCACATGAGAGGAGAAATCAAACATTGTACAAAAATGAACAATGATGTAAAATAAATATAAATAAATAAATTATATTAAAAAAACAAACATGTTGATCTGAACATGAAATAATTGCATTGTGAGAGTAATAAAATACCTATTCCTCTACCATAAATATGAGCATATTTAAGATTAATAGGAAATTTGAGAATGATATTTCATTCTCCAGTAGCCACACTTCTTATAAATAATCACAGGAACTATATTTATATTAGTGATCAGTGTATACATTTTAGATTATTATACTTATTTTTAGAATTTCCCCACAAATTTATGAACAGTGAAACAAATCTCATGAACTGCTACTGTCATAATTTAAGATGATATTGTGACTTTGGAAAGGTGTTTCAACATTCTCTTACTCATGATTATTTAGAAAAATAGACTGTTGAATTAATTCAGTTTTATTAACAATATTATGTTTTAGAAACATGTTATAGAAGTCAAAATGTATCATAATTTCATTAAATTTGTCAAGTAATTGATAACATGGAAATTGGAGAATTTAATAAAATAGTCCAGTAGAAGTAGAGAATGGATAAATCAGGCCCAACACAAAAATTATTAAACAAGTCAGATGATACTTATTCAATACTTTGGTAGTACAAAATCCTCTCATATTATTTCTTACTCATATTTATTTTTATTTATTTTAAAAGATTTATTTATTTATACATACAAGAACCTGGGTGCAGGCTAGAGATGTTGGGAAGGGGGTGGTAAGAGGCTTTACCATAGACAGAGTAGGGAGCAGAGCAGGCAGATCTACTGAAATACACTACTGAGGGGATCAACAAGCAAAGTAGGAGAGGTCTGCTGTGCCATATTTGGGTTAGGTCCCTGGCTGGGGATCCAACTCTTGTTGCAGTGACTGTGATAGCTTAACAGTGCTGTGTCTTTAACCCCTGTGCCACCAGGGAGGCCCTTCTTCCTCATATTAAATAATAGTTTTATGGTTAAGTATTTCCTCCTCACTGAAACATATATAAATCCATGAAATACTAAAGCAACAATAAAATATTGTCTTATAGTTACTACAAAAATATGAATAAATGGGAGAGGAAATGGCTCTTATTTTTGTCTGATTTTAAAAAAATACCGTTGTGACTTCAAAGCAGAATTCAGTGCATCAGAGGAATCTTGGTTCAGGACATGGGGGCAATAATGTTTCAGTTTCATTGACTCAAATTACAGAATGGGCATTTTAATGTCAGCACCATCTTTTACCAGTGATCTCTCTCCTATGACTCCGAAGTTAGCAATCACCCTTCTAAACCTAAATAGGTAGGTCAACAAACTGTTGGACCATTTTAACTAATAGAAAGAGCAATTTCATGTGGTTCAACCTATAACTGAGACTAAATTGTTAAATTGGTCTCAAATTCCAGGAGCACAAACAAGAGATAGGTTAAAAAAAAAAAAAAAAAACAACTTTTATCTGACACTTGCTTTTGTGGACAAGGAAAAACTCGGAGGTTTATTTACTAATGTTGAGCATCAAGGATACTGAAAACACAGAAGAAAGAGGGCTAGAGAGAGGCAAAAGGCCCACCAACAGAAATTCAGAAATTTAGTTATCTGAAGAAAAATCTCTTTCTACTTCTCCATGTATGAACTGCCTTGCAATAAGTCAATGAATTTCAGCCAAGTTCATATTTCTTTGCCCTTTACCTGCTTTTCAGTCAATAAAATTTAACTCTTTTCTTCTCAACCTCAGTTCCCTAAAATCTATATAATCTCATTGCCTGTCTTAATTGGGTAGGTAGTTTTATCTTCTACCTGCGTGCCAATCAATTTGCAATAAAGTTTATTTTCTTTTCCCAAACCCTGATATCATTTTATCTGGTCTACGAATGTTGGGTAGTGAGTTTTATTATATAAGAAGCTTAATCATGAAATACAGACAATGGAAATTTCTTTCTTAATTGTATTGTCCTGATAGATGTAAATACAGTAATTTGAGAAATTCACATGGGATACTGAAATTTTCCTTGTCTTTTCAAATGAATGATTTCATCCATTTATGATTACAAATGTTGAGGTAGAAAGATCCTTGGAATATTAAACTAAATTCTCTTATTCTATAATGAAACAATAGTACTGTAAGTATAAAAGTGAATTTTTGTTGGACCTAGTAAATGTCCAATACTTGAAAAATATTTACATAAAGTATCTCCTTTAAGTTGTATAAAAATCCTGTAAACTCAATATTACCAGTAACTCACATTCTATGTCTGGAATTAAAATCCAGACTTATTCAGCTACTTTTTCCATGATCTTGACTGTTGAACCATAAGGCAACCATCTGAAAATGCTGTGAGAGTTGTTCCTTATCCTAACCTTATTTGCTAGATGGAAAAATTAAAACCAAAAGAGGTTATACCCTTACCTAGGTCACATTTCGCACTTTGCTCCAATTCTATTAACAGACATATCTAAAAATAGATTTTTAAAGTCAAAGCAGTTCTCCATGAACATGTTAACTCTTCTTTTTTTTTTTTTCTTTTTTTTTCTTTCAACACATCAGATCATAGGGTATTAATTATTTGTAATGTCGTGTTTTTTATTTGTCAGTTAGGGCATTTTAATGTTACAAGTAGTCAAAAGAAAAAAAAATGCAAGTAAATTTAAACCAAAAAGAAATAATACACTTGTAAAATTGTGAGGTCTATAAGTAAAGGCAAGCTGTGGGTTTGCTTCTATATAATATATGCAGCTTGGCCAAGACCCTGTTCCTTTCTTCAAGTGTGACAAGATTTGTCTGTTTGCTTTTCTTCATTGGAATGTTGATTTGTTACATTGGTGGGGAAAAATGTGTTAAGAGTTCCAGACTTCGGGCCTCCCCTGGTGGCGCAGTGGTTGAGCGCTGGGCTGCAGGGCTGCCCGCAGCCTCTGCAGCACCGGTTCGCTCCCCAGCTGCCGGCGAGGGTCCCACAAAAAAAAAAAAAGAGTTCCAGACTTCAAATTTGTGACTATTAGTAACTCTTTCAAATGATCAAGGAACTTCCCTTCTTGGTTCACTTTAATTGGGTCAGATTGCAATACCTTATTAAATTGTTTTAGTCATACAAATTTTGTATGTTAGGTAGCATAGTCCTGATTAGATTAGTTCAGATTCTAGCTAAATGATTTGATTGAAGCAATCAGTGTTTAACTGTAAACCTGGATCAATGCCTTACTCCACCCATCAACTAAACAAACAAAAGCAAGGACTCCTACAGGAAAAAATTAGCAGGATTACTGTCAACCTATAGATCAGAAAATTCATGAGGCTTGATCCATCACTAAAGATGCACCTTTGGTGCACTAAGAAATCTTTGCATTTTTGATATTGTTTTATTCTTTTAATTGTAGAATGTAATTTACATACTGCAAAGTCACTTACATATAAATGTATGACATTGATCATTATAAGTAGAAAACTATTGAAATATTGACTTGGGTCAAATAAAGGTAGAGCCCCTTATAATCATAGTTCCTTACGACCTTCCTCAAGTCATTAGTGTTAAGTATGGTCACTATTGTCATTCCTTTATATTATGCTTCTATTACCTAAGAATGAATCTTTTTATTAATGCAACATTGCATTATAATACTGAGTTTCAGCTATGCATCAGCTGTCTATCACCTATTCAATAGACAGAGATAATATTATGTTCACCACTAAAATTCTAATTCCATCCATCACAATACAATTAACTCTTATTACTCCATTTACCCAAGGCCCTCTTCCCTCTTCCCAATTGATAGCTAGTAATTCATTATTTAGGCTAAAAGATTATTTTTAATTTTTATGTTTTGTGTAAAATCATATGTTATTTGTCTTTCTTCAAGTATCTTATTTCACTCAGCATAATGATGAACACTTTAGGTCCATTTATGTTGCAAATGACATGAGTTTTTACCTTTTTTAAAGAGCTGAGTAGTATTCCACTATGTATACATCCTGCATTTTTTTTATCCACTTATCTGTTGATGGGCACTTAGGTTGTTTTCAGCTTGTTGCATTGTGAAAAATGATGCTATGGACATAGGAGTGGCACACATCTCTATGAGTTCCTTTGAATTGTTCAGGTAAATAAATAGGGGTGGGGCCTCCCTGGTGGCACAAGGGATTAAGTAGCAACCTATGAAGCTATCCAGAGCCACTTCAGCATGAATTTTATCCCCAGCCAGGGAACCACCCATCTGGTGCAGTAGACCTCTCCTGACTTGCCTATTGCTCCCCTCAGCCATGTGTTTCAGTCAATCTTGCTGTTCTGTTCCCTGACTCTTTCTCTGGTGAATCCTCTTACCCCCCACCTCTGGCCTGTACCCTGGTTCTTATATGCATAAATAAATAAATCTTAAAAAACAGATAATAAAGAGGTGGACATTTCATAAGTCAGTTTTCTTGATAAGTAACATATTTCAAAGGATCTGTACATGAAGTATATATCTTAAATCTTTATTATAATGGTATAAATTTGATCATATCATAATTTTATTATTTTATAGTATTTGCATTATGTGAAGTGATATATCCTTATTCATTTCAGATAGTTATTTGTTCTTCTACTCTCTTTAAATTTAATTTTGTTGTTTCTCTCCCTAACTTTTATGAGATTTTTATCCTCTTTTCTTTTCCAGCATATGTATTTAAGGTTAGAAAATGCCTCAAAACAAGGGCCTTCCTGGTGGCACAGGTAGTTGAGCGCCCGTGCTGTGAAGCTGTCCCCAGCCTCTGCAGTGCTGGTTCGTTCCCCCCCAGCCTCGGAGCAACCCACATGGTAACACAGACCTCTCCTGTCTCACCCGCTGTTACCCAGTGTTCTTTGTCACTCTGCCTTTTCTGTTCCCCACTCTGTCTCTGGTGAATCATCTCACCCTCCCACGCATCTGGCCCGTACCCTGGCTGTTGTATAAATAAAATAAATCTTAAAAAAGAAAATGCCTCAAAACACTGTTTAGTTATAGCACACTTTTGATGTATAGCATTTGCTTTACTACTCAGTTCAATTTTCTTTGCTCAAAAAACTATTTAAATTTATATATCCTAATTTTGAAACATCTATATTTTTCTTCTATTTATTTCTAATTAAATTACATTGTCATCAAAGAAGGTACTGTTTATGGCTTTAGTCGTCTCAATTTGTTGAAACCAATTTTATGACTGAATAAATATTCAAAGAATTTCACATGTGCTTGAATAGATTACATATATTTTATATTTGTTGGGTCCTCACTCTATATAAGTTTACTGGGTGTAGTTGAGTGTCTTGGTTAAATTTTTTATTGGTAATATATTTCATTTTTTTACTTACTAGGTACAAACAGAGGAAATATAAAGCACTCAATAAGAGTGCAGATTTGTCATTATCTCTTATAATTGGTCAGTTTAATGTTTTAACATTTTTGAAGTTATGTGTTTGGATACATACTAATTTACAATTGCAAAATGTTTATTCTGATTCATTTTGGTAAATTAAAACCTATTTTTTTTAGACTCTATTATGGCTTTGGTGATTTCTTTTTTTCTGAAATTATTTTAAGTACTTTTTGTGTGGTAGTTTAAGTGATATATGTCCTTTATTATTCTTTGACTTTTAAGCTTTCTGAATCCTTTCTGTTTCATTAAAAAGGCTGTCAAGAAAATGAAAAGGCACCCTATTGAGTAGAAAAATATTTGCGTATCATAAATTGACTAGGGATTAATATTCAAGAACTACTAAGAACTCATACAATTCAAAAGAAAGAAAACATAACCTCAGTACAAAATGGGCAGAAAAGCCAAGTTGACAGTTTTCCAAAGACCAACAGATGAACAAGAGGCAGGTGAAAAAAGTGGTCACCATCATTTGTCATCAGGGATATGAAAGTCAAAACCACAAAGAGGTAACACATCACTACTGTGAGAATGGCTCATATGCAAAAAGCATGGGAAACACATGGTCCAAGAGCATGGAGGAAAGAGAACACTTAGTGGCTTGTAGACTTGTTCAACATCTGTGGAAAACAGTTTGGAGGTTTTTCAAAATATTAAAAATAGATCTATCTTACAATCTGGCAATCCCATCCCTAAGTAATTACCAAAAAATTAAAATGCAAAACACTAATTTGAATATATACGTTATATATGTGCATGTGTAGATATACCTATAATCTACCCATGTGTGTATCTATATATGTCTATGTTCATTGAAGCTTTATTTATAGTATCCAAGTTATGGAAACAACTAGTGTCCCACCGCAGGTGAATTGGTTAAGATGATCACACATACACACACACATACATACACATAGTATACATACGCAGTAGAATACAATTTAGTTATAACAAAAAGGTGAACTTTTTCCATTTGCAACAATTGGAGGGAATGGGACTGGAGGGGATAAAATTAAATGAAATAAGTCAGGAGAAGACATACACTAGATGGTTTCACTTATATGAGGAATACAGAGAGTAGAAAAATATTTGAGTAGAAAAATTTCCTTTTCACTAGAACATAGAGTCTACAGTCCATATTATTAGATAGTTAATTTTAACTCTGATATCTTACCTCTCTCTCTCTCTCTTTCTCTCTCTCTCTCCCCTCCCCCCCTTAATCCTTCTATTATGTAGTAGGCTCAGTGGAAGAATAAATGTTTTCTTTCTCCTTTGCCCTCCCTTCCCATGCTGATACCTCTGCCCTAGATGATTGGGAAAAGGCCCTAGGGCATGGGACAACCTGAAAAACAACAGCAACAACAACAAAAACAAACCCTTTCTTTGGAAGCTCAAATGGGCTTAGAGTATTTTTCTGAGTCATGTTCCCACCCTGGGGATCTAAATGAAGACTGTATCATCTTTCCCTTACAAATATAAGACATTAATTTGGTAAATCTATTTAAAATTTTGAAACTATACATGAGTAGTTTTATATTAAAAATAGAAATATATATCTATATTTACATGTATATGCAAAATGCACATATATAAATATGTCTATGTGCATACATATATTTCCTTATTACATTTTTATGTGTTTAATCAGCTACAATTTATGTACTTTTGCATTTGTGGTTCTTCAATCACAATCAATGCAGTCATATATTTTACTGTTTGATTACTTTTGATTTCTTCCTAAATTTCTGCCTTTGATCTGTAGTTATATTTCGCTACCTTAAAAATTACTTCATTATATCTTTTGCATGGGAATGATAGTTAAAGTTTTCCACAATTTTTTCCTTTCCTTTCTTAGGAAAGAAAAGAAATATTCTTGAAGGATATTGTCCCGGAGTATCCAGCAGATAGTTACTTCCATATCAGTTTAAAGGAATATTCACATTATTTTGACCTTAGTTATTTCTGTTGAGAAGTCAAGGATTTTTAAATGGTTTTGTTGTAGAGCAACCCCGATACAAAACGGGGTGCCTGACTGTGGGTCCTCACCCGCGCGCTTAAAAGGACTTATCAATGCTCTACTGCAGGCACACGTGAAAGGTTAATAAAAGGTTTATTTACAAGGGAAGGGGAAATGAGGAAATGTATAGCTCTGGGAGAAAAGTGGGAGACAAAGTTTTAAATGAGTCCTACCCGATCCGCCGATTAGGAATCCCAAAATGGCGCTCTGAGAGCTGGCCGCCAGCCAGAAGCGGTGAAGCCAGGAGGCAAGCGATCGCGAGCCAGAGAGAGAGCCCAAGGCCCACGTGTTTGGTTTTTTATATCCAACCTGGCTGCCCAACTCCACCCTCAGGTCCCAGCCACCCTCCCTTGGTGGTGATGGGATTTGTCTTTCCCAGAGTCTTGATGGCTTTAGTCTGGAGTGGGGGTGGAGACCACAAAGCCTGTATGGGATTAACTCAGGACATCACTTCCCCCTAACAATTCCCCCCTTTCACTTTTTGCCACCATTTCCATGGTGATGAAGATCAAACATATGGATGCTGGAATACAGTCTCAGATGAAAGTTTTCCAGGGTTCCAGTCTGAAAGAAAACGAATCCCTCCAGGTATTGTCCATTGCGGAAAGCAAAAGTCCTCCATTCCTGGAAAAACAGTTCAACAGTCCCAGCCGAAAGAAAACATCTGGAGGCATTAGCCAGAACAAGACAGCAGATATGTCAAAATCACAGGAAAAAAAGTTAAAATGGTTCAACTTATGCAAAAATGAATTCTCTCAACCTTGATCCCAAACTTTAACAGCATAGCAAAAGTTTGCAAATTAAGTCTACTTTTAAACCATTTTGCCTATTTTTGCATAAAATCACAGGGCAGAATAACTAAGCAGCAATTTTAGCTGGCTTTGTTGAAATACTCCATATAGGATCAGAGCGAACCATTGGCATCCGGTCGATGTAGGCTTCAGGTACAAAGTTAGTATCATCAGACTCCACCTGGGCTTTCCTCTTCTTGAGGGTACCAGGGACTTTTCGTTGGCCGGGTTGTCCAGTCCTGCCAATGGAGGCAAGCTTCCTCACCTTCTTTGGAGGTCTCTGGAACCCTGCGAACAAAGCAAACAGGTTCTCCTCTTCTTGGTTCAGCTCTGTTTCAACTTTCTGGAGGAGCTCCACACAAAGCCACACAATGAAACTTATGTCCAATTTTTTTCAGTTTAAACAAAATCCCTATGCAAGTTATGCAAAAACAGACTCTGAGATAAGTAGTAAAAGATTACTACCACTATTTTTATGCTGTGTTGGTATCAAGGGTAGAGAAAATGCAAACACAAGTTAGCTTTGTTGGGGAAAAAAAATTACAACCTTGCTGCAGATCCTGGTCACCAAAACAAGAGAACTTTGTGGATTTAGAACAAAATGCAAGAAAAGCATGAGTATTATGTCAAGGAAAACTTAGTAAATATGAGGTGTATTTCCAAGTCTATTCAGTCCTTAGTAGAAAAGTTTTACTCTCAACAGTTCCATCAATAGGAATCTGTTGAGACCTTTTCTCCCTATATTTTCAGAAACAATTCCTGTAGATATGAAACAATTGAATTATACAATATTACAAGGTGACAATCATCATTGACAATTTACATACATACCAGATAGAGAGGTTTTTTTTTTTTATACACATTATAGAGAACCACTGTTAACATTTTGTACATACCAAAGTTTTACCATTTTCCCAAGTGACAATGCTTCCCTTCTAGTTTTACTCTACTAGGTGAGCCAAATAGAACAAATTCATCTAGTGCCTTTCCCAGGAGGAAAGGGAGAAACTTTGTGGAGTGTCTCAGGAGCTCTACTGAGGTTCCACAAAATTTCCTTGCATCAGCCAAATGACAGGCTACCAAATTTGTACTTGAATTTAGATTTCTGGGAAGCTTTGCCATAAATATCAGAAAAATAACAGAAACAACAATGTTCAATCTCTATGAAGGCACCGGCTTAGTTCAGTAGCACAATGTTGTCAATCAAACCATAACCTCTAGTTTTTCTCATAACTGGAGACTCTTTTTTTTCCAACGTCTATGGGCACCATGTATACCAATTTGTCAATCACTTGAGGTCAAGACAAGGACACAAGGAAAGGACATACAGACATACAACATATAGACACAAAGAGCTCTTTGGTTACCATTTATCACGCATGAGATATCTCATGCAACTGCAGTTTCACTCATTGGCCAAAGTAACAAAAAGAAAGCAGAGAAAAAAATATCAAAGGTAAAAAAAGCAAAAAGTAAAAAAAAAATAACAAAATCAAAATCAAGATTGAAAACCTTTCTGTGTAAAAAAAAATAGTGGCAGCATATGCATGATCCTAGATGTTATTTCACGTCTCCTAAACTTTGAAAGGAAGAAGATTGGTTAGAGCATGTTAGTTTTCTCAGGGTTTCTTCAGGAAAAAAAAAAAATGAGGCCTTGGGTATCCTGCAACAGTAACTGGAAAAGAAGTCAGTAACATTCAAGTTTTTGTCTGTTTTTTAAACAAATACCTCAAGTCCTCAATGGGTTCACAAGACCAATGGGACTTCGTCTCTGGGTCAGTTCCTCCTGGGGCTTCTCTAGATCTAGTGGAGCCCCCGGGCACCCCTATTCTGCATCTGAACTTTCTCCATGAACTATCATCTGTCTCCTCTCCTCTGCACTTGGTTCTAGATTCCTTCTACTCTGTCTGTATTCCCTCCTATCTTCACCTGAGGCTCTACCCTGTGCTGTCATTTGTCTCCTGTCCTCAGTACTGGGCTCTCGATTCCTTCTCTGTCTGTATTCCCTGTCATCATCTGAGCCTCCACTCTGTGCTAACATTTGTCTTCTTTCCTCTCTCCTTGGTTCCTGGTTCTGTGTGCTCCTTCTATATTCCCTCCTGTAACCCCTACGTGAATCATCATGTCTTGGGGTTCTCTGTCTTCTATCCTGCCTTCTATAATTATTGCGTCTGCCTCTTCCCTGTAACCTGGGACAACTGTACTTCCAATGTCCCTCTTCCCTACAGAAAGCACACTGATTTCTTCCCAGGGGTTCACGTCTCTGTCCATTATTGTTTCCCTGAAACCCTGTTCTGTGTTCTCTTTGTAAAAAAACAGTCGCAGGTTTTGGTCTCCTGTCCTCTCTATTATTATAAACCCTGAATGCCAGGTCCACTACCTGGGACGGACTCATCTCAGTGACGTCGTCCACCTTAGCTAACTTTTTCTATATGTCTGGGGCACTATGGGTAATGAAAGCCATAGTGATCAGACGAGCATTTTCTGGGGCATCTGGGTTTATATCCGTGTGGTTAGTGTAAGTTTGAATAATCCTCTCAAGGAACTCTGACGGATCCTCATTAGCTCCTTGCTCGAGTTGCAATATTTTGTTAAAGTTTTTTTGTTTGGGGATCCCCTGCTGCAGTCCTACCAATAAGCATTTTTTATACAGATCCAACATCGCCGTTCCTCCATTGTTAGGGTCCCATCCAGGATCTCTCTCTGGGACAACAACCTCCGGCTCTGGGGACTGCCTATCCTGTTGGTGGAGACGGTCAGCCTCCTCCCTGGCTTTCCTGAATACCATCCTCTGCTCATCCAGCGTTAATAAAGTATGCAGCATGGACTGTATATCTGCCCAGTTAGGGTGGTGGGAGACAAAGATAAAGGCAAACAAGTTCGCCATCCTCTTGGGAGCCTGCCGGTACGAGGGAACAGAGCTCCTCCAATTTAGGAGGTCCGCAGTACTGAACGGATGGTGCAACCAAAAGTACCCAGCAGGTCTCCCATGTTCATTTAAGCCACCCATTGGCATCTGGCGAAGGGGAAAGTGCCCTGCCTCAGGTTGATCCTTCCTGCCAAAATGGGTGCCGAGTCTAGTGTGGGGAGGAGACGCCATTTTAGCGTCCTCCCCAGAGGGCAGTGGAGGCTGTGCAGCCTCAGGGGTCTGCACGGGAGGGACCTTGTCACGTGGAAGAGGATTTTGTCCTGATGTATTTAAAGTATTTAAAATATGATGCTCCTCCTCTTCTAACTCTGCTCGCTGGCTGTCCTCATGAAAAGGGGAAGGTCTATCCTTTCTCTGCACCATTAGCCTAGCCTTCGCCTCCGCCATATCTAATTTATGGAGGGCGGCCTGCATCTGGTCCTGCATACCTTTAAAAGCTGACTCAAAAGTCCGATTTTGTTGTTGTACTTGATACAGCATGCTTTGATAAGCTGACTCAAAAACGTTACGATTTTCATCCCTTATACTCTTAATAGTTAAATCAAAGGCCTGATTTTGTTGTTGTATGGCGACGTTAAAAGCCTGAATTTGTTGTTGCATGGCTATGTTAAGAGCCTGAATGTGTTGTTGCACATTCTCAGTATGTGAAGTAGAACTTCTACCTCTCACAGAAACAAGAATGTAGCAAATTGCGCTTACACATATTACCAAAAAACCACCCAGAAGCACAGTCTGTAAAGGGATGGCTTGTAAACCACCCATGTATGTATACAATAGTAAAATCACGTGCCATACACCAGGCTTCATCAAATTATTTATATTAATGAAACTGGTGGTGATATTTAATGGAAGAAGACTACTCAAATTCAAGGCCGGAAGGAAACTGAAAGAACTCAGGCTAGGGATGAAACTGTATAGGCTCATGGTTGAGGCCATATTTGAGTCAAAACGCACCCCACAAGGGCTGTACGCACAGGGAAAAAAAAAAAACAGACTTTTCAGGAATAGAGACAAATATTATGCTGCTAGTCCTGCAGAACTAGTGCGCTTATGGTGACCAACGCAAGGAATGTTACTTTGGGCTGGTCAACCGCGGGTGTAACTTGGAAACCATGCTGGGCGCCAAACTGTTGTAGAGCAACCCCGATACAAAACGGGGTGCCTGACTGTTTGGGTCCTCACCCGCGCGCTTAAAAGGACTTATCAATGCTCTACTGCAGGCACACGTGAAAGGTTAATAAAAGGTTTATTTACAAAGGGAAGGGGAAATGAGGAAATGTACAGCTCTGGGAGAAAAGTGGGAGACAAAGTTTTAAATGAGTCCTACCCGATCCGCCGATTAGGAATCCCAAAATGGCGCTCTGAGAGCTGGCCGCCAGCCAGAAGCGGTGAAGCCAGGAGGCAAGCGATCGCGAGCCAGAGAGCCCAAGGCCCACGTGTTTGGTTTTTTATATCCAACCTGGCTGCCCAACTCCACCCTCAGGTCCCAGCCACCCTCCCTTGGTGGTGATGGGATTTGTCTTTCCCAGAGTCTTGATGGCTTTAGTCTGGAGTGGGGGTGGAGTCCACAAAGCCTGTATGGGATTAACTCAGGACATCACTTCCCCCTAACAGTTTTCCTTTTAAGATAATCTGTTATTTGAGCCTCCCCTGGTGACGCAGTGATTGAGCGCTGGGCTGCGAAGCTGCCCACAACTTCTGTAGCACTGGTTCGATTCCTGGCCACAGGTGAGGGTCCCACATGGCGCGCAGACCTCTCTGGCTGTGCCCGCTGCTCCCCTTGTTGTAGAGCAGCCCCGATACAAAACAGGGTGCCTGACTGTGGGTCCTCACCTGCGCGCTTAAAGGGAATTATCAATGCTCTACTGCAGGCACACGCGAAAGGTTAATAAAAGGTTTATTTACGGGCCTCCCCGGTGGCGCAGCGGTTGAGCGCTGGGTTGCGAAGCTGCCAGCAGCCTCTGCAGCGCCGGTTCGATCCCCGGCTGCTCCCCAGTCACCGGAGGAGGGTCCCACATGGCACGCAGACCTCTCCTGCTGCCCGCTGCTCCCCTCAGCAGTGTACTTTGGTCCTTCTGCCTGCTCTGCTCCCCGCTCTGGTGAATTCTCTCACCCTCCCGTGCTTCTGACTGTACCCAGTGCATGTATAAACAAAACAAATGAATAAATAAATAAATAAAACATGCCTCTATTTAAAAAAAAAAAAAAAAAAAGGTTTATTTACAAGGGAAGGGGAAATGAGGAAATGTACAGCTCAGGGAGAAAAGTGGGAGACGAAGTTTTATTTTTTTTTTTTTTTTTTTTTTTCTTTTTTTTTTTTTTCTTTTTTTTTTTTGCAATTATTATTTTTTTTTATTTTTTTTATTTTTTTTTTATAAATTTTATTGTTATATTCCCCATACAATTGCAGCCCCCCATTCTGACCCCAATCCCTCCCCTCCCGCCCCCGCCCCCCTAAAAGTGTCTCTGGTTCATAGTTTTTTGTTGATTTTGATTTTCACTTTCTTATAGTTATTCATTTTCCTGGTCCCTTATTTAAGTTTTCTAGATTCCTGCTATGAGTGAGACCATCCGGTATTTTTCTTTTTCTTTTTGGCTTATTTTGCTGAGCATGATCCCTTCCAACGCCATCCATGTTGCAGCAAATTGCATGTGTTTATCTTTTTTGAATGCTGAGTAATATTCCATGGTATATATGTACCACATCTTCTTGATCCAGTCATCTATTTTTGGGCATTTGGGTTGTTTCCAAAGCTTAGCTATTGTAAACAGTGCTGCTATAAACATAGGGGTGCAGGTGTTCTTTGGAATTGATGTTTCTGTGTCCTTTGGGTAAATACCTAGGAGTGGAATTGCTGGGTCATATGGAAGCTCTATGTTTAGTAGGTCCAGAAATCTCCACACAGCTTTCCACAGTGGTTGGACCAGTTTGCACTCCCACCAACAGTGCAGAAGAGTTCCTTTTTCTCCACACCCTCGCCAACATTTGTTGTTGCTAGTTTTTTTAATATGTGCCATTCTCACTGGTGTAAGATGGTATCTCATGGTAGTTTTGATTTGCATTTCCCTGATGACAAGTGATGTTGAACATTTTTTCATATGCCTGTTGGCCATTTGCATTTCCTCTTCAGAGAAGTTTCTTTTAAGCTCTTCTGCCCATTTTTTGACTGGATTATTTTCTTTGTTGTTGTTGAGTCTCATCAGCTCTTTGCAGATTTTTGTGATCAGTCCTTTATCATTAGTGTTGGGTGCAAAAATGTTCTCCCAGTTGGTGGGGTTTCTCTTTGTTTTTGTTATTGTCTCTTTTGCTGTGCAAAAGCTCTTTAATTTGATATAGTCCCAGCTGTTTATCTTTGCCTTCACTATCACTGCTTTGGGTGATGTGTCTGTAAAGATGTCTTTGATGTGCAAATCACGTAGTGTTTCGCCTATATTTCCTTCTATATATTTTATGGTTTCAGGTCTTATGTCTAGTTCTTTAATCCATTTTGAGTTGATTTTTGTGTATGGTGTGAGGTGGTGGTCAAGCTTCATTCTTTTGCATGTAGCGACCCAGTTTTCCCAGCACCATTTATTGAACAAACTTTCTTTGCTCCAATGCATAGTCTTTGCTCCTTTGTCAAAGATTAGTTGACCATAAATCTGTGGGTTTATTTCTGGATTTTCTATTCGATTCCATTGGTCTGTATGTCTGTTCTTGTTCCAATACCATGCAGTTTTGATGATTATGGCTTTGTAGTATAGTTTGAAGTCTGGGAGTCTGATGCCTCCATTCCCTTCTTTTTTTTTCAGGAGAGCTTTGGCTATTCGGGGTTTTTTGTGATTCCATATGAATTTCATCAATAATTGTTCTATTTCTTTGAAGAATGACATTGAAATTTTGATTGGAATAGCATTGAATCTGTATATTGCTTTTGGAAGGATGGCCATTTTAATAATGTTTATTCTTCCAATCCATGAGCAGGGGATGTTTTTCCATTTCTTTGTGTCTTCTTCTATTTCTTTTAACAGTGTTTTATAGTTTTCTTTGTATAGGTCCTTTACCTCTTTTGTTAGATTTATTCCCAAATATTTGATTTTTTTTGTTTCAATAACAAAAGGGATGGTCTTTTTGATTTCTTCTTCTTCAGATTTATTGTTTGTGTATAGGAAGGCTACTGACTTTTGCGTGTTGATTTTGTATCCTGCCACTTTACTGAACTGATTGATGAGTTGAATTAGCTTTTCTGTGGAGTTTTTGGGGTTCTCTATGTATAATATCATATCGTCTGCAAATAGTGATAGTTTGACTTCTTCTTTTCCTATTTGGATTCCTTGGATGTCTTTCTCTTGTCTTATTGCCCTGGCTAGGACTTCCAGTATTATATTGAAAAGCAATGGTGAGAGTGGACATCCTTGTCTTGTTCCAGATCTTAATGGAATTGCTTTCAGCTTTTCACCATTGAGAATGATACTGGCTGTTGGCTTGTCATAGATGGCCTTTATGATGTTGAGGTATGTTCCTTGTATCCCAAGAATTTCAAGGGCTTTTATCATGAATGGGTGTTGCACTTTGTCGAAAGCTTTCTCAGCATCTATTGATATTATCATATGGTTTTTATATTTCTTTTTGTTGATGTGTTGGATAACGTTGATTGATTTTCGGATGTTAAACCATCCTTGTGCCCCTGGAATGAATCCAACTTGGTCGTGGTGAATTATCTTATGGATACATTGTTGGATTCTGATAGCTAAAATTTTATTGAGGATTTTTGCATCAGTGTTCATTAAGGAGATTGGCCTGTAGTTTTCCTTTTTTGTGTTGTCCTTGTTCGGTTTTGGTATTAGTGTAATGTTGGCTTCATAGAACGTGTTTGGTATTGTCCCTTCCTTCTCAATTTTTTGGAAGAGTTTGTGAAGGATAGGCACTAATTCGTCTCTGAATGTTTGGTAGAATTCATTTGTAAATCCATCAGGTCCTGGGCTTTTGTTTTTGGGGAGGTTTTTGATTACCATTTCAATTTCGCTAATTGTAATTGGTCTGTTTAGGTGTTCTATTTCTTCTTTATCTAGCTTTGGGTGATTGTAGAGTTGTAGGAATTTGTCCATCTCCTCTAGATTGTTAAACTTGTTTCCATATAACTGTTCATAGTAGTTACTGATTATTCTTTTGATTTCTGCTGTGTCCGTTGTGATTTCTCCTCTTTCATTGATGATCCTGTTTATTTGTGCTTTCTCCCTTTTTTCCTTTGTGAGCCTGGCTAGGGGTTTGTCTATTTTATTGATTTTTTCAAAGAACCAGCTCTTGGTTTCATTGATCTTTTGGATTGTTTTTTTAGTTTCAATTTCATTTATTTCTGCTTTGGTTTTTATTATTTCTTTTCTTCTACTGGTTTTGGGGTTTTTTTGTTGTTCTTTTTCTAGATCTTTGAGCTTCGAGATTAGGTTGTTTCTTTGCGTTCTTTCTTGTTTCTTGATGTGAGCTTCTATTGCTATATATTTTCCTCTTATTACTGCTTTTGCTGCATCCCATACATTTAGGATATTGGTGTCCTCCTTGTCGTTCAATTCAAAAAATTTTTTAATTTCTTCTTTGATCTCCTCATTAGTCCAATGGTCTTCCAGTAGTGTGGTTTTTAATCTCCATGAGGTAGGAAAGTTCCTTGCCTTCTTTTTATGGTTTATTTCTAGTTTGATGCCTTCATGGTCAGAAAAGATGGTTGATATGATTTCAATCTTGGTGTATCTGTTGATGTTTGTCTTGTGCCCCAGTATGTGATCGATCCTGGAGAATGATCCGTGTGCGCTTGAGAAAAATGTGTACTCCGTTTTTTGGGGGTTTAGTGTTCTATAGATGTCTGTTAAGCCCAATTGCTCTAGGTCTTTATTTAGAGCTTTGGTTTCTTTACTTATTTTTTGTCTTGTTGATCTATCCATTGTTGATAGTGGTGTGTTGAAGTCTCCCACTACGTATGTGTTTTCTCTGATGTCTGTTTTCAGAGAGGACAACAGCTGTCTGATATATTTTGGTGCTCCTTCGTTTGGTGAGTATATGTTAATGAGTGTTATTTCTTCTTGAAGTATTGTCCCCTTGATCATAATGTAGTGACCATTGGGGTCTCTTTTTATCTTTTTGAGTTTGAAATCTGTTTTATCTGATATAAGTATAGCTGTTCCTGCTTTCTTTTTTGGTCCATTTGCTTGTAGGATTGTTTTCCATCCTTTAACTTTGAGCCTATTTTTATCTTTTGTAGCTAAATGTGTTTCCTGGAGACAGCAAAAGGTTGGGTTTTGTTTCTTAATCCAGCCTGCAACTCTGTGTCTTTTTATTGAAGAGTTTAGTCCATTTACATTTAGAGTTAATATTGATATGTTAACATCTGTATTTGCCATGGGAGACGAAGTTTTAAATGACTCCTACCCTATCCGCCATCAGGAATCCCAAAATGGCACTCTGAGAGCTGGCCGCGAGCCAGGAGCCATGAAGCCAGGAGGCAAGGAATAGCGGGCCACCCCAAGGCCCACGTGTTTGGTTTTTATACCCAACCTGGCTGCCCAACTCCACTCTCAGGTCCCAGCCACCCTCCCTTTGGTGGTGACGGGATTTGTGTTTCCCAATGTCTTGATGGCTTTAGTCTGGAGTGGGGGTGGGGTCCACAAAGCCTGTATGGGATTAGCGCAGGACATCGTTTACCCCTAACACCCTCAGCAGTGTATTTTGTCAGTCTGCCTGTCTGTTCCCTGCTCTAGCTCTAGTGAATCCTCTCACTGTCCCCCGTTTCTGACTGTACCCAGTGCTTGTATAAATAAATAAATAAATAAATCTTTTAAAAAAAGATAGTCTGTTTTATCTCTTATTTAGACTTTTATCTCGATAACATATCTTTTAGTAATACTATAAATGTTCCAAGGTATGGTTTAGTGTATTTTTTTTTTTTAAATAGAGGCATGTTTTATTTATTTATTTGTTTGTTTGTTTGTTTTGTTTATACATGCACTGGGTACAGTCAGAAGCGCGGGAGGGTGAGAGAATTCACCACAGCCAGAGCGGGGAGCAGAACAGGCAGAAGGACCGAAGTACACTGCTGAGGGGAGCAGCAGGCGGCAGGAGAGGTCTGCGTGCCATGTGGGACCCTCCTCTGGTGGCCGGAGAGCAGCCGGGGATGGAACCGGCGCCGCAGAGGCCGCGAGCAGCTTCGCAACCCAGCGCTCAACCGCTGCGCCACCGGGGAGGCCCGGTTTAGTGTATTTTTAATTGAGCTTGGGTTATCAGAATGTCATGACTCCATAGAATAGTGCTGTGGTCAGGTTTAAATATTGCTTCTTCCCCCATTCTCTTTTCTTTCTCTGTGGAACTCCTATAAGGATTTCAATTAAAGGAGTTTGACTCCTATAAGAAGTTAAATTAAATATATCCCAAGTTTTCTTACTATGTTCATATTGCTTGTCTTTCTACAATCTACCCTTTTTTCACCCTATTAGTTCTTTGTTCTGAATGGTTTCTTGGACCTATCATTAGGTTATTAATTTTTATTTAACTCTTATAACATGTTGAACCTATTTTCACATTTATAATATAAATTATTGTAATTTTTAAAAAAGATTTATTTATTTATACAAGAATGGAGGTATAGGTCAGAGGCACAGGAAGGTGAGAGAATTCATCAGAGACAGAGTGGGGAACAGAACAGACAGACTGACCAAAAACACTTTTGAGAGGAGGAGCAGGAGAGACAGGAGAGGTCTGCCACACCATGTGGGTATCTCCTTGGCCAGCCAGGAATCGAAGCTATGCTGCAGAGGCTGCAACAGCTTCACAGTGCTGCTCTCAACCTGCTGCGCCACTGGGGAGGCCCAAATTATTGTAAATTTTTGTTTGCGGTGTTTTTATAGATTTTACTGGCCTTCTGTTTTTTTTTTTTATTTATTTTAAATAAAATACTTAAAATATTTGTATCATAGGTGGGTTAGCAACCTGGCTGGTTATTGAACTGAGGCTGCAATTATGATAGGGTAATAGAACTGAGACCTTCCCCTTAGCAGTATATTTCAGAGGTCCACCTTTTCTGCTCCCCACTCTGACTCTGGTGAAATCTCTCAATACCCAACCTCCTTTCACACCTGTGGCCTATACCCCAGTTCTTTTATTTATTTATAAATAAATAAAAATTTAAAAAATAAAGCATTTGTACTTGAATTTATAGCAAAAATAATAATTTGAATGTAAAGTTTAGGGATAATTACTGAACAATTCAATTTCTTATATTTCTAATATCTAAAGACTTTGCTGGTTCATTTCCATTATAGGGCATATGTTGATTGTAATTTATTTCTTTTTTACTCTGCATAATTAAGTTTTAATTGTGCACCAATTTACATAATTTACTCATAGAAATTGTTTGTGCAAGTAACCTAACGCCTAGGGTGATGTTGGGATAAAAAGAAATGGTTTCCTCTATCCCTCTGAATTCTTCAAAGGTGCCAAATAATCAAACAAGAACCAGACAGGTTGATAAGAGAAAAAATCCTCACATACAATTAATCATAACATATATATGTCCTGTATGGTAGAGACATAATATGGCAGAATATTTCACTAGGGTGTCTTTTGTACCACCTTTTATAGCTTAGCTACAACAAGGGGTCTTGGGAAAAAAAAATACTGAAATCAGTGTGTGCATTCAATGAGGAAAACAAGGGTACTTAAGCCTTCTCCGTTGAAAGGAAATAATGGAATTAGGTCTTCCTGAAATACAAATTTACAAAGAAAACTTTAGATATAAAGATGATGAGTGGCCTCTACCTAGTCTTCAGAGACCCTTCTAAAACTAAGTTTTTGCCAAAAAAAAAGTATAGTTTGGGGTTGCATGTTTTTGATCTTCTATAATGTTATCTTCTTCTAGAGAAAAAAAAAACTATTTATATTAGATTAATGGTGGGGAAGGGTCAAACAGCAGATAAAAGCCTTTTATTTTCAGATATTATTGAACTTCTCTTAGTTGAAGAAGGGGTATAATATGGGTCAATGTTTTATTTTCAGTTATTCATTATGGTTTTCAAACTGTTACCAGACAAAGGGTCTAAAAATTGTCAATTGCTCAGAACATTGTTTACTGATACTGGGTCTCATCACCACAAATGCAAAGATAATAAAGGGTCTGTAGTAAAACAACAATGAAAAACAATACATTCTAATCAACAGGTTATTACATGGGAAGGAAAATACCAGGGGAGAGAGAGAGCAGGGTATGGGGCAGGTCCAATTACCAATCAGTTTTGCAAGGTGGAGTTGCAGTTACAGAGCTGGCAGGGCATGGCAGTGCCCTACCACCACTGAGGTCAGGGACTGCCTTCTACATTAGTTCTGATGAAAAAGAGTATGCACACCTGCTTTGATCCCTTTTCAAGGTTCATCCCAGAAATTGTCATTCTAATCTTTCCTCTTCACATCAGCTCCCTTGCTCAGGAATTCAGGGGTAGAGCTCAGACCATGGTACTGAGCCTAGCATGCTGCCTGGATGTTAAGGAGGTGGAATTTGGTCATGCTATGCTGTTTCCCCCAAGTCATGAGGGGTGGTGGTGAGTGAGGGGAGTTTTGTTTGCTCCTGTTACAGAGACATCTTCATTAAAAGGTGAAGAGCACTGCAGAACATTAAATGGATACAATTTCCCTTCCCCACTTATCTGCAGCCAACTTGGATTACAAGTCTAAGTATGCCAAGAAATAGACTTCGTTAGCTGGGGAGTTACAGGGAAATAGGGGCAGAACTGAGCATCCCCTCTATAACATGGAAGGCAAGTGGGCCAAACTCTCTTTCTTCAGGGCCTGATTTTCACTCTGGTTCTGTGAGGGAGGAGGCTTGGAGGAGACATACATAGAAACACTTGGAAGACACATGGGTGAGAAACATGTGTGAAGGCTCTTCCTAGTCCTTGGTGGAGAAAATGGCAGCCTTTGTCCTGATTTTAGGATAAATTATCTGATACATTTTGAATTCTGAAACTCTCCATTGTCCCTGCTGTCTGGGAACTGCCTAACTCCTTTATTATGATTCCCAACAAGAAGATACTTTAGACTTACAGAAATATTTTAGGCCCCTGTCGCCCTGTTTTGGGCCTTCCCTATTTCACTGAACATTTGCCCATGAGGAGATGGGTAATTTGGTGGATTCTTTTGGGAAACTATTAGGGATATTCTTTCTTCTCTTACTTTATGCACAGTAACTTCATTAAATATCCTTTACCAAAGAATCTGCTTCTGTTGGCTTCATGCTACAATGTTTGGACAACTTTTAGAGAATGTACCCTTTAACAGTTTTGAGTCCTTGGGTGTCCCTTGGTCATATGCTAACACACTGAGCCTGGAGGCCATGACTGCTACCCTGAGGGCCCAGAAATATAGGGCAGTGTCAACAAAACCTTGTCATTTGACCCTAAAATATACAAGTCTATGCTCTTCTGCTTGCATAGCCGAGATTCAACAGCTTATCCCTTGCACTGCATGCTGACCAGATCCAACACTGTCCATGGAGAAATAGTTTCCAAATACCTTGTTCAATATTTTGAGCTTTTTCTTCTGCACCTTTTTTTTAATGCATACAGAATTATTCAGGTTTTATTTTTTTTAAGATTTTTTATTTATGCATACAAGAACTGGGGTACAGGCCAGAGGTGGGGGGTGGTGAGAGTATTTACCAAAGACAGAGTGGGGAACAGAACAGGCAGATTGACCAAAGTACACTGCTGAAGGGAGCAGCGGGGAAAGTCAGGAGACATCTGCTGCACCATGCAGGTTGCTCCCTGGCTGGCCGGGAATCAAACTCATGCTGCAGTGGCTGCAAATAGCGTCATAGGCTGTGTCATAACCCTTGCCCCACAAGGGAGGCCCTCTTCTTTATCTGACACCTTCTATAATTTTGTGCATGGTTTTTAGAACATATATTTTTTTAAGTTAAACAACCATTATTTTACACCCTGTTTGTTTGTTTGTTTCCCCCACAATAGTTAACAGTTTTCACACCATGAAATTACCCATTAATCTCAACCAAAGTCTGTTATGCTCACACCCTTTGTTCTCCCCTTCTCTTCCCCTTAAATACCCACTCCTCTCCTGGATGCTGAAGATCTATGGTCAGCGTTCAAGGGTTGGATTTAAAGTTTGATTTTGAATGATCCTTTGTTTGATTTCTCTATGTTCCACATTTAGTGAAATCATCTGGTATTTATCTTTCTCCTTGTTGATAAGTTTATTTAGGATAAGCCCATACAGTTTCATCCATTTTGCCACAAATGACATGAGTTTATGTTGTTTGATTGCTGAGAAGTATTTCATGGTGTATATATACCATATATTCTTGACCACTGATCTTGCCTGGGACATTTAGTTTCTTTTTGTGTCTTGGCTGCACCAAATAGTGCTGCATGTTTCTCGCATGGTACATGTTTCCTTTAAAATTATTGTTTTCGAATAAATCTGAAGAAGAAGAAATAAAAAAAAACATCCCTTTATCCCTTTTATTATCGAAACAAAAAAAATCAAATACTTGGGAATAAATCTAACAAAAGAGGTAAAGGACCTATACAAAGAAAACTATAAAACACTGTTATAAGAAATAGAAGACACAAAGAATTGGAAAGACATCCCCTGCTCATGGATTGGAAGAATAAACATTATTAAAATGGCCATCCTACCAAAAGCAATATACAGATTCAATGCTATTCCAATCAAAATTTCAATGTCATTTTTCAAAGAAATAGAACAATTATTGATGAAATTCATATGGAATCACCAAAAAAACCCGAATAGCCAAAGCTCTCCTGAAAAAAAGAGAAGGGAATAGGGGCATCACGCTCCCAGACTTCAAACTATACTACAAAGCCATAATCATCAAAACTGCATGGTATTGAAACCAGAACAGACACACAGACCAATGGAATTGAATAGAAAATCCAGAAAAAAACCCACAGATTTATGGTCAACTAATCTTTGACAAAGGAGCAAAGAATATGCGCTGGAGCAAAGAAAGTTTGTTCAATAAATGGTCCTGGGAAATCTGAGTCGCTACATGCAAAAGAATGAAGCTTGACCACTACCTCATACCATACACAAAAATCAACTCAAAATGGATTAAAGAACTAGACATAAGACCTGAAACCATAAAATACATAGAAGGAAATATCGGCGAAACACTACGTGATATGCACATCAAAGACATCTTTACAGACACATCACCCAAAGCAGTGATAGTAAAGGCAAAGATAAACAGCTGGGACTACATCAAATTAGAGAGCTTCTACACAGCAAAAGAGACAATAACAAAAACAAAGAGAAACCCCACTGACTGGGAGAACATTTTTGCACACAACACTAATGATAAAGGGCTGATCACAAAAATCTGCAAAGAGCTGATGAGACTCAACAACAACAAAGAAAATAATCCTGTCAAAAAATGGGCAGAAAACCTAAAAAGAAACTTCTCTGAAGAGAAATGCAAATGGCCAACAGGCATATGAAAAAATGTTCAACATCACTTGTAATCAGGGAAATGCAAATCAAAACTACAATGAGATACCATCTCACACCAGTGAGAATGGCACATATTAAAAAAACTAGCAACAACAAATGTTGACGAGGATATGGAGAAAAAGGAACTCTTCTGCACTGTTGGTGGGGGTGCAAACTGGTCCAACCACTATGGAGTGCTGTGTGGAGATTTCTGGACCTACTAAACATAGAGCTTCCATATGATCCAGCAATTCCACTCCTAGGTATTTACCCAAAGGACACAGAAACATCAATTCTAAAGTGCACCTGCACCCCTATGTTTATAGCAGCACTGTTTACAATAGCTAAGCTTTGGAAACAACCCAAATGCCCAAAAATAGATGACTGGATCAAGAAGATGTGGTCCATATACACCATGGAATATTACTCAGCATTCAAAAAAGATAAACACATGCAATTTGCAGCAACATGGATGGATTTGGAAGGGATCATGCTCAGTGAAATAAGCCAGAAAGAAAAAGGAAAATACCGGATGGTCTCACTCATAGCAGGAATCTAGAAAACTTAAATAAGGGACCAGGAAGAAGAATAACTATAACAAAGAAAATGTCAAAATCAACAAACAACTATGAACAAGAGACACTCTGTGGGGGGTGGGGGGTGGTGAGGGGAGGGATTGGGGTCAAAATAGGGGGATTGCAATTGTATGGGGAATATAAAAATAAAATTCATATAAAATAAAATAAATAAAAAATATATTGTTTTTGTGTTCTGTCAGGAGAAACCCAGGATTGGAACTGGTGGGTCATATGGTACATACTTTTTAGTTTTCTGAAGAATCTCCACACTTAATTCCACAGAGATTGGACCTATCTAACTTCCCACCAAAACGGTAGGAGGGTTCCTTTTTCTCCACATACTTGCCAGCACTTGTTTCTGTTTTACTTTTTCTATTTATGGAGTATTCTCTCAAGTATGAGGTTGCATATCATTGTGGCTTTAGTTTGAATTTCCTTGATGATAAGTGAATATGAACATTGTTTTTATACAGGCCATCTGAATGTCTTCTTTGGAAAAATGACATTTTAACTCTTTTGCCCATGTTTTAATTGGATTATTTGTTTTCTTTTTATTGAGTTGTATGAGGTCTTTGTAGATCCTCAACTTCAGACCTTAGCAGGTGTATGGTGTGCAAAATTCTTCCATTCAGTATGGTGTCTCTTCATTTTGGATACTGTCTCTTTTTCTGTACAGTATTTTTTTTTAGTTTGATAGAATCCAAATTTTTTTATGTTCTCCTTACTTTAGAGATGAATCTGCAATGATGTTTTAAAGTTTACATCACGGAGTGTTTTGCCTATGTTTTCCTGTAGATTTTTACATCCAAGACTTTTATCCATTTTTAAAATTTTTTTTAAAGATTTATTTATTTATTTATTTATTTATACAAGCACTGGGTACAGTCAGAAGCGTGGGAGGGTGAGAGAATTCAGCAGAGCCAGAGCGGGGAGCAGAGCAGGCAGATTGAGGAAGTACACTGCTGTGGGGAGCAGTGGACGCAGCAGGAGAGGTCTGCGCGCCTTGTGGGACCCTCACCTGGTGGCCGCATATCGAACCAGCGCTGCAGAGGCTGCGGGCAGCTTCGCAACCCAGCACTCAACTGCTGCGCCACCAGGGAGGCCCAGATTTTATCCATTTTGAGTTGATTTTTGTGTATGGTATGATATAGCTTTCCATTTTTATTCTTTTGCATGTAGCAGACCAATTTTCCCTACACTATTTAATGACAACTTTCCTTCCTCCATTGTTTATACTTCATTCCTTTATCATCAACTGTGATGATAGTTTGCCCAACACTCTTTATTGTCCATAAATGTTTGGGTTTATTTATGTGGTCTCAATTCTTTTGAATTGGTATGTATGTCTGTTTTTCTTCCAATCATGTGTCGTTTAAATTATTATGGCTTTATAATATAGCTTATAGTCTGGAAGCATGATCCCACATATTTCTCCCACTATAGACAGGAGAACTTTGATTATTCTGCATCTTTTGTGATTCCAAATGAATGCCAATAATATTTGTCCTGTTTCTTTAAAGAATGCCATGGGGATTTTATTGGTATTGCATTGAACCTGTAAGTTTCTTTGGACAGGATGAACATTTTGATGACACTGAATTTTCCTACAACTGACTGTAGGATAAATGATTGTCAGGCTTTTCTGCCCTCCTGCCATTAGGATTGATAATGAATCCCTGTGGTCCTGAATGCATGCCTGATGCTGGGCACCTGGATATTGTTACATTGTTATATTCAGTTGTATTATATTTACTTTATGGGCAATGGCTGCAGTATTTATATTCACCAAGAGAAGCAGAGAGCATGAGAGAGCCATTAAAGAGTGAAAATTCTTTGGGGGCTGGGAGGCCTGTCAGCCTGCTAGGCCCCCAGCATCCTTGCCTGCCGTGTACCTTGTTGCTACTCTAAAAGCTCAAAAAAAAAAAAAAAAACTGAAAAAACCACAGAGGGCTCCAACACTCTCCTTCACCCATCTGCTTGGATCAGAGAGAACCAGCTCTGTGCATTCCTGCTGCTATCTTTTCATTTCTTTATGTTTTATTATATTGCTTTTAACATTGTTGGACAGTTTTCCTTATGTAAAGATTCATTTCTTTTGTTAGGTTTATTACCAGGTATTTATTTTTCATTTATTTGTGAGATTACAAATGGGATAGATTTCTTAATTTTTTCCTCTATCTTCATGTTTGCACATACAATGGCTACTGATTCTTAGAAATATACAAGCACTGGAATGATTTCAGGAATAGAAAACCTAAATAAACCAACCACAAGCAAAGAAATTGAAAGAGTAATCAGCTCTATCAAAAATATAAAAGCCAGTATCAGATGGCTCCACTTCTATCAAATTTTCAAAGATAAACTAATACCTATCTTGTTCAAATTCATTAAAATAATTGTGAGGGAAGCAATACTTCCAAACACATTTTGTGATGCAAATATTACATTAATACCAGTTCCAAACAAAGGCAGCACATAAAAAAAAATGCTATAGACAGATATCTCTAATAAACACAAATGCAAATATCCTCAATAAAATCTTAGTATATATAATTCAAAAATGCATTCAAATGATTGCTTCATGACCAAGTGGAATTTATACCAAGAACATAAAGATGGTTATACATCTGAAAACCAATCAGTGTAGTTCAACACATTAACAGAAAGGAAAATAAAACCATATATAATTATATCAATAAATACTGAGGAGATATTTTATTAGATGCAGAGTCCATTTATGATGAAAACCTTGAAAAAAAGAATAAATAGAACATATTCTAATTTAATAAATTCCATATATGACAAACCCACTGCAAGTATCACACTCTATGGCAAAAAACTGAAAACCATTCCACTAAAATCTGGTGCAAGATGAGAATGTCCAATCTATTGTTATTAGAAATGACTAATTATATATATTTTCCTAAATCTTCAGAATATTGAAATATTATTTCTATAATCTATAATTAATAATAACATTTAAAAGCAAAATTGTATATATACACTTTCTAATGTTTTTGAATATGTATACATATATGTGTATATGTACATATGCATTTATTATCTAACCCTAGGAAAAATTAATAGATATAAAAAATATTTAAAAATCAGTTTATATTTAGGACATAAATAAAAAATACTTTCTACTGAAAATGAATTGATGCAAATCACAAATATGGACAAGGGATTATCCATGATGGCACATTGCTAACATCTTTTCTACTGCCTCCACCCTCTATACTTTATTAGCAATACAGATTCACCATCTACAGTAGATTAGCAGAAAGAGCCATGGGCATCATATACTACAATATGTGGTGATGAGGTAACCCTGTACTCCCCAAATCCTGGAGGATGCAGGCAAGCCTGAAACAACTCTAGTTGCTTCTGAGACTGCAAGCAAGGATGTGGGAGAAAAGCAAAGTGACTTCAACTCCAAATAAAACAAGACGGAAATAAAAGTCATGTATAATGTCATAAGAGAAATAAAATACAGGTAAAAACAACCTATTAGAAAGTGAGAACTGTGCAAGATAGCGTATGTGTGGCAGAACATACTGGAGAAGAGAAACTGGAATGGAATGGAAGACACAACTATAATAGAAGAAAACTTTTGTGGAATAAAGTCAACTGAGAAGTCTATTGAGTGTGTACATTGCATTTTCTGAGTCATCAATGCTGAGACATACTGTAGTACAGGTTTTGGAGTCTACAGAAATGTAAAGAAAAAGTATCCTGTGAATATCCAAAGGCAAAACACTAAATTGCTTTTGATTATGGTGATCTAATAATTTATTATCCAAATCAGGGGAAGTTTGAAGTAAAGTAGGAGAGTAAAATTAGGTGTCATTAATATTCACAATGAGGACCTACATGCGTATGAAAAAATGTTCAATATCACTTGCAATTAGGGAAATGCAAATCAAAACTACAATGAGATACCATCTCACACCAGTGAGAATGGCACATATTAAAAAAACTAGCAACAAATGTTGGCAAGGATGTGGAGAAAAAGGAACTCTCCTGCACTGCTGGTGGGAAACTGGTCCAACCACAATGGAAAGCTGTATATATATATATATATATATATATATATATATATATATATATATATACATACACACACACACACTATAGGGAAGATAACATGATGTAACCAAATCTGAACATTTGATGACATAACATTCCATTTTGTTTATTTAGCTGATCAATTAAAATAAAAATGTTTTTTTCTTTATAAAAAATGATTTTCAGATAGATACCCAACAAAGTAAAATCTGGCATTATACCTTGTACAAGTGATATATTTTATAAAACAAAAATTTTAAAATAAAATAACAAAATATACAAGTAGAAAAATGAAAAGTAGAAAAGGATTACCTAACTTGGTATTTTACAAGATAGAAATTAAACTGGAAAGCACTGAAAGAGACAAAGACACTTTTCTAAGCTGAGTGGAAAATTCAAAACGAAAATATAACAATTATTACAGCTTCCAAACCATTAAAACTTTTTTTCTCAGTGAAGGTAGTAGTTACAAATGGGGATCAAACTAATAGTAAACACTTAACCATGTAGGTCTTCATCCAAGCTGATCAGGGAGTACAGACTTAAACAACATAACCAACAATGCAGATTTGGAAATAGTGCCTATTGCAGTGGCTATAGCAGTGCTATATCCTCAAAGGACAATGCCAAGGGGCCTCCCTGGTGGCACAGTGGTTGAGGGCTGGGTTGCGAAACTGCCTGCAGCCTCTGCAGCACGGGTTCAATCCCTGGCCACAGGCAAGTGTCCCACATGGTGCGCAGACCTCTCCTGCCACGCCTGCTGCTCCCCTCAGCAGTGTACTTCGTCAGTCTGCCTGTTCTGCTCCCTGTTCTGGCTCTGGTGAATTCTCTCACGCTCCCATGCTTCTGACTATACCCAGTGCTTGTTTAAATAAATAAAAATAAATCTTAAAAAAAAAAAAGGGCAATGCCAAGGCAGAGGTCTATGAGCTCTCACCAATGAGCACAATTGTAAGACCACTCAGACACAGGGGACATGAAAAAGTACCCTACAAAATGGTAGAAAATGTTCACAAATCATAAATCTAATAAGGGGCTAATATTGAAAATATATAAAATATGATACAGCTCAATCACACAATGAAAAAAAAAACAAATAATTTGATTGCAAAATACCTAAAGTTCTAAATAAACTTTTTTTTTTTTCCAAAAAAGACATAAAGATGACTAACAGGTACACAAAAATATGCTTAAAATCATTAATCATCAGGGAAATTCAAATCAAAACTATTATCTCATCCCTTATACACATACTGTGGTGCACATTTAAAAGTGTTAAGAGAATAGATCTTAAAAAGTTTTCATGACAGATTTATACAATCAAATGTTGGCAAGGGTGTGGAGAAAAAGGAACTCTTCTGCACTGTTGGTGGGAGTGCAAACTGGTCCAACCACTATGGAGAGCTGTGTGGAGATTTCTGGACCTACTAAACATAGAGCTTCCATATGATCCAGCAATTCCACTCCTAGGTATTTACCCAAAGGACACAGAAACATCAATTCTAAAGTGCACCTGCACCCCTATGTTTATAGCAGCACTGTTTACAATAGCTAAGCTATGGAAACAACCCAAATGCCCAAAAAATAGATGACTGGATCAAGAAGATGTGGTACATATATACCATGGAATATTACTCAGCATTCAAAAAAGATAAACACATGCAATTTGCAGCAACATGGATGGCGCTGGAAGGGATCATGCTCAGCGAAATAAGCCAAAAATAAAAATAAAAATACCTGATGGTCTCACTCATAGCAGGAATCTAGAAAACTTAAATAAGGGACCAGGAAAATGAATAACTATAAGAAAGTGAAAATCAAAATCAACAAAAATCTATGAACCAGAGACAGTTTTTTGGGGGGGGTGGCGGGAGGGGAGGGATTGGGGTCAAAATGGGGGGGGGGTTGAAATTGTATGGGGAATATAAAAATAAAATTTATTATAAAAAAATAAAAATAAATAAATGATGGTTAGAGTCTCACCCTAGTCCATCAAAGGCTATGAACCAATTATCTAGCTGACATACTAAATATTTACATGCAATGTATAAAAAATGGTATAGTTGCTGTATAATTAACCAGAAGAGAACAACATTAAATGTACTTTTGATTTCAAATGTTACTAACTGGTGGGGGGGGGCAGGGTGAATTTTAATTAGAGGACAATGAGATGGAGAGAAAGTGTGAAGGGGGTTTTAGATATTCTCAGAAATTTCATAGACTCATGCACTGGATTTTTCAATTATATTCCATTTTACAACTATAAAAAAAAAGTTTTCATGACAAGTAAAACAAATTTTAGTTATATATGGTGATGGATGTTAACTAGACTTATTGTGGTTATCATTTTGAAAAATGTATAAATATCAAATGATTATGCTATATACCTGAAATTAAGAAAAGGGCATATGTCAATGTATCAAAAAAAAAAGGAAACTCATTGCAAGCGGTAAGATAAAGGCATGATGAACATATACATCAATGGAAAATAATTGAAAATCTAGGAGTAATCACTTAAATTTATTATTAATTGATTTTTTAAAGAATTATTTATTTATTTATACAAGAACCAGGGTACAGGCCAGATGCATGGGAGGGTGAGAGGATTCACCAGAGACAGAGTGGGGAACAGAACAGACAGACTGACAAAATAAACTGCTGAGGGGAGCAGTGGGCACGACAGGACAGGTCTGCCCTGCCATGCGGGACCCTTGCTGGCCGGCTGGCCGTGATTGAACCAGCACTGCAGAGGCTGGGGACAGCTTTACAGTGCTAAACTCAACCACCTGCGCCATTAGGGGAGGCCCTATTAACTGATTTTTAACAATGTGTCTAACAATTCATTTGGGAAAAGAATAATATTTAAAAAGTTGTATTGCAAGAAGAATTTCTAATTTCTATGAGCAAAAGAAGGAAGTGACATCAAAAAACACATAAATATCTAAAATAGATTATACATTTAAAAGTAAGAGATGAAATCATGAAACTTAGAAAAAATATTAGTAAAAATTTATCCTTTAATCAGATGATTTTAATCTTCAATATGACATTAGAATCACAATGAACAAAATAATATACAGATAAAATAACTTCATCAGAATTAAAAATGTTGTGCTTCAAGTGACAATAACAATCAAGTGCAGGAAATCTAGGGAATAGAAGAAAATACTTGCAAATAACATACATTTGAAGAGACTTGTAACCAAAATATAAAAATAACTCATAGAACAATAAAAAGACAAACAACCCAATTTTAAAATTAGGCCAAATAACTGAATAGAAATTTCTCCTACAAATATATGCAAAAATTCAACAGCAAATGTTTTAGTATGCCTAGAACCACATTAATATTATTTTAATTGTTAAATATTCAATGATATACTTTATTGAGGGCACATTTTGGATTGTCTATTACTTTCTCTAAAATGTAAAGCATATTATTCAAATTGATTCCAACTTCTGTGATCCTTGGTGAGTGGGATTCTCCCACTGTGATGCTTGCTTCTATTTAAGTGGCTTATATTAAAACTTTTAATATTTTGCATTTTGTTTGCTATTGTGCAGTGTCGCTAGATGCAACCAGGGAGGAATTTTGATTTATCTTTTTCAGTACACAGTGTGCTTTATTATTTCTTAGAATATGTATTTCTTCATTCCCCAAATTTTCCAACTTTTACAATATCTCTTCAGAGTCTAGTTTTAAGATAGACACACAATGAAGAAAAAATTTGTGACCTAGCTCCTTAATAAGCATGGATAATATACTTCTAAGAATTTGATTCCAACACCAATTTTTTTTTTTTTTTTTTTTTTTGCTTTTTGATGTTTTTCTTTATCTGGTACCTGGAGGAAATTTGCTCATTTCCTTTGATGTTCAGATATATGTTACAAGGAATCTATAGGATAAATTATTGTGTTTTTATCGTGAATAAGTGTCTGGTGTGAATGCTATGGAGAGTAGAGGAGTGTCCATGAGATTGCTGTACCACATATTGATTTTTTTTATATTACTTTTATTCATCCTTTAAGATTGCTATCTCTGAAGAAGCAGACTTTATTTGACCCTTCCTCTCTGTCCCCGTAAGTCACTGCAACTCTAATAGTATATTATAGCAAGAGAACAATTTATTGCTTGAGTTTGCACTGCCCAGGTACATTTTGTTATACATTAAAAAAAATTATTCCATATCCTCACAAACATAAAATGATTACTACACACCAGAAACCCATATTGCTTACATATGTGTATTTGCTTACATATGTGTATTTTAAGTTCCTAACAGGTAATATTGCAGATATTCTGTCTCAGAGAAAAATTAAGATGTAAAAATTATAATATCATATCACCTCTATAATCTTTATTTTCAGGGAGGTAATCAATTTTTCCAAAAAGGGGTATAAGTAAAGGATCATTTACCAAGGATGACCTTAACTTCAAGACCAATTTACCTTCAAAGTTTTTGACATTGGTTATAGTTCAGGGGTTGTGATTTTTATTTTATCTTTATTTTGTCTCTTTCAACAGTCACTGTTGGTCTAAAGGTAATAATTTCCTGGGCAGGAATCCAATTCTGAAACTATCTCTGCCAGCATGCTGATTTTGTATTGTATCTATAAGACTCAGTAGGATCCATCAACATAAGCTCAGAGTTTTACCAGGACTGTGTTCCTAAACTAAGGTGTTGAAAGCAAATTTAACAACTGGAAATTCCCACAATAAATTTTTGAGATAAGCAGTTTGAAATTTACTGACCCAGATAATAATTTGTGCATTTCATGAAGGTTTGCCTATTTTTATGTGGCTCTTTTTTTCTTGTATACATTCTGGATGCATCTACATATTGTTTGACAACATACTTCAGGATTTTACTTTGTAGGGAAGTTTAAGAGAAATATGCCCACTTTGACTAAAGTATACAAGATACACAAATCATACTTCTCTTTTCCACTCTATTAATATTCTTATTGAATTTCCATTTTCCAGGCAGAATACTTCCCTTGATTTCATTGTCTTTAGTAAATGTGAATAAAGCACTTTATATGATTTGAAAGATTTTCTGAGTTTAAGGGGTTGTACATTTGAATACCCATTTATAATGTAAGGGGATTTTAAAAAAGATGTTAGAAAAGAATAAGGAAAAAAGTTCAGAAACGTATCACCAAAAAAGAAGCCTGACTTGGGGTCCACAGAACCACCAACTAGGGGAGCACACGTGATCATGTCTCCTCCTCGCACACAAAAATCATGAGCTCAATAATTGTAACACATTATTTATAATATTCATTTCCCAAAATGCAAATACTTCAGCTTCTTTTGACTACATTTATACCTTGTTGTGTAGGGGATTTCATGCTGAATCTAAACAGAGATAACCTGGATGATGTTAAGGGTACATATTTTGAGCAAGATAGAATGAGATTCTACATGCTCACATACCGAAGATGAACACACACACACACACACACACACACATATATATATCTTGAAATGCTCCGAAGAAAGATTTTTCATGTCCTCCCTTCCCCCCTGTCAAGGTCATGCTGTTACAGGACAGGTAGAGGGGTACCCCAAACCCCCAAACTTACCCATTCTAAATAGGTTCTGTACCTGCCACACACAAACATACTCTAGTGTGTAAGACCTTCAGTAGGAAGGAATTTTAATAAAATCACTGTGCAATACAGAAAAGAGGAAGAATATAGTTTCCAAATCAAACACCCTAAGTTACCTATCCCTTCATGCGGTATGTCAAGTCAAACAGGGTTGGCTCAAAGCAGGACCTCTGAAGCCTACAAGTCTGACACAATACTAAGGCAGCTTATGATGGGTACTCTAGGAAAAGGGTCAAAAAACAGCCAGACAAGTCCAGAAGGAAAAGAGCAAAATCAAGATAAAAGCTATTATTTTGAACCTCCCCATGGGTCTCTCACCCACATCTGTTTCAACCAGTCCAGGACCGAGAAGCAAGGGCAGTTTTTTTCACGTCTCTCTCTGCTCCATGTGCTCCCCCCAGGTCTCCTTCTGGCTCTCCATCCTGCTTCCTTCCTTCCTCCAGTCTCCTCTCCAGCTTCTTCTGCCTCCTACTCAGCTCCACCGTCCTTTGGGTATGGCAGGGAACCTAGAGCCTCCTCTTTTCCGGGGACCACTCTGTTACAATTCCTGCTATTTTCAGGAAACATATGCATGCAAGAAAACACTATCAAGGTAAAACTGAATATTATTTATATTGTCATATTAAAGTCAAATGATTTGAAAACTGAGTGCTATGGTCCTTAAAGATTCACAAGCAAAAGTCCAAGTCCCTACTAAATCCTTGAAAACACCATGACATATTAATTTGATTGTTTATACCTCCTTCTTCCTTTTTCTTGCAAAAAGAGTGTAGGTGATATATATTACGGGTGTAACTGAATATTTTTTGGATACAAAAACTCAGAATTTACTTTGTAGTGAGGTTCAAGAGAAATATGCCCCCTTTGATGGAGGTGCATTAAATACATACTAAAAATTTAGATTTGGGCAATTTTTATTAATCACAGATGGATGTTGGGAGTGATTAAATTATAAATATAAAGAAAATCATTATTTTTAATGAAGCCAGTCAGATACGTACAGTGACAATTAATTTACTAACCCTAACATTCAGTGTAAGCAATTAAAATTTTTATTTTTAAATGCAAATTATTAATCTGAGGATGACACATTTGATCCATCATATATAATGCAAACATTGAAAAAGAACAACAAATTGACAATTGCTTTTATGATCTGGATGATCTTTCCAATATCTACTTGGTGTTGTGATTCATGAATTCCTTTCAAATGAGAAAGGTATCAAGTTTAAAAACTCTTGGTCTGGAAGTAAAAGTTGTTAATGATACAGGCATTTCCCATACCTAGTTATAAATTTGATAACTATTCCTCATATGTAAACATTTCTTGAAATCAAATCAGGTAACTTGACTAATGAAAATACACACATACTGATTGAGAAGATACAGTAACTTTTCCTCCATGTAAAATACCTTTGAAATAGAAACCTGGAGGAGCCAAACAGACTTTCTGGGTTGAATAGATATAGCTCAAAAAGTCCAGCAAGAACAATTGTTAGCACTCAGGACAGAATTTTTTTTTTATTTTATTTTTTATTACTTATCTTAGTGAGGTTGCTTAGTGAGGTTTTTTTTTTTTTTAATAATAAATTTTACTTTTATATTCCCCATACAATTGCAACCCCCCATTCTGACCCCAATCCCTCCCCTCCGGCCCCCCACCCCCCAAAAAGTATCTCTGGTTCATAGTTTTGTTGATTTTGATGTTCACTTTCTTATAGTTATTCATTTTCCTGGTCCCTTATTTAAGTTTTCTAGATTTCTGCTATGAGTGAGACCATCTGGTATTTTTCTTTTTCTTTCTGGCTTATTTTGCTGAGCATGATCCCTTCCAGAGCCATCCATGTTGCTGCAAATTGTATGTGTTTATCTTTTTTGAATGCTGAGTAATATTCCATGGTGTAAATGTACATCTTCTTGATCCAGTCATCCATTTTTGGGCATTTGGGCTGTTTCCAAAGCTTAGTTATTGTAAATAGAGCTGCTATAAATATAGGGGGGCAGGTGCTCTTTGGAATTGATGTTTCTGTGTCCTTTGGGTAAACACCTAGGAGTGGAATTGCTGGATCATATGGAAGCTCTATGTTTAGTAGGTCCAGAAATCTCCACACAGCTCTCAATAGTGGTTGGACCAGTTTGCACTCCCACCAACAGTGCAGAAGAGTTCCTTTTTCTCCACACCCTTGCCAACATTTGTTATTGCTAGTTTTTTTAATATGTCATTCTCACTGGTGTAAGATGGTATCTCATGGTAGTTTTGATTTGCATTTCCCTGATTACAAGTGATGTTGAACATTTTTTCATATGCCTGTTGGCCATTCGCATTTCCTCTTCAGAGAAGTTTCTTTTTAGTTCTTCTGCCCATTTTTTGATTGGATTATTTTCTTTGTTGTTGTTGAGTCTCATCAGCTCTTTGCAGATTTTTGTGATCAATCCTCTATTATTAGTGTTGTGTGCAAAAATGTTCTCCCAGTTGGAGGGGTTTCTCTTTGTTTTTGTTATTGTCTCTTTTGCTGTGCAGAAGCTCTCTAACTTGATGTAGTCCCAGCTGTTTATCTTTGCCTTTACTATCACTGCTTTGGGTGATGTGTCTGTAAAGATGTCTTTGATGTGCATATCACGTAGTGTTTCGCCTATATTTCCTTCTATGTATTTTATGGTTTCAGGTCTTATTTCCAGTTCTTTAATCCATTTTGAGTTGATTTTTGTGTATGGTGTGAGATAGTGGTCAAGCTTCATTCTTTTGCATGTAGCAACCCAGTTTTCCCAGCACCATTTATTGAACAAACTTTCTTTGCTCCAATGCATAGTCTTTGCTCCTTTGTCAAAGATTAGTTGACCATAAATCTGTGGGTTTATTTCTGGATTTTCTATTCAATTCCATTGATCTGTATGTCTGTTCTTGTTCCAACACCATGCAGTTTTGATGATTATGGCTTTGTAGTATATTTTGAAGTCTGGGAGTGTGGTGCCTCCATTCTCTTATTTTTTTAAGGAGAGCTTTGGCTATTCGGGGTTTTTTTGTGATTCCATATGAATTTCATCAATAATTGTTCTATTTCTTTGAAGAATGACATTGAAATTTTCATTGGAATATCATTGAATCTGTATATTGCTTTTGGTAGGATGGCCATTTTAATAATGTTTATTCTTCCAATCCATGTGCAGGGCATATCTTTCCATTTCTTTGTGTCTTCTTCTATTTCTTTTAACAGTGTTTTATAGTTTTCTTTGTATAGGTCCTTTACCTCTTTGTTAGATTTATTCCCCAATATTTGATTTTTTTGTTTCAATAATAAAAGGGATTTTTTTTATTTCTTTTTCTTCAGATTTTTTGTTTTTGTATAGGAAGGCTACTGGCTTTTGCGTGTTGATTTTGTATCCTGCCATTTTACTGAACTGATTGATGAGTTGAATTAGTTTTTCTGTGGAGTTTTTGGGGTTCTCTATGTATATTATCATATCATCTGCAAAGAGTGATAGTTTGACTTCTTCTTTTCCTATTTGGATTCCTTGGATATCTTTCTCCTGTCTTATTGCTCTGGCTAGGACTTCCATTATTATATTGAAAAGCAGTGGTGAGAGTGGACATCCTTGTCTTGTTCCAGATCTTAATGGAATTGCTTTCAGCTTTTCACCATTGAGAATGATACTGGCTGTTGGCTTGTCATAGATGGCCTTTATGATGTTGAGGTATGTTTCTTGTATCCCAAGAATTTCAAGGGCTTTTATCATGAATGGGTGTTGCACTTTGTCGAAAGCTTTCTCAGCATCTATTGATATTATCACATGATTTTATCTTTCTTTTTGTTGATGTTTTGGATAACTTTGATTGATTTTCGGATGTTAAACCATCCTTATGTCCCTGGAATGCATCCTACTTGGCCGTGGTGAATTATCTTATGGATACAGAGTTGGATTCTGATAGCTAAAATTTTATTGAGGATTTTTGCATCAGTGTGCATTAGGGAGATTGGCCTGTAGTTTACCTTTTTTGTGTTGTCCTTGTTAGGTTTTGGTATTAGTGTAATGTTGGCTTCATAAAACGTGTTTGGTATTGTCCCTTCCTTCTCAATTTTTTGGAAGAGTTTGTGAAGGATAGGCACTAATTCATCTCTGAATGTTTGGTAGAATTCATTTGTAAATCCATCAGGTCCTGGGCTTTTGTTTTTGGGGAGGTTTTTGATTACCATTTCAATTTTGCTGCTTGTAATTGGTCTGTTTAGGTGTTCTATTTCTTCTTTATCTAGCTTTGGGTGTCAGGACAGAATTTTTAAAGAGAGTTGCAGGAAAGAATCTTAAAGAACTACAGTGTTCTCTCTTGAGTTTTATTCAGGTAACTACTGATTGGTAACTACTCATCTGGAGAGATAACCACCAAAAAAGATGAATAATACAATTGCCTGAAATCACACAATGGCTACAGCACAGTGGGCACTGCTGGCAAAAAGGGGAATAGTTTATGTAAGTAGCAACAAACACACTAATGTTGTTAACACTTATTAATAAAGTCATTTGTGAATGTGAATAGATATGCAAGAATCACAGTTATTTGATAAGAACAAGTAATGCGAAAACTAGAAAAAAGATTAAAGATGAAATATACTAAATGAGGAAACAGAAAATAATTCAAATCAGAATTCATAGCTAGAGAGACAAAGCAAAATAAGAACAGTAAAGAGGATATATGAATCATGAACAGTTTGTTATACACAAGAAATAATCATCAATCTTAGAAAAAACACATTTGTTTACCCCAAATATCAGTGAAATAGCTAAATAACATAGGATGCATATATGAAGACTGGTGGTTCAAAAGCATTCTGATATAAGGAGAGAGAATAATTTAAGTGTTTTATCGGTTTATATGCATCAAATCCCCTTGTGAAAAAAAATGGAAGTATAAGACTGCTAGCTTCTGCCCTATTTTTTTTTTGTTTGTGTGCATTTAAAAGCAATAAAAGGAAACATGGAACAGAAACACAAATTCAGTTATTGTTGAAACCAGGTAAACTTTAAATTTCTTTATGCAAAATTTGGAACTACCAACAGCAGAAGGTAAATAATATTTGATTACACTGAGTTTAAGGGACTGAGGAAGAAGATCTGAAAAAGAAGGTAGAAGACATTGTGAATACAACTTTGGAAAAAAATAGTTAAGACTTTCCTGGAGGCAAGGCATATACCTTGAGATGTGGCATTTGCAATAACAGACTTGGGTCTACAAGCTGGAAGCAAAATCTTCCCTGGATCAGTTTGGTTCTACAGAACAAAGGGGTGGAGCTAAATGACTCAGAAAAAAATGATATTTGTAAAATGCCAGTTTTGTGGCTACGTGGAGAAAGGAAGAAAGAATTCAATACTGAAAGCCTATGCGGCTGCAGTTTTCACTGGGAAGGTCTCAGGTGTTAGCTAATGCCAATTTACTGTATACATTCTATCCCTCCTCAAATGGCACAGAATGAGACACAGAATCTTAGATTGGGCTCTATGCAACACCTTTTCTTGACATGAGAGAGTGAGAAACATTTTCACGTCCACATGTTTTGTGGGGCTGCATCAGGTAGTGGAATTTGTAATACATCAATCTTCCATGTAGAATTCTTCTGCAACCTCTACCCCCATTCCTTTAGCTTTGATATGGAAAGTAGCATAGGATTTGTGAGAAGTGTAACTGAATTTTTACCTTCTTTCAATTAATCTCCAAAGGTGTTTTACTTCATAACTCAGTATGGATTATTATACCTTTGACTTGTTGTATCTTGGTGCCACTAAAAATTCAATTTCTAATGGAATGGATAGAAACACATAATGCATGTAAGCTATTGGGAATATTCTATTTCTTAGGTGGATGGTGGGACTATAGATGATTATATTTCCATTCAACTGATAAGGGACTGATCACAAAGATATACAAAGAACTCACATGGCTCAACAAAACAAAATAAACAATCCAGTCAAGAAATGGGCAGAAGAACTCAAAAGATATTTCTCCAAAGAGGAAATGCAAATGGCCAACAGGCATGTGAAAAAAATGTTTCATATCCCTTATCATCAGGGAAATGCAAATCAAAACCACACTGAGATACCACCTTACACCAGTAAAGAATGGCACATATCAAAAAAACAAGCAACAAAGGAGAGGATACAGTGAAAAAGGAACTCTCCTACATTGCTGGTGGGAGTGCAAACTGGTCCAACCACTGTGGAAAGCTGTCTGGAGGTTCATCATACTACTAAAAATGGAGTTAGCATACGATCTGGCAATTCCACTACTAGGGATCTACCCAAAGGACACAAAAACAGTGATTCAAAAGAGCACCTGTACCCTTATGTTTATTGCAGCACTATTTATAATAGGTAAAACCTGGAAACAACCCAAATGCCCAAAAATAGATGACTGGATCAAGAAGATGTGGTATATATACACTATGGAATATTATTCAGCAATCAAAAAAGATAAACTCATGCCATCTGCAGCAATGTGGATGGAGCTAGAAGGAATTATGCTCAGTGAAATAAGCCAGAAGTAAAAGAAAAATATCAGAAGATTTCACTTATAACAGGAATATAGGGGAACCAAATAAGACATCAGTGTAAAAAAAAAATATACTGACAGTACAAAACACAACAAAGCAAAAACAGACAACTATAAACCAGAGATATACTGCAGGGGAGAAGGAGGGAGAGGGGTGAGAGGGAGGGAGGGAGGAGCACAGGGGACTGTGGTGATGGTGCCTTGGGGAAGGAAATTATATGGGGACTCAATCTGAGGGGGTAGTGGGAAGCAAATATTGTCTAAAAAATATAAAAAATGATAAATGTTAAAATAAAAAATAAAAAACACTGATAAAATATATATTTAAACAAAAACAAAACAAAACAAAATACTAGCATTTATCATGTAGCCATATTAAATGAATTTTTATAATTTAATTATAAAATTAGAATAGAAGGTACAGTAGAGGACAGTTACTTACTGATGTCACTGATCTGAAGTATCAAATCCCAATTATTTATCACAGGACTCAGATCTTAATCCTTTAAGGTTAAGTTGTTTTCTTGTTCCTTAAGATAAAAATTATCCTGTCAGAAGTTTCCCAAATATTGTAGTTCGCTTGTAATTTGATGAATTCTGCATCTAACTAGCAGTAGCAATTCCAATTGATAATTTGAAGTGATTGTTCAGTCATTGATATCTATATCTATGATAATGATTTTTTTAAGATTTATTTATGCATGCAAGAGCTGGGGTACAGACCAGAGGTGCAGGGAGTGAGAGGATTCACCAGGGGAACAGAACAGGCAAATTGACTGAAATACACTGCTCAGGGGGGCAGCAGGCAAGACAGGAGAGATCTGCTGCACCATGTGGATTAGCTCCCTGGACATCCAGGGGTCAAATGTGTGCCATGCTGTAGTGGCTGCAGATAGCTTCATAGTGCTGAGACTTAACCCCTTGTGCCATCAGGAAGGCCCATAAGATAATGATTTTTATTACTTCCAATTCTTGTCATCATGTTGGAAGTGAATGTAGAAATGACACACAAACAATTGATAGAATGGTGGATATGTACTCAAATTTGACTCAGAAATAAGGTAGTGGACTGTGGGGAAAAGAGACAGAGATAGAAAAACAAAACAAAACAAAACAAAACATAAAAACAGCACACAAGTTTTGAAAAATAGGAAATGCAGTCTTTGGCTTGAGATTATATCCCTACACCAAGATAAGGAAATTGAGCATTAGATATTTTGTTTAATTCTCTCAAGGTAATTTACGAGAAAAGTAGATCAAAGCTCCAAAAGTCATGTCTATCCAACCCCAAATATATCACTTTCCCTTCTGCATAATGAGTGCCCTGGAGTTAGGAATAGCCCAGCACTACCGAACAAATATATTTTAGAACTACATTGAAATAATCACTCATCTATTACCTACTGAGTCCTTTCCAACTTTGGAAATCTATTTTTCTATTTTACTTCTCAATATGTTATCAGGTTGATATTGACTGTTCCAACACTTTTCTCTGGATGGTCTGATGTAATATAGTCAAAGAGTTCTTTTATAAAGAAGAAGAATTTTGCAAGAATAGAATGTCAAGTTCAGAAGTAGAAAGATGTGATCTGCTAGGGACAGCTGGTCAGTTTCTGGACATTATGATTCTCCTTGCTGTTATCAACACTCAAATAACTGCCGTCAATGTTTTTTTTTTTTTTTTCTCCCCACCCTTGCCTTTCCTTGGATCTTCTGTACTTCCTTTATACACATTTTGTTAACACAAGATGCTGTTAAATCTGATTTTCTTATTTGGTATTTGAATTTCTTATTTTTTTTGAACTGCTGCCAACACAGCAAAATTCAGAGTAATCTTTCAGGTCTGAACAGCCCTAATCTTTCAGGTCTGAACAGCCCAGATGCAATTTGAACAGCATGTAGATTATGTTTAGTGTAGACTGTGGCATGAATTATGTTTCTTTAAAGTTAATTGTCAGTTCTTACAGCAATAGTAAGCACAGAATAGTCAGCAAAATTCTGCAATCAACATCATTAAGGAATTTTGAATAACTGCCTTTAGAAACAACATAGAGTTTATTGATGTGAGGGAAAAGAAAGATCATTTCAGTATACTGAACATTTATCATGGTACCATTGCCAGATTCCTAATTATATCTTAGTGTGTGACTTTGTGAAAGAAACTGCACAGAACTGGTTCTACTGTTCACATTCTACTGATACTGGTAGCAAGAAATGACAGAGCAGCGTGAGACTATCATGCAAGCCATCACTGTTTTTATTAGGAATTCAATAAACTTGATTATTAACTACATCAGTTAAATGACTAGAAAAGAAGAAATTTCTGTTTGGTGACACCAATTTAGGGAGGAAACTGTCAGTCCTAACGTAAGAGTTCTTTCCATTAATTAATGACAGCACTGCCTGCAGTTCTAGCAGTAAGTAGGCAGAGGCAGAACTGGAAACAGAATGGAAGTTCCTGTCAGATCTGGGGCATCCACTCAGAAAATACAAGGGTAATTGTGAGATCAGATATAACAAGGGGATTAGATGACAATATTATAGGCTGTAAGAATGTAAACACTTTTTTAAAAAAGATTTATTTATTTATGCATATAGGAACTAGGGTGTGAGCCAGAGATGTGGGGGGGGGGGTAAGAGGATTCACCAGAGAAAGTGGGGAGCAGAACAGACAGATGTACTGAAATACACTGCTGAGGGGAGCAGTGGGCGAGGCAGGAGAAGTCTGCTGTGCCATGTGAGTTGCTCCCTGGCTGGCCAGGGATCAAACTCATGTTGCAGTGTCTGGCAGTAGTTTGAAAAAGCTGTCTTTAAACCCTGCACCACCAGGGAGGTCCAAAAATGTAAACACTTTCATAAAAATTTTAATTCATAAAGAATGAATTGAAATTTCATGTTAATATCATTAATATAGTATCCCTGAGAAATCTTGTTTGCATGATTGTAGTCAAATACATGATTTATTTATTAATCCTGTAATTTGACTTGTATCTTGGCACTTCCATGTAGGTAATATATCCTAAAGCCAGTGGTAAGTATTCACTCATGATTTTCATTTAATATGTTCACATTGTGATCATTTTGTTATATGACTGTTTGCTATTGTAATGAGCTGACACATTTTTTTGTCTGTCCACAATCCATTTTATAATGGCAGTGCTCTAGTTTCAATGTCTATTCAGCTCTTGATGGCAACAGATTATCTCATTTTAACCTTTCAACCTACTTGTGAATTAAATATTACTATCCATCTGTTTTCCAGATGAGAAGAGACAGTCAGGTTAATAACATATGCAAAGATAAACTACTAATATGGAAGGTGGGGGATTCAGTCTATGAAATGCAAATTTAATAACCAGTGCTCATCTCTTTATGTTCTTCACAACAAGATGACCTTCATCTCCAAGTAGGCCTTCTAGATATTAAAATAATTTATTAGTGCACAGAAGTTCAAAGAAGGGGATATATGAGATCAAATAATTAATATTTTGTCATTTCACTTTATTTTGTAAACTAGGTGATACAGTTAGATGATGACATAAAAATAAGAAAGAAACTTACAGATCTTCAGAAACATAATAGAAAAATTCTGTAATTCTGTAATACACATTTTTTTCTTATTTGTTACACACACCCCTTGAATTTATTACATCAATTAACAATATATACCAATGCTGATTTGTATCATTATTCAAAATGTGCTTTATGTTCTCATATGTGCAAAGATGAATTTCTGTCATTTCCATATTTCACAAATCAAATCTTATCCTCTTCTCCATTGAATACAGTGAATTTTAAAGGTGAAATAATAGAAAACTAAGTTTAATCTTTCTATTCTGTAATGAAAAATGGAATTTTCATTTGATGTTGATTATTAGATGATACTCTGAGTATCATGTGATATGAAATAATGTGATATATGTTGATGCAAATAAAATTTAATGTGTTTCTTGGAAATACATTGAGACATAAAAGTTATATTGAATATATGAATGTATGAATATATGAAATGTTATTGACAATAGATACTCCTCTCTCCCCTCTGTGGTTCCATCTCTTCTTTGTATTCAACTCTGATGGTCACAGAAGATGATTTTCCTCTGCTGCAATTTTCTCTTTAAAATTTGTGTCCTTGAAATAGAAAATGTTTCATATTTCCTGGGACTTACTGAACCTTGTAGATTTATATGAATTTAAAATAAAAAATATATATCCCTTTTCCTTGTTTCATACAGGATGTGGTGTTTCTCTGCCCATTATCTTGTATTGCCCCAGTGGTGTGATGCATCTGTACACATTCACATTTCTACTTTTAAATTCCTTTATTATCCCCCATGCTGATATCTATTCTATTCTCTCTCTTTGGGATTCTCATTCTATAAATAAACATTTACCTTATGACTTTAAAATGTTCTATGTGCAAATGTCTACATAATGTTTATTGAATCTAAATTCCAGGTTTTTATATCCAATGACCAATTAAAACATCCCCTTTTATATTTAATAGATGTGTCCAATTTAACATGTCCATATTTATTTTTATAAATTCAGAAAGGCCTGATTTCAAATAATTTCACTGAAACACTTATTTTTCTGTATCAGAAAAGTTTGTTTATTATTTCATAGACTGTACATGCTTTGCAATTATTATTTTAGCTTTCAAAGTTTCTGTAATATGTGAATCTATATGTATGTTTGTGTGCATACATATGTGTGTGTAAGTCCATGTGCATGTATATATACACATATATACAAACACAGAGTAAGAGAGGGAGGGAGGAAGGGAGAGAGAGAGAGAGAACAATTTTAGATTTTTATTCTTGCATGATTTCTATAGAGTCTGAAATCTACCTTGACTATTGTTGCAGGTGTGACAAAACTCAGGTGGTGCTTACTCTGTTCCCTTGGGGTAAGTTGGAGCTATGGTCACCTGGAGCCTTGACTGAAAAAGAAACCTTCCTCAAGTCTCCACTGTGTGCTGAAAGGTGATGTTGACTTTTACCTGAGGGCTCAACTCTCACTGGGGATACCTTGTTCTCCTTCTGTAGAATGTCCACATTACATGTGCTTGTCTATGCTCAATCACTTTGTTCCCAGAGAAAGTGCATATAGTGTCACAGGGGGATGTCACAGGATATACATGGGGTCACTGTGATCCCCAATTCATATGTTGAAATAATAACCCCCCTTATTTTTACATGTCACTGTATTTGGAGATAAATTCTTTAAATGAATGCTTAAGTTAAATCATGGCTATTAAGATGGGTGTTAACCATCCCATTGTGGGAATCACATACCATCCCTAGAAGACAGTGTTCTAAATTCAAGCAAACACATGCTGCCAATTTCCTTAGATCCAGGGATAGATAGTGGTTCTATAACCAGTGTCTAAACCCAGGGACTGTTGCAGGTGGTGCCCCCCAGGGTGGGATTGCTGGTGAGGATAGATAGCCCCAGGGAAAATACTAAGAAGGATTGCATTTTGGGGTGGAACAACTGATAAGAAATATAAGGCTGGAGAAGAAGCCACAGATTATTCAGTCTTTGGGATTCAGCATTTTTATATCTTTAGCATTTGGGGTCAGTGTATTTTGGCCCTTACCACATCAATCTTCCAGAAGGCTGTGGTGGGCCTCTGAAGGTGGAGGAATCCAGAAGCCAACATCAAAGAGGAAAAGTTCAGAGATTTTGCAATTAGCTCAGCAACTGAAACTATGCCTGGTTTTGCTGCCATTACAGCCTGGCAGAGAAGGTGAAACCTGTAGCTGGGCATCTTGCTGAGCTGTAAGAATATGGCTATTTGTTGAGTTGTTTGGCTGCTGCAGCTGCTATCTTGAGTGTTGCTTGTCTGGTGTTGTGCTGAGGCATCCCATCCGGTTCAATCCCCAGCTGCTCCCCGGCCACCGGAGGAGGATCCCACATGGTGCGCAGACCTCTCCTGCCGCCCGCTGCTCCCCTCAGCAGTGTAATTCATCAGTCTGCCTGTTCTGTTCCCCACTCTGGCTCTGGTGAATTTTCTCACCCTCCCGCACTTCTGACTGTACCCAATGCTTGTATAAATAAACAAACAAACAAACAAACAAACAAATAAATAAATAAATAAATAAATAAATAAATAAATCTTTAAAAAAAATCTCTAAATTCTCCTTAAAAAAATGACAGTTTTTGGTCCTCTTTTTTTTTTTTTTTTCAGTGTGTGTTAGGGGGAGGGAAAACTTGAAAATTGTATGATAACTTCATGCTCAGTTAAAAGAATCCTATTGGTTACTTGAAGCAGTCCTTAGGCATTAGGCCTCAGCACATATAAGTGAGCCTCAGGATGGTAGTAGGAAGCAGAAGTAGTAAAGTAGACACCTCTACCCCTTCAAACATCAGCACATACAGGGATAGTCCTGGAAGCAGACCTTATACAAACGAAGCTTCAAGCCTCAATGAGCCCCAATATACATCCTGGAAGCAACCCTACTAGCAGGATTCTCATGCAGAACTCAGTGAACTATAGGCCAGTCCTGAAAAAGCCTTTACCTTGGTCGACCTAGGCAGACTTCAGCAACCCCCAGGAAAGGAGCAGCATGCAGGCCCACCAAAGTAGGCATCTATAAATCTGGAAGGATCCTGGAAGCAGACCAGATTCAGTAGTTCCTGGAAAGCAGTGGAGACAGTCCTGCCAAAGGGAGTAGAAATGGCATACCCTGGAAGAGGCAACTACAGGGCCTGGTCTCCCTGGACTGCATCTCTTGGAGAAATGAGTAAGAAGAATGCTGTTCAAACAGATAGTTTCTTGGATTGGATAGAATTGAGATTGTTTATCCCTCGGTTATGAACACATACACACACAAGCCAAAATAAACAAATGAATAGCTAAAAAAAAAAATCAACAACATGAAATAAAGAGACCTCAAGTAGCAAAATGAACAGGGAAAAAAAAAAGAACAAATGGAAAGATGGAACCTCAAATGAGTGTGACATCACAAAATGAGATAATTCTCTAGAATCCAGATCCGAACAGCTATAACAAAGCTATAACAAATACATAGAAAAAAACTATAACAAAGCTATAACAAATACATAGAAAAAAACTTAGAAAGACATGTTGAAGTAAAAGCTAATGCAGAAGGTACAACAAAACTCAAAAAACAAAATAAATAAGATCAGAAACAAAACCAATGAATAGAAGGTAAAAAATGAAGCTTTAAATGTGAAACAGATAGAAGTTCAGGAGGCAAAGAGCTCAAATGTTGGTTTAAGATGTCTACAGAAAGCTGTGGGAGTAGAATAGATCAAATTAAGTCTTAAATCACAGAACTTGAATATAATAATGCATTACAGACCTAGGTGTAAGAAAAGAAAGAAATGAGATATAAAAATAAATAAGTAAATAAAGAAGCAATTCAGGAAATATTATGACAGCCCAATAAGAATAACAGGTATCCCAGAAAGAGAAGAAAGAAAAAGGGGAACTGAAAGTCAATTCAAGAAGAAAACTTCCCATACCAAGGGATGGAATTAAATACCAATTCTTGAAACTAAAAACAATCACCTGGTTACCTAAATGCTATGAGAAATGCACCGACACTTAATAGTAAAAATAGCAAGGGTTAAATACAAAGAAAGTATGAGGTAGCAAGAGGGGAAAACTGATAACATATAAAAGTATATTAATCAGAGCCTCCCTGGTGGTGCAAGGGATTAAGCACCGCACTATGAAGTAATCTGCAGCCTCTGCAGGACGAGGAGCAACCCACATGGTGCAGCAGACTTCTCCTGTCTCTCCGGCTGCTCCCCTCAACAGTGTACTTCGGTCAATCTGCCTGCCTGTTCTACTCCCCATTCTTTCTCTGGTGAATCCTCTCACCCCCCACATCCCTGGTTGTACCCCAGCTCTTGTATGCATAAATAAATACATCTTTAAAAGTAAAGTATATTCATCATGCTTACATTATATTTCACAGCAGAAACTCCACAGGAAAGAAAAATATGAAATGATGCATCACAATATTCAGACATAAAAACTGCAGCCAAAAATTCTATAGCCTGCAACACACTCTTTCAGATACAAGGAAGAAATAAAGGACTTCTCAGACAGACAAACAAAGGCTTAAGTGGCTTGGAAGTGCTCCCCTACAAAAAAAAATAATAACATTAAAAGAATAATTCTTATCTAGATCAAAGCAAAAATAACCCACATAAAGAATTAAATAAAGAGGACCTCCCCTGGTGGTGCAAGCTGTTGAGCTCAGTGCTGTGAAGCTGTCCCCAGCCTCTACAGCCCCAGTTCAATCCCAGCTGGCCGGCGAGGGTCCCACATGGCAAAGCAGATCTCTCCTGTCTCGCCCACTGCTCCCCCAGCAGTGTATTTCATCAGTCTGCCTGCTCTGCTCCCCGTTCTGTCTCTGGTGAATCCTCTCACCCTCCCATGGATCTGGCCTGTACCCCAGTTCTTGTATAAATAAATAAATAAATAAATCTTTAAAAAAATAAAGAAATGAAAAAAATTAATATTTGATAGAACCAGGAAACTAAACACAAAATGGCAATGGCAAAAACCCATATATCAATAATCATTCTAAATGTAAATGGATTGCACACCAGTCAAAAGACAAAGAATGAATGGTTGTATTAAAACAACAATGACAACAATTTCCTTTTGCCTCCAGGTGACTAATTGGAACTCCAAAGATAAACATAGTTTCAGTGTAATGGCTGGAGAAAATCTTACAAACAAATGGGTCCCCCTCAAAGGCAGAAAGAAACGTACATATAACAAAATGAATCTCTCTGCAGTGCCAGTTTGATCCCCAGCCACAGGCAAGGGTCCCACCAAAAAAAAAAAAATAGTAACAAAAGACAGGGGTGCACATTATATAGTGATTAAGGGATAGATAAATCAGGAATACATACTATTCATCAATACATATGGACTAAATGCAGAAGCACCAACATATGTAAGACAGGTATTAACAAAACAGTGTCTTTCAATATCACACACAGGACAATAGGCAGATAAACCAGATCAAATTTCAATAAGGAAAGAATAATCTTAAATAAGGAATTGGACAGATGGACCTAATAGAGTTTTAATAAGCACTACATCCCCCAAAAGCTGAGTATACATTCTTCTCAAGTGTACATGGAGCATTCTTCAGAACAGACCACACATTGGGTCCCAAAAGAAGTGTCAGTAAATTCAAGAAGCTTGAAATCTTATAAAATACATTTTATGAACACAATGTTATTAAACTTGTAATCAATCACAAAAAGAAATCAGGAAAAACCTCAAATATATTGAGATTGAACATAACACTACTTGATGACTATTGGGTTAATGGGGAAATTAGAGAAGAAAAGAAAAATTATTTGAAGATAAATAAAAATGAAGGCATGGCCTACCAGAACATATGAGAGACAGTAAAAGCAGTAGTAAGATGGAAGGAAAAAGAGTAAATGCATGTATCACAACACTTTAAAAAATAAATAATAATCTATAATAATCTATAAATCTATAATCTCAACTAAATAAATAATCTATCATTACACCTCATGACAGCTGAAGAAGAGACACAAATAAAACCAAAGACCAGAAGAAGGGAGGAAATGATAATTATAAGAGTGGAATAAATGAAAGAGAAGTCAAAAGACAGTTCAAAATATCAATTAAAGCAAAAACTGGTTCTTTGAAAAAAATAAAAATGACAAAACTCCAGCTGAAGTTTCCAGCAAAATGAGGGGGGAAACTCTAATAAATATAATCAGAAGTAAAAGATAAGGGTCTCCCTGGTGGTGCAAGTGATTAAGCACAGTAATGTGAAACTATCTGCAATTTCTGAAGCATGAGTTTGAGCCCCAGCTACCAGGGAGTTACCCACATGGTGCAGCAGACCTCTCCAATCTCTCCCACTGCTCCCCTCAGTAGTGTATTTCAGCCACTTTGCCTGTTCTGTTCCCCACTCTGTCTCTGGTAAATCCTCTTACCTCCTGCACCTCTAGCCTGTACCCCATTTCTTGTATGCATGAATAAATAAATATTTAAAAAAAAGAAATGAAAGAGAAGTTACCACAAACACTTCAAATATACAAATAATTATGAGACTACTATGAACATGTTTATACTAAAAAAATTGAAATTTCTGGAAGAAATGAACCATTTTAAGATGCATAGAATTTCCAACTTTGAATCTGGAACAGGTCAATTTTAAAAAAAGAATTTTGAAAATATATTAAAAATTATCTAAAAAATAAAAACCCAGGAGGCCCCATATGGTTTTACTAGTGAGTTCTACCAAATCTAGAAGAGGAATTAATACCTATCTTTCTCAAATTCTTCCAAAAATAAAAGATGAAAAAGGAATGCTCTCAAACACATTTGTGAGGTTCACATTACTCTGATATTAAAAGCAGACAAGGGCATCATCACACACACCACACACACACACACAACAACAACAACAACAGTAACAACAACACTAGTACAGACACATATCACTCATGAACACAAATGCTCAACAATACATTAAAACAATCATGAATCGGGGCTAAGTGAGGTGTTTTCCAGGGATAGAAGGATGGCTCAACATATGCAAATTGATAATCAACAAAAAGAAAAAAAAATTTTGTGATCATATCAATAGAGGCAAAGAAAGCATTTGATAAGATAGCATCCACTTATAATAAAAATTCTTAGTCAAATGGAGATAGAAAAAACATATTTCAATACAGTAAAGGTCATATATGTTTTTTCTTTTTTTTTTTTTCATTTTGGTTATATTCCCCATACAGTTCCGCCCCCCTTATTTTTTTTAATTTTTTAATTTATTTATTATTTTTTAAATAACAAATTTTATTTTTATATTCCCCATACAATTGCAACCCCCCATTCTGACCCCAATCCCTCCCCTCCCGCTCCCCACCCCCCAAAAAGTGTCTCTGGTTCATAGTTTTTTGTTGATTTTGATTTTCACTTTCTTAAAGTTATTCATTTTTCTGGTCCCTAATTTAAGTTTTCTAGATTCCTGCTATGAGTGAGACCATTTGGTATTTTTCTTTTTCTTTCTGGCTTATTTCTCTGAGCATGATCTCTTCCAGAGCCATCCATGTTGCTGCAAATTGCATGTGCTTATCTTTTTTGAATGCTGAGTAATATTCCATGGTATATATGTACCACATCTTCTTGATCCAGTCATCTATTTTTGGGCATTTGGGTTGTTTCCAAAGTTTAGCTATTGTAAACAGTGCTGCTATAAACATAGGGGTGCAGGTGCTCTTTGGAATTAATGTTTCTGTGTCCTTTGGGTAAATACCTAGGAGTGGAATTGCTGGATCATATGGAAGCTCTATGTTTAGCAGGTCCAGAAATCTCCACACAGCTCTCCATAGTGGTTGGACCAGTTTGCACCCCCACCAACAGTACAGAAGAGTTCCTTTTTCTCCACACCCTCGCCAACATTTGTTGTTGCTAGTTTTTTTAATATGTGCCATTCTCACTGGTGTAAGATGGTATCTCATGGTAGTTTTGATTTGCATCTCCCTGATTACAAGTGATGTTGAACATTTTTTCATATGCCTGTTGGCCATTTGCATTTCCTCTTCAGAGAAGTTTCTTTTTAGCTCTTCTGCCCATTTTTTGACTGGATTATTTTCTTTGTTGTTGTTGAGTCTCATCAGCTCTTTGCAGATTTTTGTGATCAGTCCTTTATCATTAGTGTTGTGTGCAAAAATGTTCTACCAGTTGGTGGGGTTTCTCTTTGTTTTTGTTATTGTCTCTTTTGCTATGCAGAAGCTCTTTAATTTGATGTAGTCCCAGCTGTTTATCTTTGCCTTCACTATCACTGCTTTGGGTGATGTGTCTGTAAAGATGTCTTTGATGTGAATATCACGTAGTGTTTTGCCTATATTTCCTTCTATGTATTTTATGGTTTCAGGTTTTATGTCTAGTTCTTTAATCCATTTTGAGTTGATTTTTGTGTATGGTGTGAGGTAGTGGTCAAGCTTCATTCTTTTGCATGTAGTGACCCAGTTTTCCCAGCACCATTTATTGAACAAACTTTCTTTGCTCCAATGCATAGTCTTTGCTTCTTTGTCAAAGATTAGTTGATCATAAATCTGTGGATTTCTGGATTTTCTATTTGATTCCATTGGTCTGTATGTCTGTTCTTGTTCCAATACCATGAAGTTTTGATGATTATGGTTTTGCAGTATAGTTTGAAGTCTGGGAGTGTGATGCCTCCATTCCCTTCTCTTTTTTTTTTTTTCAGGAGAGCTTTGGCTATTCAGGGGTTTTTGTGATTCCATATGAATTTCATCAATAATTGTTCTATTTCTTTGAAGAATGACATTGTGAGTGATGCTGGGTATCATTTTCATTTACATGATCTTAAAGGAAAATCTCAGCTTCCCACCATAGACTAGAATAGAGATGCTAGCTGTGGGCTTAACATATATGACCTGTCATTTTTCAGTAAAGGTCATATATGTTAAGCACACAGCTAGCATGCTATTCTACTCTATGGTGGGAAGCTGAGATTTTCCTTTAAGATCATGTAAATGATGAAGAATGACAGGTCATATATGTTAAGCCCACAGCTAGCATCTCTATTCTACTCTGTGGTGGGAAGCTGAGATTTTCCTTTAAGATCATGTAAATGAAAATGATACCCAGCATCACTCACATTGTTCAAAATAATGTTGGAGGTCTGAATGAGAGTAATCAGTCAAGATAACTATATAAAATTAATCCAAATTGGAAAAGATAAAGTAAAGCTATCACTATTTGCAGATTACATACATAGACAACCCTCAATTCCAGTGAAAACTATTAGAAACAATAAATCTGTATAGTAAAGTGGCAGAAAACAAAATCAACTTACAAAAGTCTGTTGCATTCATACACAAAAATAAAAATGTAGAAGAAAAATAAATTAAGAATTCAATTCCATTTGTAGTATCATCTAATGTCTTAAATACCTAGAAATTAACCTAACAAAGGAGGGAAAAAAAACCTATTCACTTAAATCCATAAGATGTTAAAGGAAATAGAATGCATAAGGGAATGGTAATATATGTCATGTTCATGAGTTGGAAGAACAAGCATTATAAAACTGTTCATCTTATCCAAAGCAATGTATAGATTCAACAGAGCCCCTACCAAAGTTTCAGTGGAATTATTCAAAGATATGGAACAATCATTACTGAAATTTATATGGGACCACAAAAGACCCCAAGTAACCAAAGCGATCTTGACAACAACAAAAAAAAAAAAAAAAGAAAGAGAAAGAAAAATTTCATGCTCCCAAAATCCAAACTGTTCTACAAGGCTACAGTACAAAAAACAATATAGTAATGAAATAAAATGAGACAGGCAAACCAATGGACCAGAGCTGAGAACCCAGATACAAGCCCACGCCCACACTTACATGACAGTTAACAAGTTGCATAGATTACGCAATGAAGAAAGACAAGTTTTTTTTTTCAAGAAGTAATGTTGAGAAAATAGAACAGCCATATTCAAAAGAATTAATCTATACCTCTCAAATGCAACCTACACAAAAATTAACTCAAAATGGGGCCTCCCCCGTGGCACAGCGGATTGAGCGCAGCACTGTGAAGCTGTGCACAGCCTCTGCAAGGTGGGTTCAATTCCCATCCAGCCAGGAAGATTCCCACATGGTGCAGCAGACCTCTTCTGTAGTGCCTGCTGCTCCCCTCAGCAGTGCATTTCGTTTGTCTGCCTGTTCCATTCCCTGCTCTATCTCTGGTGAATCCTCTCACCTTCCCACGCCTCTGGCCTGTACCCCAGCCCTTGTATAAAAAAAAAAAAAATCTTTAAAAAAAAATTAACTCAAAATGGGTTAAATACTTGGATGTAAGCCCTGGCTCCCTAAAGCACATAGAAAGAAACATAGGCAAACCATTTTGGGCTAGGCTTCTGATATAGAGTCTACTACAATGGCAATGAAAATAAAAACAAAGATAAACAAATGGGACTACATCAAACTAATAAGCTTTTGCAGAGTGAAAGAAACTTCCATTAAAACAAAAAGATCCTACTGAATGGGAGAAAATATTTGCACACTACACATCCAACAAGGTGATAATATCCAACATTTTCAAAGAACACATACAACTGAGCACAAAGAAAACAAGTAACTCAACCATTAAATGAATAGAAGAGATAAATAGACACTTCTCCAAAGAAGACATGTAGGTGGACATAAAACACCTAAAAAAAAATGTTCAGCATCACTTATTATCAGCAGAATGGAAAAAAATATATACTGTATAAAAAATACATTGTATACCAAAACGATAAGCCACATCACTCCATTGAGAATGGCCCATATCAAAAACAAAAGCAAAACAAGGCAGAAATAAGAAATATCGATGAGGTTGTGGAGAAAATAAAACCCTTGTACATAAGTAGCACATACACTTGATCTAATTCTATTCAGCTATAAAAGATGAAATATTGTCATACACAAAATCATGGATGGGACTGGAAGGGATTATGTTAAGTGAAATAAGTAGAAAGAGAAAGACAAATGTTTGATTATGTCATTCATATGTGCCTGATAGAAAAACAAAATGCAGGAAACAACAAAATTAAACTGAAAAAAAAAAAAAACTTTGAAATTTGTTGAGCCTACTAGAAATGTTGGGGAGTGTTGGAACAAAGATTGGAATTGAGGGCTTCCCCTGGTCGCACAGCAGTTGAGCTTTGGGCTGCGAGGCTGCCTGCAGCCTCTGCAGTACAGGTTCGATCCCCTGCCACCAGGCGAGGGTCCCACATGGCGCCCAGACATCTGCTGCCCTCTGCTCCCCTCAGCAGTGTATTTCGTCCATCTGCCACTCTGGCTCTGGTGAATTCTCTCACCCTCCCGCACTTCTGACTGTAGCCAGTGCTTGTATAAATAAATATAAATAAATCTTTAAAAAAAATGAAGATTTAAAAAAAAAAACAAAGATTGGAATTGACTTATGATCTATTGTAAAGTGATAGGGGCCCTTTGGAGGTGAACGTGGCTTTGTGGTATTCATCTGAGGAGGTGCATATTTATTCCACAAATTATACATATTATAAATCAGTGTTACCTCAATAATAATAAAAGATAAAGCACTAATACTCATTTCCTACCCATATGAAGATTAATATCTATATCTAAATTCAGATTTAGTAATGCAATCTAATTATAATTAGTAATTTAATGCATATTTATTGCAATTAACCTCTTCAAATTTCAAACATTCAATACATTTTATTGTACATTCAAGGTATTTCTTTTGGACAGAAGAAATTTATAGGGCCTACCCTAGTGGTGTAGCCGTTGAGAGCTGGGCTGTGAAGCTGCCCGCAGCCTTTGCAGCGCCGGTTCAATTCCCAGCTGCTGGCGAGGGTCGCACATGGTGTGACAGACCTCTCCTGCCACTCCCACTGCTCCCCTCAGCAGTGTATTTCATCAGTCTGCCTGTTCTGCTCCCTGCTCTAGCTCTGGTGAATTCTCTCACCCTCCCGCGCTTCTCACTGTACCCAGTGCTTGCATAAATAAATAAACAAACAAACAAATAAATATATAAGTTTAAAAAATAAATAAAAAGCTGTCTTAAAAAAAGAAATTTATGTATTATAAACTTTGCCTGATAACAATATTTCATTGAGTCTCCCATTTTTCTTTCTTTGTAATATTAGCAAACATTTTGCGATAAACAAAGTGTTAAGGTTTGGAATTGTTTTCTCTCTTTATAATCTCACTTTCTATCTCCTAAGTAAGCTCAATGTAATGCAGTGTCATGGTCCAAGTCAATAATGAATTAATTCAACTATGGTAAAATGGACTTATCAAAATATTTGTATTTTCTCCCACTTATTGTACATTTAGCGATATTAACTTCAAGTCATTTCTCTTTTGATTAAAGATTTATTTATTTATGCATACAAGAGCTAGGGTGCAGACCAGGGATGTGGGGGGCAAGAGGACTAACCAGAGACAGAGCAGAGAACAGAACAGCTGACTGACTGAAACACTGCTGAGGGGAGCAGCTGTGCCATGTGTGTTGCTCCCTGGTCGTCCAGGCATCGAGCTTTTGTTGCAGAGGCTGTGTATTGCTTCATAGTGTGGTGCTTAACCCCTTGTGCCCCCAGGGAGGCCCCCACACATTTCTCTTTTTTTAACCTTCATGACCATTGCTGGCTTCCAAATCATGATCATATTTTTGTTATTTTGTTGAATGCAAAATGTTAAAGTGAGTAGTATATGTTAATTAGAAGCAAATTATAAGAAATTACAAAAGGTATTCAAAGTACATTGACATAAGAGCACTACAAAGCAAACATCATTAAAAAATATTACATTAACTCTTAGTATGAACCCATTCAGGAGTATCCATTTGCAAATACAAATGACCACTTTACTTTAAATGCTTTAATGTAATATTAATATTTATTTTTCTTTTTCATCCAACTTTTTATAATTTATTCAAAAAATCCACTACAATATACATAGAGTTCTACTTAAATGCTATACAAGCCAATATTAAATTTGGAGAGCTCTTGCATATTGAAAATATCCCCAGTGTTAAGTTTAAGTAATTAGTAAGTGCAAATACTCCCTTTTTTCTCATGATTTTTTTTTTTTAAATACAGTTTAGAAAGATAGAGCAGATTTCTGAAAGACACCTGCGGAACACTCAGTCAGTGATCAAAGTAAAATGTTCAACAGGTGGGAAAAAGACAAAGTAGCAGGCAAACTATAAATCAGAGACATTCAGCAGAAAAGGGGAAGAGAGAAAGATCAAAACTGGGGAGGGGCAAGCCCAAGAGACTACGGTGATGTGTCACGGGTAAAAAAACTAATCAGAATTTTTCAAATGCTTTTTTGGCATCTATTGAGATGATGGTATGGCTTTTGCCCTCCTTTTTATTAATTTGAGGAATAACACTGATTGATTTATGTATGTTGAACCAGCCTTGCATCCCTTTATGAAGCTTACTTGATCATGGCCCATGATTCTCTTGATATGTTGCTGAATTTTGCTAGGATTTTCAGTTCGGTTTGCAGGGGTTTTTTTTTGTTTTGTTTTGTTTTTTTTGTTTTTTTAGAAATTTTACATCTACATTCCTCAGAAATATTTGTCTATAATTTTATTTATTTGTGCAGTCTTTGATTTGTTTGGGGGTAAAATAATATGGGTTCCATACACCATATTGGGGAGATTTCCTCCCTCTTCAGTTTTTTGAAGAGTGTTTAAGACAGTTATTATTTATAGGTTTATTAAAATTCACTGGTGAAGTAATCTGGTTATGGACTTTCATTTTTCTGGATGCTTTTTATTATTCTTTCAATTTCAGCACTTGAGATTGGACTGTTTAAGCTGTCTTTTTAATCCTGATACAATCTTGTGAGGTAATTTAAGTTAAAGAATGTGTCCGGTTCTTTAGGTGGTCCAATTTATTTATACAGAGATTTTAACAATAAGTTCTTATGATTCTGTGTGTTTCCACAGAAAATTGTAATTTCCCTTCATTTCTGATTCTATTATTTTGGGTTTTCTCGCTTTGCTTCATAACCATAGTTAAGGGCTTGCCAATTTGTTTTATTTTTTTCAAATAAGCAGGTTTCACTGATCCTTTGGGCTGTCTTTTGTTTTCTAATACATTTGTCTCTGCTCTAATTTTTATTATCTCTTGCCTTTTAGTGGTTTGTAGGTACTTTTTTTTCCCCTTTTCAGTTTCTTCAACTATAGAGCTAGATTATTAAATTGGGATCTCTCTTGATTTCACTGTTTTTTTTTTTTTTAAGATTTATTTATTTATACAAGAACCAGGGTACAGGGCAGACGTGCAGGAGGTTGAGAGAATTCACCAGAGAGTGAGCAGGGAACAGAACAGGCAGACTGACAAAATACACTGCTGAGGGAAGCAGCCCGCGAGACAGGAGAGGTCTGTTGCGCCTTGTGGGACCCTCGCCGGCCAGCTGGGATTGAAACGGCTCTGCAGAGGCTGCAGACAGCTTCACAGCGCAGTGCTCAACCGCCTGCACCACTAGGGAAGGCCCTAATTTTTTTTTTTTTTAATGTGGACCTATATTGCTATGAACTGCTCATGTTTTAAAGCATCCTATAGGATCCAGTATCTTCTCTCTCTATTTTTATTAATCTGCAGATATTATTTTAATCTCTTCTTTGATTTTCCATTGACCCAACTTTTGTCGAAAACATTTTGCTTAGTCTCCACATATCTTGGTTTGTTCCAGGATTCCTTTTATGGTTAATTTCTAGTTGATTAGCAGTGCAGTCTATGAAGATCATTGATATAATTTATATTTCCATATATTTACTGTGATTAGTTTTATGTTCTAGTATATGCTCTATTCTTGAAAATGTTCCATGTACACTGGAGAAGAAAGTGTATTCATTACATTTAAGATAGAAAACTATTTAAAAGTCCAGTAAATCCATGTGCTCTAATATTTCATTTAAGACCTTTATTTCTTTGTTAATTTTCTTTCTGGGTGATCTATGCCTTTCTATTAGTGGTGAGTTGAAATCTACAATTACTTTAATATATATTGTTTTAGAAATGTTAGTAGTTGCTTTATATAACTATGTTCTCCTATATTTGGAGCATAAATGTTAATAAGAGTTATATATTCTGGGTGAACTGTTCCCTTGATCAGTATATAATAACCATCTTTGTCCCATTTATCCTTTTAAGTCAAAAGTCTAGCTTATTGGACATAAGAATAGCAGTTCTTGATGTGTTAGCATGTATGACCTTATTCCAGCCTCTTTTAGTTTGTTATTATCTTCAATTTTATTATTATTTTTTAAATTTTTTAAAGATCTATTTACTTATGCATAATAGAACTGGGGTGCAGGCCAGAGGTGTGGGTGTGAGAGGATTCACCAGAAAGAGTGGGGAGCAGAACAGGAAGATATACTGAAATACACTGCTGAGGGGAGCAGTGGGAGAGTTAGGAGAAGTCTGATGCACCATGTGGGTAGCTCCCTGGCTGGTTGGGGATCAAACTCATGCTGTAGTACCTGGTGATAGCTTGATAGCAATGTTTTTAATCCCTGTGCCACCCAGGAGGCCTTATCTTTCAATTTTTAATGGGTCTCTTGTAAACAAAATATTAATTACGGGATTTTTTTTTTCACCCACATTGTTAGTTTGTGCCTTTGTATTGGTGAATTCAGACAATTCATATTTAGGATGATTATTGATTTGAACAATTTATTTTCAATTATTTTTTATTTTAAAGATTTTTAATTTTATTTTGTTGTTTCCTTCCTTCCCCCTTTTTAAATAATATTTATTTATTTATGCATACAAGTACTGGGGTGCAGGGGTGCTTTCCCTGGCCTTGGGGATCAAACTCTGCTGCAGTGGCTTGTGATAGCTTGATAGCACTGTTTTTAACCCCTGTGCCGCCAGGGAGGTCTCTCTCCTTAGTTTCTATTTTTCCCTGGATGTCTTTCCTTAATACTTTTATACTTTTTCATCTGTGGGTGTCTATTCTGGATTTTTAGTTAGTTATTACCATAAGGATTTTGCTTGAATTCCTGTTTTAGGTCCTTTATGAGCTAGTCTTTGCTCCCTGACTTTTAATTATATTTGTTCTACCCATTTTTCTTCCCCCTTATATTTGGTGTTGCTAAATCATAATACTGTTTCTATCTCTTTTAAAAAATGTATTTATTTATGCATGCAAGAACTTGGGAGAGGCCAGAGGTGTGGGGGGGTGAGAGGATTCACCAGAGACAGAGTGGAAAGCAGAACAGGCAGATCTACTGAAATACACTGCTGATGGGAACAGGGGGCGAGACAGGAGGTCTGCTGCACCATGTGGGTAGCTCCCTGGCCAGCTGGAGATCAAACTCAGGCTGCAGTGGCTATGAATAGCTTCATAATGCTGTGTCTTAACTTCTTGCACCACCTGGGAGTCCCAGTACTGTTTCTCTTATACTGGTGTTACTTTGCTCTTTCCATGGTGGTAAGGAATATGTGCCTCAGATTTTCTTGCAGAGAAACTCCATTTAGTATTCACTGAAGAGTAGATCCAGTGATGGCAAAATCCATTAGAATAAGTTTGTCTGGGAAAGCCTTTATTATCCCTTCACATTTAAATGATAATTTTTCAGGATAGACAATTCCTGGCTGACTGCTCTTGTATTTTAGGATTGTGAATAATTACTTCCACTCTTCTTGCTTGGAGAATGTCTCGACTAAAATCTGGGTAATTTTTTAAATTAATTTATTTACTTATATAAGAACCAGGGTACAGGCCAGATCTGCGGGAGGGTGAAAGGATACACCAGAGACAGAGTGGGGAACAGAACAGGCAGACAGAAGAAATACACTGCTAAGGGGAGCAATGGGAGAGACAGGAGAGATCTGCCGTGCCATGTGGGACCCTCACCAGCCGGCCGGGATGGAACCAGTGCTGCAGAGGCTGCGGACAGCTCCTCGGTGGTGCTGCGCTCAACTGCCTGTGCCACCAGGGGAGGCCCTATCTGGGTAAATTTTCATTTGGGAGATCTTGATGCCTAAATTTTTTTTCTTTTGTGTGATTTTTGATAGATTGACAGTGATGTGTCTGGGTAGATCTTTTTGATCTAAGAATGTAGGCATTCTCTCTGCTTGCTGAACTTCCATATTTACTTCATTCTGTAAGTTTGGGAAGTTCTCAGGTATTATTTTTAATGGTTTTTCTACTCCTATTTTTTATCTTCCACTTCTGGGTTTCATCATTCATAGATTTCCTCTTCTAATATAATCTAATATTCCCATACAGTTTATCATTTTTTTTTCTCTGCCATGATACTATCTTCTTCAAAAGGTATAATTTGTTTATTTGAGTATTCTACAGCTGAAATTCTCTCTTCCGCTGTTTTGATTCTTTCCAATGCACTGTCATGTTTGTCTGCATATCATTCAGAATCTCTTTTTGTGACCTTTTTATATGTTCAATATCTCCAGTGAAGAACTCTTCTTTGTCCCTGGATCTCCTTTTTGAGATCTAGCATCTACCTGTTTACCTTTGACTGTCCTTCCAGTATCTCAGTTAACAGATAACATTCAAAGGGAAACCAATCAGACTGACATCTGACTTCTCTGAAGAAACACTACGGGCAAGGAGAGAATGGAGGGACATAGTCAACAGACTCCAAGAAAACAAACGCCAACCAAGAATACTCTATCCCGCAAAGCTCTCCTTCCTCTTTGAAGAAAGAATATGGACTTTCCCAGACAAACAGAAACTCTGGAAATTTATTACGACTAAACCCCAACTCCAAAAAATACTACAAGGAGTCCTAAAGCCAGAACCTCAGAGGGACGAATAACAACAAAAGAAGGTCAAAGAAAGTTATTAAAAGAATAAATAAATAAAATCAAAGGAAAGACAAACACAATGGCAAATACAGATGCTAACATATCAATACTAACTCTAAATGTAAATGGACTAAACTCTCCAATAAAAAGACACAGAGTTGCAGGCTGGATTAAGAAACAAAACCCAACCGTTTGCTGTCTCCAGGAAACACATTTAGCTAAAAAAGATAAAAATAGACTCAAAGTTAAAGGATGGAAAACAATTCTAAAGCAAATGGACCAAAAAAGAAGGCAGGAACAGCTATACTCATATCAGATAAAACAGATTTCAAACTTAAAAAGATAAAAAGAGACCACAGTGGTCATTACATTATGATCAAGGGGACAATACTTCAAGAAGAAATAACACTCATTAACATATATTCACCAAATGAAGGAGCACCAAAATATATCAGACAACTATTGGCATCTCTGAAAACAGACATCAGAGAAAACACATATGTAGTGGGAGACTTCAACACACCACTATCAGCAATGGATAGATCAACAAGACAAAAAATAAGTAAAGACACTAAAGCTCTAAATAAGAATCTAGAGTGCTTGGGCTTAACAGACATATATAGAACACTAAACCCAAAAAAATCTGAGTATACATTTTTCTCAAGTGCACACGGATCATTCTCTAGGATCGATCATATATGGGGCACAAGACAAACATCAACAGATACACCAATATGAAATCATACCAACCATCTTTTCTGACCATGAAGGCATCAAACTAGAAATAAACCATAAAAAGAAGGCAAGGTACTCTCCTACCTCGTGGAGATTGAAACCCACACTACTGGAAGTCCACTGGACTAACGAGGAGATAAAAGAAGAAATTAAAAAATTCTTTGAATTGAATGACAAGGAGGACACCAATTTCCTGAATGTATGGGATCAGCAAAAGCAGTAATAAGAGGAAAATATATAGCAATAGAAGCTCACATCAAGAAACAAGAAAGAACTCAAAGAAACAACCTAATCTCGAAGCTCAAAGATCTAGAAAAAGAACAACAAAAAAAAACCCAAAACCAGTAGAAGAAAAGAAATAATAAAAACCAAAGCAGAAATAAATGAAAACTATCTAAAAAAACAATCCAAAAGATCAATGAAACCAAGAGCTGGTTCTTTGAAAAAATAAATAAAATAGATAAACCCCTAGCCAGGCTCCCAAGGGCAAAAAGGAGAAAGCACAAATAAATAGGATAATAAATGAAAGAGTTGAAATCACAACGGACACAGCAGAAATCAAAAGAATAATTAATAACTACTATGAACAGTTATATGGAAACAAGTTCAACAATCTAGAGGAGATGGACAAATTCCTACAACTCTACAATCACCCAAAGCTAGATAAAGAAGAAATGGAACACCTAAACAGACCAATTACAATTAGCGAAATTGAACTGGTAATCAAAAACCTCCCCAAAAACAAAAGCCCAGGACCTGATGGATTTACAAATGAATTCTACCAAACATTCAGAGACGAATTAGTGCCTATCCTTCACAAACTCTTCCAAAAAATTGAGAAGGAAGGAACAATACCAAACACATTTTATGAAGCCAACATTACACTAATACCAATACCTAACAAGGACAACACAAAAAAGGTAAACTACATGCCAATCTCCCTAATGAACACTGATGCAAAAATCCTCAATAAAATTTTAGCTATCAGAATCCAACAGTGTATCCATACGGTAATTCACCACGGCCAAGTAGGATTAATTCCAGTGACACAAGGATGGTTTAACATCCGAAAATCAATCAAAGTTATCCAAAACATCAACAAAAAGAAAGATAAAATCATGTGATAATATCAATAGATGCTGAGAAAGCTTTCGACAAAGTGCAACACCCATTCATGATAAAAGCCCTTGAAATTCTTGGGATACAAGAAACATACCTCAACATCATAAAGGCCATCTATGACAAGCCAACAGCCAGTATCATTCTCAATGGTGAAAAGCTGAAAGCAATTCCATTAAGATCTGGAACAAGACAAGGATGACGACTTTCACCACTGCTTTTCAATATAATACTGGAAGTCCTAGTCAGAGCAATAAGACAAGAGAAAGATATCCAAGGAATCCAAATAGGAAAAGAAGAAGTCAAACTATCACTCTTTGCAGATGATATGATAATATACATAGAGAACCCCAAAAACTCCACAGAAAAACTAATTCAACTCATCAATCAGTTCAGTAAAGTGGCAGGATACAAAATCAACACGCAAAAGTCAGTAGCCTTCCTATATACAAACAATAAATCTGAGGAAGAAGAAATCAAAAAAACCATCCCTTTTATTATTGAAACAAAAAAAAATCAAATATTTGGGAATAAATCTAACAAAAGAGGTAAAGGACCTATACAAAGAAAACTATAAAACACTGTTAACAGAAATAGAAGAAGACACAAAGAAATGGAAAAACATCCCCTGCTCATGGATTGGGAGAATAAACATTATTAAAATGGCCATCCTACCAAAAGCAATATACAGATTCAATGCTATTCCAATCAAAATTTCAATGTCATTCTTCAAAGAAATAGAACAATTATTGATGAAATTCATATGGAATCACAAAAAAACCCGAATAGCCAAAGCTCTCCTGAAAAAAAAAGAAGGGAATGGAGGCATCACACTCCCAGACTTCAAACTATACTACAAAGCCATAATCATCAAAACTGCATGGTATTGGAACAAGAACAGACATACAGACCAATGGAATCGAATAGAAAATCCAGAAATAAACCCATAGATTTATGGTCAACTAATCTTTGACAAAGGAGCAAAGACTATGCATTGGAGCAAAGAAAATTTGTTCAATAAATGGTGCTGGGAAAACTGGGTCGCTACATGCAAAAGAATGAAGCTTGACCACTATCTCACACCATATACAAAAATCAACTCAAAATGGATTAAAGAACTAGACATAAGACCTGAAACCATAAAATACATAGAAGGAAATATAGGTGAAACACTACGTGATTTGCCTATCAAAGACATCTTTACAGACACATCACCCAAAGCAGTGATAGTGAAGGCAAAGATAAACAGATGGGACTACATCAAATTAAAGAGCTTCTGCACAGCAAAAGAGACAATAACAAAAACAAAGAGAAACCCCACCAACTGGGAGAACATTTTTGCACACAACACTAATGATAAAGGACTGATCACAAAAATCTGCAAAGAGCTGATGAGACTCAACAACAACAAAGAAAATAATCCAGTCAAAAAATGGACAGAGGAGCTAAAAAGAAACTTCTCTGAAGAGGAAAGGCGAATGGCCAACAGGCATATGAAAAAATGTTCAACATCACTTTTCATCAGGGAAATGCAAATCAAAACTACCATGAGATACCATCTTACACCAGTGAGTATGGCACATATTAAAAAAACTAGCAACAACAAATGTTGGCGAGGTTGTGGAGAAAAAGGAACTCTTCTGCACTGTTGGTGGGAGTGCAAACTGGTTCAACCACTATGGAGAGCTGTGTGGAGATTTCTGGACCTACTAGACATAGAGCTTCCACAGGATCTAGCAATTCCACTCCTAGTTATTTACCCAAAGAACACAGAAACCTCAATTCCAAAGAACACCTGCACCCCTATGTTTATAGCAGCACTATTTACAATAGCTAAGCTTTGGAAACAGCCCAAATGTCCAAAAATAGATGACTGGATCAAGAAGATGTGGTACATATATACCATGGAATATTACTCAGCATTCAAAAAAGATAAACACATGCAATTTGCAGCAACATGGATGGCGCTGGAAGGGATCATGCTCAGTGAAATAAGCCAAAAAGAAAAAGAAAAATACCGGATGGTCTCACTCATAGCAGGAATCTAGAAAACTTAAATAAGGGACCAGGAAAATCAATAACTATAAGAAAGTGAAAATCAAAATCAACAAAAACTATGAACCAGAGACACTTTTTGGGGGGTGGGGGGTGGGAGGGGAGGGATTGGGGTCAGAATGGGGGGATTGCAATTGTATGGGGAATATAAAAATAAAATTTATTAATTAAAAATAAGAAAAAATAATTCAATCTGCTTATCATTTTAATAAAACTTTAAAAAAATAAAAATTTATCTGGAATGAGATAAGGATAATTTACTTTTCTTTAGTATGCTTATGTTCAACAAATATTTATTTATTTACTGCATGTTATCCACACTTTCTGATGGAATAAAGGTGAAGGGGATTTTTGTGAGTCTTCTCATTGTTAAGTCGAAGTGTAATTCCACACTCCTTAGTCTGGCTTGACCCTGGTCTTATTTACACTAACATATCTGAACCCAAACCTAAGTCTTAATTAGTTATGTAGTTTCTGTCTACATGAGCTGCAAAATCCTTTTATGAAATCAACTTGTCCAATGAGAACTTGAGCCCAATCAAAATCATGTGCAGGACACAAACAAATGCATAATACCCGAGTCAGTTCATATAATTTCAATGGTCAATAAGACTAATATATCATTTTAGAAATCTAGAATTATCATTGTATTTGTGATGAAGAAAGCCAGTAGTAGTGAACAAAGGCATTGTAACTTCTGGAGTACTGGACCCCTTTATTGAAGTGAAAGTTGCTAACGTGGATAATTTCTTTTGTGTAAATCACTGAACTATCTAGTCATAATTTTAACACATCTATATGTGTTATAGTCAATAAATATTTTCAAATAATTAACTTATTTTTAATTCATGTATATTATTTTTGAAAGGTGGACTCAAAATATAGAATGGTTATCCTCAGATATGTAATAATCAATGTCAAGCTGAGTACAAATAAGGTTGGGAAAATATCTACTCAGTGTTGGTTTTCTTTGTGTCACCAGAAAATACATTCATCTTCAACATTTTTCGTAATACATTATTTTGATTTCTTTTATCATCATGTGGATGAAATTTGGTTCATTTCTCACAAATTGAATATCATCTCAGAGTGAAAATCATGGCAAGTAATCCTAAAATTAATTAAATGATAATCTTTGAAGCATCTGGGGCTACATCATCCAAATCTCCACTTGTTTATAAAGATCTATTATCTATTGTATTTCAACCCGGAAAAATGCTGAATCCACTGATTTCTAAATAAATTAGAATAGTTATTTGCAGAAATAGTCTAAGCATCTCATGTGTTTATAGTCTTCAGGTGAAATATATCATGGCACAGTTTCAAACTTGCAGAGCACATGTGGAGAGAAAGAGAGAGAAACAGAGAGAGAATGGCAGGAAAGGAAGAAGGAAAGAAAGGAAGAAAGGAAAGAAATAAGGAAAGGTAAAGAAAGGAGGAAGAAAGGTAAAAGGATCACATTGAATTGTTCTCAGAATGCCAGTTAATTAAAAAAAAAAAAAACACTGATTGGTGAATGAATCCTTTCTATATCTTTCCAAAACTGCAGTTGACTGGATCATTGATGTCCACTGTTTTAGTTATCCATTGATAAAGTGGCTTTGTTCAATCATTATAAATAGTATTCTCATAGTTTTCTCTTTGCTTTCTTATTTAAAGAAAGTAAAATTAAATCATTTCATATAAGATAAAGGGAATCAAAAAGATAGTATGCAGGTCATATGGTGATATAAACTTACATTTCTCATCAGAAGATGAGCAGAAAAGGACGATATTTTTAATGACACTCATCTCTGACTTCAGTCATACCTCATAGACTGAAAATATTTTGTAAATATCCTGGTCTCAGAATGTGCTGAGGGGTATTATTTTGGTTTCAGTGATGCTACAAATCTCAAAGGAAACAATAGCTACAATGATTGATGGTATAGTCAAATGAACATAGATTTAAAGAAAACATATATTAACCTCATACTTACAAGGTAAAAATAGACATTCTGTTTATTCCTTTTCTCAGCACTGTGAAGCAGAACATGATGAGTTATCTTTATAGCCCTGGGACCATGCCAATAGGTGCAGAAAACTTATTCTGTAGCCTGACATAAGCATGGAAAATATGCAAAACTAACCAGATGTTTGGTTCCATCATTAATTGGGAAGATAGTTTTAACAGATAGCACAAAAGCAATGATTATGAGAATGAGAGTACAAATGAATGAACAGAGAAATCTACCTTTGAAGAAACAGATATTTCAGGAAAAATAAAACAACCAAAAGTGTTCTAGTAATGGCCTTCAGATAGAGTTTAAGGCACTATGTATATTTATCAAAATAATATGATGTATAGAACTGGAATACAACATCTGAAAAACATTGTAAGTGAAAAGTATTGACTTTTTTTTTTAAATAGGCAGAGAGGTCAAATAGAAGAAAAAATATAAATGCTATGGAGAAAATAATCAAGAGATGAAAAATATGAAGACACAAATTTGACATAGAAGCTCCAAATGAACTCTCCATGAGTTGTCAGCCCACACAAGCAATTTAAAAAGAATTTGGAAATGGCATTAGCAATAATTTCATGATATCATAGCAACAGATAGAGCTATCCTTTATGGGAAAGTTTATGAAAAACAAAGCAGAAAGTGTGAGACATAATTCATATAAACTGAAAAAAATTTAAATATAGAAGATCAAAGGTAAAGAAAATATAGCTGCATACTGAGACAGGAAAATAAGAGTTTATCATTAAATGAATGAAAATTAAATAAGCAGCACAGAAACTCACTAATATGCAATATAGATATTGAGTAACATCAAAGGGGGCATGACAGAAAGAGTTGGAAATGACTTTTAAATATAGTCATCTACATATGCAGAAACATAAAAATGGGGTGCTGTTACGAAGTTTTCTGTATCATCAGGGTCCTCTAATATCTCCAGCTCTTACATTGTAAACTTCTGGCAATTCCATTATATTTGTTTGCATGCTTATTACTCTCTTTTCTGATATAATTACAAAATATTTCTTCATTGTCAGGAAGATAGAGCATAAAGTATAATTTGACAATATCTGAGCTAAAATTTAAATTTATTAGATAAAATGGCAGAAATTAATAAAGAAACTGAATTTAAAAAAATAAGGCAAAGAGAGGAGGGGTGGAGCAACATGGCGGCGAGGAGACGCTGCCAGTAAGATCTCGCATTAAAAAAAAGTTAATAGGGAGGAAAAGCGGCAGGTCCCAGTGAGAACTGGGACACGGAAGATAAACGGACGACTCCAGCAAACTACCCGAAGAAAAAAGTGGCCATAAAAGAGGACCAGTAGGGAGGAAAGCGCAGAACCCTGCTCCCCTCCCCCAACCACAAAGTCGGCATTCTCGGACCAGCAGAGAGGAGGAAAAAAAAACAAACTAAAACGACCAACAAGAACAAACTACGCAGCAAGCGGGACTGTGAGTGGAAAGGAAATATTTCAGCCACCACACCCCGTGAACGGGAGCTGTGGAGAACCCTGCAGGATTTGCCGTGGAGGTGAGCTCCGGGTGCCATTAAAGAGAACCCCCCCCCCCCAGGAGGAGGCCAGGACCAGCACACAGCCCTGGGCCGCCCAGTAAGCTTGAGCGGAAAAGCAGCGTGGTGGAAAAGCAAACGCGGATCGGGATCGCGGCTGCCCAGGTCCCCGCGCCTGTGACCTAGGTGTGCGGGGAGACGCGCGCGAAGACCCTCACTGAGGTGAAAGTCCCTCACTGAGTAAACAGGAACCAAGGACCCAGGCACAGGAGCGGGGTGCAAAAGATTCCATTCTGTGGACACTGAACTGGGCTACAGCCCACGTCCTGGACCTGAGGGCTTTGGAACTGAGACCGGGGCACGAAATTCGGGGCGAGGGTTCACCAAGACGGTGGGGCACAAGGCAGACACAGCACCCCAAAGCCGTTGAGGTTTACCCTACCATTCCCGCTCTGTTCACTGTCCCACGGGGTGGAAAAATCAGCTCCCCAAGGGCTCTAGGAGAGCTCTCTGGTGCCACCTAGCAACTTGAAACCAGCAGAGGCTCCTGGAGGAGCCAGTGGCCAGCTGGGGAGTTAGCCCACGCCGGGCCCCTTCCGACCAGTAGTTTGAGCCCACAGGGGGAGCAAGCACCCACAGCCAGGGCAGAGCAGGCGCGCAGAAGAGTGTGCCTGAGACCGGACGCGCAGGGAGTGTGTCCCACATCACCATTTTAGAACAGGAACATTTCTTCAGTAAAGACTACCTGCAGAAGTCTTCCTCAGGAGCCAGAGGTGAGCGGGGGAAGTTCGCCCATGCCAGACCCCCTCTGGCCTGCAGTCCAAGCCCAGAGGGGGAGCGGGAACACACCGCTGGGGCAGACCAGGCGCACAGGGGAGTGTGTACCCACATCGGCATTTTAGAACAGGGACCTTTCTCCAGTAAAGACTGCTTGAAACTGACAGATGGCTTCTGGAGGAACCAGAGGGGAGCAGAGAAGCTCACCCAAGATGCCGGCCAGTCCCAGCAACACAGTGTCCCAACGCATATGGCAAATTAGAAAACAGACAGTAGGGAGTAGAAGAATCACATGCAACCTAGCAACTCCACAGGAAAAAAGCACACCACAAAAAGAAAACCAGCCCCCAGATTGCAACGACAGTAACTTGGAAGAACTTCTGAGCCTTCCAGAAAGAGAATTTAAAATTGCCGTGATTAAAAACTGACAGAAGTCATAAAGGAAAACAATGATAAGGGGAAAATAATCAACGATCAGAAGAATGAAATTGAGTCCCTAAAGAGGGAAGTAAAAGAAATGCAGGAGATCAAAGAATTAATGGAAGAACTAAAGAATTCTGGGAAAAGCAATGAAAGCAGAATAGATGAAATGGAAGAACGAATAAGTACTCTTGAAGACACAGAAATAAAAAGAACCAAAACAGAAAAGGAAAGAGAAGTACAAAGGAAAAAGAACGAAGAAAGACTTCGGGAACAATATGACTCCATGAGGAAAGGAAATATAAGAGTTATAGGAATACCAGAAGGAGAGGAGAGAGATGTAGGAACAGAGAAAATATTCCAGGAGATAATTGAAGAGAACTTCCCAAATGTGAAGAAGGAGCTGAAAATTGATATACAAGAAGCAAGAAGAACTCCAAACGTCCACGATGAAAGGAAAAATACAGCAAGACACATAATAGTAAAGCTCCCAAGAATCCAGGACAAGGAAAAAATAATGAAGCTGGCAAGAGGGAAGAAACAGATAACATTCAAAGGAAAGCCAATCAGGCTGACATCAGACTTCTCTGAAGAAACACTATGGGGAAGGAGAGAGTGGAGGGACATAGTCAACAGACTCCAAGAAAACAGATGCCAACCAAGAATACTCTATCCCGCAAAGCTCTCCTTCCTCTATGAAGAAAGAATAAGGACCTTCCCAGACAAACAGAAACTCCGGAATTTCATTACAACTAAAACCCACTCCAAAAAATACTACAAGGAGTCCTAAAGCCAGAACCTCAGAGGGACGAATAAAAATGAAAGAAGGCCAAAAAAAATTATTAAAAGAATAAATAAATAAAATCAAAGGAAAGACAAACACAATGGCAAATACAGATGCTAACATATCAATATTAACTCTAAATGTAAATGGACTAAACTCTTCAATAAAAAGACACAGAGTTGCAGCCTGGATTAAGAAACAAAACCCAACCGTTTGCTGTCTCCAGGAAACACATTTAGCTGCAAAAGATAAAAATAGACTCAAAGTTAAAGGATGGAAAACAATTCTAAAGCAAATGGACCAAAAAAGAAGGCAGGAACAGCTATACTCATATCAGATAAAACAGATTTCAAACTTAAAAAGATAAAAAGAGACCACAGTGGTCATTACATTATGATCAAGGGGACAATACTTCAAGAAGAAATAACACTCATTAACATATACTCACCAAACGAAGGAGAACCAAAATATATCAGACAACTGTTGTCCTCTCTGAAAACAGATATCAGAGAAAACACATAGGTAGTGGGAGACTTCAACACACCACTATCATCAATGGATAGATCAACAAGACAAAAAATAAGTAAAGAAAAAAAAGCTCTAAAAAAGGACCTAGAGCATTTGGGCTTAACAGACATCTATAGAACACTAAACCCCCCCAAAAAAATCTGAGTACACATTTTTCTCAAGCGCACACGGATCATTCTCCAGGATCGATCATATACTGGGGCACAAGACAAACATCAACAGATACACCAAGATTGAAATCATATCAACCATCTTTTCTGACCATGAAGGCATCAAACTAGAAATAAACCATAAAAAGAAGGCAAGGAACTTTCCTACCTCATGGAGATTAAAAACCACACTACTGGAAGACCACTGGACTAATGAGGAGATCAAAAAGGAATTAAAAAATTCTTTGAATTGAACGACAAGGAGGACACCAATATTCTAAATGTATGGGATGCAGCAAAAGCAGTAATAAGAGGAAAATATACAGCAATAGAAACTCACATCAAGAAACAGGAAAGAACTCAAAGAGACTACCTAATCTCGAAGCTCAAAGATCTAGAAAAAGAACAACAAAAAAAAACCCCAAAACCAGTAGAAGAAAAGAAATAATAAAAACCAAAGCAGAAATAAATGAAATTGAAACTAAAAAACAATCCAAAAGATCAATGTAACCAAAAGCTGGTTCTTTGAAAAAATCAATAAAATAGACAAACCCCTAGCAGGCTCACAAAGGAAAAAAGGGAGAAAGCACAAATAAACAGGATCATCAATGAAAGAGGAGAAATCACAACGGACACAGCAGAAATCAAAAGAATAATCAGTAACTACTATGAACAGTTATATGGAAACAAGCTTAACAATCTAGAGGAGATGGACAAATTCCTACAACTCCACAATCACCCAAAGCTAGATAAAGAAGAAATAGAACACCTAAACAGACCAATTACAAGCAGCGAAACTGAAATGGTAATCAAAAACCTCCCCAAAAACAAAAGCCCAGGACCTGATGGATTTACAAATGAATTCTACCAAACTTTCAGAGACGAATTAGTGCCTACCCTTCACAAACTCTTCCAAAAAATTGAGAAGGAAGGGACAATAAAAAACACGTTCTATGAAGCCGACATTACACAAATACCAAAACCGAACAAGGACAACACAAAAAATGAAAACTACAGGCCAATCTCCCTAATGAACACTGATGCAAAAATCTTCATTAAAATTTTAGCTATCAGAATCCAACAATGTATCCATAAGATAATTCACCACAACCAAGTAGGATTCATTCCAGGGACACAAGGATGGTTTAAGATCCGAAAATCAATCAACGTTATCCAACACATCAACAAAAAGAAATATAAAAACCATATGACAATATCAATAGATGCTGAGAAAGCTTTCGACAAAGTGCAACACCCATTCATGATAAAAGCCCTTGAAATTCTTGGGATACAAGGAACACACCTCAACATCATAAAGGCCATCTATGACAAGCCAACAGCCAGTATCATTCTCAGTGGTGAAAAGCTGAAAGCAATTCCATTAAAATCTGGAACAAGACAAGGATGTCCACTCTCACCACTGCTTTTCAATATAATACTGGAAGTCCTAGCCAGAGCAATAAGACAAGAGAAAGACATCCAAGGAATCCAAATAGGAAAAGAAGAAGTCAAACTATCACTCTTTGCAGATGATATGATAATATACATAGAGAACCCCAAAAACTCCACAGAAAAACTAATTCAACTCATCAATCAGTTCAGTAAAGTGGCAGGATACAAAATCAACATGCAAAAGTCAGTAGTCTTCCTATACACAAACAATAAATCTGAAGAAGAAGAAATAAAAAAAAAATCCCTTTTTTTATTGAAACAAAAAAAAATCAAATATTTGGGAATACATCTAACAAAAGAGGTAAAGGAACTATACAAAGAAAACTATAAAACACTGTTAAAAGAAATAGAAGAAGACACAAAGAAATGGAAAGACATCCCCTGCTGATGGATTGGAAGAATAAACATTATTAAAATGGCCATCCCACCAAAAGCAATATACAGATTCAATGCTATTCCAATCAAAATTTCAATGTCATTCTTCAAAGAAATAGAACAATTATTGATGAAATTCATATGGAATCACAAAAAACCCCGAATAGCCAAAGCTCTCCTGAAAAAAAAAGAAGGGAATGGAGGCACCACACTCCCAGACTTCAAACTATACTACAAAGCCATAATCATCAAAACTGCATGGTATTGGAACAAGAACAGACATACAGACCAATGGAATCGAATAGAAAATCTAGAAAAAAACCCAAAGATTTATGATCAACTAATCTTTGACAAAGGAGCAAAGACTATGCATTGGAGCAAAGAAAATTTGTTCAATAAATGGTGCTGGGAAAACTGGGTCGCTACATGCAAAAGAATGAAGCTTGACCACTACCTCACACCATATACAAAAATCAACTCAAAATGGATTAAAGAACTATACATAAGACCTGAAACCATAAAATATATAGAAGGAAATATAGGCGAAACACTACGTGATTTGCACATCAAAGACATCTTTACAGACACATCACCCAAAGCAGTGATATTGAAGGCAAAGATAAACAGATGGGACTACATCAAATTAAAGAGCTTCTGCACAGCAAAAGAGACAATAACAAAAACAAAGAGAAACCCCACCAACTGGGAGAACATTTTTGCACACAACACTAATGATAAAGGACTGATCACAAAAATCTGCAAAGAGCTGATGAGATTCAACAACAACAAAGAAAATAATCCAGTCAAAAAATGGGCAGAAGAGCTAAAAAGAAACTTCTCTGAAGAGGAAATGCAAATGGCCAACTGGCATATGAAAAAATGTTCAACATCACTTTTCATCAGGGAAATGCAAATCAAAACTACCATGAGATACCATCTTACACCAGTGAGAATGGCACATATTAAAAAAACTAGCAACAACAAATGTTGGCGAGGGTGTGGAGAAAAAGGAACTCTCCTGCACTTTTGTTGGGAGTGCAAACTGATCCAACCACTATGGAGAACTGTGTGGAGATTTCTGGACCTACTAAACACAGAGCTTCCATATTATCCAGCAATTCCACTCCTAGGTATTTACCCAAATGACACAGAAACATCAATTCCAAAGAGCACCTGCACCCCTATGTTTATAGCAGCACTGTTTACAATAGCTAAGCTTTGGAAATAACCCAAATGCCCAAAAATAGATGACGGGATCAAGAAGATGTGGTACATATATACCATGGAATATTACTCAGCATTCAAAAAAGATAAACACATGCAATTTGCAGCAACATGGATGGCGCTGGAAGGGATCATGCTCAGCGAAATAAGCCAAAAAGAAAAAGAAAAATACCGGATGGTCTCACTCATAGCAGGAATCTAGAAAACTTAAATAAGGGACCAGGAAAATGAATAACTATAAGAAAGTGAAAATCAAAATCAACAAAAAGCTATGAACCAGAGACACTTTTTAGGGGGCAGGGGGTGGGAGGGGAGGGATTGGGGTCAGAATGGGGGGGGCTGCAATTGTATGGGGAATATAAAAATAAAATTTATTATTTAAAAAAATAAAAAATATAAAATGTCAGACTATTGTGAGTTATTAAAAATCTGCTTTTTCTTACCCTTCCTCCTCCAGTTTTTCCTAGTAATTGCTTTGCCTTCATGTAGTTTTTAAGAAGGCTGAGGAAAGGCAAAAGAAAAGTAGGGAAGGGAGAGAAAGTATTCGATAGCCATTGTAAAGCTCTTGGTTCTGTGCTTAACATTTATAAGCACTTTATAAAAATCATTAGTTTTGCTATTGTTATTACTGTCAAAACATACTTATTTCTATTGCATTTCTTTAGGTTCTGACTTTTTTATTGAGATAGCATTCGTTTGGTACATTGCATGTGATTCTGAGGCACAGGATCACTTCTGTTCAGATGCATGTCCACACGCCCACCCACAGGGCATCCACAGTCCTCCAACATAGGCCTTTGAACCCCCTCCCCACTTTATTATCCCATCCCTGTAAAAAAAAATAAAAATAAGGCAAAGAGAAATAAAAACCAGCCAAGTAGAAAAATGAACTAAAAATGTGAAGAATATATATTTGTATTTTCATCTCCAGAGCAAGTACTTTAAGCAAAATAGAGATGAAACAAAACTTTTAGATACAGAATAAGAAACTTGCCTTGTTTTCCTAATGATTTAAACTCATTTTGAGACTCCTGGAATTGTTGACACAATGGGTTACATCCAGCTATGAGATAACAAGCAACTCCAGTGAATATTTCCCCAAACTTGATGCTGACACTGATATCCCAAAGTTTTACCCACCTCCTGGTTATTGAAAGAGAAAGTATTTATTTCAATATTTTAGGTGAAGTCATGAACATGTGAGTTTAATATGTGTATCCATATCTTCAGTTCTAGGCATAACTATATTTAGACAATTTGTATTAGACATACTTCATTGAGGAAAATATATGTGTTTACTGATTATATGCACTGTATTCTTAGTACAATACACACATGATAAGCAAATTTTCTAAATTGATCATCAATTTGGTTTGTTGAGTAAGTACTTATTTCTGTAAATTAAAATAAAGAGGAAATATGTCCTATTGAATGGATAACCAACATTGTTTATAGACAGTGTCTCTAGTCAGAAGGGTGAGCAGAATATTAAAAACATTGAGAATTGGGCCTCCCCTGGTGATGCAGTAGTTGAGTGCTGGGCTGTGAAGGTGCCCGCAGCCTCTACAGTGCCGGTTCAATCCCCGGCCACCTGCAAGGGTCCCACTTGGCATGACAGACCTCTCCTGTCTCGCCCACTGCTCCCCTCAGCAGTGTATTTTGTCAGTCTGCCTGTTCTGTTCCCCACTCTGGCTCTGGTAAATTCTCTCACCCTCCTGCGCTTCTGACTGTACCCAGTGCTGGTATAAATAAATAAATAAATCTTAAAAAAAAAAGGCAAGCTGAAAAGAAGACAATCAGAATTTATTTCTCAAAAATCACCTAAAATGTAAATGATATGAATTTATAAGGTGAAAGATACGAAGTTGCTAAGTGAATTTTAAAAGAAAGTCCAAATTTCTTCTCTTTATACAAAACTTAACATATCAGCAAAGAAAAACACAAACTGAGCTAAAGGGTGGAAGAATACACTAAAAGCCCAATATATAAAAATGTTGACCTTATAAAAAATAAAATTCCAATTAAAAAATAAAACATAATGAGATAGAGATGACTATTAGATTATAATTAAGGGTCAAATACATAAAAAATGAATAACAGTCAAAAATGTATATTCACCAAGTGGTAAACTAATAAAGTACATAAAATATTTATTAACAGAGCTAAAGAAAAATATTGACGGAGACAACACCACAATAATATTAGGGGATGTCAATACTTCACTTACAACCATGGAGTGCTCAACAATATATAGAATACAAATAAATAAAAAGCAGTAATCTTAAATGAGAAGCTAGACTAAATAGGTTTAATACACAAGTGTAGCTATACTTCACCTATAAATTAAACCATACACAATTCGCAGCCCAGTGCTCAACTGCTGTGCTACCAGGGAGGCCCTGAAGTTGGTTTCTATTACCACTCCATTTAGCTGCTACATGGCACGTTCTCCTGCATCAAGGCAAGCACATCAACACAGCGTCCATTTCAAGTGAACTACAGAGCTGGATAATGTGGACTAAAGCCTTACCTAGAGCCTTGTACATCCACTTGAAGCTCAGTTGGCACAGTGGAGCCAGGTGCACCTGAGTGATGGTGAGCTAGGCCTCAATTTGGTTGAACAGTTCTTCCTTACCAAAGCAAGAACCCAGTGGTAGGTCTGCACCAGTAACTGCAGTGTGCATGGCATGGTCACACAGGTGAGGTGCTAGAGCTGGCTCAGAGCTTGGAGGCCCAGCGATGGCTGTGCTGGTGGGATTTCTTTTGCAAAAGATGAAGCCTGAGGGTTAGGTTTCTGAAATTGCATGTGCTCCTCTTTCATAACTATCATGGATAACTAGTATAAATAATTTATTTAAAAATGTGATTAGCCTCTAAACTTCAAAATTAGTAATTTTTTTTTTTTTTTTTTTACAAACTGTTTATTTTCCATTAACCTTATTTCCACTTTCTGTTCAAGTCTCTGGAAGAACAGCTTAAGACCACTCAGTGGTTGTTCCCACCCACTCAGTGGCTTGAGCAGTTCTATATTTTGAAAACAGTTACAGACATTAAGAGTGCATTTAAGAATTATTCTCTTTAAAAGGTTAACAGGACTAAAGGAAGCAGAAGCCATGTGAGTCAAGGAAGTGGAGTCAGTGTGTTATAATCTGGCAAACCAAGGACTGGCCTTTTCAGCTGTGGGTGAAGTTCTTAAATAAGAGTGAGTGCAATTCTAAATTCTAATTTATCATCATCACAATATTTGAGTCATATATGTCTGATGTCACCAATTTAAACCCACTTCTGTGCAGTTTCAGATGACCTCTCTGGCTCTTCCCTGACAACAGTGACTCTCTCTCACTGGTAGAAGGAAGAAAATTAAAAATGAGAGCCCCGCAGACTGCTTGCCCTGGTTTGCTGACTTGCTGGATGCACCTGGATCTTTGGAGGTATCTGCCAATTAAAATTCAGAGTGGAGCTACCACTACGGAATCATGGTGCTAGTTGGTTTTAACATACGTAATCACATCTCCATATTGTCAGCCAAATGCTTTGATGTGATTCAGGGCTGTATTACAATGTGTCTTTATAGTGTGAGAAAACTAAAGAAATTGGGTACTCTCAGTGAAATGTCTATATTCATCTAGTTTTCTTGTTCAGAATATATAAGAAACAAATGTTTCACTGGCAGTGGCAGACTGAAAATAAAAGCTCAATGGATGGATGCTGACCATGCTAAAAATATCTAATGTCTTAACAGCAATGATTTCCAAAACATCTCAGCTCTAATATGGAAGTTTGACATGATTTTCCATATTAATGTTACAGAAGGAGAGACTAAATTTAAAGTTATATAATACAGTTTAAGAGACAAGTTTTCTTCAAAGCTAAGTAATTGAGATTAACATAAAGACAAAATGATTTTATTAACTTTTGTCTTTTAAATATGTACATATGCAAAACTGTGTAGACAAACAAATGGAACTATATCGAACATATATGTCAAGAGATTTGATTAACATATATATGTTACATGTGGATATATTGTAAATCGATGAGGAAAAGATGAACACTGATGGAAATAATCAATGGACACAACTGCAGATTTCACACAAAGATCACCAATTATATAAAAAAAAAAGCAATTGTAAGATCGCTAGAACAATTGATTTTTAACTTAATAAGTTACCAAAGATAAAATCCATATTTCATCTGATTTAAAAACTTAACCAGTAATTCATATGAAAAACGAAACACAGTAGGAATTTTTTAGTGAAAATTTCTAAAATGGTTTCAGAGAACATTTGGCAATCAATTTAAAATCCTCCACTTATTTATACACTTAAGAGAGCAATTGCACTCAAAGAATAATTGCAAATGTCACAAAGATTACATTTAAATAGATTCATTGAAATATTTCTTACTTATCACAAAACAAACTTGGCAAAAGAAACAGTAAGGAGGATTGCTATTTGCTTAATTCTTGTTATCACAAAATGTGCTTTCATGAAATATTATATAGTACTTATCATGTGATAATTTAAGAAACATTACTTGATTATAAATGATGCTACATTGAAAACAAAATGGAAGGTATGTATATATATATAATGTATATATTATATTCACTACATATTTAACTCATGTTCTGGGGTCATGTTTTAGGTATCTATAGTTTTATAATTATATAATTTATAAACATCTTCAGCTGCTGGTTTCATAACTTGTCAGAAAAGTAGCTAGACTTATAAGGGAAGAAAATAACAGTGCAATTCTTGTGGAAGGAATTGTAGGCTTTTTAAACTAGATTATTCAAGGAGTAGAAAAATCTAATGGGGATCATTAAAATGTATCACAAAAAATTTTGATTTTCTTATACATTGAGAATAGAAGCCAGAAGATATAGTCCCAAATGGTCAGACTAAGAGAGTGTAGATTAAGGCCCCAGTCATTTTACAAGTCCCTCAAATGATTCCATAGCCTTAATGAAGTAAAAGAAAAGAAAAGGAAAACAAAAAACAAAAAACAAAAAAACAAAACTACTGTGCACAGTTATAGGGGAATAGGATCTAACACAGTCTGATTGCTGGACATTTATATACGCATTTGAAGTGTTTTCCTTAATAATTTCCACAGTACAGGACCTCCCTGGTGGTGCAAGGGATTAAGACACAGCCTATAAATCTGTCCACGGCCACATGAGTTCGATTCCTGGCCAGGGAGCTGCCCACATGGCACAGCAGACCTTTCCTGTCTTGCCCGCTGCTCCCCTCAGCAGTGTATTTCAGTCATTCTGCCTGTTCTGTTCCCCTACTCTGTCTCTGGTGAACCCTCTCACCCCCACCTGCACCCTATTTCTTGGATGCATAAATAAATACATCTTTTAAAAAATAATAATTTTCACAGTCTAAGTAGGTCTGAAATTCGCTTATTAGCATGTCATAAATATTAGAGAAGCCTGTACAATTCATATCTTATCCCCTAGAGTTCTGTAGTTTGGAAGAAGGGAGATCTAAGCATTACTTCTTTAGTCAGATGTCAAGGGTTATTTTCTCAACTTGCATTTTGCCTATCAATTTAGTTACTTTATATTCTACATATTAATGACACCATCAAGTATTTATCTAATTCTGCCTTTTTCAATAAGGTAATACCTAATTTTGGTACCCCAATATTACTTTAGTTAAAAATAAATAAATAATTAAAATATAAAGAATAACTTCTGTCACAACATTTAGTTAGTGAGCTCACTACCATAACTCAACTTCCACACATTGAAATGGCTCTTTGATTTAGAGGTATCATGGTCCAGGTTTAAAAACAAACAAATAAACAAAAAAAAAAAATATATATATATATATATATTATATATGACTGTGATTTATATAATGAATAGCAGTTTGAAGCAACAAATGTCAACTCCGCACACTTCTGCCTATTCTTATGAAATAAGACACTTTATTATGGAAACTTGATCAAATACTACATTTTAGTGTCATAATATTTTATTTTTTTCATGATAAAGCTTCTCAATTACCCTAAAAGCAACAAGGTAACTTCAAAATAGAAATTTTATTTACATTTTTTAAAGACATATTTATTTATTTATTTATACAAGCACTGGGTACAATCAGAAGCGTAGGAGGGTGAGAGAATTCACCAGAGCCAGAGCAGGGAGAACAGGCAGTCAGATGAACTACACTGCTGAGGGAAGCAGCAGTTGCAGCAGGAGAGGTCTGCGTGCCATGTGGGACCCTCGCCTGGTGGCCAGGGATCGAACTGGTGCTGGAGAGGCTGCGGGCAGCTTCACAACCCAGGGCGCAAACGCTGCACCACCAGGGAGGCCCTTACTTAAATTTTAGCTTATTCTGTTGGAAACTTTTTTTTTAAAGATTTATTTATTTATGCATACAAGAGCTGGGGTATAGGCCAGAGGTGTGGGGGGTGAGAGGATTCACCAGAGACAGAGTGGGGAACAGAACAGGCAGATTGGCCAAAGTACACTGCTGAGGGGAGCAGCGGGTGAGACAGGAGAGGTCTGCTGCGCCATGTGGGTTGCTTCCTGGCCGGCTGGGGATCAAACTCATGCTGCAGAGGCTACGGTAAGCTTAATAATGCGGTACTTAAGCCTTTGCCCCACCAGGGAGGCCTGGAAACTTATTTATTTATTTATTTATACAAGAACCAGGTTGCAGGCCAGATTCTCAGGAGGGTGAGAGGATTCACCGGAGGCAGAGTGGGGAGCAGAACAGGCACACTGAAGAAATATACTGCTGAGGGGAGCAGCGGGTGAGACAGGAGAGGTCTGCTCGCCATGATGTTCTCACTGGCAGGCTGGGATCAAACTGGAGCTGTGGAAGCTAGGGACAGCTTCACAGCATGGCGCTCAACTATCTGTGCCACCAGGGGAGGCCCAGGAAAACATTTTCTTCATGAGTCTACCTTCTTTATGAACTCTTCATGAAGTCTTCTAAGATTACTATGAATAAATAAGTATGCTTCAGTTGTGAAGCATATTTCTATTTAATTATGCTTGGTCTCATGCATATTTTCCTTGTTTTCTTATCACCACCATGTCATTGTCATCAAAACAACAAAAATAGATCCCCTTTGAAGGCAAAGACCTAATTTACAAAGACATTTGTACTCTTGAACTAGCAACCTGAAGAGTTATTTATATAATGGTTAATGGATGTTTATTAAAGTTGGGTAACTTATGCTTACATTTCAAAATTTTGCCCAATTAAAAATTAATGTGTATAAGTATAGACTTATTCAAAGTCTGTAACCTAGATCCCAGAAGCAGAAGTACTTTAAATTCATAAAATAAATCCCCAGAAAGGAATAAAAATGCAATCAGAAACTTATGTATTTTCATGTTCATAGGCTACAGAATAGTTTTCTTCTTTGGGAATTCTGGATTACACATTGTCATTACTGGTATTATAGGAAAGACTCTAATTACTACCAAAATGATAGTCCAGAGACTTATTGGTAACAGTATGTGTTTTCTTTCCGTCTAACAAGAGACGTTCTAGATGTCTAAAGTGAACTGGCTCATGTTTATACAAACTAGAAATCCCTTCCTATTTTATGCCTAATATTTGTATGCAGGGTTTAATTTCAATATTATTATTAAACTATTTTTAACTTAGCATTTTTCCTAATAGGAAAATCTGAAAATTATAAAAACAAAACTAAAAATCTCCAATATTTATACTAATTATGCTATAGTTATAAAATACTATACAGATATTATATTTTAGAACATGGTTAGTGAAGTAGTTAATTAAATGGTTATCAATAAGATAAAAATATGTTGTTAAATAGATATGTAAAAATACAGACTATAAAACCCTTTAATTTTATAAGTGAATCCGTATTTTGTATATGTGGTGATGATATGCATGTATGAATGCACTTAAAGAAGCAGAAAGCAATAGAATGCTTGCAGCTATAGTGTTGGAGTAATTAGAGTTGCATCTATATATTTTATCTGTTTTCAAAAAATGTTTTTGGTTAGAATATAATTTTAAAACACTTTAGATGTACATATACATATTTGCTATAAAACTGGTGGCAAGAAAATACTTGAAAAGTTTTATTATGACAATTTGTGGACTTATGGAAATTATATGATCTAAATGATCTGCACATGGTCAAATATTAAGGGCATATAATAAAGTAGCAGCATCCTCAGCTAATAACTTAGCTAATAATTCAGGAGCCATATATTACTGCCTAATAGCTTCAACTACCACAGAAAATGACAATGAAAGTCCAATAAACAGTAATCTTTCTGTTCAGGCATATGAATAACTAAATAAACCCATTTAAGCATATACACACATATTTTCGGAGGTTAAGTCCTAATATCCTCATATACTACTAGGTACAGAATGGACAGGCATTTACTGACAATTCTTTTTAATGAACAAGATTTCTAGATAATGAGAGCACAGTATAATCCTGTTTTACCATTGTCCAACTTGGATATATAGTTTTTCTTTATTTAAATAAATAAACATGTATGGATATATGGATATTTAAATATATCCATATAGAAAGCATGCCTTGTGTAATTACATAAATTATGTTTGCAATGATTGTTTTCCAACAACAAATGGCGTAGATCAAATATTGTCAGAATAATTTTGTGACTCTAACTCATCACACAATACAATTTTTAATTATTAATTTATAACTGGGCCTCCCCGCTGGCACAAAGGGTTAAGCACAGCACTGTGCAGCTATCTGCAGCCTCTGGAGCAGGAGTTCAATTCCCAGCCGGCCAAGGAGCTACCCACATGGCACAGTAGACCTCTTCCATCTCCCTGACTGCTCTCTTCAGCAGTGTGTTTCAGCATATACATAATCATACAAATACTTTATGTTTTATTTAAGGACTGATTTAAATGCCTATGTCTTGGTCTATTAACTTAAATTTTAATTGTTACTGTCTTTGAAGAAAAAGGAACTTGCTTTTGTGTAAGTAATAAAATTGGGCGAGACAAATTCAAGAGAGGTCCCCAATCATATTTCCAATTATAAGTCTCAACCCCGCAACTTACATAAAACAATGTTTCCTCATTTTCAAATTAAGGTTAATAATAACAGCTTTTTAATATTATTTTCTCAGTGATTGATTATATATATACTTGTAAATCAGCTTACCAGATTGATAAGCATATACCAAAATTTGATAAATGATATCTTCTAAAAATATTCACTGACAAATGAACTTTGTAGTCTAAGCAACAGATTTAGTCTGTGAATTCAAAGAAGGTTTTGTGTGATTGTTAAACTTCTGGTAACAGAAAGCATTTTTTTTCCTTTTCCTTTTTCCTTTTTTTTTTTTTTTTATTTTCCAGAAAGTGTTTTTTAAAAATATTATTCTAAGATGCTGTTATGATGTTTTTGATCCTACAAAGGAAAAAAATTTCATAATTTTTTGTCTAAAAAAATCCAGACTGTCCTCTTTGAGGACGGGGTGAGTTTTCATGCCTTGATTTCCACTGCTAACTTAACATACATCTATTGAGCTCGTAATGCATACTAGGTATTCTACCAGTTTAAAAATATTGAAATATCTAAAATATGTCTATGCCTATACACAGCTTTAAGCAAATTGCAAGATTAGCATAAAACTTTTTTTTAAAGACTTATTTATTTATACAAGCACTGGGGTACAGGCCAGAGGTGTGGGTGAGAGAATTCACCAGAGACAGAGCGGGGAGCAGAACAGGCAGAAGGACTGAAGTAGACTGCTGAGGGGAGCAGTGGGCAAGACAGGAGAGGTCTGCCTCGCCATGTGGGAATCTCCCTGGCTGGCCAGGAATTTAACCCACGCTGCAGAGGCTGCAGACAGCTTCACAGTGCTGTGCTCAACCCGCTGTGCCACCGGGGAGGCCCAGCATAAAAATCTTTAACTGCAATGATATGTATGAGGCCAATAATGTTAGATAGTCTTAAACTGCAGACCACAGACTAAGAATATTTTAGTAGGCAAACATTTGTATGTAGATGTTTAGATGAATTTGAAAGACTCTATAATGTTAAGTAATTAGAGGTATCAATGACAACACAATAGTGTAATAATGTCTATGCAAGGTATTTACATAGAAGATGCAATTATGACATATATGAGAAAAACAAATTGTGCTTCAATTGTGTATAGAATATTTTACAATAGTGTTCTATCGAGGTGATCACATACTGGATATAAGAAGCAGATGGGGGCCTCCCCGGTGACGCAAGAGGTTAAGCACCACACTATGAAGCAATCCGCAGCCTTCGCAGCACAAGTTCTATCCCCCAGCCAGCCAGGGAGCAACCCAATGGCACAGCAGACCTCTCCTGTCTCACTCGCTGCTCCCCTCAGCAGTGTATTTCAGTCAGTCTGCCTGTTCTGTTCCGCACTCTGTCTCTGGTGAATCCTCTCACCCCAGCCCTGCATTTCTGACCTGTACCCCAGCTCTTGTATGCATAAATAAATAAATCTTTAATTTAAAAAGAAGGTGATGAAGATTTCACTTGACAGATAGTAGAAGACAATTTCAGACAAAGGAAACAGCCTGTCCCAGGTGGAGTAGCTTTGAGTCAGCATGGAATCTTCGTATAACTGCAAGTAAACAAGAACTTACAGAACAAAAGGTAGGTGCACAAAAATAGGAAGATATGGAGAGGGTGAATGAGCTAACTGTGCACATGGAAGGCCTTAATGCCATAAACAAACCGGGGTGATGTGATGATAAATGACAACATTGAAAAATTTTTATAGGGGCAGCCTGTTTTTTTGATGCAAAATTATGAAAGATAATGCTAAAAATGACTTAAAGTAAGGTAACATCCCAAATAGGATTTATTTACAAAAGTCTGTTTCAGATATAAAGATATGAACCATACTGCAGAAAAGAGGATTATGAAGTGACACTAATGTTTATCTATAGAAAAAGAAACTGTGTACCTAGGTTTTCACATAAGATTCAAGCTTGGTGACAATGAGGACTCAGAAGTCATTAATAAGAAAGGGAACCGGGCCTCCCCGTGGCGCAGCGGTTGAGTGCTGGGTTGCGAAGCTGCCCGCAGCCTCTGCAGCGCTGGTTTGAGTCCCTGCTCCCCGCTGGCCACCGAAGGAGGCTCCCACATGGTGCGCAGACCTCTCCTGCCGCCCACTGCTCCCCTCAGCAGTGTACTTTGGTCCTTAAGCCTGCTCTGCTCCCCGCTCTGGCTTTGGTGAATTCTCTCACCCTCCCGCGCTTCTGACTGTGCCCAGTGCTTGTATGTATGTATGTATAAATAAATAAATAAATAAATCTTAAAAAAAAAAAAAGAAAGAAAGGGAACTGATGTTCATCCTTAAGTTTTGGCTGCCATAAACTCAGATTGGACCAGGTAAGTAGAGTTTAATAAAATGTCCTCTCAGACAAAATTGAATCACATTCCATCTTGGCTTCTTATTCCCCTTTACCTTTCTGAGTGATTTCTTTGTAGGCAGTGAGAAAAATAGATTAATAAATCCAGAGGAAAATATAATTAAATATAATGTGCAATGAGGATTTTTCTGAATTCAGAAATTCTAAATACAATGTTGATAAGTATGTATTAGGCACCTTTCATTCTATGTTACTCCAACATCACTTCATTGGGGAATATTTTCTTGAGTCTCTTGAGTTATAAAAATCACACTTTCATTATTTTTTAGTATCTTTTTAAAGAATGTTTGTACATTTGGTGGAGGTAATGTCTGCTCTACAAGAAAATTTAGACAGGTTTTTAAAAATAAGACTTTTCTAAATTTGGGGATTCTACTTTTATGCAACCTTCATGTCCTGCCACCCTGCAAGAGTTAGGTTACTTTAATAAAGTCTGTCTAGAACCCACAAGTCCTGTGTCTTCAGAGTACATGAAACAGAAGCAGCCAGGTATTTTAGTTTGCAGCTTGAAAAAAATCTCAGAGTTGCTGACAATTTGGTTTTGACAATCAAAAACTATTATTTTAGATCTGAAAGCCATTAGATACCTTCTTTAGAAATTTATCTATTTAGTTATTTTTACCATGTATTATTTGGTTGGCTTTTTTGTTTGTTTGCTTGTTTTTGTTGAATTGTAAAAATTTTGGAGATTAGTCCTTCATCACATGTACGATATGCAGATAATTGTCCCATTGTGAATGTGACATTTTTGCTTATGTGATGGTTTCTTTTGAGGTACCAAAGCAATTTAGTTTGATTTAATCCCCCTTACTTACTTTTGCTTTGGTTTTTCTTGCCACTGGGGTTGAATACCCAAATATATTTTTGTGGCGGATGATCTTTATTGTGTTCTCTATGTTTTATTTCAAATAATTTATGGTTTTGATTCTTATACCTTGAAATTTTTGAGAGGATACAGTTAATTATTGATCTAGTGTCATTTTTAAAAGATGTATTCATTTATGCATACAAGAACTGGGGTACATCCCTGCCGCCGGTGAGGGTCCCACATGGCGTGCAGACCTCTCCTGCCATGCCCACTGCTCCACTTAGCAGTGTACTTCGTCAGCCTGCCTGTTCTGCTCCCAGCTCTGGCTCTGGCTCATTCTCTCACCCTCCTATGCTTCTGACTATACCCTCACTTATTTTTTAAATAAATCTTAAAAAAAAAAAGAACTGGGGTACAGACAAGAGGTGTGGGGGGTGAGAGGATCCACCTGAGACAGAGTGGGGAACAAAACAGGCAGACTGACTGAAATACACTGCTGAGGGGCGCAGCTGACGAGACAGGAGAGGTCTGCTGCACCATGAGGGTTGCTTCCTGGCCAGCCATTCCTGGCCAGGGATGGAACTTGTGCTACAGAGGCTGTGGATAGCTTCGCAGTGCTGTGCTTAATCCCTTGTGCCACCAGGGAGGACTGGTCCTGTATTACTATAAGTTACATAGTACTACTTTTGTTATGTAACATAAGTTCTGGAAGGTCATGTCCTCATTATCATTTATCTTGGTGTATTTTTTTTTTTTACTTCTCAATTGATTTCTTCATTAAACCAATAGATATTCAGTAATGTATTAAGTTGCCACATATTAGAGGTATTTTCTGCTTTTTTGTGTTCGATTCTGATACCATTATCAGAGAAGATGCTTGGTAAGATTTTGATCTTCATGATTTTCTTGATATTTCTTTTATTAACTAATACATGGAGAATATACCATGTACATTTGAGATAAAGGTGTATTCAGCTTATTAAACTCACATGCTGTTGTTTCCTTATTTTCTCTTTTGCTAATCTTTCTTTTTGTGAAAATGGAATTTTGAAGTCTCCCATCACTACTGTTTTTTTACAATGTCTGTTTTCAGATTTGATAGCAATCATCTTAAATATTTTGATATGCCTTTATTAATCAGAATATATACTGATTAATGTTATATCTTCCTAATTTATTATTCCCTTGATCATTACATAGTATGCATTTCTGTCCTTGCTCCCATATTTAGCTGGATTTGCATTTTATATAATATAGGCATGGCTATGCCTATCTTTCTTCAGATCCCCTTTTCTAGAAGGATTGCTTTTCAACCATTTACTCTGATGGTATATTTACATTTGGAGCTCCTGTGTGTTTCCTGGAGGCAGCCAAATGTCGGATTCTTTTTTCTGATTCAACCAGTCACTCTGCGCCTTTTATTTGGTGAGTTCAATCTGTTTTAATTTAGAGTGCTTATATATATATATATATATATGTGAAAGTATGCTACTGCCATTTTGTCCTTAATTCTGTGGTTCTTTTCCCTGGTTTAGTTCTTTGTGTTTGTTCTTCTCTTCAATTAATTTGCAAGAGCTCCTCCCAACATTACTAGAGGTTGGAGTCTAGGGTTAGCAATCTCATTTAACTTCTGCTTGTCGGAGAAAGGCTTATTTCTCTCTCATGTCTGAAGGAAAGCTTTGTAGGATAGTGTAGGGCCAGGAAGACCACAGCGCAGGTTTTCTATGATTGGAGCAGATGGGTAAAGGAGAGTCCTGGAGTCCTCGCTGGCTTTTTCAGGCTTTTATTGAGCTTTTATAAGTAGTGCAGAAACTGGGTACATGGCAGACAGGGGATCTGTAGGGGCCAGGAGCCTGGCAGGCCTCCCAGGTGAAACTTCAGTCTTTACTGGGCTCCCTGGCATTCTCTCTTTTCTTTTCTCTCTGGCCTTCTCTGTTGCCTCTGCTTCTCTTGGTGAATATATCAATACTGCAGTTATGGTCCACAGAAGAAAATGATAATTAAATATAACAATGTGCCAAATGCAGGTGTTGCCATCAGGCAGAGCTATACTAATGGTGGGATGGCAAAAAAGCCTGGAAATCATTTACCCTACCATCCATCCCCTCAGGTTTTTCTCCTATACAGTCTACATGTAAGTTATATACAATTTTCTCTTAGCAAATAAAAACACTACAGCCATGGACCACAAAAAATAAAAATAGAATAGGACTGAATACTGTAGTGCCAGGATGGGCACTGAGCAGGATTTCTAGGATCTGAGCAGACCAGACCGGGTAAAGGAGGAGTCCTGGAACCCTTGGTGTCTTTCTCAGTCTTTTATTTAGCTTTACATGTAGTGTGGCAAACAGGCACACGGCAGGCAGGGGTGCTGGGGGGCCAGGAGGCCAGTAGGCCTCCAAGCCCCCCACAAGCCTTCACTCTGGGCTTCTCTCTCTCTCTCCAGGCTTTCTTTCTCCCTTTCTCTCTCCTGCCTCTCTCCTGCTTCTGCTTCTCTCTGTGACTATCTCAATACTTCTCCCATAGCCCACTGAAGTAAACAAGCCAGTTTGCAACAATGTAACAACTGCAGGTGCCCCATCAGGCAGGGTAATCCTAATGGTAGGAGGGCAGAAAAGCCTGAATACTTTTTACCCTACAATACATAACAATGAAACAATACAACAGAACACAAATAAATCCAGGCAAGGCACCAACCTAGTGGCATAAAACAAGATTATTGGCTTCAGCAGATGATCCACCACTTCTGCTGCCGAAGGCTCTGCTCATGCAAGGGGGAACCACTCAGGCATCTGCCATCACACACCAGCAGCCTTCAGCCTTCCTGGCCTTCTTTGGCTGTGGGCTCGGCCACAAGCCACACACCAAACCCACACCCAGGATGCCGCTTACTCTTGGATTGGTGATTCTGTATTCTTTGGGGGTAACTGCCCAGTCCTCAGGTTTCTGTCTGCGGTCACTCCAACACTTGACTTTCATAGCCACCAATGTGACATGCAGACCCCTGCACTCAGGCCAACCCTTTGCATATGCACACGGGTCGGGGATCCATGGATACAAGCTCCATATGCAGCCTTTCTTGGATTCCCTCTTCTGTTGTGGGCCTCACCACAAGCCACATTCCCCACTATAAAGGGCAGGACTGGACACGGTGCAGGTTTTCTGATCCCATGCAGACCGGGTAAAGGAGCTAGAGTCCTCAGTAGTTTTGCAGGTTTTTTATTTGGGGTTCACCAGGCATATGGCAGGCAGGGGTGCTGGCTGGGGGGCTGGGAGGCTGGCAGGCCTCCCAGCCCCCAGCAAGTCTTCACTCTATCTGGGCTCTCTAGCATTTGTTCTGCTGCTTCTCGGCTTCTCTTTCGGCTTCTGCTTCGGCTTCTACTGCTGCTAGTGGTGCTGCTCGCATCCCCCCGTGACGCCGCCCTTAAAAGCACAGTCTTAGCTCAGCTGAATCCCATCTACCTATGCCCACACCCTATTCCAGGTGCCCGCCATCAGGCATGCATTCAGGACAAGGATCCATCATCTGTCCTGATGGCGGAAGGGCAGAAAAGCCTGATATTTTCTTTACCCTACACCCACCCATCCCCCAAGGACAGGTTCCGTAGCTCCTCACCCTCACTCAACAATGAACAGAGCATCACCCACAGGTGATTTTAAGAGACTCACTGGCCTTCTTTAACATACTTAGGCCACTTAATAGCTGCTTAGGGCTTCCCAATCTCAGCACCAGCTTTTGCCTTTCTAAGTTGGCTTTTTGATATATCTCGTCTGCCTGGCTGCAGAGAACTTGGCGAGGGCTTCCTCCCTCAGCCTCTTGGGCTCTTCTCATGCCTGCCCCTTCCTGTACTCTGGCCATTGCCTCTCTGGACTGTGGCCCTAGGATTGTTGGGCAGTACACAGGCTGCTTTTGGCCACCGAGACCCACTGGCCACCCCCAGATTCCCAACTCCTGGGGTATACAAACAATACCATCCTTCCCCAGGATCCCCAAAACATAACATTACCCTGCCAAAGTTCCTCCACCTTCTGGTAGGATTGTCAGTCCAAGACCATCTGTAGTTCCTTGTGTCAGCACTAGGCAAGCTCTGAATCATGGTCCTTTCTTCCCCAATGATTCTGCTGCCTCAGGGGTTCTGGGCTGGTTCTCTCAGGCTGTCTCCTCCTCCACTCGAGGTCTTGTCCCACAGCTCATGGACTCATGGCACCTCCAGCATTGTCACAGGCTCACAGCCTGCTATGTCTCAGTCTCTTCTGAGGTCTTCGGAGGGCTCCATACCCATCTGCATCCAATTAGCCTGCTGGCTTACACCAATTGTCATGCCAGGAAGGCCACAGAAGTAAACAAGATAGCTTGCAACAATGTAACAAGTGCAGGTAACCTATCAGGCAGGTCAATCCTAATGGTGGGAGGGCAGAAAAGCCTGAAGACAATTTACCCTACAATACATAACAATGAAACAATACAACAGAACACAAATAAATCCAGGCAGGGAACCAATTTAGTGGCATGGACAAGATTATTGGCGAGAGCAGATGATCGACCACTTCTGCTGCCGAAGGCACTGCTCATACAAGGCAGGATCCACTCAGGCATCTGCCATCACATACCAGCAGCCTTCAGGTTTCCTGGCCTCCTTCAGCTGTGGTCTCAGCCACAGATTGGAGCAGACGGCAAAGGAGAGTCCTGGAGCCCTCGGTGGCTTTTTCAGGCTTTTATTGAGCTTTTACATGTAGTGCAGAAACCAAGTACATGGCAGGCAAGGTGCTGGTGGGTACAGGAGGCTGGCAGCCCTCCCAGCCCCTGTGTATCTTCTCTTTTTTATCTCTGGCATTATCTCTCTTGCCTCTACTTCTCTTGGTGAATATATCAATACTGCAGCCATGGCCCACAGTAGTAAACGATACAACTAAATATAACAATGTAACAAAATGCAGGTGCCACAAACTGGGCAATCCTAATGGTTGGAGGGCAAAAAGGCCTGAAAATCATTTACCCTACATATAGTATATTCTTATCTCATGGATTTTCATTTTTGTTTTTTTTCTTTATTTTGATCATACCATATCAGTCTCTTCTTGCCTTTGCCTATATTGTTTGTTTTTCAGTGATGTTAAATTTAATTTTGAATAATATTCCTTTATAGGAACTGATTTTTCTTCTTAACCAGTGTTTATATTCTTTCTTTATCTTGAAGTCTTGGAAGTTTCACTGCTATATGATTTGTATAGGTTGATATATTTAAAGCAGGTGCTCTTTTATTTTCAAGGACTTGTATTTACTTCCTTCTCCAAGTTTTGAGAGGATTTATTCTGTTATTTTTAAAGTTATTTGTTCCTTTTTCTATCTTTTCTCTTAATTGGATATTGATTATCCTAATATTTCCTTTTCTCATTGTGTCAGATTTTTCTTGGAGTGTCTCTTCATTCATTTTTCTTTAGATTTCTCTTTCTTCCTCCACCAGAATTTTTTGCCTATTATCATCATTGAGATCACTGGTTTGATCTGCCATTCAGTCTATTCAATAGATTGAATTACATAACTTTCTCCAGAAAGTTGGTCTTTTTACATATTGCATCTTTGTTATTTTCTTATTTAGTTTCAATCGCTATCTCTGATCATTAATATTTTTCTTAGGATATTCACTTTTTTAATATTTTATTTTATATAATTCTTACATCACTTTTTTCATTTTTGCATAAGGTATGCGTTTTCATTTTGGTTATATTCCCCATACAATTGCATCCCCCTCATTTTGACCTTAGTCCTTCCTCTCTCCTCTCCTCTGGTTTATAGTGTGTCTCTGGTTTATAGTTGCTTGTTGATTTTGATTTTTACTTTGTATTAAGTAGTCTTTTTCCTGGTCCCTTATTTAGGTTTTCTACATTCCTGCTATGAGATCATCTGGTATTTTTCTTTTTCTTTCTGACTTATTTCACTTGTAATCAGGAAAATGCAAATTAAAACCAAAATGAGATACCATCTCACACCAGTGAGAAAGGCACATATTAAAAAAACTAGCAACAACAAATATTGGTAAGGTTGTGAAGACAAAGGAATTCTCCTGCATTGCTGGTGGGAGTGAAAACTGGTCCAACCACTATGGAGAGTTGTGTGGAGATTTCTTGACCTACTAAAGATAGAGCTTCCATATGATCCAGCAATTCCACTCCTAGGTATTTACCCAAAGGACACAGAAATATTAATTCCAAAGGGCAACTGCACCCCTATGTTTATAGCAGCACTGTTTACAATAGCTAAGCTATGGATACAACCCAAATGCCCAAAAATAGATGACTGGATCAAGAAGATGTGGTACATACACACAACGAAATATTACTCAGCAATCAAAAAAGATAAACACATGCAGTTTGCAGCAACATGGGTGGAGCTAGAAGGGATCATGCTCAGTGATATTCACTTGTTTTTAATAAATTTTCTTGTATATGTTTGTTGAGCTTCTCTGTGTTTTCTACCAGTTCTTTGAATTTCTTTATCATGGCAAATTTGAGCTTTGTCTCAACAAGAATTAAAATTTTCAGGCCTCCCCTGGTGGCGCAGTGGTTGAGCGCTGGGCTGCGAGGCTGCTTGCAGCCTCTGCAGTGCCGGTTTGTTCCCCGGCCACCAGCAAGTGCCCCCCCCCACACACACACACAAAAAAAAAGAATTAAAATTTTCCTTGTTTTTGTAGTTGTGTTCAAGATATTTGTTCTCTCTCTGTGGTGTAAATATCACTAAGTCGCCATTTTTGTGTTATTCCATCTCCCTTTTTGACCCTGTGTTTTAAGGGTGGATGGTTATATATTTTAGGGCTATTAAAGTGGTGGAGGAGAGTGCTGTGGTAATCTCTTGTTGATGAGTTTTGTGAGTGTGTGTGTGAACTACGCCTATAGTACCTTTGATATGCTCCTTTCTGACTTTCAGACCTGTATCTCATCTGTCTGGTGGCTGGGCTTTTTATATAACTTCCTTGCCCTTTTAGCTCCAATTGTCTATATCTGTTGGGTTGGAAGGAAAGTAGGCATGTTTATTTGTACATTTCTGTGCTATGGCTTCCTCACTGGGTGGCCTATGCCCCCTGACTCACACCAGCACTTGCATGCAATATGCATCTCCAAATTGTTAGATCCATACCTTGTAGTTTCTTTGCAAGTACAGGTCAGAAGCATCATGCAGACAGGGAGGACAGGCATGGGTGCACCTTCAGTCACTTGAATCCCATGATCTAGAACCCCGTTTTTATTTTTTTTTAAAGATTGGTTGATTGATTGATTTGATTTGATTGATTGATTGATTTATACAAGCACTGGGTACAGTCAGAAGCATGGGAGGATGAGAGAATTCACCAGAGCCAGAGGAGGGAGCTGAACAGGGAGAAGGACCGAAGTACAATGCTGAGGGGAGTAGTGGGCAGCAGGAGAGGTCTGTGCGCCATGTGGGACCCTCACCCAGTGGCTGGGGATGGAATCTGTGCTGCAGAGGCTGCGGGCAGCTTCGCAGCCCATCGCTCAACCACTGTGCCACCAGGGGAGGCCCTTAGAACCCCATTTTTTTTTTTTATTTTTTTATTTTTTTTTTTAAAGATTTATTTATTTATACAAGCACTGGGTACAGTCAGAAGCGCGGGAGGGCGAGAGAATTCACCAGAGCCAGAGCAGGGAGCAGAACAGGCAGAAGGACCGAAGTACACTGCTGAGGGGAGCAGCGGGCGGCAGGAGAGGTCTGCGTGCCATGTGGGACCCTCACCCGTGGCCGGGGATTGAACCGGCGCTGCAGAGGCTGCGGGCAGCTTCGCAACCCAGCGCTCAACCGCTGCACCACTGGGGAGGCCCTAGAACCCCATTTTTAAAACTTCATGCTTTCAATTGCTCTGTGGCAGCCCTGAACAAGCCTCTCGAGAAACAAAACTTTTTGTGACATTCTTAGTCCTCCCTGCAACTGCAGGCTGAGGTAATGCAGTTCACAGGGATGTGTAGGCATCTTCCTTAAATCTCTAGGGAAATTATAGACATTCTTGGGAACTCAGATTCCACACACAGTGGGTGTACATGCATCTCTCTAATGAACCCACTACTCCACCATCTGGATCACTTGTGTTGAGCGGTTAAATGAGCTGTTTTTACAGTGAATTATGTGCTCTCTTTCCCAGACTAGCACATGAAATTCTAGGGGACTATTGAAGGAAGGATCCAATTCCTGATTTTCTCTTAATCTTTCCTCCCCTTTATTATGGTTTCTAGTTCTCCTCCTTATTGAAACACTGGTTCTCACCTCCTCTGCTCCATTCCATATGTGGCTGCTTCCACTGGGTGCTTATTCTCTGCATTTTTGAAGGAAACTGATTCAAGGACCATGTCTGTCATATTGTCCTCTCTGCATAGGTTAAATTGCAGCACATTTCTATTGAGCTGCTTTCTAGCAGGCAGATGCCCCAATAGAACCTCAGGTAATAAAATTAAGTTATTTTTGCTCCCCCCAAATATAGTCCTCCTGTTATTTTGTATATATTCCAAAACCTTACCTATAAATCATTGTAATCTATTACCATAAACCAAGACACAAAGGATATTTTTTGTTCTAAGTCCCAGTTCTCATTCACATATTTCTCATTGTTCATGGAAGTTGAAAGTAATATAGTTATGCTATTGATCCTTAAATTATTTTGGTTTGCTAACTTAGTATCCTTAGCCTAAGTCATGTAGACAAGAGACAGAGGTAAGCATTTAAAATTATTGCTTTGTCTATATGGTACAATTCCAGGGCATGAAAGTAATAAAGAAAGGGAAATAAAAAATAGAAGAATGTAAAGCATTGCAATGTAACATAGGAGCAGGATGTTTATTGCTGTAATGACACACAGCGCTCACATATTACATAGGCTCAACCATGCAGAACATATATTAATTAATTGCAAAGAACATCCTTGTGGTTGATAGAAGAGAATGACCCATCTGACAGTAATCTGATTTTTCATTGGCCATTATCTGCCCCATGCCATTTAGGTTTCCTTCTTTTCCAGACTGGAAACTTTGACTTTCTTGAAATTTTCTCAATAAACCAGACTTTATCCTCTCCTCCCCTTACACCTAACTCTCAGAGTGGTAAGAAAGTCAACCCTGAATGTGTGTCGCTGGCCACCTGCACATGCATGCTACCCAATTCTGTCCAGGGAGGACTTCCTCAGCCAAGGCACAGACCCAAATCTGGTATTTCTTGTACTTGTATGCTGGAACAAAAACTGAGGAGGGGCATACAGTTTCATTTTGAGATATGGAAACACCAATAACACCCAAGAAAGCACATTTGGTGTTTCCAGCTATAGACATAGATATTGATAGATATAGATATAGGCATAGTCATAGACATAGGTATAGGTATAGATATAGATATTGATAGATATAGATATAGATGGTATAGATATAGTGTTTGATGTATGTAGTGTTTCACTGAATGTATTTATTTCTAATAACCCTTTATATTAATTTTATTCTTTGTGAATATAATAGAGTAGATAGTGGAGGTAAAGTGGACTCCTCCACTCATTATCTTTTTACAAGATTTATTGTTTATTTTAAATATTCATTTATTTATGCATACAAGAACTGGGGTACAGGCCAGAGGTGCTGGGGGTGAGGCCCCAAAGATTATTTATGAATACAAGAGCTGGATATAGGCCAGAGGTTTGCGGGGTGAGAGGATTCACCAGAGACAGAGTGGGGAACAGAACAGGTAGATTGACAAAGCACACTGCTGAGGGGAGCAGCAGGCGAGTCAGGAGAGGTCTGCTGTGCCATGTATGTTGCTCCCTGACCGGCCGGGGATCGAATTCATGCTGCAGAGGCTGCAGCAGCTTCATAGGGTGCAACTTAACCCCTTGTGCCACCAGGGAGGCCCAGGGCCAGTTTTATTAACATTTTGGCTTTCTGATTTGTTGAGAAAAAGATTTATTTTGCTTGTGCAAATATATTTTTATATAATTCACATCAAAAATTTATGTTTATACTTGTTGTTCTCTTCTGAAGTAACTTTCCAAGCCACACACATTTCCCAAGACCAAAATGATACTGTTAATCTCTTCCTTTGTTAATTATTTTATGAAATCAGATTATAGGCTGTCTTCTCATGGAGTTTATAGATTTCTGTATTTGTTGTTATCATTGTGTACCAAATTCTTTTTAAAAGCTTTTAAATTTGTTAGCCTAAAATTTCAGGAAGTAATTAAGAAAACTAGGTATGTTGGGATCAAATAATTACAATTCAGGGCCTCCCTGGTGGCACAAGGAGTTAAGACACAACCTATGAAGCTGTCCTCAGCTACTACAGCTCAAGTTTAATCCTAGACCAGGGAGCTACCCACATGGCACAGAAGACCTTTCCTGACTTACCCACTGCTCCCCTCATCAGTGTATTTCAATCAATCTGTCTGTTCTGTTCCCCACTCTGTGTCCGGTGAATCCTCTCACCCTGCCCCCAACACCTCTGTCCTGTACCCCAGTTCTTGTGTGCATAAATAAATAAATCTTTTAAAAAATAATAATAATAATTACAATTCAGATACACAGATTCAGGTAGAAAATGTAAAGCATGTCCAATGGAGGGACATACCAAGATTTTGTATGAGGGAAGATAGGGCCTCCCCCGGTGGCGCAGCGGTTGAGCGCTGGGCTGCGAAGCTGCCCACAGCCTATGCTGCCCACAGTCTCTGCAGCACCGGTTCAATCCCTGCTGCCAGCGAGGGTCCCACATGGTGTTCAGACCTCTGCTCCCACGCCCGCTGCTCCCCTCAGCAGTGTATTTTGTCAGTCTGCCTGTTCTGCTCCCCGCTCTGGTTCTGGTGAATCCTCTCACCCTCCCGTGCTTCTGACTGTACCCAGTGCTTGTATAAATAAATAAATAAATCTTTAAAAAAAAAAAAGAGGGAAAGATAAAGTAAGTATTTAAATAAAATAATTCATTAGTGTTAACATCCTTAAACTATACTTGATAATATATAATTGGTTATTGACATAAAAAATACTGACTGAGATTATCATCTTTCTAAAAATATATAATCATCAGTTCTAAAATGATTGTTTGTTTGATAGTTTATTATATCAATCGCTTTTGGTACAGTCCAAAGGTTTTTGGTGTTGTTCAGAGGAGACAGGCAACATAATTTTTCTTTAATAGCTGTCCACAACTATTATAAAAATAACTTTACAGAAAAAAAAATAAAAATAAATATAACTTCACAGATTTCAACTTTTCACACTTTTTTTTTAATTAAATGTATGTATTTATGCATACAAGAACTGTGGTACAGGCCAGAGGTGTGGGAGTGAGTGGATTCACCAGAAACAGAGTGGGGAGCAGAACAGACGACCAAAATACACTGCTGAGGGGAGCAGCAGGAGAGTGAAGAGAGGTCTGCTGTGCCATATGGGTAGCTCCAGGGTGGGGGATCAAACTCATGCTGCAGTGGCTACAGACAGCCTCATAGACTATATCTTAATCCCTTGAGCCAGCAGGGAGGATTCCTTAATCACCACATTTTGAGGCAGATAAATTCTTAATGCTTGGATGTATGTACTTCCCATACCTTTGAAATTCATAATAGTATATCTTTGACTTAAATGCCCAGAAAAACACATAGCTCTCTCAGCTACCTTTCCCTACCATCTAATGTGCCCAATGCAGCCATTGAGTCCTATTTCTCTTACATTTTCATACCTCTGTTTATCTTTTCCTTTTTTGTGCTCATGCTTATTTTTTCCTCTTTTTCTTTTACTTGTGCCAGATATTCCTTTTTATGATTTCCCCACTAAAAATGTATAGATCTTCCCCAATATGTGATGGGGTTATGTCCCAAGAAATCCATCATGGAATTGCTGTAAGTTGAAATTGCACTTAATGAACTTAACTGACTGAGAATCATAGCTTAGCCTAGCCTAACTTTATTGTGATCAGAACATTTAAATCAACTTACAGTTGGGCAAAATCATAAATACCAAGCTTATTTTAATGAAATCTTGAATATATCATGTATATATTATTGAATATTATACTATATATGAAAAAACAGAATGGCCACTTCAAAATGTGAAGTATGATTAATACTGAATATCTATATTTTTATACCATAATAAAATTCCAAAATCATCAAGGTGAACCAACATGAGTTAGGGACCATCATTACTTTCAAACTTATTTTTATCTGGGAAAGATATTTTTTTTTTAAAGGAGAAAATTGAAAGCAGAGGTTTTAAAATAATACAGCTCAAAATATGATTACCAAATTCAAAATATATCCCAAAAATGCAACTACAGAAAGAAAAAATATTGTGAAAATATTGTCGGTACCATGTTGATCTGAGTGGAATTATGTGAGGGCTCTTAATGAGTCCATGTGCCTTTGGGGTATTGAAAACTATTTTATAAAAGATATAATGCCAATAAACATTAGCTCAAAAGTTACTATCCATCACTATACATTAAAACATTGTTATTAAAGGGCTTCCCTGGTGGCACAGAGGTTAAAGATCACAACCAAGCTATTGTCAGCCACTGCAGCACATGTTTAATCACCGGCAGGCCAGGGAGCAACCCCCATGGCACAGCAGACCTCACCTGCTTCGCCCACTGCTCTCCTCAACAATGTATTTCAGTGGATCTGCCTGTTTATGTCCCTACTCTCTCTCTGGTGAATCCTCTCAAACCCTGCACCTCTGGCATACACCCAAGTTCTTATATGCATAAATAAATAAATCTTAAAAAATGATATTAAAAATGATTACAGGGCCTCCCCTGGTGACACAGGTGGTTGAGTGTCATGCTGTGAAGCTGTCCACAGCCTCTGCAGCGCCGGTTCGATTCCAGCCTGCTGGCGAGGGTCCCACATGTCACGGCAGACCTCTCTTGTCTCACCTGCTGCTCCCCTCAGCAATTTATTTCGTCAATCTACCTGTTCTGTTCCCCACTCTGTCTCTGGTGAATCCTCTCACCCTCCCGAGAATCTGGCCTGTAGTCCGGTTCTTGTATAAATAAATAAATATCTAGATAGATAGATCCTTAAAAAAAAAAAAAGAAAGAAAGAAAGAAAGAGAGAAAATGATTACACAGGTGAACCTCCATGGTGGAACAAGGAATTAAGATGCAACTTACAGAGTTGTGTGCAGCCACTGTAGCACGATTTTGATCCCCAGCCAGGGAGCCACCCACATGGCACAGCAAACCTCTCCTAACTCACCTGTTGCTCTCCTCAGTGGTGTATTTTTTTTTAAAGATTTATTTATTTATTTATTTATTTATTTATTTGCTTGTTTATACAAGCACTGGGTACAGTCAGAAGCACAGGGAGGGTGAGAGAATTCACCAGAGCCAGAGCGGGGAGCAGAATAGGCAGAAGGACCGAAGTACACTGCTGAGGGGAGCAGTGGGCGGCAGGAGAGGTCTGCGCGCCATATAGGACCCTCCTCCGGTGGCCGGGGAGCAACTGAGGATCGAACTGGCAATGCAAAGGCTGCGGGCAGCTTCGCAACCCAGCGCTCAACCGTTGTGCCACCGGGGAGGCCCTCCTCAGTGGTGTATTTTATTACATTTGCCTGTTCTGTTCCCCACTCTGCCTCTGGAGAATCCTCTCACCCCCCACACCTCTGTCCTGTGCCCTGGCTCTTGTATGCATAAAATAAATAAATCTTTAAAAAAATTATTACATAGGAAATGAAAGTGTTACAGGGCAGGGAGAGGGGCACTCCAGAACCCCCAAACCTGCCTGTTCTTAATAGGTTCTGCCATCCATAGCATCAACACAAAACATATAAGAATTTAATGGAAAGGAACTTCAATAAAATTAGTAAACAATACAGAAAAGATAAAGAACATAGTTTCTAAACCAAGCACCCAAATGTTGCATTGGGCAACACCACACTGACAAAGAAATTGGAGTCGTGGAGCAGGCTACATAATGCAGGATGCTGCTAAAGAGCAAGATCCTGGACTTTTGATTGATTCACAGCATTGGTTATAAGGGGGGAGGGGATCAAAAGTAAAGGGGAAGGAGATTATGGGGAAGGAGATTAAAGAAAGGGGAAGAATGTAGATGATCAGGGATTGTGAGTCTGTCCTCCAGGCACTTCTCATCATGATGCACATGCTTCTCAGTGTGATCCAGCTTAGTGCTCTTATTTGATTTGAAGGGAACCTTGCAGGCTTGGGCTCCTGTACCTAACTGATCAGGCCATTTTGACCTTGCTTAGGATTTAGAACTATAGGTGACAAAATGGTGGCCGAACAGGCCACCCAAAATTACCCATCCCCTCATGGGTAAAAGTCCACCCAAATGGGATTGGCCCAGAGCAAGGCCATAAGCCTGCCACAATTCTAAAGCACCTTTCATTGGGGACCCAGATAAATGGATCAGAAACAACCAGACAAATCTGGGAGGAAAACACAAAACAAAAAAAAGAACAAACAAAATTCTGAAATCTCCAAATGGTAAGTGACAAAAGATTATACTGGAATGATTGGAATGAGTGGATATGCAGGGTGTGGAGATGGTTTCTTCATGCGTGTTAGGAGGGCACAGGGCTGTCTAGGGACAACCTACCACAGGATGATTCATGAGCTTCCTGGAAGAGTTATTCTCTTCTATTTTATCAGTTAAAAAATGGACTAGGGGTTTTCCTCAGGCCATGATGCTATCAGCATCCTCAGAACTTACCAAAATATCTCTTTAATCATTAAATAAACCATTTCATGGTGCTAAGGATTATGACAGAGTTAAATTCTAAGTTAAAAGTTAAGGAAGGGGTCATGTTATGGTCCTTGGCCTTGGCCTGACCACACTCAAATTCTAAATCAAATAATAGTAAATAAAATGAAATAACATCTTAAAATAATAATAGTTATATTTATTTCCATTTTCTTTAATTTTACTTTAATACATTGTTATTTTTATATTTAATTTTTTTTTTTTTTTAAAGAGGCATGTTTTATTTTATTTATTTATTTGTTCGTTTTTTTGTTTTATACATGCACTGGGTACAGTCAGAAGCGCGGGAGGGTGAGAGAATTCACCAGAGCCAGAGCGGGGAGCAGAGCAGGCAGAAGGACCGAAGTACACTGCTGAGGGGAGCAGCGGGCGGCAGGAGAGGTCTGCGCGCCATGTGGGACCCTCGCCCGGTGGCCGGGGAGCAGCTGGGGATCGAACCGGCACCACAGAGGCCGCGGGCAGCTTCGCAACCCAGCGCTCAACCGCTGCGCCACCGGGGAGGCCCTATATTTAATTTTTTTATTCATTTATGGATTCAATTACACAAGTCCTTTAGATGTATCAATATATCTTCATTCATATGGTAAATTTCACTGATAGAAAATAACATTTTATAATAATAAAAGCGTAAATACACATGGCAGTTAAACTTAATTTTAAATCTCTTATTGGGTAACTTTGACAGAGTTAGTGGGATAAGAGGTAAAATGATTATTTACTTATGGCACATAACTGGCCCTCCAATACCATAACAACAATTAAAGCTGACATAGGAGGATGACAATCTGCCCTGTCTATTTGATAAGAGGTTCATTTCTTGGGAGGGGTTTTGAAGATTTGTTGGAGGTTGTCTGATGTAAAACACATTTACTTGTATAAAGGAAAAGTTGCCTTCCTTAGAGGCATCTTACTTTTTGTATTGGAAAAGGCTTAATCTTCTCAACTATTCAGTTGAGAAGACAAAATTTAAATCTGCATAATAGTCATACCCTTGTTTACTGTATCTTCCCTGGTAATCTCCCTAACTGACCTTCTCTTTCTCCTTCACACCCCAACTTTGTCTTAGCTGATTTATTTCAGATGACATTGGAAGACTTGGGATCCCCAAACTTGCATGCTCTAAGGGGGTCCAGCCATCCATATTCATAAAAAACAAAGCATACTCTTATAGTACATGAACTTCATTAAAATTATTTTTTTATAGAGAAAGTGCCATAGTTTCCCAATAAAAAACACAGTTACCCCTCTCCTCTTGGGTGAATTCCCAACCATGTGAAATTGACACAAAGTAGAGCCACTGAGGCTTGAAAGGTTGCCACAAGTCTAAGTCTTCTTCTGGAGGGTAACCAAAAGGAATGTGTAAAATGGGTAAGACAAGTCTGGGATGAAAGTGAAACAGTGCTATATGGTGTGATAGTGGGTCAAAGGACTTGTCCTTGCCCAACAAAGTGTTAGGGGGAAAGGATGTCCTGAGATAATCTCATACAGGCTTTGTGGACTCCACCCCCACTCCAGACTAAAGCCATCAGGACATTGGGAAAGACAAATCCCATCACCACCAAGGGGAGGGTGGCTGGGACCTGAGGGTGGAGTTGGGAAGCCAGGTTGGATATAAAAACCAAACACGTGGGCCTTGCTCTCTCTGGCTCGCGATCGCTCGTCTCCTGGCTTCACCGCTTCTGGCTGGCGGCCAGCTCTCAGAGCGCCATTTTGGGATTCCTAATCGGCGGATCGGGTAGGACTCATTTAAAACTTTGTCTCCCACTTTTCTCCCAGAGCTGTACATTTCCTCATTTCCCCTTCCCTTTGTAAATAAACCTTTTATTAACCTTTCACGTGCGCCTGCAGTAGAGCATTGATAAGTCCTTTTAAGCACGCGGGTGAGGGCCCACAGTCAGGCACCCCGTTTTGTATCGGGGTTGCTCTACAACAAAAGGACAAGTCACTGTTAGTAGGCTTTCACATGCAGGCATAATTGCAAGGCCACTCAGGCTCAGGGAATAACAATGAGTTTTATTTAACAAACAGGGGAAGCAAAGAGTTTCTAAGGCCACAAATGGCAGTTTATCTCAGATAAGAGTCCACAGTGTTCAGAAGTCCCGCACAAAAGGCTGCTCATCCAAGATGGTACTGTCCCATCAACAAACGTCTAACATTGGCATACCACCAAGCAGTGGGCCAAGATCCAACACACCACAACTGGAGGTGCTCACAGGTGGGGCTGCAACCATTGAAAGTTGGAATGGGCAGCACTGGATGCTTGACCAGACAGCAATGGAAGCAACCAAAATGGGAGGCTGGTGTTCACTGATCAGAAGTGGTGAACAAACAGACCTTAAAGTGACACAGAAAAAGAATGCTTCCTTCCTTCCTTCCTTCCTTCCTTCCTTCCTTCCTTCCTTCCTTGCTTCCGTCCGTCTTTCCTTCCTTCCTTCCCTCCTTGACTCCCTCCCTTCCACAGAGGTCAGGGAAAAGTTGGAGTCATCTTTCTTCAGAATCCACAAACAGAGCACTTAAGCTGGCTTCTGCTCTGCCTTATATCCTCTGTAGTTGTCCCCAACCCTACCTGCTTAATTGGACCATTTTCAATTCTAAGTAACTGATTGGATCATTTTAGGAACAATGAGTCCATTTGGCACCAAATAATTAAGAAATGAATAAGCTGATGAACATGATTGGGTCATTTTGCTTGCACCTCATTGGTCTATTCCATGATCCAGTCACAAAATGAAAAAAGAAAACATGCTTGCCGACAGCCTGCATGCTGAAGGGCCCCAATTTCAGAAGGAGCAAAATCAAGACAATCACCACCATTGCCAGCCTCCCCATTTGTCCCTCACCCATATATCTCTTCCAAGTGTGACAATGTCTCTCTTCTACTTTTATGGCAGAATTCCACTAGGGAATCAGGCAGCACACATGGAGAAAAAGGAGGGTCTTTATTTGTGCCTAGGGCCCAGAGGTGTTCACTCTCTAAAGTCTGAGCTCTGAGCAGTTAAGTAACAGAATATTTATTGCCTTAGCAGAAGTACATTTGCACTTTAAATAAAGCATGCAGGGAGTAAAGAAGCAGAAGATTCCTAAGGGATTACCTGGATTGCACAAGTCAGTAGTGCCAACCTTCAGAACATTTATCAGTTACTCACTGGACTTTCAGTCTATGTTTAAGCTTTGTCTCAACATAACTTCATTTAATTAACAGGTCATCCTGACATTTTCTTGCACATTACTTGTCTCCTTCAAGTCCTCCAAGTACCTGGTACAAGTCCATAGTAGAGAAGCAAAAGAGCCCTTCTCCACATGTCTCCCTGAGTCCACTTGCCTTCCATGTTATACAGCTTCATCTGATCACTCAGTCCTGGCCTTTATGAAGTGTGTTGAGACATAACTCCCCCCTTTTTGTAGATACCTTTGTTACATTGCATAACACAAATATTGATATAAATAAATCACTTTATTATGATTTTAAATTGCATATGTTTACATTACTTTTATATCAGAAAAAATGAATTTATAAAATTCAAAGACAATGAATTTCTAGGGAATATGGACTACCATGAAAATAAGTATATTCCACATGTTTGAATATGTACAACTGTTAGGGGGAAAGGATGTCCTGAGCTGATTCCATACATGGTTTGTGGACTCCATCCCCACTTTAGACCAAAGCCATCAAGACACTGGAAATGATAAATCCCATCATCACCAAAGGGAGGGTTGCTGGGGCCTGAGGGCAGAGCTAAGCTGCCAAGTTTGGTATAAAACCAGACACTTGGGCCTTGGATCTGGTTGTCGGCTTCACGGCTCTTGACTTTTCGCCAGCTCTCAGCATGCCATTGTGATTCCAGTTCAGTGGAATGGGTAGGATGCATTTAAGACTTTATCTCCCTCTTTTCTCCCTGAGTTGTACATTTCCTCATTTTCCCTTCCCATGTAAATAAAGCTTTTATTAACCTTTTGTGTTTGCCTGCAGTTGAGTATTAATAAGTCCCTTTTAAGTGTGTGGGTGAGGACCCACAGTCAGGCAACCCATTTTATATTGGAGTTGCCCTGTAACACAACCAGTTACTTAAGACAAAATTGAATTATTAGTTGAGGGCTAACAGTGTCAGGGTACAAAAGAATCATCCTGTATTTCTCTGGGTTCTTCTAAGCTATACATATTTAAACTAGCATCAGGCAGATTGAAAATAGAAAAATATCATGAAGAACTTAAATAAAAACATGCATATTTCCTGTATACATGAAAGAGATCCAGAATGATTAACTCTCCTACATGACTTCAGATGCCATCTTAAATAGCTTAGCTTAACAATAAATGGAGGAGATAAAGGGGAAGGTCAGTTAAAGAACTTACCAAGAAAATCACATTAAGCAAATATATACAGATTTCAGTTCTGCCTTCACCATTGAAGAGAGAGATAAGAAGATTACATCTTCCCAGTACAGTGAAGGAGATACCCTTATAGAAAGACATTTACATATAAATATCTTTTTCAAAAGGTCTGCTCAGGCTTTAAAGTTCCTCCCATAAAATCAATCTTTTACCAAAGACATTTTTTGGAGAAGTAGATTTTCACTCCCCTACAACATTGCAAATTTAAGGTTTCCCTTCAGTCCTAGAACCCCACATAATAAAGGATAGAGAACAGCAACAATAAAAGTGCTATATTTTACCCTTTAACTTGTTGATATAGAATAAAATCTGAGAACAATAAAACATACAGTCTTGCGTTCAACATACAGTCTTGCTTTCATTAATTGATTTCCCTCTAATATGTAGCATAAAAAATTCAGTTGAAGACATATTTAATGATTTTATTTTCATATATGAAGCACTGTTCAGAGTTATTCTCCCTTGGAGAAAATAGCTTGTAGCCTATTTCACAGGTTAAAAACTCCACTGCTAAATTATACATGCAAAATCACCATCATATTTTATTTAATGCTTTATTTTTATTGAACTGTTCCTTAAATGGCACACTATTCTCCCCCTCAATGAGTTCCAGCTTTAATGAATAAATAACAAATACCAATAGGTTTAATGTTATTTCATTAATCACACATCTGGAGACTCATTGTTATAGGGCAGCCCTGATACAAAATGGGTTGCCTGACTGTGGGTCCTCACCCGCGTGCTTAAAAGGACTTATCAATACTTTACTGCAGGCACACACGAAAGGTTAATAAAAGGTTTATTTACAAGGGAAGGGGAAATGAGGAAATGTACAGCTCAGGGAGAAAAGTAGGAGACAAAGTTTTAAATGCATCATACCCGATCCGCGGATCTGAAATCCCAAATGGCACTCTGAGAGCTGGCCGCAAGCCAGGAGCCATGAAGCCAGGAGGCGAGCGAGAGAGCGAGCCCCCCAAGGCTCACATGTCTGGTTTTTATAGCAATCCTCGCTGCTTAACTCCACCCTCAGGTCCCAGCCACCTTCCCTTTGGTGGTGATGGGATTTGTCTTTCCCAATGTCTTGATGGCTTTGGTCTGGAGTGGGGGTAGAGTCCACAAAGCCTGCATGGAATTAGCTCAGGACATCCTTTCCCCCTAACAATTCCCTCCTTTCACTTTTTGCCACCATTTCCATGGTAATGAATATCAAATATATATGGATACTGGGATATTGTCTCAGATGAAAATTTTCCAGGGTTCCAGTACGAAGGAAAACCAATCCCTCCAGGTATTGTTCATTGTGGAAAGCAAAAGTCCTCTCTTCCTGGAAAAACAGTTCATCAGTCCAAGCCGAAAAAAAAAAAAACATCTGGAGGCATTAGCCAGAACAAGACAGCAAATATGTCAAAATCACACGGAAAAAAAAATCTTAAAATGATTCTACTTATGTAAAAACAAATTCTCTCAACCTTGATCCCTAATTTTTGAACAGCATAGCAAAAGTTTGCAAACTAAAGCTACTTTTAGGGCCTCCCCGGTGGCGAAGCGGTTGAGCGCTGGGTTGCGAAGCTGCCCGCGGCCTCTGTGGCGCCGGTTCCATCCCCGGCTGCTCTCCGGCCACCAGAGGAGGGTCCCACATGGCACGCAGACCTCTCCTGCCGCCCGCTGCTCCCCTCAGCAGTGTACTTTGGTCCTTCTGTTAGGGGGAAGTGATGTCCTGAGTTAATCCTACACAGGCTTTGTGGACTCCACCCCCACTCCAGACTAAAGCCATCAAGACTCTGGAAAAGAAAAATCCCATCACCACCAAGGGAGGGTGGCTGGGACCTGAGGGTGGAGTTGGGCAGCCAGGTTGGATATAAAAAACCAAACACGTGGGCCTTGGGCTCTCTCTCTGGCTGGCGATCGCTCGCCTCCTGGCTTCACCGCTCCTGGCCGGCGGCCAACTCTGAGAGCTCCATTTTGGGATTCCTGATCGGCGGATCGGGTAGGACTCATTTAAAACTTTGTCTCCCACTTTTCTCCCAGAGCTGTACATTTCCTCATTTCCCCTTCCCTTGTAAATAAACCTTTTATGAACCTTTCACGTGTGCCTGCAGTAGAGCATTGATAAGTCCTTTTAAGTGCGCGGGTGAGGACCCACAGTCAGGCACTCCGTTTTGTATCGGGGTTGCTCTACAACAGTTCTGCCTGCTCTGCTCCCCGCTCTGGCTCTGGTGAATTCTCTCACCCTCCCACACTTCTGACTGTACCCGGTGCATATATAAACAAAAACAAACAAACAAATAAATGAATAAATAAATAAAAAACATGCCTCTATTAAAAAAAAAGCTACTTTTAAACCATATTGCCTATTTTTGCATAAAATCACAGGGCAGAATAACTAAGCAGCAATGTTAGCTGGCTTTGTTGGAATACTCCACATAAGATCAGAGAGAACTGTTGAGATCAGCGCGAACTGTTGACATCAGGTCCATGTAGGCTTCAGGAACAAAGTTAGTATCATCAGACTCCACCTGGGCTTTCCTCTTCTCGAGGGTACCAGGGACTTTTCATTGGCTGGGATGTCCAGTCCTGCCAATGGAGGCAAGCTTCCTCACCTTCTTTGGAGTTCTCTGGAACCCTATGAACAAAGCAAACAGGTTCTCCTCCACTTGGTTCAGCTCTGTTTCAACTTTCTGGAAGAACTCCACTCAAAGCCACACAATGAAACTTATGTCCAATTTTTATTTTAAGCAAACAAAATCCCTATGGAAGTTATGTAAAAACAGACTCTAAGATAAGTAGTAAAAGTTTACTACCACTATTTGTATGCTGTGTTGGTATCAAGGGGAGAGAATATGCAAACACAAGTTAGCATTCCTGGAAAAAAAAAATGCAACCTTGCTGCAGATCCTGGTGACCAAAACAAGAAAACTTTGTGGATTCAGAATAAAATGCAAAAAAAATTACCAGTATTATGTCAAAGAAAACTTAGTAAATATCAGGTGTATTTCCAGGTCTATTCAGTCCTTAGTAGGAAAGTTTTACTCTCAACAGTTCCATCAACAGGAATCTGTTGAGACCTTTTCTCCCTATATTTCCAGAAACAATTTCTGTAGATATTAAATAATTGAAGTATACAATATTACAAGGTGACAATCACTATTGACAATTTACATTCATTTCAGGTCAAGGTGTTACCTGTTTTCCCAAGTGACAATGCTTCCCTTCTAGTTTTACTTCACTAGGTAAGCCAAATAGAACAAATTCATCTAATGCCTTTCCCAGGAGGAAAGGGAGAAACTTTTTGGAGTGTCTCAGGAGCTCTACTGAGGTTCCACAAAATTTCCTTGCATCAGCCAAATGACAGGCTACCAAATTTGTACTTGAATTTAGATTTCTGGGAAGCTTTGCCATAAATATCAGAAAAATAACAGAAACAGCAATGTTCAATCTCTATGAAGTCACCGGCTCAGTTCAATAGTACAATGTTGAAACAATGAAACCATAACCTTTGTGTTTCCTCATAACTGGAGACTCTTTTTTTTTTTTTCCCTCAATGTCTATGGGCACCATGTATACCAATTTGTCAACCACTGGAGGCCAAGAGAAGGACACAAGGAAAGGACATACAGACATACAACATATAGACACAAAGAGCTCTTTGGTTACCATTTATCACACGTATGATATCTCATACAACTGCAGTTTCACTCATAGGCCAAAGTAACAAAAACAAGCAGAGAAAAGAAAAAAAAAAAAATCTCAAAGTTAAAAACAAAAAGTTAAAAGGAAATACCAAAATCAAGATTGAAAGACTTTCTGTGTTAAAAAAAAAAAAAAATACTGGCAGCATATGCGTGATCCTAGATGTTATCTCACGTCTCCTAAACTTTGAAAGGAAGAAGATTGGTTAGAGCAACAGGCTGCATTTCTGGCCCCAACAATTGGATTAGCACTCCTAGGCCAACCCCGTCTCTCATGTATGTAAAGTCTGAATGGTTTCCTAAGATCTGGAAGCCCTAATGCTGGTGCTGAGATCAACTTTACTTTTATTTCATCAAAGGCCTTTTGACATTCTGGGTCCAAGACAAAAGTTCAGAGTCCAGGCCTTTGAGAGCTTCATATAAGGGTTTTACAATTAATCCAAAGTTAGTAATCCAAATCCTGCAAAACCCAGCCATACCCAAAAATCCGCGCAACTGTCTCCGGTTGCTGGGGACTTTAAGGGCTGAAATTATCTGTTTCCTTTCCGTCATCAAGCTCCGTCTGCCTTTCTTAATTTCAAACCCCAAATACATCACTGTTTGTTTACAGATCTGTGCCTTTTGAGGTGACACTTTATAGCCACATTCTGCCAGGTGGTTCAGTACCATTATGGTATTTTCCCGACAAGATTTGTAGTCTGTACTTGCAATCAATAAATCATCTATGTATTGCAACAAGACGCCCTGGTTTAATTGAACCGTCCTGAGATCCCTGGCCAGTATTTCCCCAAAAATAGTTGGGGAGTTCTTAAACCCCTGTGGAAGCACAGTCCAGCAATACTGGAGAGTGCTCTTGGACTTAGGGTCTTGCCACTCAAAGGCAAAAAGCAGTTTATCCCGGACATCTATTGGGACACAGAAAAAGGCATCTTTAAGGTCTAATACTGAAAACCACCTGATCAGTAGGTATGGCAGTTAATACGGTGTAGGGATTAGGCACGGTGGGATGTAAATCCCAAACAATGTCATTAATGGCCCTTAAATCTTGGACAAAACGGTACTCGCCTGTATGGGGTTTCTTCACTGGCAGAATCGGAGTGTTGTATGGTGAGCGGCAGGGCCGAATGAGTCCAGATTGAAGGAACCTTTTCAATACTGGCTCAATTCCCCTCAAGGCCTCCTCCTTTAAGGGGTATTGCTTCCTCCTCAGGGTTCTGCTCCCCTCTATCACTTCTATCTTTACAGGCTCTGCATTTTTCACACATCCTGGGGTACCATCAGCCCATACTCATTTACTTACTCTTTCAACAATTTCCGGAGGTAAAATTTCACCTTTCGGTGGAACATCTTGAGTAAGTCACATCTGGAACCGCAGAGCATGCTTTGGAGGTACCTGTAGGTGAAGCCTCTGATGTTTTGGTGAGAATATAATTCGTGCATTGAGCTTACTTAAAAGGTCATGACCAAATAGAGGGATTAGACATTCTTCCATGTATAGGAAGCTATGCTGGAGCTGTGTGGTACCCAGCCGGCACTCCAAAGGTTGTAAGAAGGCTTTCTGTTGTGACTTTCCCATAATCCCAGTGACTGCTACTGTCTCTTTGCTCATTTTAGTTAATTTTGAATTCAAAACTAAGTATGTCGCTCCAGTGTCCACCAAGAAATCAATCAGATGATGCCCCAAAGCGAGTGTTACCCGGGGCTCTGAGAGGGTTACACTAATGGGCTTCTTTAGATCTAGTGTAGCCCCCGGGCACCCCTTTTCTGCATCTGAACCTTCTCCATGAACTATCATTTGTCTCCTTTCCTCTGCAGTTGGCTCTAGATTCCTTCTACTCTGTCTATATTCCCTCTTATCTTCACCTGAGGCTCTACTCTGTGCTGTCATTTGTCTCCTTTCCTCTGTACTAGGCTCTCGATTCCTTCTCTGTCTGTATTCCCTATTATCATCTGAGCCTCTACTCTGTGCTAACATTTGTCTTCTTTCCTCTCTCCTTGGTTCCTGGTTCTGTGTACTCCTTCTATATTCCCTCCTGTAACCCCTGCGTGAATCATCATATCATGGTGTTCTCAGTCTTCTATTCTGCCTTCTGTAATTATTGTGTCTGCCACTTCCCTGTAATCTGGGACAACTCTACTTCCAATGTCCCTCTTCCCTACAGAAAGCACACTGATTTCTTCCTAGGGGTTCATGTCTCTGTCCATTACTGTTTCCCTGAACCCCTGTTCTGTGCTCTCTTTGTAGGAAAACAGTCGCAGGTTTCAGTCTCCTGTCCTCTCTATTATTATAAACCCTAAATGCTAAGTCCACTACCTGGGACGGACTCATCTCTGTGATGCCATCCACCTTAGCTAACTTTTTCTTTATGTCTGGGGCATGAATGCCATAGTGATCAGAAGAGCATTTTCTGGGGCATCTGGGTTTATATCCGTGTGGTTAGTGTACGTTTGAATAATTCTCTCAATGAACTCTGATGGATCCTCATTAGCTCCTTGTTCGAGTTGTAATATTTTGTTAAAGTTTTTTTGTTTGGGGATTCCCTGCTGCAGTCCTGCCAATAAACATTTTTTATACATATCCAATATCGTCATTCCTCCATTGTTAGGGCCCCATCCAGGATCTACCTCTGGGACAACAACCTCTGGCTCTGGGGACTGCCTATCCTGTTGGTGGAGACGGTCAGCCTCCTCCCTGGCTTTTCTGAATACCATTCTCTGATCATCCAGAGTTAATAAAGTATGCAGCATGCCCAGTTAGGGAGGTGGGAGATAAAGATAGAGGCAAACAAGTTTGCCATCCTCTTAGGAGCCTGCCGGTATGAGGGAACAGAGCTCCTCCAATTTAGGAGGTCCGCAATACTAAAAGGATGGTGCGACTAAAGTACCCAGCAGGTCACCCATGTTCATTCAAGCCACCCATTGGCATCTGGCGAAGAGGAAAATGTCCTGCCTCAGGGTGATCCTTGGGAGGAGACGCCATTTTAGTTTCCTCCCTAGAGGGCAGTGGAGGCTGTGAAGTCTCAGGAGTCTGCATGGGAGGGGCCTTGTCACATGGAGAAGGATTTTGTCCTGATATATTTAAAGTATTTAAAATATGATGCTCCTCCTCTTCTAATTCTGCCCTCTGGCAGTCCTCATGGGAAGGGGAAGGTTTATCCTTTCTCTGTGCCATCAGTCAAGCCTCCGCCATATCCAATTTATGGAGGACGACCTCTATCCAGTCCTGCATACTTTTAAAAGCTTGATCATGTATGCTTTTAAAAGCTGACTCAAAGATGTTACGGTTCTCATCCCTTATACACTTAATAGTTAAATCAAGGGCCTGATTTTGTTGTTGTATGGCCAGGTTAAGAGCCTGAATTTGTTGTTGCATGGCTAAGTAAGAGCCTGAATGTGTTGTTGCACATTCTCAGTATGTGAAGTAGAACATCTACCTCTCATAGAAACAAGAATGTAGCAAATGGTGCTTACACATATTACCAAAAAAACACCCAGAAGCACAGACTGTAAAGGGATGGCTTGTAAACCACCCATGCATGTATACAATAGTAAAATCATGTGCCATACACCAGGCTTACTCAAATTATTTACATTAATGAAACTGGTGGTAATATTTAATGGAAGAAGGCTACTTAAATTCAAGGCAGGAAGGAAACTGAAAGAACTCAAGCTAGGGATGAAACTGTATAAGATCATGGTTGAGGCCATATTTTTGTCAAAAACACACCCACGAAAGCTGTAAGCACAGGAAAAAAACAGACTTTTCAGGACTTGAGACAAAGATTACACTGCGAGTCCTGCAGACCTAGTGCGCTTATGGTGACCAATGCAAGGAATGTTACTTTGGGCTGGTCAACCATGGGTGTAACTTGGAAACCACGTTGGGTGCCAAACTGTTATAGGGCAGCCCTGATACAAACGGGTTACCTGACTGTGGGTCCTCACCCGCGCTTAAAAGGACTTATCAATACTCTACTGCAGGCACACATGAAAGGTTAATAAAAGGTTTATTTACAAGGGAAGGGCAAATGAGGAAATGTACAACTCAGGGAGAAAAGTGGGAGACAAAGTTTTAAATGTGTCCTACCCGATCCACCGATCTGGAATCCCAAATGGCACTCTGAGAGCTGGCCGCAAGCCAGGAGCCATGAAGCCAGGAGGCGAGCGAGAGAGCGAGCCCCCCAAGGCCCATGTGTCTGGTTTTTATACCAAACCTGGCTGCTTAACTCCACCCTCAGGTCCCAGCCACCTTCACTTTGGTGGTGATGGGATTTGTCTTTCCCAATGTCTTAATGGCTTTGGTCTGGAGTGGGGTGGAGTCCACAAAGCCTGCATGAAATTAGCTCAGGACATCTTTTCCCCCTAACATCATGATGACTAAACAAGGTCTGAATTATAGAATATTGTAAGATGTTTGGATAAAAATAAAAGCATAAAGCCATTGGTGTTCCAGTTTTGAAATAAATATTAATATTAGAAAAAAATTCACAGAGAAAAGTAAATTAAAAGCTATTTCACAAAAAGACACTCTCCCAATGACATAGTCAGACGTCAGAATTCTTGACATTCAACACTCTGTGTGACAAGGAGCTTGACCTTGTTCCTTCATTCTCAGTGGAACCCAATCGCTATGGTTTCTTGACAATGATGATAATATGACATTATTTCCATGTTTTGCCTGAGTTCACATTTTGGCTTGACTTGCTTCATGTAATAACCAGAATTTGGAAGTTCAATCAGTAGTAGCTAGTAATGATGGAAACCACCACCGGCCAGTTCTCATCTGAAGCTCAAAATGTCAAACTAGCTACACACAATACCATTCTCTTAGTTACCCAAGTTAAGCAGCTATGTAAATTTTTTTTTTTAAAAAATGGAAGAAGGACCTCCCTGATGGCACAAGGGTTAAGATACCACCTATGTGGGCCTCCCCCGGTGGCACAGCAGTTGAGTGCTATGCTGCGAATCTGCCTACAGCCTCTGCAGCACTGGTTCGATCCCCAGCCTCTGGCGAGAGTCCCACATGGCACACAGATCTCTCCTGCCATGCCCACTGCTCCCTTCAGCAGTGTATTTCATCAGTCTTCCTGTTCTGTTCCCCGCTCTGGCTCTGGTGAATTCTCTCACCCTTCCGCACTTCTGACTGTACCCAGTGCTTGTATAAATAAATAAATATTTTTTTTAAAAAGGTACAACCTATGAAGTTGTCCAAGCCTCTGCAGCACAGGTCCAATACCAGGCCAGGGAGCTACCCACATGGCACAGCAGACCTCTTTTGACTCACCAATGTTCCCCTCAGCTGTATATTTCAGTACATTTGCCTGTTCTGTTCCCCACTCTGTCTCTGATTTAACCTTTCACACCCCCACACCTCTGGCCTGTACCCAAGCACTTGTATGCATAAATAAATAAACCTTAAAAATAAAATGTAAGAAACATGGAGTTCAGAATTGAAATGCAAATTAAGAAAAAACAGGCATAGAATCACATTTCTTTTAATTGAAAGTCAATATACTTAGAAGTCTCAATTTATTCTGATTTAAGCACATTAGGGATTGTGTAATTATGTGTTGTTTGAATTAGGGAAAATAAAGGTGTTTGTATAGGTCATTTCCAAGATGCATTTTTGCAATAAGTGATAAACAAGGTAAAATATGCCGTTTTATTCTTCCCTGTTGTCTTATTTCCCCATGCTTAAGTCACAAATGTTCTAATGAAGTAATAGAATTGAACTTTCACCTACATACTAGGTTTATAAAACTCATGTATAAAGGGTCTATTTTGCAGAAATCACCTTACAAGTTTGTAAAAATTTTTTCCAGATCAGTGATCTGGTGACAAAAACATGTTAAAATTATATTTGCCATCAAATAACAGAATGCCTCAAATAACAGTGTCTAAATAAGATGAACAATGTTCATATACATGATTTAAAGTTCTCTCAATAAAAGTTCAGCGCAGGGAGGGGTGATCATTCTAAAGCAGGAAAAGACTCTATTCAGGTGTTTGAGTTCTAAACATGTCATTGGAAGGACTGAAGATATTGATACCAATTAATATTCTGGAAAACAATATTGGAAATTTGCAACAATTTGAAAAAATGGGAAATGAACCACAGGGTCTGTGACTATCAAAAAGAAGGAGAAAAGTTTATGTCACAAATCAATTAAATATGTAGATAGTAGTCTACTTTATCATTATAATCATAAAATATACAAACATAATGACTGTAATTTTTTATGCATAAAAAATTAGTTTATTGGATAATAGCTAATTTACTATCAAAAACCTCACTTTAGAATGGGTTATACGGCCTCCCCAGTGGCACAGTGGGTTGAGCACAGTGCTGCAAAGCTGTCTGCAGCCTCTGCAGTGTGGGTTCGATCCTGGCCAGCCAGGGAGATTGCCACATGGTGTGGCAGACCTCTCCTGTCACGCCTTCTGCTCCCCTCAGCAGTGTACTTCCTCAGTCTGCCTGTTCTGTTTCCCACTCTGTCTCTGGTGAATCCTCTCACTCTCCTGCGCCTCTGGCCTGTACCCTTGTTCTTGTATAAAAATAAATAAATCTAAAAAAAAATCATAAAAATAAAATAAAATGGGTTATAGAATGACTTGCATGAGTGCAAGTTCCCTTTAAATAACCCTATCTTGGGCCTCTCCTGATGGCACAGGTGGTTGAGCACCTTGCTGTGAAGCTGTCTGCAGTCTCTGCAGTGCCGGTTCGATACCAGTTCGATACTGGCTGGCCAGCCAGGGTCCCACATGGTGCAACAGACCTCTCCTGCTGCACCCGCTGCTCCCCTCAGCGGTGCATTTCGTCAGTCTGCCTGTTCTGTTTCCTGCTGTCTCTGGTGAATCTTCTCACTCTCCTGCAAGTCTAGCCTGTATCCTGGTTCTTGTATAAATAAATAAATATATCTTAAAAAAATAACCCTATCTTTGGTTCAGGTTTTGTTGTTGTTTTTTTTTTTTTTTTTAATGCAGGGGTTATCTTAAAATTAATAGATAACAACAATGTAACTAATTCAGGAAAAAAAAATCAAAAACCTCACACTTTGCAGTTGTTTTGAGGCATCTTCCTGAATGTCTGAAACCATTGACAGCATGACCAAGGACCTGACAGACATTCCTCCTATACAAAATCACTTATTCATTTAATACTTATTGAATACCTACCATGTATTCATTAGCACCATTGTGATAATGAAACAGATCTTTATGGCACAAGTCACAGGCCATAACCAGCTCTTTATTACTGCTTTTGCTGGTGATTCAGGGTATCCCCAGTCAGTATAGCTGGAAGGCATACCAACACCAGCTGCAGAAATTATGTGGCAGTAGCAGTAGCTGTCTCTCACTCTGTTGTTCCAACATTTGCAAGCAGCACCAGGACATTGTTCTAAAAACCAGAGAGACATTCCCTGCCCACTGTAGGAGCATACTGCCTGTAGGCAGCCCCACCAGCATGTTTTGAGAGCTGGAGGCCCCAAGGCCTTGCAACAGAAATGGGAGATTCCTGCCAGGCAGCACTGAGGCTGCCAACAGCCCAAAAATGCTGGTTTCCTGCAACAAGTAGCTTCTGAACTGCTAAACAGCTCAGCCTAAGAATCACCCTGCTTTCAGGCAGTGAAACTGGAAATGGGTAGTAACACGTGGCGGGTATTTCACTGCCTGCCACCAGTAGACCTACTGGGGCTTAAGCTGCCAGAAGAGGCTGTCAATGAAGGTGGGTGACAGTGCTTTCTGTGCCAAGCCCACACCAGGGCATGGAGCCCCACTGGGGCTGCAGTGGCAAGGTTGCCCCATGCTAGAGCAACCTTCAGTAGAGGAGGCAAAAACAAGCCCTGTAACTCCTGGATGAGGGCTCAGGGAGGATTATGGGGCCCCACTGCATCAGCTCCAGCACTGTGGCTTCCTGGAGCTATAGGAATTAGAGATGCCCATGGAATCTGGGGACATTATGGCAGACTCCCAGTGGTGCCCACCCTGAAGCAGCTGAGAAATGTGCCACAGTGTTGCTGCAGCACACAGCATTATATCGTTATATGTAGACCCACCAAGGGATTGCAAAGGATCACCGGGTGCAGACACCAGTTCTAGCCCACAAGCCTGTGCTGAAGTCAGGATAGGTCAGTTTTGTGTATGCACAAAGTTTTTCCTTTTATATTTGGCATCTGGATAATAGAATTAAACAATCATGTTCAAGTCCAGTTCATTATTTAATTATACATTAAAAATGGGAAAAGAGTTGATTGGTGCTAAATGGTTCAATCAATCACTCAAGATTAAAAATGGCTTAGAGGTTGGGGAATCCTGAAAAAGGATATAAGGCAAGGCAGGGGCCAGCTTGGGGTATTCTATTCTTGGCCTCTGAGAAAATAAGAGAGAAGAAGCATCCAGCAACCCATCTTCAAAGAAAGAAGTTAAAGGCTTTCACAGAGACCTGGCCACTTCACCTGTTGAGTTGTATTAGGCACATAACATTTTCTTAGTTCAGTTATGTAACATAATAATTCAGAATTTGTAATGGGAATGTAAATTAATATAGCCGTTATGTCAAACATTAAGATTTCAAAAAATTTTAAAAATAGAACTGTGTGGGCCTCCCCGGTGGCGCAGCGGTTGAGCGCTGGGTTGCGAAGGTGCCCGCGGCCTCTTCGGCACCGGTTCGATCCCTGGCTGCTCCCCGGCCACCGGAGGAGGATCCCACATGGCGCGCAGACCTCTCCTGCCACCCGCTGCTCCCCTCAGCAGTGTACTTCGGTCCTTCTGCCTGCTCTGCTCCCCGCTCTGGCTCTGGTGAATTCTCTCACCCTCCCACGCTTCTGACTGTACCCAGTGCATGTATAAACAAACAAACAAATAAATAAATAAAACATGCCTCTATTAAAAAAATAAAAATAAATAAAAATAGAACTGTGATTCAGCTATCTAATTTCTAGAGATATAGCCAATGGAAATAAAATCAGCATCTCAAAGAGATATCTGTACTTTCATTTTCATTGCTCACAATAATGAATATGTGGAAACAAATGTCCACAAAGGATGAATAGATAAACATATATATATATATATATATATATATATATGTCTTATAAAGGATTTCACAACATTTGGAACAAAATGGGTAAACTCAGAGGACATTGTGCTAAGTTAAACAAGCCAACTAGGGCCTCTCTGGTGGCACAAGGGGTTGAACACAGCACTGTGAGGCTATTCACAGACACTGCAGCCCGAGTTTGATCCCCTAGGCCAGGAAGCTACCCACATGGTGCAGCAGACCTCTCTGGTCTTGCCAGCTCTTCCCCTGGGCAGTGTATTTCGGTAGATATGTCTGTTCTGTACCCCCTCTGTTTCTGGTGAACCCTCTCACCCCCCATCTCTGGCCTGTACCCTAGTTCTTGAATGCATAAACAAATACATCTTTAAAAAAAAAAAAAGCCAAGCATAGAAATACAAAGCTGCATGATGTCACTTGAATGTGAAATATAAGGGGGAAAGGCATAGTCATTGAACCAGATAGTAAAGCAATATTTTCTAGGAACTAGGGGAAGAGAGGATAGAAAAAAAAAAGAAAATATGGGTATCAAAGGGTACAGTATTTCAGTTTTGTAAGAAGGGTAAGTTCTTCAGATCTAGTCCAAAACAATATGGTTATAGGTAACAATATGTTTTTTTGATACTGAAAATTTGCTAAGACACTAAATTTTAAGTATTTCCGCTACTAAAAGAAAAAGGAAAAAAAAATAATTATGTGAAGATTAATTTTACTTAACAGATATGTTAGCTTGTAGTTATTATTTCATAATGTATAGTATATATCGAACCATCTAATGTATAACTAAATACATCCAATTTTAAATTGTCCACCAACCTTAAAAAAAAACAGAATAATATCCAAACTAAAACAAACAGTGGAAAAAAAAAATTAAGTAAAAGATTAGAAAACACAAATGGACCACAATAAAAAAATCCTGTCCAGGACCTTCCTTGAGGCTCAAGGGGTTAAGCACAGCACGATGAAGCAATCCGTGGCCTCTGCAGCACGAGTTCAATCCCCGGCCAGCCAGGGAGAAACCCACATGGCGAAACAGACTCCTCCTGCCTTGCCCGCTGCTCCCCTCAGCAGTGCACTTCAGTCAATCTGCCTGTTCTATTCCTCACTCTGTCTCTGCTGGATCCTCTCAACCCCCCCACATCTCTGGCCTGTACCCCAGCTCTTGTATGCTTAAATAAATAAATCTTAAAAAAAAAAAATCCTCTCCAAAGTGGAACTGACATCTCAAAAAGAAAGTGGAGGTACAGTATTTTGAAAAATTAATAACCTAGATATTTTTCAAAACCAATATATCAGACATGGATTCAAGAAATATTATAAGTACCAAACTAAATTTAAGATTAAGGATGGAATTAATAGAGTTGAGTTGCTTGATTAATGCTGAATGAGCTTTCATCTTGTAGCAGTGTATAATCTACAACCAGAAAAAATTATGTCTTTACTGGTAAGGTCATACCACCTGAAGTTGAAAATTGTTAAGTCCTTATTATTCAGATCTAAATATATATAAATTCTAGATGGAAAAATAATGTTTAACAGGTTTCACAGGCTTTTGTTTCCTATTTAAAAAAATAAAAAGGAATTTCCCCAAACTGATTTATATTGCATTAAAATCCCAATAATATTCTAAACAAGGTACTTTGTGGATATTAAAATGCTGATATTATATTATATGGAAAGATTATATAAAATGCTGATATTATATTATATGGAAAAAAAACAACATTATTTGCACAAAGATTAAGAAATAGAGAAATGGAACAATTAGTTGGGGCTATAAATCTAGCCCCAGTGCTGTTCAAGCCACAGATGTAAAGAAATAATTGCCCTTTGTAGATCTGACCTCTAATCCTCTTGCAAGATCCTGCACATAATTTTGCATCTCTCATTGGTCAATTGGGTTCAGAATAAAGAGCAGAGTATTTTAAATCCATGAGGATAGTTGAGTATCTAAGTAGAAGGAGGTAGGTTTGTAGATGTATATATGGTGAAGTATCAACATTCATTGCAGGGCCATTCCGGTGGCGCAGCGGTTGGGCGCTGGGTTGTGAAGCTGCCCGCAGCCTCTGTAGCACCGGTTTGATCCCCCGGCTGCTCCCGGCCACTGGAGGAGGGTCCCGCATGGCGCGCAGACCTCTCCTGCCGCCTGCTGCTCCCCTCAGCAGTGTGCTTTGGTCATTCTGTCTGCTCTGCTCCCCGCTCTGACTCTGGTGAATTCTCTCACCCTCCCGCACTTCTGACTATACCCAGTGCTTGTATAAATAAATAAAAAATAAAAATAAAATAAAAAGGAGTTCATACCCAAAAGTTTAAAAAAAAAAAAACATTCATTGCAGTGTGATATAAAAATTGAAACTTTTTTTGGACACCGATATTGGATTTTTTTCTTATAGTAGCTGGTGAACCCTGGTCAATATTCTCAGATTTGTTCACAGGCAGGACAACCTCTTCACTACGTGTATTTCAATCATGGAATCCCTGTCCACAGCTTGTATTGGAGGCAATAATTCATTGTTTCGTAATAGGGCTAGACTGCACAGATTTCAATTATCTGATTCAAGGCCCAGGAAAACCTACATATCAGTTGTCACACTCAAAACTCAGTTTCACAAAGAAACTGCCTTAATGCTGCTCATATTCATGTTTCAAATTTAATTAATTAATTTAATTTTAACTGAGGTGATATCAGGATACCTCCATAAAGTGTTACCACCATAGTGTGCCCACTATTAATGTACCCATATTCTGCCGCCTTAGACCATTGTGCTTCCTCCTTCTTTGTTCTTACCACCCACTTGCCCCCTCAGTTCTATAAACAGCTATCAAGCGTTAGTTTTTCATCTTGTCCTTATCTGACTATTAATTTAGTTACTTTGTATACCCTATATTAGTGATGCCATCCTGTATTTATCTTGCTACTTCTGGCTTATTTCATATAGCATTATCCCTTCATGTTCCATCCATGTTGCTGCAAATGGCATGAGTCTAATCTTTTTTGATGAGTAGTATCCCACTGTGTGTATATGTAATGTGTGTCTTAGCTTTTTTCCACAGTGTAGCTATAGTAATGCTACAATAAACATGGATGCAAGTTTCCTTTGGATTACTGTTCTGGAGTTTATTTTTAACTTTTTTTATGTTTATTTCTTATTTATACAAAAACCGGGATACAGGCCAGATGAGCGGGAGAGTGAGAGGATTCACTAGAGTGGGGAGCAGACTGACGAGGGGAGCAATGGGCAAGACAGGAGAGGTCTGCTAGCCATGTGGGTTGCCCCAAGGCCAGCGGGGATTGAGCCAGCACTGCAGAGGCTGCAAACAGCTTCACAGTGCTGCACTCAACCGCCTGAGCCACAAGGGAGGCCCTGGAGTTTTTTAGATTGTTGCATAGGAGTGGAAAGACTGGGTTGAATGACAGATCCATGTTTAATGTTCTGAGACACCTCCACACTGCCTGCCACAAGGGATAGACCAGTGTGCATTCCTACCATTAGTGTAGGAGAGTTCTCTTTCTCTACATTCTCTCCAGCATTTGTTTCTGGTCATTTCCCAATGGGCCATTCCCACACCAGCCATAGCTCATTGTGGTATGCTGCTCTTTTCAAATAACAATTCTGCCTGAATGTATAGACCCTGTGACACAGGTGTTGTCTGATACCCACTGTAAAGGGTGTAAAGCAGAACTGAAAGGAAAAGGGGACTTGATGCTTAAATTATTATCTGCTCTTAGTTTATCTAAAACTTTTTGTTTGCTTGCTTTTTGTTTTCAGCTTGGATAGCTTAATTAAGTTTCAGAAAGTCTTTGATTGTTGCATTTGCATCTACATTGTTGACATAATTACCATCATCATTGCTACTAATTCAGGTATTCTTGTTTCATTTAGTGGGTGACAAATGAGGTTTGTATACTGACAATTGAAACAATTCTCTTTATCTCAGTTCCTGAAGTCTCAATCAATCATAATTTTTTTATCATTACCATTATTTTGCTTCCTAAGTTTACAACTGAATGGTTGATAAAAATCCTTAAAGGTGGGAAGCACACATTCAGTGAAAGGCAAAAGTCACAAATTAATAGATTTATCTTTTCCAAATGTAAAGGGTGGAGATATTTATCCAAATGTTAACACAGGTGAGCAAAGAATGGGCCAGCTCTGCAGCAACAGTTTTGACCTTGGCTCAGTTTCTGCAGTTCTGTGATTGGCATATCCCCTCTGGCAGTAGGGTCAGACCCTGACTCACTCACCCCTACTCTAGGACACATCATGTTCTGCTGGTTGTCCTCCAAGGACCCTATGGGTTACACATCCTCACCAGCAGCACATGAACAAAACAGGCACCCTTACCCAGGCTCCCAATTCCATTAGCCAGCCATTTTAGACAAAGGTGACTGAAGATGGTGCATGAAGTTAGTGGCCCCACTTCTAGATATCCCCCAGATAGCTCTTCTACCCTTACAGCCAGTGAATTTGAGGGGCCATTATAGTATTAAGAGATAAACTACACACCGTGTCAAAATCCATATTTTTCAAAAAACACTTTTTAAAAAATTGTATTCATTTTTATGTAGAAGAACTCAGGTATAGAACAGAGGTACAGGGTGGGGGTGAGAGGGTTCACCAGAGGCAGAGTGGGGAGCAGAACAAACAGATCTACTGAAATACACTGCTGAGTGGAATAGTGGGCGAGACAAGAGAGGTCTGCTGAGCCATGTGGATCAGCAAACTGGCTGGGGATCAAACTCAGGCCATAGAAATGATAGCACTCAAACTTAACCCCTAGGCCACCATGGAGGCCCTTTAAATCCAATACTAAAATTGTATCAAAAGTATATTATACAAGTATACAAAATATAAGTTTAAATATTTTTAATATTGTAAGGAACAGGTGATTCTTTAAATAAAGTGTGATATAACCCTGATGATTCAATTTAAAATCATATTTGTGTAAAATATTTGGTGTTTTGGACAAGCGTTATGCTAAAATTTTATTTTTTGTTATTAAATTTATTTGTTTTCTTACTTTGTTTTTCATTTTTGTGCAGTATTTGATTTCTCCCCTCGTATGTAGTCCTATAGTTTTCCCATCACTATAGTACCCGTGACACATCACCACAGTACCTTGTGCTCTGCCCTCTCCTGTTTGACCCCTCTCTCCTCTTCCCCTTATGCTTGTTTCAGATGTATGGCCAGCTTGCCAGTTTTGTCTTTTTTTTTCCTAACCCTTTGTTCAGTTTCTCTATATTCAAAATATAAATGAAAACTTCTGATACAGTTTTAACTGTATAGTCACAATGAAAACCAGTTATGGGCCTCCCCAGTGGCGCAGCGGTTGATCACTGGGTTGTGAAGCTGCTCGCAGCCTCTGAAGCACTGGTTCGATCCCCGGCCATGGGGTGAGGGTCCCACATGGCACAGACCTCTCCTGCCCGCTGCTCCCCTCAGCAGTGTATTTCGTCAGTCTGTCTGTTCTGCTCCCTACTCTGGCTCTGGTGAATTCTCTCATGCTCCCGTGCTTCTGACTGTACCCAGTGCTTGTATAACTAAATAAATAAATCTTTAAAAAAAAAAAAAAAAGAAAAAAGAAAACCAGTTATATACACTGTATTTGAAAGGATGAATTTGCACTTTTTTTTTTTTTTAATCTGACATGGGATGACCTTTCTGTTTTCTTCTTTGACGTCCTATCTCTAGGATTCCCTTCTGAACTCAGGCCTACTCTTCCTGGAGGCAGGTGCTTTGTCTGCAAGAGGAACCAGCAGATCCATGGAAATCCCTGGGCTGCAGTGGTGTTGGGTGTCTACCTTGCTTTTCACAGCATGTAATATCTGTCTGTCTCTTTTCTTCTAACCTTAACATATTTTCCACAATTCTGTGATGCCAAACACAAACCTGCACCATCCAGGGGTGAGAATTGTACGCATTTAAGTTTCAGCTATTGCAGTTAAAGTAGTGTATTTTCAAACAGTGTGTCTAAAACAGTGTGTTATAAATAAACTGTATTCTTGTATGCATAAGAAACTGTAAGAAAATATACTGTTTTCAAGTCAGGAAGGTAACAATGAATTCATTTGCTGACTGAACAGGAATAGATAAAATAAGATTACATATGGCTAGGCTCTATTCTTGTTCATCAGTGACAACTTTCTCTGTTGTGCTCCCTGATGTTGTGTACAGAGATACGAATTCTTGGTTTGTCAAACTGTGGGGCTCAGTATCTGCCTCTCTTCTTCTAAAATAAAACCCAGGGCCTCCCTGATGGCGCAAGGATTAAGATGCAACCTATGAAGCAATCTGTGACCTCTGCAACACGAGTTCGATTCCCAGCTGGTTAGAGAGCAACCTGAATGGCGCATCAGACTTCTCTTGTCTTGCCAGCTGCTCCCCTCAGCAGTGTATTTCAGTCAGTCTGCATATTCTGTACCCCACTATGTCTCTAGTGAATCCTCTCACCCCCCTCCCACACACCTCTGGCTTGTACCCCAGCTCTTGTATGCATAAATGAATAAATCTTTAGAATAAATAAATAAATAAAATGAAACCCAGATCCCTTTGTTCGCAAGAATGTAAAAGTTGTGAAATACATTTTAGATAATTGTAGCTAGTCTTAAACAATGACTTGCATGGGTATAGTGATCATTCATAATTTGTGCATGTTGCTATTTCATTGGTCTAACCCGAGTCCCCTTCTTCCCCCTATTCCATAGGGTTTAAAACTTTAGACCCCTATGTCAGACTGTGTGGATTTTAAATTCTGTTTTTGCCACATACTTAACCATGTTGTAACAGGGTGGTCCCCAGGCAAAGGGGAGGCTCCAGGTTCCCTTCCCCACCCAAAGAATGGTGGAGCTGAGCAGGGAAGAGAAAAAACTGGAGCAGAAACTGAGGCAAGGAGGTAGGAGAAGGAAGGGAGGAGGATGGAGAGCCAGAGGAAACCTGGAGGAGGCACATGGAGCAGAGACAAGCGAAGAAGCTGTGTTTGCTTCCTGGCCTTGCACTGGTTGAAACAGATGTGGGTGAGAGGTCTGTCAGGAGGTGACAATGACAGCTTTTGTCTTGATTTTGATTTTGCTCTTTTCCTCCTAAACTTGTCTGTCTGTTTCTGACCCTTTTCTATGGGTCTCCAACACAAGGTACCTTAAACTTGTGGCAGGCTTTCGGTTTCAGTGGCCCTGCTTTGGGCCAAACTGGTTTGCCTGGACATTTACCCATAAGGGAATAGGTAACTTTGGGTACTTAATTTGGAAAATTTGTGTTTCCATATATAGGTCTTATATGTATTGTCTCGATGCAGCAGATGGCAGAACCTATTTAGAATGGGCAGATTTGGGCCTCCCTGGTGGAACAAGGGTGCTAAGACTCAACCTATGAAGCAATCCGCAGCCACTGCAGCACAAGTTCAATCCCAGCCAGGGAGCTACCCACATGGTGCAGCAGATCTCTCCTGACTCACCTGCTACTCCCCTCAGCAGTGTATTTCAGTCAATCTGCCTGTTCTTTTCCCTGCTCTGTCTCTGGTGAATCCTCTCAGCCTTGATACTTCCGGCCTGTACCCCAATTCTTGTATGCATAAATAAATAAATCTTTAAAAACAATAGAATGAGCAGGTTTGGGGATTCTGCAGTGCCTCTTTCATTGTCCTGTAATAATGTGACTTTGAATAATTTCCTCTGAACCAATTTCTTAATATGCAAATGAATAGTAAGAATTGCATTTATCTCCTGGGGTTCTTATGAGGATATAATGGGTTAAAAATGCAAATCAGGAGGAGAAAGAGACAGTAAAGAGGAAAAGAGGACACCTCACAGAGTGTTGGAGTTTGTTTTAACTCTATTATGCTGAACTCTCTCTGCCACTCACTGTTAGAGACTGGAATAGATGTTCAACTTACTATTTCTGTGTTCTGGTGCTTTAAATAAATTAAGCAGGTTGAATAAATGAGAGTGATTTATACAGCTAAGAATCAATTTGTAGTTGTGTATCTATGATATTATCAACCTTGTCCAATCTTACGGCTTAATTGCTATGAACATTCTGACAATTTATTGATGTAATTTTCCATTTTGACCATTGGGTTGTTTTCATCTGGAAGCCTCACCAGCACAAGTTCAGCAATACAAATCACAACTAGTACCACCACATATAAAATTTTTTTCTACTTTAGAAAATAGCACTATGCAGTTGCTTGTGCAAGATATCTGAATAACTTGTGTGCTGAAGCACTTTGTCCTTGTTCTCCATCTATTTCTTTTTTTTAAGATGTATTTATTTATGCATACAAGAACTGGGATACAGGCCAGAGGTGTGTGAGGTGAGAGGATTCACCAGAAAGAGTGGGGAGCAGAATAGGCAGATCTACCAAAACACACTGCTGAGGGGAGCAGTGGGTGAAGCAGGAGAGATCTGCTCTGACATGTGGGTATCTCCCTACCCAGCTGGGAATCAACTTGTGCTGCAGTGGCTGGTGATTGCTTGATAGTGTTGTCTTTAACCCCTGTGTCATCAGGCAGGTCTCTTCACCTATTTCTGTGAGCAACACTTGCTTCTGAATTTTCATTAGTCTATCATGATTGATCCTTATATTATCAATAAAATATTCTCAGTTTTTCCCATCCGAAGTAAGATTTGCTCTGTCTTCTTCAATTATTCCACATCTGTCTACCTCTTGGTAATATGAGTAATAATAATTATTTTCTATATCCAAAGTTTGGTGTTCCTCACTTTCATTATTAGTAAAAATTAAGCCTGGTTCATGTTATCTCTCACTTATGTAAACAGTTTCTTTTAGACTTAATTGTAATCTACTTGTATTTAATTCCACTGGGCAATTTCCACTCCCCCTTTTAATTGGTGTCTTACCAGCATGTAAGGCTCCAACCTGTATCCCTTCTGTATCCGTGACCTCCCCATCTCTGTGGAACGTTTTTTTTTTCCTCCTTTCCATTTTCCTAGTAATTCTACTTAAGAGTGAATATTTTTCAAGTTTCTCCCCTAAGTCCTGTTACCAATTTATAAAAAAAAACTATTTTTTATCTCATTCATTCAGTTTTCTATATTCTCTTTTATTTCTGGTCTTTCTCCTTTCAATTGGTATTTGTAAAGTATTCTAATGGGTCTTCCAAAATGTAAATTACATCATTTCAACCCCTTTCCTAAAAGTTTTCATATATTTTCTACTTATCCTCAGATTAAGAAAAAATCTTATATACTCTATTGATTTACATGTTTTCCCCTGTGGTGACTTCCACTTACAGCATCACATTATGTTAATCTCTAGCTAATATTCTTCTTTATCATGAAATATCTGCAGTTTTGTGAGTTCACCTTCTCTGTTGCCTCTACTGGCAAAATTCATTTCCAGGGCCTTTGTCAGACTTACAGTGAGTGATGTTCACCCCTAAACTCAGACACTAGGAAGGATCTTCCTCAGATATCTAGGAGTAGTTTCTGACTGAATGAGTTCTTACACAAAACCTTGGTCTTTCCTTAACATAGCACCAAGCAAACTCTAAGTGTCTGCCTAGGTATTGATCCTCACTATGAAAGTCTAAGAATAAAGAAGGGTGAATACATATCTGTTCTCATCACTGAATCACCTCTGCCTATCTCAGAACTGGCATTCAGAAGCAGTTCCATTCTTGTCAAAATTAAAAATGAACATTTTATTTCATATGCTATGATAGTCATGCTTTGTTAAACTTTCTCATTTCATTGGCTAAGCAATTCATCAAAAATGGTATAAAGTAGTATCCAAACTTTTCTGGGCTTTTATTTTAGTGGGAGAGTTGTGGAACCCTCAATAAAATATTTAAATTATTGTTAGGAGTTTCATAATACTTATTAAACTTGTTAGAAATTGTTTTCCTTTTTAGTATATACCAAAGGTTTTAGAAACTATGAATCAATTGTGATTTTGATCAAATAGCTTTCCCAAAGTATTAGAGTGTAACAGTTAAAAGACTTCTGCACATTTGCTAGTTGCATAGCTTTGGGCAAGTTCCTTATTTTTCCATAAATCAGTTTATTATCCCTAGAATGGACATCATTATAATAATGAAAGTAAGTTAATATTAATAAATTAAACAAAGATGTTGAAGTTAGGGTGTGAAATTTTTGCATTTAGAATATCAGTGAGTTAGTGCCAGTGATAACATGTCTCCTGGCATGTGTGGGTAGAATTAGCTGGCACTGAAAGAATCTGAAATTATCTAGGAAAATAACACATTACTGGTAAAGGTAATGAGGTCCCAGAAATTTTTCACTGTTGAGGTGGTGATTAAATTGTCACAATGTTTTAATGTTTAGTGGCTAGTTTGACATTAATTACTGTCAATTTTTAAAATAAGTCTGAACTGAAATGTAGTGTATATATATATATATATATACACATATATATGTATATATATATTTCTTAGAACAAAATATTTTCATAACATTTCAAAGATATAGCTTAAAGGATATTGTTAGTAATATTACTTGAAACTATGTAATATAATTGCAAATCACTATCACAATGTAGTGTGAATGAAGTTGAGGCTTTTCTCTACCCACCCCCAATCCCCAGCCACTAGCCTCTATGACAGCCACCTACTGTCTTGCCTTCCTCCTGGGATTGGAGGGTATGGGCCCAGGCCATAAAAGGGTAAAACTCTGAATTGTTTAAAATCATGGCATGCTGATACAATGAATATTGTGATGTGGGGAAGAATATGACAGTATGTTCTCATATGAGAAGGTATCTACCATGATTTATTATCTATAAAAGCAAGTTTTATTACCCAGTACTTGGCTATGTGTTGTGAAGGCATGAACAAGGCAGGTTCGCTATCAATTTGGACAGATGGAAAATGGAACCCTCAATACAATTTATAGGCCTTTAATATTGAATCCAGAGAAACAGGGCATAGGCTCACCAGGCAGTGAGGCTGGCATGCAAGGAAGCAGGCACAGGCCAGGCAGGGGAAGTTAGGAGGCTGGGAGGCAAGCAGCCCTCCCCCTGCCCCCAGTCTCCACACTTTCTCTCAGCCTCTCTCTGGCCTCTCTGGTGTTCTCAGTCTCCAGTCTCACCTCAGAGTGATCCTCCTCTCCTTACCACCCTTGCCTTTAGCCCGGCCCCTAGGCATAGGTGTCCATAATCATAGACTTGTGTGCCCTGGGCCCATACCCTCCATCCCCAGGAGGAAGGCAAGACTGTAAGTGGCTGTCATAGAGGCTAGTGGCTGGGAGTTGGGGGCAGGTGGAGAAAAGCCTCATAACTTCATCCACCCTACATTGCAACAGTGATTTGCAAGTACGTTACATATATTAATATAATATCTTCCATCCCTGCTTTTATCAGTGATATATAATATAATTTGTACATTTTTCTGATCTTTTCACCAACTTAGTGTTTCCATGACTTCATTTCCAGATCATGCAGATATTATTTGTCACATTCTGCAATTCCATTTATGATCCACGATATGAGCTCCTATCAAGCTCTCCACTTCTCTATTTAAACATACCTCCTCTTTCTGTCTGAATGTCAACAGCTCTAATGCTCTGCTCTGACTACATACCACTCCCAGCACTCCATGGCCCTCACCCCATGGCCCTTTTATCACTCAGAAGAGAATTCACACTTCAGGTCCCAGACAATTAACCATCTTCCGAAAAAAATTAAGAAAGTAAATAAATGTCTCCCTCTAGAGGAATTCAGATTCCCACCTTATTAATGTTCATAGATCATTCATTTCCCCATTATAGGTCTTATAACACTTGTGTGGGGTAAATGGAAGTTATCAGGCATTTTCTGCCTGATAGGTGTCCTCTCATCATTAGCATCAATGATCCACACCTGTGCCTGATGGTGGGCACTTGGAGTATGGTGTGGGCTGTGTAATGAGCACACTTGAGCCGAGCGCATAAGAGCATATGAGGGCAGTGTCAAAGAGGATGGGTGGCAGCAGAGGACATGCGGTGGCAGTGCGGAGTGCAGTACAGACCAGCAAAAAGACCAGGAGAGGATGACAGAGATCTCAGAGAGAGCAAAGATTCACCAAGAGTCAATATATTACCTTTCCTGTTTCTTTTTTCACTATTTCACCTGACCTCCCTGCCTGCACTACACCTGGATGCCTCACTACAAATGGAGTAGAAAGATCATTAATAGCCTGAAAAAAAAAAAAAAAACACGGAGGACTTCAGGACTCTCCTTTACCTGTCTGCCTGAATCAATAAAAAACTGCTCTGTGCCCTGCTGGCTCTTCAACTTGTCATGTTAGGAGTGTGTTGTTATTTGATAGATATGTTAGTCGGCTGAATTATAAATATGAGGGAAAATCTCCTATACATTATTGCCCATCATTTTATCATTGTTCCCTGGCACAGAATCTTACATAGTAGCTATTTACATAGTAGGGATAAAAATTATTTATTTGATGTATAGGAGTTATTTTTTACACGGTTATTTATTTACCAATCTATAAATGTTTTCTCTTTGGAGAATAAGTATGTAGAGAATCTTATTTTCCCTCTATTTAGGAAGGCATATTTTGACTTTTTTTTTTTTTTTACAGTGAACATTAATTTACCCTTAGTATTAGAAAAATTAAAATATGTCACATTTTTTTCTATAGGACTTTCCAGCCAGACTTCAGTTTCCAATCTAGTACTGGCCCATATGTCAAAGTGATGCAATCAGAATGAATGACAAGAACATATTACATCATCACTGATTGTTCTGAAATACATTATTTCTCCCTGAGATTGGTAATTCTTTTTAAGTTCCTTCAGCAAATATAGCAAAAACTAGCAGCTTCATTGTTGGTATCTAAAACAAAACAGTACCTATGGTAAAATTAAAATACAAAATCATAGGGCCTCCCTGGTGGTGCAAGGGGTTAAGATGCAATCTATGAAGCTTCCTCAGCCTCTACAGCATGAGTTCAATCCCCCCAGCCGGCCATGGAGGAACCCACATGGCACAGCAGACCTCTCCTGGCTCACCCTCTGCTCCCCTCAGCAGTGTACTTTGGTCAGTCTGTCTGTTCTGTTCCTTGCTCTGTCTCTGGTGAATCCTCTCAAACCTCACACCTCTGGCCTATACCCAAGCTCTTGTATGCATAAATAAATAAATCTTTAAAAAATAATAAAAAAATAAAAATAAGATCATATGTAGTGTAAGCAGAGTTCATCTCTTGATTAAATATTCCTTTAACACATAGATCCTCTGCTGTGTTTTTTATGTATGTACATATTACCTTTTCCATTTCTTATAGAATAATTACAATACAGTTTTAAATTCTTTAAATATTCAGTATAATAGAATATTTAAAGAATTTAAATATTCTGAATGATCTGAATAGAATAACTACAATAACTATACTGAATATACTGAATAGAACAACTACGATACTGAATAGAATAACTACAATACATTTTTAAATTATTTTTTTTAAAGATTTATTTATTTATACAAGAACCAGGGTACAGGCCAGATGCGCAGGGGGGTGAGAGGACTCACGGGAGACAGAGCAGAGAGGGGAACAGAACAGGCAGACTGACGAAATTCACTGCTGAGGGGAGCAGCGGGTGTGACAGGAGAGGTCTGCTGCACCATGTGGAACCCTCGCCGGCTGGCCAGGATCGAACAGGCACTGCAGATGCTGAGGACAGCTTCACAGCACCACGAGGGGAGGCCCACATTTTTAAATTCTTTAAATATTCAGTATAAAGCTATACCTCAGTAGAATAGAGTAAATTAAATGTTATGAATTATGGTTTAGGGTGACTTAAGATTATTGGCACGCTACTGATTTGTCAATCGTCTTTGTAACAGGTCGTGCAGAATCTCTGTGGCTCAATGAAGTTGTCCCTAAAATTTTATATTTTCCAAAGATCAAACTTAGGAATTGAATGCAAGGTATACTTATATCCTATAGATATATCCCCTGGGATGCTTACAGATAATAATGATAATTGAACAACAACAACAATGATATCAGGATGGAGAGTTTATAATTACTAAAGCATTAAAGTTAATTTTAAAACATTTATGTTTGCAAGAAAGACATCACTGCAGTCATTTTAAAACATTTACCCTTGAATTAGTGTAAATTACAAAGATCTCATTTACCACTAAGAAAAAACAAAAAAGTGGTTAAGGCCTAGTTTCAATTATGTTTCTGTTGTTTAAATAATCCCGATTCATATTGAGTCCTGACTTACACTGATAAAACAGTAAACTGGTGTGTGCATGCATGTAAAACAACTGAAGTTGCCATATGGATAAAATATGGTCTGTGGGATCTAAGGAGCATTAATAAATGTCATTAGTGGAAGAGGGTGAGACTGTCATTCAGGAGAGAAACATTTTTTTTTCCCATTTTTAAGTGAAGAACACAGATCTCAAGTAATAAGGAAAAAAAAGTGAAAAGGAAACTTTCTAAGACATCTGGACACACTTCAATGAGAAGTATAAAGGATAAAGGGCTCTAATGAGACTGACAGGCAAACCATCTCAGGTGATGTGCAGAAGAAAGGCTCGGGGACCAAGAAAGGGTTCTACACAAATGATTTTCAGTAGAATTCAATAGCTCTGTCCAGAATTACAGAGATGTTGAAATAGCACTTAAGACAACACAAGCATATGCGTGTTGGCCAGGACTATCTGAACTGATACAAGAGAATAGACATGAGAACTCTGGCTGGTAGAATATTCAGTTTCTGGCTCAAATATGTTTAATTTGAGCTTAAATGAGTTAGTACCTGGAAAATTGTGACAACTTTGAGATGAACACAGGCTATAGGTTGGTAAAACCATAAATATACCAAGAACACAAAGAAATTTAGTTTTCAGCAAGAGCAGTAGGGAGTAAGAGAAGTAGAAAGAAAAAAGATAACAAGACATTAGAAGAAAAGTGACCAAGTCTTGAGGATACTGGAAACTGTGCAAAAGAAAAAAGTGAACAGCAGACAAGGTGTTCTTCTTCAGCAGGATGGCTGTTGTTTTCTGAGCAGTGTTCTAATTCTATTTTTCCTTGCTGTGTTGCCATTATGAAAGTATTGTGTTATGATGTATGTGTCAATTATTTTGATATAAATACTTCTCCAATTCAGGAAAAGAAGGCGAATGTAGTACTTTCCATTTTGTAAGCGAAAACTTAAGGTGGGTCCTCTTTGGTGGCACAGGTGGTTGAGTGCAGTGCTGTGAAGCTGTCTGCAGCCTCTGTAGTGCTGGTTCCATCCTTGCCTGCCATGGAGCAACCCACATGGCACAGCAGACCTCTCCTGTCTCGCCTGCTGCTCCCCTCAACAGTGTATTTCAGTCCATCTGCATGTTCTGTTTCCCGCTCTGTCTCTAGCGACTCCTCTCACCCTCCCATGCATCTGGCCTGTACCCCAGTTCTTGTATAAATGAATACATCTTTAAAAAAAAAGTGAAAAAAAAAACTTAAGGCAAAATATTTCTATTACCCTAGTTAAACTGTGATGAGACTGTAGTATGTAGTGAGATTAGCTAAGGTGCTTCTCTCCTTGGAAAGGAGTTTAGAAACACATTGGGATTCTAGAATCTTCTGAATTTAGAACTTTAAATGGGTGTTCACCAACAGGGCAAGGATAGGAGACTTACATTCAAATTATGGGAAATATGGGCTTTCATAGCATGTAGCTAATGCTGCAGCTCCTCCACTTTCAATATTGACAATGACATATGTATCTAGAAAAAAATATGTGAGTCCAAGGCTATCGATCAATGAGAACATCAATATTGATGAGGACAGGATGAAGTTACCTGGATAGGCACCAAGACCAGAAAGAGTATCCCAATGATAAATGCACCCTCACAACTGAACCACAAAGATTTATCTTTAAAAATATTTACAAAGGACAGTAGTTTGTTTTTTTTAATATTTATTTATTTGTTTATACAAGAAGTGGGGTATGGGCCAGATGTGCGGGAGGGTGAGAGGATTCACTAGAGACAGAGTGGGGAACAGAACAGGTAGACTGATGAAATACACTGCTAAGGGGAACAGCGGGCGTGACAGGAGAGGTCTGCAGTGCCATGTGGGACCCTCACCGGCCAACCGGGATAGAACCGGCACTGCAGAGGCTTCAGACAGCTTCACAGAGCAGTGTTCCACTGCCTGTGCCACCAGGGGAGGCCCCCAACGGACAATAGTTTGAAATTTATCAAAACTCATTTATAATTCTGAAATTTTGCTGATCATCATCTGCTTTGAGAATGAATACATTCACATGATATGTCAATTTTTTTTTTTATAAATTTTATTGTTATATTCCCCATACAATTGCAGCCCCCCCATTCTGACCCCAATCCCTCCCCTCCCGCCCCCGCCCCCCTAAAAGTGTCTCTGGTTCATAGTTTTTTGTTGATTTTGATTTTCACTTTCTTATATTCATTTTCCTGGTCCCTTATTTAAGTTTTCTAGATTCCTGCTATGAGTGAGACCATCCGGTATTTTTCTTTTTCTTTTTGGCTTATTTCGCTGAGCATGATCCCTTCCAGCGCCATCCATGTTGCTGCAAATTGCATGTGTTTATCTTTTTTGAATGCTGAGTAATATTCCATGGTATATATGTACCACATCTTCTTGATCCAGTCATCTATTTTTGGGCATTTGGGTTGTTTCCAAAGCTTAGCTATTGTAAACAGTGCTGCTATAAACATAGGGGTGCAGGTGTTCTTTGGAATTGATGTTTCTGTGTCCTTTGGGTAAATACCTAGGAGTGGAATTGCTGGATCATATGGAAGCTCTATGTTTAGTAGATCCAGAAATCTCCACACAGCTTTCCACAGTGGTTGGACCAGTTTGCACTCCCACCAAGACTAAAATGTTAGACTTCCTGCTAGTACATTTCAATGAAGCCTAAAAATGATAAAGTGAAGAAATAAAAGAAATGCTATAAAATTTATGTAACACATTTATGAAGCAAATCATAACACATTCACTCCTAATAAATTCTAATCATCTGCAATAATCTGAGTTTGTCCAAAGGATCACCGGGCAACCTTTGATGTCAACATGGAACATAAAGATAGAGAATTTGCAGATAAAATTTTAGAAATCTCAAAGAACAAAAGGAGCAAAGGTGAAAGGACTCCTTTTTTAAAAAGTAGGTATTATTTGGGCCTCCCCTCATGGCGCAGCGGTTGAGCGCTGGGATGCAAAGCTGCCTGCAGCCTCTGTAGCACCAGTTTGATCCCCGACCACTGGCGAGGGTCCCACATGGTGCATCAGACCTCTCCTGCCATGCCCGCTTCTCCCCTCAGCAGTGTATTTCATCTGTCTGCTTGTTCTGCTCCCCATTCTGACTCTGGTGAATTCTCTCACCCTCCCACGCTTCTGACTGTACCCAGTACTTATATAAATAAATAAATAAATCTTTAAAAAAATAAGTAGATATTATATAGATAGATGGACCAATGTTTGCCTTGAGAGAAGGGTGAGGGGAAGCAAGCCATAGTATTCTGTCATTGGTCACCTGATCATGGGTCTTAAACCCTAATGGGATCATGGGAACCAGGTTGCTCACTATCAGAGAAAAATGTAAATAAGGAAGATTACAATAAATCCTGTGGTGCTAGCTTAGAATAGGAGGCATCAGAATAAAACCATGTTTCTTTTAATAGAGAAATGAAGAGATTATGCAAGATAGAGAGAGATGATGTATGACATAGACAAGTAGACAGCTGATATTTAAATTTAAAAAGTTACTTTAAAATACGTATTCTATTGCTCAGAGACTTTCAGGCTTGCTCCAGCTGGGGCTAACCTGCAAATATCTCTGATGTCCAAGCAGACCGAACATCCCTAATAAGTCCCAGGAAGTAACCTATCTCTTAAATTTGTCTAACTTCTTGCACGATTTCTTTGCTCTGCTTTTATTACTAACATTTAATGACTCTATATATTAAAATTCTATTTTACCCACTGAATGGTTTTTGTATCCTTATTGGGCCAGGACAGATGCAAAGATTTTGAGTAGAATGTGTTAAGGAAGTCAACAGATGTGATTCAGACTTTTGGAGGTGCAAGGCCAAAAGGATCTGCTCTTGGTGGTGAGCAGTAGGTTTGTTGGTCCCTATCTCAAATATGTTTACTACATCTCTATGAGATTTAACCTTTGCAGCTCAATAGGGCACCTGTGATTTTTTTTTTTTTTTACCTTGGCAGGTAACTGAAGTTTATGGCAGTCTGGTCCAAATAGAAGTGGCTATTTTTATATAAACAGGGAGGGGTTATATATGTGTGGTTCCCTTTGCAAAATAGCAAAGGGTTATATATAAAAAAAGGGGATATATATGTGTGGTTCCCTTTGCAAAATAGCAATAGCACTCAGTCACATACTACTGTCAGATTTTGAACCACGTATGTGGAGTCTGGCTTGTATTGCAGAAAATATTGAGGCAAGATTAAAGATTTTAGACATTAAGGATAAAACATTTTGTTTCATTAGAAATGCAGTGACACTGGGCTTCATTTAGATTGAACTTTTAGCTACTGAGAACCGGAGCCAGGTAAATATCATAAGACTGGCTACATTTGAAGTTAGGAAAGGAATGAGAAATGCTCCCCCTGATTCCTTTAGATTCTGTTTAAATATGACAATGGTGTATGAAACTAAACATCGTATTTGGGGACCAGAAACTGTTCTGGGTTCCCTGCTTTAAGAGATGGGCAGTGCCATATTTTCTCTGTGTCATTGAAGTATGGCCAACATTATAAACAATTATAACTCTAGATTCTAATGCTAATCCAAATAAGAAATGTGGGATTAAAAAGTGACCTGATACATATTTTAAAGTAACTTTTTAAACTTAACCATTATCTATCTATTTATCTATGCCATGCATCACCTATCTCTCTCTCTCACTTCATCTCTCCATTTCACTATTAAAAGAACCATCTTTTTATACTGATGCCTCCTACTCTAATCTAGTACCACAGGGTTTATTCTAACCTTCTTTCTTAGTTACAACATCTTCCTCTAACAGTGAGCAATCTGGCTCCTATTATCTATTATTTAGTTACTTATTTGCTGAGTCCTAGTAGACTCATAAAGTAGTTTCAGAACTGCTAACCAGTACTGCTGAGAGAAACAAATTTACCTATTAAAGTGTTTATACACAGTTATTTTCATTTTACCCTGACTGTATCCAGCTAAAACACTGCTTAGATCAACTCCTTTCCCCTACTACCTTGGGGGAATGGGTAGGGAGGGGGGAGGTATGTTGTGTGCTTGTATTACAGTTACACTCATTTGTTACTGTTTGCATTCCATTCTGAGAGTCCCAATACTTCTGACTGTATTTGTAAATCTGAGTATCTGTAAAGTTCATTCTTATACTTATATAAACCTTAACAAATGCATGGAATCATTTATGCACCATAGACCATAATGAACAGTTCCTTCAACATAAAGTCCCTAACTGATATTGAGAAACTATAAAGCCATCTTTGTGAAAAATAACTCCACTATATGTATGGAAGGTAGATCCATCCAAGCATCAAGAATTTATCTGCCTCAGAATGTGGACATTAAGGAATCCAAAAACATAATAAATATCCTTATAACCAATATAAACAGGTCATTTGGTAATGAATTTAATTTTATGATGATTGCATATTGTTAAACTTGAACCAGTATTAAAGTACACTTAATATTTAGTATTTACAGGTTTTTTTGTTTTGTTTTGTTTTTTGTTAAAAATGATAAAAGAGTTTGCATTTAAATTGGGACTCTGGGGCCTCCCTGGCGGTGCAAGGGGTTATGAAGCTATCTGCAGCCACTGCAGTTCAAATTTGATCCCCAAAGGACCAGGAAGCTACCCGCATGGTGCAGCAGACCTCTCCTGACACGCCTGCTGCTCCCTTCAGCAGTCTATTTCAGTCAATCTGTCTTTTCTGTTCCCCACTCTGTCTCAGATGAATCCTCTCACCCCTGCCCCTCTGGCCTGTACCCCAGTTCTTGTATGCACAAATAAATAAATCTTTAAAAAACTAAATAAATTGGGACTCTGTTCTTAGTATTTTTCCTAATTTTTATTTAGTATTTATTGGGTTGCCTTTTTTTAAAATTAGATTTATTTATTTATTTATTCCACAGAGGGCCGTGATCAAGCCTGCAGTTCACAGTGCTGCACTCAACTGCCTGCACCACCAGGGAGGCCCATATTTTTAGCAGTCTCATTGTTGACTTGTTGATCTTGGGCAATCTGACTAAACATAATTTGGGATAAGAAATAAATTAACAGTGAAAATTGATCTTGGATACAAATTAACCTTGTGGTTAATTTAGCTACTACACTGCTCAGGAGCATTGAAAACTGGCCTCCAACAGAATAATATTTAGATTTCATGATATAGCATTTATTGGAGTGTGTGTGTTGCATTTCTTCTCTCCCTTGGGATAGTTAGCTTTATATATCAACTGGACTAACCAAGGGATGCCCTTATTAACATTCTTTCTGGGGGTATATGTAAGAGTGCATCCAGATGAGTTTAGCATTTGAATCAGGGGACTCAAAGAGCAGATTGACCTCTCCAATGAGGTCAGCATCAGAGATTCAGTGAGGACTCAAATAGAAAAAAAAGGCCAAGTAAGGTAGAATCTGTCACTTTTTCCATGCTTCAGTGTTTGAGCTGGATCATCTCATTTCATTTTTTTTCCAGCCCTCAAAACAGCATTTATATAACAAGCTCACCTAGTTCTGAGGTCCTCAATCACAAACTAAATTACACCAGCAACATTTCTCGGAAATTCTCAGCTCACCCAATCACATGAGCCAATTCCTTATGATAAATTTCATTAGATAGATAGATAGGTGGATAGATAGATAGATATGTGTATTATGCTGTATATAATAGAGATATATATTTATGTGGAAAAGATGACTAATACATCCTGACTATTCTTTCATCTTTTTTTCCCCTCAAGAGGAATGAAATTATGAAGACTTTGTTGAGGAAATTCTGGGAAGATAATAGAAATAGCTTGGTCTTTTTATTTATTTATTTTTTTTAGCTTATACTTGCATTCAGTAATCTTGACCCTGAACTCAAGATATTTCCATGTTGTCTGTAATAAGGTGGGGAAATCTGATGATAGGTCTCTGTTTTGAAAACTGTGGCTTCAGACCTAAGCCACTCCTATAGCACCTCTAACAGTAATACAGCTTACCTTCTATTCTCCATCATCTTGATTAATTTGTTTCTTTCATTTTTTATTTAACTCCGGCAGGAAAACAAGAATGTTCAGTATATAGCACAGGGTAAGGGTGAAGGAAATTCATTTTTATTAGATTCCTACTCTGTATTAAACTCTGTTTATTGGTTGTCATGAGCAATATGATTTATATAATTACTCTCTGGTGTGCTAGTACTTTTTACTCTCCATCTTCTCACTGCAGGCCCTTAGAAAGGATATAAGTATATTAATTGATTTTAGGTTGCGGGGAAATCCTATGAGGCACTTAGGAAATGAAATGACAAAAAGGGTTGGTCAGTCAGTCATATATCATTGAACAGGTTATTTCCATGGAAACTCTGGAAAAAATCCCACTGCTGCTGCTGAGAGCCCACATGGAATATCTTTGAATTGTCATCATAGTAAGCTGAGTTAATCACCAATCAGTAGCCTCCACTCATTTATAAAAATTGTTCCCACTGTGTTAACTTAGCTTATGCACCCTCCCTGCTTCAAGACTACACATCTCTGAACCAGAGAATTCTTTGTGAATGCACAAAACAGGGAAATAAATGCATTATGTTTGACTTGACTAGATACATTAAGGGAGGCACAAACAAGATAGTGACAGGAATCACAATGAGTACTATTAGTATTTTATTGATGAATAAACTTAGCCCCAAATATATATCTAAGTAACATGTCAAAGTCACAAAGTTAATAATATTCTAAATCTTTAAACCTAGATTGGATGAGAAACAGTACACTACTTTCTGCTCTATAAGATGCATTCCTGGGCCTCCCCTGGTGGCGCGGCGGTTGAGCGCTGGGCTGTGAAGCTGCCCGCAGCCTCTGCAGCACCAGTTGGATCCCATATGGCACACAGACCTCTCCTGCCACACCCGCTGCTCCCCTCAGCAGTGTATTTCGTCAACCTGCCTGTTCTGTTCCCTGCTCTGGCTCTAGTGAATTCTCTCACCCTCCTGTGCTTCTGACTGTGCCCAGTGCTTGTATAAATAAATGAATCTTAAAAAAAAAAAAAAAAGATGCGTTCCTTTTACTCTGTCTTGTCTCCTGCTGCAGAGTACTGCAAAAAATAAATAAGAGGATGGTTGAGTCTTTTGATAATCTGATGAAAAGAAATAGGTATCAATTATGTATTTATAGTCAAGAGTTGTGAGGAAAATATGCCTAGAATCCTAGAACGTGCCACCACACAAAAATCATTTCTCCTGGACCAGAAACTTACCTAGGCAATTTTAATTGAACTCTGACAAACATTTTCTCCTACTTAAAGTTATCATGAATCAGTGTTACTGGAGACCACTGCGAAATCAATGGTCTGACACTTTTAAAGGATTTTGTGGAACATCCTTTTTCTTCACTCTTTCAGTATCTGACTGGGAGCTGGACATGGTGAGAAACAAGACTTTACCTATATTTACATTATTTTTATTTTTTAAACTTTTTTCATATTTTAAAGAAAAGTAAAAATGCCCATCACCACACAATATAGACAATCCACTCTTGTTCCCAAACTCTACTTTCTAAATATTTAGAAACTTCTTTCAATATTAACTAGTTTATTTTTATTGGTTTTGTCTTCCCCTTAAGTTTATCATACAGGTGAAATCATCCAAAATATGTCTTTATTTTTCTAACTAATTTCACTTTTCATGATCCCCATAATTGCTTCCATTTTCTTGGAAATTACAAAATATTTCCTTATATGAGTATTATAGATATTCCTTATACAGTTATTTCTCAGTGGGAACTAATAATGCTTCCTTATAATACCTACTGTGCATAATACTACAATGAAAATCATAATGCATATAAATCTTCAAGATGATGGCTTCAATTTTTATTTTATAAAATAAAATTATTTATTTTAACAATATCAAATATCAACTCAAATACTTTGAATATTTGAATTTTTCAAATACTTTAGATGAACCAATGGTACTGATTTTTATGCTTGAAAAAGAAGTAGGAGTATGTATAGCCTTACAAAATACCAAATTCCATTTCTTGTATTTGTCCATCAGTCTTACTTTATTCATTAAATGAATGATTTTTAAGCAGATAAAATATGACATCTACACATAAACATACATGTACGCACAGACACACAAACCCATTACAAAACAAAAAGATTGATAAACAAATGGTGGTGAAGGGGCCTCCCTTGTGGCATAGGTGTCACTGCTGGAGTTGAGTTCAATCCCTGGTGGGGGAGCTAACCCACATATGGTGCTGTAGATCTCAGCTGTCTCAGCCACTGCTCCCATTACCAGTGTATTCCAGTAGATCTACCTGTTCTTCTTCCCACTGTCTCTGGTGAATACTCTCAACCCCCACACCTCTGACCTACACTCCAGTTCTTCTATGTGTAAACAAATAAGTAAGTCTTAAAATGTTGGTGAATATGCAAAGAAAAAGGAGCTCTTTTTTAAAAAAAAATATTGTTTTAAAATCTATATGTTGGGACCACCTTGGTGGTACAAATGGTTAACTCTCAGCACTATCAAGCTATCACCAGCCACTGGAACATGAGTTCAAACCCCAGCCAGCAAGTTAACCCACATGGCACAGCAGACTTCTGTCATCTACTCTGCTGCTCCCCTCAGCAGTGCATTTCAGTAGATCTGCCTGTTCTGCTTCCCACTCTGTATCTGGGGAATCCCCTCACCTCCACACCTCTGACCTACAACCCAGTTCTTGTATGCATAAGTAAATAAAAATAAATCTTTAAAAAAATCTACACCTTGATCTTGCTGTTAAATTATTCTATTAATATTATGTGATTTTGATTTTACAATTTTTGTGAAAATATATTAAAAACTTCAATATTTTTCCTTTTTAATGAAGTACCATTGTTTTACATCCTTGCTAATTTTTTGACAGTATAAGATTTATGCCTTGGGGTGTAGTCACAGTAGCTCTCCCACCAACAACAAGAGAAACAAAGGAGAACATTCTCCCAGTTTTAACCACTTTATGTTATCTGATGCATTACTTCATTTATCACATCTTACCTCTTTGTGAAAACTTATCTGACTTATCTCTTAAATAGTTAGTCAGATATTGCAAGTATATGGGTATGTGAGAGGCTATTTTCATATATATATATAAACACACACACTTATATGTATATATACATATTTTCTAATATATGTATACATATATTCCAAATACATGTATGCACTATAAATTTATTTATAGAATGTACATATACATACGTACATAATTTTCCTTATTATCTTACTCATAGTCAGGAACTTGACTTGATATAGAAATATTTGGTAATAAACTACTTGACAGAACTTATATATTTAATTGCATTTATTCATTTAGAATATTTGTCTGAAAATATGATTTTTAATTATTTATTTAACCTGAATACTTACTTGCACAACATTTATTTAAAGTGAAGTTGAAATTCAGTACTATGGGTTTATTCATTTATTGTGGGATTATCAAATGATTTAATTTTTTTTAAAGCTCTATTTATTTATGCCTACAAGAACTGGGGTACAGGCCAGAGGTGTGGGTGTGTGTGTGTGTGTGTGTGTGAGAGAGAAAGAGGATTTACCAGAGACAGAGTGGGGAACAGAACAGAGAGACTGACTGAAATACACTGCTGAGGGGAGCAGCAGGCAAGACAGGAAAGGTCTGATTCACCATGTGGGTTGCTCCCTGGCCGGTCAGGGATCGAACTTGTGCTGCTGAGGCTGCAGATTGTTTCATAGTGCAGTGTTTAACCCCTTGTGCCACCAGGGAGACTCCTCAAGTGATCTAATTTTTGAATGTAAAGCATGAGGAAGAGCTTAATGATCTTATAAAATTCATAATTTCCTTTTATATTTATATTTTATTTACTAAAGAGAAAATATATTTTTAAAATTTATTTCAATTTATGTTTATTGAGGTAAAGCTGGCTTACATCATTGAGTCTTCTCCAGTGATTATAAGTTTAAACATTTACAAATATAATTTTTCACACCATGCCCATAACCAAATCCTCAGTTATGCTCCACCATTTTCCACTGGGTCCCCTCCCCCCACCATTTCCTCATCTTTGCTTACCTCAGTTTTGCAAACAGCTGTCAATGGGTAATTATCGCTTTGGTTGTGACTTATCTCACTTAGAAATGTCCTCTACAATTATATCCTTATTGTTGCAAATCTCAGGAGTTCATCTTATTTTTTAATAACTGTGCAGTATTCTATTGTGTGTACATGTGTGTGTGCACTCACACCACATGTTTTCTGATCCACTCCTTTGTTCTTGAGTATTTGTTTCAATAATTTAATCACTGTAAACAGGGATGCAATGAACTTGGCAGTGCATATATTCCTTCAAAATAGTTTTTGTGTTCATTGGTGAGATAGATACCTAGAGGTGAAATTGCTGGATGGTATGGTGAGTTTATTTTTAATATGTTGATAAATCTCCATAATATGGAAATTTTCCTCTGGGGGTGTATCATTCTATATTCACACCAATTATGTACAATGGATCTTTTTTACTCTCATGTTCACCAATGCTTGTTGTTTCTGGTCTTTTTGATATGGGACATGCTCACAGATGTTAGATGATATCACTTTGTGGTTTTGATTTGCATTTCTCTGATGAAAAGTGATGACAAACATTTTTTTTTTCACTGCCTATTAGCCATCTGTATATCCTGTTTGGAAATTTTTCTATTTATCTCTTTTGCCTAATTTTTGATTGGGTTATCTTTTGTTTTTATTGTGCTTCATGAGTTTGCTATGTGTTTTAGATGTAAGCTTTTTGTCAGATGTGCTTTGTTTAATTGAAAGGGTAATCAAAAGTATCCCAAACAACAAAAGTATGTGCCCAATGAATTCCAGTGAGTTCAATGAATCCTTCAATGATGGACTAATACCTATTAATCTCTAATTCTTCAAAAAATGGAGGAAAAACTTATAAACACACTTTATGAGTAAAACTTGACTCTGATACCAAAACCTGACAAATACATAAAAAAAGAGACCATTTTTTTTTTCTAATGTGCACTGAAGCAAAAATCCTCAATAAAATCTTAGCAAACTGAATTCAATAATCATCAATAGAATCACACATCATTGCTAAATAGGATCTATTCTAGGACATAGGAGTAGTTCAATAACTGAAAATCAATGCATTTCACCACATGAAAAAAAAGAAATATAAAAAGAATAATAAATAGATGTAGATAAAGTTTTAGATAATATTCAACATTGATTTATGATAAAAACAAACCTTAAAAATTGGTGGGTAGGTAGAAAATTCCTTAAAATAATAAAAACCAACTACAACCAACATCATACTCAATATTGAAACACTGGAATATTTTTTTCTAAGTTCTGGTACAAGACCTGGTTCTGGTCCACTTTCAGCACTAATATGCAATATACTATTGAAAGACCTAGATAGAACATTCTATAGAAGTAATTCAAACTAGAAAAGAAGTAAAACTGTCATTATGTGCCAATGACATAATATACATGTGATACACTAAATACTCCACTAAGAAACTAATAGAAATGATAAATCAGTAAAATTGCAATTTACAAAATCAATCTGCAAAACTCAACTGTGTTTCTATATGCAAATAAGAGAGAAAAAAAATCTAGAAAACAGTTCCACTCATAATTGCAATAAAGGAACTATATACCTTGGAGTAAACTTAACTAAGCAGGTGATGGACCTATACAATGAAAATTAAAATACATTGCTAAAAGAAATAAAAGAAGCCACAAAAATTGGAAAGACGTTATAGGCTCATTGATTGGAGGAGTTAATATTGTTAAAATGACCATCCTATCCAGAGAAATATATGAATTCAATGCAACCATTATTAAGACTTCAGTGAAGTTCTTGAAAGAAATGGAATAAACAATATTAAAATTCACGTGGAACCACACAAGACTTCAAAAATCCAAGTAAATCCTGGAAAAGGAGGAATGAAAATATATTCCCAACTTTAAACTATACCACACAGCTATAGCTTTCAAAATAATACGGCACTAGAAAAAAGATAAACACAAAGACCAGTGTATATCCCTTGCTCCTTTTTCATAAATTAGTTGGCCATATATGAGTGGTTTTACTCCTGGACTTTCAATTTGATTCCTTAATGATTATATATTGTCCATCTATATCTCTTGCACATTTTTAGCTTGAATTCTATTTTATCTGACATAATCCTGGCAGCCTTTTTTATGGAGTCATTTGTGTGTGGAGTTGTTTTCCAAGCATTTTCTTCCAATGCATGCTTATCTTTAGAACTTAGGTGTATTTCCTTGAGATAGCAGAAAGCTGGATTCTGTTTTCTAATCTAACATGCTGGTTTGTGTGCTTTTCTCAAAAAAAGGAGAGCTTTGCAGAATGAAGTGTTTTGGCTGCATTTTTTGTTTTTTGAATATGTTTTTTGAATATGTTTCTTCAGAGAAGTCTGATGTCAGCTTGATCAGTTTTCCTTTATAAGTTATCTGTTTCTTCCCATTCGTTATCACCTTCATTATTTTTCTGTGCTTTATATTCTTGGAAGTTTTACTACTATGTGTCTTCTTGTAGGTTCCCTTTCATTATGATAGTTAGGTGTTCTTCCAGCTTCCTATAAGTCTATTTTCGTTTCCTTCTTTAAGTATAGTAAGTTCTCTTCAATTATTTCCTTGAAAAATTTTTCAGTTCCTTTGTCTCTCTCTTCTCCTTATGAGAATTCCTGTGACTCATATTTCCTTTTCTCATGGTATCAGATAATTCTTGAAGTGTTTTGTCATTATGTTGCTTTTGTATCTTTCCCTTTTATTATTTTTTTTTAGTTCTTTTCATATCTTTTTCCTTGAGAGCACTGATTCATTCTTCCATATCATCTGTTCTATTTTCATTGCTTCTTCCAGACATTTTTAGCTTCTCCATTGTTCTTTTCATATTTTTCTGATCTGTTTTTCAAATTCTTTGACTTTTTTCATTATGGCAGTTTCATTTGACAGAAAGAAGGGTTCTTCTGTGTGTGTGTGTGTGTGTGTGTGTGTGTGTGTGTTTTCTGGATTTTGCTTTTCTCTCTGTGGTGTATTTTTCCCCTGAGGGATTCCTTGACCATTTGTATTTTTCCTTTTCCCTGCTGTTTGCTTTGGGTTTTCTCTGCTTAGTTGGGATTTCTGTTGATTATGAGTCCTTTTTCCCTGATGTTCTGGGTATTTAATTGATGTTGGGTATAACTACTGGGGTCTTACAGGATCTGGCATGGTTCTAGAGCCTTGCCCAATGCTCTTCCAGGCCTTGTTCTGGGAACTGGGAGGGCAACAGGACTCTGTGTCCAGAGGCTGAGTTTTTGGGACCTCATCTTTCCCAGGAGCAGTGGCTCAGGGTCTCCCCCTGGTGGGTAGGAGGGCATGGTTTGTTGATGATTACTGGAAGTATGAGGGTCCTTGATGGAGGTCATGGCCTACAAGGCTCCTGCTGTGGCCAGGTCCACTGGGAGGCGTGGTCAAATTGAATGGAATGCACTTCGTGGTATGGCGATGGGTTATGGTGAATAGCTGGGTCCTTCTAGTTTGTGGTCAGGCCTCTGTCTGCTTTCAATGAGTTCGCAACTTTCGCTGAGGTCAGGGGTGCTCACCTAGGGGTAGCTGAGCATCCCAGATGTAGATTAGGGTTTTGGGAGCCCCAGGCTGAGGCCCAGCCTCCTGGGAGGTATGGGTAGCTGAGTGGAATGCAGTTCCCAGTGCAGCTAGGAGCTCATGGCAAATGGAATTTTCCCTTAGTTATTAAACTTCTTGGAGAATTCCTGGATTCCTGGGAATTCTAGCTTGTTTGGAGCATCTGGGTTTTTTTGTTGTTGTTGTTGTTGTTTGTTTTTTTAAATTTTTTTAAAGATTTATTTATTTATGCATACAAGAACTGGGGTACAGGCCAGAGGTGTGGGGGAAGGTGAAAGGATTCACCAGAGACAGAACAGGGAACAGAACAGGCATATTGACAGAAGTACACTGCTGAGGGGAGCAGCGAGTGAGACCGAGAGGTCTGCTGTGCCATGTGTGTTGCTTCCTGGCTGACCTGGGCGGGGAATCATCGAATGCTGCAGTGACTGTGGACAGCTTCACGGGCTGCATCTTAACCCCTTGCGCCACCAGGGAGGCCCAAAGCATGTGGGTTTTGCTAAGAGCTCATATCAGTTTTTTTTTAATAGTCATTTTTAGGGAAGAGGGTGATTCAAGATTTTCTATCCTGCTATTTAGTGGGTGGAGTTGGGGCTTTTTATTTCAAGTGTTTATTTCTAATTGTAGAATGGAGAATGTTGTCCTGATTGTATTTTTTGCATGTTTATCTTCAACTTTGACAGTTTTGCTTTTGTTCCCTACTCCTTTTCTTTTCTTTTTCTTTTTCTTTTTTTTTTTTTTGGTGCCATGTCAGTCCATCCTTGAATTAGCAATCTGAGAGAGGAGACATGATGTTCTTATTTATTTTGTGTGTGTTTCCTCAGCCTCTATAACAATACCTGAAAATGATATAATTATTAATATATGGAATTTTATGAAAAAACAAAGGAAATGTGTGGTCATGAAATTATTGCTCAGTTGGCTTACTGAGCTCACTGTAGGACTATATGTTTACATCAAATGAGTTAGGATCACATAAGCAGAAGATAGCAATTCAGGCTTAGAATCCAAAGGTAGCAAGAAGTGGTCCAGACCTAAAAAAAAAAAACTCAACAAATTAATTCTTTGCTTTCTGAACAACAACAAAATCATCAACTCTAACACTCATAATTTTTCTTTTATTTATTTATTTATTTTCAAAAGATTTATTTATTTATTTATACAAGCACTGGGTATAGTCAGAAGCGTGGGAGGGTGAGAGAATTCACCAGTGCCAGAGCAGGGAACAGAATAGGCAGAAGGACCGAAGTACACTGCTGAGGGGAGCAGTGGGCCGCAGAAGAGGTCTGTGAGCCATGTGGGACCCTCCTCCATTGGCCAGGGAGCATCCGGGGATCGAACCGGCGCTGCAGAGTCTGCGGGCAGCTTCGCAACCCAGCGCTCAACCGCTGCGCCACTGGGGGGCCCTTTGTATTGAATTTCAACATTCATAGCTTTATTCTGAAAATTTTACTGAAGGTTAAGTGTGAACACAAACAAAGCAAGAGGGAAAGTTCATTTCCTGACCATCTTGTTTCCTTCACTCTTAAATTCAAACATTTTGCTACAATAAATTCATTTTGAACATTTTCTAATATTCTCATAATTTATGGGCTTAATAAATACTATTGATAATAATTTGATGACATTAGTGAGAATAATCTGATGGTCACTTTTTACAAACAACTGTCTGTTTTGATATTTGTGACCTTTTTCCGTTGACCATGAACAAGTCAAAGAACACAGTATTTTTGTAGATATAATAATTAAATTCAGAGAACCTGGGGTAGGTGGAAGCGGAGATTAGGATGAAGACTTCAACAAAGACTGTGCAAAGATACTTTGTATAGGACAAGGCACGATATCTATGTTTTTTTTTTTCCTCTATCTAATCAAGAAAAGGAAAGTATTTGGTATTGGCCATTCATTTTTAATGTTTTTTTTTTTTTAATTTCACACTTCTATAAAATCACACCTTCAAGGCCTCCTATGGTGGCACAAGTGGTTGAGCGCTGGGCTGTGAAGCTGCCTGCAGCCTCTGCAGTGCGGGTTTGATCCTGGCTGGCCAGGGAGGGTCCCACATGGCGCAGCAGGCCTCTCCTGTCATGCCTGCTGCTCCCCTCAGCAATGTATTTCGTCAGTCTGTTCTGTTCTCTGCTCTGTCTCTGGTGAATCCTTTCACCCTCCCGCACATCTGGTCTGTATCCCAGTTCTTGTATAAATAAATAAATAAATCTTTAAAATAAAATAAAATCACACCTTCAAATAGAGTACACCCAATAGGCTCCACACAAATATGATTATGATTATTATAATGATGATGACAAAGATCAGCACACTCTTGCTTCAAGGATAGGAGAAAATGAGTTTGTGTTTATTAGGAATACAAAAGAGAACTGCTTTCCTTTGAGAGAAATGGTAAAATTACTGCTATGCATTTTCATGCTACTAAAACAGATGGCTGGAACACTGAATTGTTCCAAATGTTAATGTCCCTGATTTTCAGACCATCGCTCTGTATATGTTCTCTTTAAACACTGTGCCAAATTTAATCCTGCTTAGATATATCATTGCATTATTATATTTTATGGGTATCTTTGCTGTGAATACTATGTAATATGCATTTGAAAATAAAATATACTTAGAGTGTATCTAGCTGGTCTGGTATATCTAATTTTTGGTAATTTTATTTTATCTAAAACCATGTAGACAAATTAAAGTCTCTTTTCTTTTTGGAATTTTTGAGAAGAGGATTCACTAAAATAACACTGTGGTTAAAAAATTCCTAAATTTATAGTATTTATACAGTGTCCCTCCTTTTATGATGATCAATTTTACTCTTGTTAATCCAACACAATTTATTTTCCTTCATTTCATTATCATCCATTTTTTTATCAAAATATATATTTCTAACACACTTTACTCAGATTTGCTATCAAATATGTCCTTTTCTAAATGCCTGCTAGTATTTTATGTTATAAATTTATATTAATTTTACTCTCTTTGGAATATAACTCAAATTTTCATTCAATATTTTATATTTGAGAATATTCTGTTATATGTGGTCTTAGGTTATTTCATTGTATGGAATTACAATGCATGCATATACCACATTTTAATTTTTGTTCACTTAGATGAAGTAACTAACTTTTCT